>NC_133343.1:41932936-42591943 GCF_030506205.2 Paramisgurnus dabryanus | reverse complement strand
TTGAGGAGAGGTGTGCTATGACTTTTATAAGCGATCGGGTGCAGGATTTCCGAAAGGGGGGCGAAAAACCACCCAAAAAATCCCATTGACTTAACATTGCGCCCAACTTTGACGAGTCATAGCTCCGCTCGAGGATTTTGTAGAAACATGTGGGTTACAACATTTGAAGAGGGTGGTAGGCTCTGTAAGAACATGGATCACAATGGGGTGTAAGTTGTACCCCTGGGGTGTAAGAGGTGCCCAAAAGTGCCCCAATGAAAAGTCAATGGGGCAAAATCCCATAGACTTACCATTGCAAAAATTTTGACGGGTCATAGGTCCGAGCCAGGATGTCATAGAAACATGTGGGTTACTAAATTTGAAGAGGGTGCTAAACTCTGTCAGGACGTCCCCCACAATGGGGTGTAAGGTTACCATAGCAACCATTTTGGGCACCCTAGCAACCTATACCATAGACTGCCATTATAAAATGCCCGGATGGATATCTTTGCACCACAGTGTCATAGAGACATGGGGGTGGGCTCATTTTACTCAGGCATCCAATCAGTCTCTCAGGATCCTTACAGACTTACTAAGCCACGCCCCTAGCAACCACTTTTGAGCACCCTAGCAACATAAAATACAAACAGTTATATCTCCGCATCAGAACGTCGTAGAGACACGGGGGTTGGACCGTTTTACTTGTGACTAGGGGTGTAATCACTGGGCACATCATTGGCCACTCCCAAGCCACGCCCCTAGCAACCAAATACAGTACCCTAGCAACAGAGTAAACAAAGCCTTATATCTCCGCATCAGAACATCGTAGAGACACGGGGGTTGGACCGTTTCACTTGTGACTCGGAGTGTAATCACTGGGCACATAATTGGCCACTCCCAAGCCACGCCCCTAGCAACCAAATACAGTACCCTAGCAACCGAATAAACAAAGCCTTATATCTCCGCATCAGAACATCGTAGAGACACGGGGTTTGGACCGTTTTACTTGTGACTCGGAGTGTAATCACTGGGCACATCATTGGCCACTCCCAAGCCACGCCCCTAGCAACCAAATACAGTACCCTAGCAACAGAGTAAACAAAGCCTTATATCTCCGCATCAGAACATCGTAGAGACACGGGGGTTGGACCGTTTTACTTGTGACTCGGAGTGTAATCACTGGGCACATAATTGGCCTCTCCCAAGCCACGCCCCTAGCAACCAAATACAGTACCCTAGCAACAGAGTAAACAAAGCCTTATATCTCCGCATCAGAACATCGTAGAGACACGGGGGTTGGACCGTTTTACTTGTGACTCGGAGTGTAATCACTGGGCACATCATTGGCCACTCCCAAGGCACGCCCCTAGCAACCAAATACAGTACCCTAGCAACAGAGTAAACAAAGCCTTATATCTCCGCATCAGAACATCGTAGAGACACGGGGGTTGGACCGTTTGACTCGTGACTCGGAGTGTAATCACTAGTGGATGCCAATTTTTTCCCTAGCAACCAAATACAGTACCCTAGCAACAGAGTAAACAAAGCCTTATATCTCCGCATCAGAACATCGTAGAGACATGGGGTTTGGACCGTTTGACTCATGACTCGGAGGGTAATCACTAGTGGATGCCATTTTTTTCCCTAGCAACCAAATACAGTACCCTAGCAACAGAGTAAACAAAGCCTTATATCTCCACATCAGAACATCGTAGAGACACGGGGGTTGGACCGTTTGACTCATGACTCGGAGGGTAATCACTAGTGGATGCAATTTTTTTCCCTAGCAACCAAATACAGTACCCTAGCAACAGAGTAAACAAAGCCTTATATCTCCGCATCAGAACATCGTAGAGACACGGGGGTTGGACCGTTTGACTCGTGACTCGGAGGGTAATCACTAGTGGATGCCATTTTTTCCCTAGCAACCAAATACAGTACCCTAGCAACAGAGTAAACAAAGCCTTATGTCTCAGCATCAGAACATCGTAGAGATACGGGGGTTGGACCGTTTGACTCGTGACTCGGAGTGTAATCATTATGGGATGCCAATTTTTTCCTTAGCAACCAAATACAGTACCCTAGCAACAGAGTAAACAAAGCCTTATATCTCCGCATCAGAACATTGTACAGACATGGGGGTTGGACCGTTTGACTTGTGACTCGGAGGGTAATCACTAGTGGATGGCAATTTTTCCCTAGCAACGAAATACAGTACCCTAGCAACCGGATAAACACAGCCTTATATGTCCGCATCAGAACATCGTAGAGACACGGGAGTTGGATCGTTTTACTTTTGGCTTGGAGTATAATCATATATGGTCCCCAGAATTTTGCCACGGCAAGCACCACTCACATTTTCTTCAGGAAATGTACCTATCTAGTTAGTGGTGCTTGCATTTATGCAAGGCATCACTATTATTATCTTGCATACTTATTATTATTATTATTATATCTTATTCTTATGTCTGCACATTTTTCGGCGCGTAACTCGTCCCGCACGGTTTGCCACAGTCCCATGAAAGAGGGCTCAAATCGACCAGATTATTAAGGAGAGGTGTGCTATGACTTTTATAAGCGATCGGGTGAAGGATTTTCGAAAGGGGGGCGAAAAACCACCCGAAAAATCCCATTGACTTAACATTGGGCCGAACTTTGACGGGTCATAGCTCCGCTTGAGGATTTTGTAGAAACATGTAGGTTACAACATTTGAAGAGGGTGATAGACTCTGTAAGAACATACATCACATAGGGGTGTAAGCTGTACCCCTGGGGTGTAAGAGGCACCCGAAAATGCCCATTGACTTATAATGGGGCAGGAAACATGCCCATATAAGGGAATAAAAAAGTTCCAGATGGGATATCTTTGCTTTACAATGTCGTAGAGACACGGGGGTTGGACCGTTTTACTCATGACTCAGAGTGTAATCATTATGGGATGCCAATTTTTTCCCTAGCAACCAAATACAGTACCCTAGCAACAGAGTAAACAAAGCCTTATATCTCCGCACCAGAACATCGTAGAGACACGGGGGTTGGACCTTTTGACTTGTGACTCGGAGTGTAATCATTATGGGATGCCATTTTTTTCCCTAGCAACCAAATACAGTACCCTAGCAACAGAGTAAACAAAGCCTTATATCTCCGCACCAGAACATCGTAGAGACACGGGGGTTGGACCATTTGACTAGTGACTCAGAGTGTAATCATTATGGGATGCCAATTTTTTCCCTAGCAACCAAATACAGTACCCTAGCAACAGAGTAAACAAAGCCTTATATCTCCGCATCAGAACATCGTAGAGACACGGGGGTTGGACCGTTTGACTCGTGACTCGGAGTGTAATCATTATGGGATGCCAATTTTTTCCCTAGCAACCAAATACAGTACCCTAGCAACAGAGTAAACAAAGCCTTATATCTCAGCACCAGAACATCGTAGAGACACGGGGGTTGGACCGTTTGACTAGTGACTCAGAGTGTAATCATTATGGGATGCCAATTTTTTCCCTAGCAACCAAATACAGTACCCTAGCAACAGAGTAAACAAAGCCTTATATCTCCACATCAGAACATCGTAGAGACACGGGGGTTGGACCTTTTGACTTGTGACTCGGAGTGTAATCATTATGGGATGCCATTTTTTTCCCTAGCAACCAAATACAGTACCCTAGCAACAGAGTAAACAAAGCCTTATATCTCCGCACCAGAACATCGTAGAGACACGGGGGTTGGACCGTTTGACTAGTGACTCAGAGTGTAATCATTATGGGATGCCAATTTTTTCCCTAGCAACCAAATACAGTACCCTAGCAACAGAGTAAACAAAGCCTTATATCTCCGCACCAGAACATCGTAGAGACACGGGGGTTGGACCTTTTGACTTGTGACTCGGAGTGTAATCATTATGGGATGCCATTTTTTTCCCTAGCAACCAAATACAGTACCCTAGCAACAGAGTAAACAAAGCCTTATATCTCCGCACCAGAACATCGTAGAGACACGGGGGTTGGACCGTTTGACTAGTGACTCAGAGTGTAATCATTATGGGATGCCAATTTTTTCCCTAGCAACCAAATACAGTACCCTAGCAACAGAGTAAACAAAGCCTTATATCTCCGCATCAGAACATCGTAGAGACACGGGGGTTGGACCGTTTGACTCGTGACTCGGAGTGTAATCATTATGGGATGCCAATTTTTTCCCTAGCAACCAAATACAGTACCCTAGCAACAGAGTAAACAAAGCCTTATATCTCCACACCAGAACATCGTAGAGACACGGGGGTTGGACCGTTTGACTAGTGACTCAGAGTGTAATCATTATGGGATGCCAATTTTTTCCCTAGCAACCAAATACAGTACCCTAGCAACAGAGTAAACAAAGCCTTATATCTCCGCACCAGAACATCGTAGAGACACGGGGGTTGGACCGTTTGACTAGTGACTCAGAGTGTAATCATTATGGGATGCCAATTTTTTCCCTAGCAACCAAATACAGTACCCTAGCAACAGAGTAAACAAAGCCTTATATCTCCGCACCAGAACATCGTAGAGACACGGGGGTTGGACCGTTTGACTTGTGACTTAGAGTGTAATCACCAGTGGATGCCAATTTTTTCCCTAGCAACCAAATACAGTACCCTAGCAACAGTGTAAACAAAGCCTTATATCTCCGCATCAGAACATCGTAGAGACACGGGGGTTGGACCGTTTTACCCGTGACTTGGCATGTAATCACTAGTGGATGCCAATTTTTTCCCTAGCAACCAAATACAGTACCCTAGCAACAGTGTAAACAAAGCCTTATAACTCAGCATCAGAACATCGTAGAGACACGGGGGTTGGACCGTTTTACTCGTGACTCGGCATGTAATCACTAGTGGATGCCAATTTTTTTCCCTAGCAACCAAATACAGTACCCTAGCAACAGTGTAAACAAAGCCTTATATCTCTGCATCAGAACATCGTAGAGACACGGGGGTTGGACCGTTTGACTTGTGACTTAGAGTGTAATCACCAGTGGATGCCAATTTTTTCCCTAGCAACCAAATACAGTACCCTAGCAACAGTGTAAACAAAGCCTTATATCTCCGCATCAGAACATCGTAGAGACACGGGGGTTGGACCGTTTAACTCGTGACTCTGAATGTAATCACTAGTGGATAGTGGGTTGGAACGTTTTACTTTTGGGTTGGAGTATAATCATATATTGTCCCGAGAATTTTGCCACGGCAAGCACCACTTCACATTTTCTTCAGGAAATGTACCTATCTAGTTATTATTCTTCTTCTGTTCATACTTTTTACCAATTGTAACTCCTCCTAGAGCTTTCAAGCTACACCCACAAAACTTTACAAAACTTTTAAGACTGGTCCGTAGATGGGTGCTATGACTTTTCTAACTGATGGGACCTACCGAATTCCTAAACGGGGCGCTCAAACACCCCAAATTTTCCATTGACTTAACATTGCGACAAACTTTGACGGGTCATAGCTGCAAGCGAGAAATTTGTAGAAACTTGTGGGTTACCACATTTGAAGAGGCTGGCAGACTGTGTAAGAACATACATCACATTGGGGTGTAAGTTTCACCCCTGGGGCGTAAGGACCACCCAAATTTCCCCATTGACTTATAATGGGGGAGGGAACATGCCCATATAAGGGAATAAAAGCGTCCCAGATGGAATATCTTCACTTTAGAGTGTCGTAGAGACATGGGGGTGGGCTCAATTTAGTCAGGCATCCAATCAGTCTCTCAGGATCGCCCCATAGCTATTAAGCCACGCCCCTAGCAACCATTTTTGGGCACCCTAGCAACATATCCCATAGACTGCCATTATAAAATGCCCAGATGGATATCTTTGCAGCACAGTGTCACAGAGACATGGGGGTGGGCTCATTTTACTCAGGCATCCAATCAGTCTCGGAGGATTCTTATTGAGGTATTAAGCCACGCCCCTAGCAACGAAATATGAGCACCCTAGCAACATAATAAACAAAGCCTTATATCTCTGGATCCGAACATCATAGAGACATGGGGGTTGGGTCTTTTGGTCATGTTAGCCTTATGCTAGCTCTATGCTAAGTCATACTAGCTTCATGCTAGTTTCGTGCTAGCTTTATGCTAATTTCATAATAAATCTTGCTTACTTCATGCTAATCATGTTAGCATCATGCTAGCTTCATACTAATTCATGTTAGCATCATGCTAACTTCATGTTAATTCATGTTAGCATCATGTTAGCTTCATGCTAATTCATGTTAGCTTCGTGCTAGCTTCATGCTACCTTCATGTTAGCTTCGTGCTAGCTTCATGCTAATTCATGTTAGCATCGTGCTAGCTTCATGCTAATTCATGTTAGCATCGTGCTAGCTTCATGCTAATTCATGTTAGCATCGTGCTAGCTTCATGCTAATTCATGTTAGCATCGTGCTAGCTTCATGCTAATTCATGTTAGCATCGTGCTAGCTTCATGCTAATTCATGTTAGCATCGTGCTAGCTTCATGCTAATTCATGTTAGCATCGTGCTAGCTTCATGCTAATTCATGTTAGCATCGTGCTAGCTTCATGCTAATTCATGTTAGCATCGTGCTAGCTTCATGCTAATTCATGTTAGCATCGTGCTAGCTTCATGCTAATTCATGTTAGCATCGTGCTAGCTTCATGCTAATTCATGTTAGCATCGTGCTAGGTTCATGCTAATTCATGTTAGCATCGTGCTAGCTTCATGCTAATTCATGTTAGCATCGTGCTAGGTTCATGCTAATTCATGTTAGCATCGTGCTAGCTTCATGCTAATTCATGTTAACGTCGTGCTAGCTTCATGCTAATTCATGTTAGCGTCGTGCTAGCTTCATGCTAATTCATGTTAGCATCATGCTAGCTTCCTGCTAATCATGCTAGCATCATGCTAGCTTCATGCTAATCATGCTAGCATCATGCTAGCATCATGCTAGCTTCATGCTATTTCATGTTAGCATCATGCTAGCTTCATGTTAATTCATGTTAGCATCATGCTAGCTTCATGCTAATTCATGTTAGCATCGTGCTAGCTTCATGCTAATTCATGTTAGCATCGTGCTAGCTTCATGCTAATTCATGTTAACATCGTGCTAGCTTCATGCTAATTCATGTAAGCATCATGCTAGCTTCATGCTAATTCATGTTAACATCATGCTAGCTTCATGCTAATTCATGCTAGCTTCATGCTAATTCATATTAGCACAATGCTAATTCATGTTAGCATCATGCTAGCTTCATGCTAATTCATGTTAGCATCATGCTAGCTTCATGCTAATTTATGTTAGCATCATGCTAGCTTCATGCTAATTCATGTTAGCATCATGCTAGCTTCATGCTAATTCATGTTAGCATCATGTTAGCTTCATGCTAATTCATGTTAGCATCATGCTAGCTTCATGCTAATTCATGTTAGCATCATGCTAGCTTCATGCTAATTCATGTTAGCATCATGCTAGCTTCATGCTAATTCATGTAAGCATAATGCTAGCTTCATGCTATTTCATGTTAGCACAATGCTAATTCATGTTAGCATCATGCTAACTTCATGCTAATTCATGTTAGCATCATGCTAGCTTCATGCTAATTCATGTTAGCATCATGCTAGCTTCATTATAATTCATGTTAGCATCATGCTAGATTCATGCTAATTCATGTTAGCTTCATGCTAATTCATGTTAGCATCATGCTAGCTTCATGCTAATTCATGTTAGCATCATGTTAGCTTCATGCTAATTCATGTTAGCATAATGCTAGCTTCATGCTAATTCATGTTAGCATCATGCTAGCTTCATGCTAATTCATGTTAGCATCATGCTAGCTTCATGCTAATTCATGTTAGCATCATGCTAGCTTCATGCTAATTCATGTTAGCATCATGCTAACTTAGTGCTAAACATGCTAACATCGTAACTTTTGGTATCATGTTTACGGAAAGTTATAATACTAAACTAAACTTGTTTTAAATTTCTCTCAATCTGTTTTAAACGTTCAGGCTAGGCTTTGTCAAGCCAACATAAAGTTTGTCTTCAAACTTTTCTATCTAGTTAGTGGTGCTTGCATTTATGCAAAGCATCACTATTATTATTGCTCAAAGATATTATTATTATTCTTCTTTTTCTGGACACTTTTTCGGCGCGTAACTCGTCCCGCACGCTTTGTCGTAGACCCATAAATTAGGGCTCAAATCGACCGGCTTATTGAGGAGAGGTGTGCTATGACTTTTATAAGCGATCGGGTGCAGGATTTCCGAAAGGGGGGCGAAAAACCACCCAAAAAATCCCATTGACTTAACATTGCGCCCAACTTTGACGAGTCATAGCTCCGCTCGAGGATTTTGTAGAAACATGTGGGTTACAACATTTGAAGAGGGTGGTAGGCTCTGTAAGAACATGGATCACAATGGGGTGTAAGTTGTACCCCTGGGGTGTAAGAGGTGCCCAAAAGTGCCCCAATAAAAAGTCAATGGGGCAAAATCCCATAGACTTACATTGCAAAAATTTTGACGGGTCATAGGTCCGAGCCAGGATTTCATAGAAACATGTGGGTTACTAAATTTGAAGAGGGTGCTAGACTCTGTCAGGACGTCCCCCACAATGGGGTGTAAGGTTACCATAGCAACCATTTTGGGCACCCTAGCAACCTATACCATAGACTGCCATTATAAAATGCCCGGATGGATATCTTTGCACCACAGTGTCATAGAGACATGGGGGTGGGCTCATTTTACTCAGGCATCCAATCAGTCTCTCAGGATCCTTACAGACTTACTAAGCCACGCCCCTAGCAACCACTTTTGAGCACCCTAGCAACATAAAATACAAACAGTTATATCTCGGCATCAGAACATCGTAGAGACACGGGGGTTGGACCGTTTTACTTGTGACTAGGGGTGTAACAATTGGGCACATCATTGGCCACTCCCAAGCCACGCCCCTAGCAACCAAATTTGAGCACCCTAGCAACCGAATAAACAAAGCCTTATATCTCCGCATCAGAACATCGTAGAGACATGGGGGTTGGACCGTTTTACTTGTGACTCGGAGTGTAATCACTGGGCACATAATTGGCCACTCCCAAGCCACGCCCCTAGCAACCAAATACAGTACCCTAGCAACAGAGTAAACAAAGCCTTATATCTCCGCATCAGAACATCGTAGAGACACGGGGGTTGGACCGTTTTACTTGTGACTCGGAGTGTAATCACTGGGCACATCATTGGCCACTCCCAAGCCACGCCCCTAGCAACCAAATACAGTACCCTAGCAACAGAGTAAACAAAGCCTTATATCTCCACATCAGAACATCGTAGAGACATGGGGGTTGGACCGTTTGACTCATGACTCGGAGGGTAATCACTAGTGGATGCCATTTTTTTCCCTAGCAACCAAATACAGTACCCTAGCAACAGAGTAAACAAAGCCTTATATCTCCGCATCAGAACATCGTAGAGACACGGGGGTTGGACCGTTTTACTTGTGACTCGGAGTGTAATCACTGGGCACATCATTGGCCACTCCCAAGCCACGCCCCTAGCAACCAAATACAGTACCCTAGCAACAGAGTAAACAAAGCCTTATATCTCCGCATCAGAACATCGTAGAGACATGGGGTTTGGACCGTTTGACTCGTGACTCGGAGGGTAATCACTAGTGGATGCCATTTTTTTCCCTAGCAACCAAATACAGTACCCTAGCAACAGAGTAAACAAAGCCTTATATCTCTGCATCAGAACATCGTAGAGACACGGGGGTTGGACCGTTTGACTCATGACTCGGAGGGTAATCACTAGTGGATGCAATTTTTTTCCCTAGCAACCAAATACAGTACCCTAGCAACAGAGTAAACAAAGCCTTATATCTCCGCATCAGAACATCGTAGAGACACGGGGGTTGGACCGTTTGACTCGTGACTCGGAGGGTAATCACTAGTGGATGCCATTTTTTTCCCTAGCAACCAAATACAGTACCCTAGCAACAGAGTAAACAAAGCCTTATATCTCCGCATCAGAACATCGTAGAGACACGGGGGTTGGATCGTTTGACTCGTGACTCGGAGGGTAATCACTAGTGGATGCCATTTTTTTTCCTTAGCAACCAAATACAGTACCCTAGCAACAGAGTAAACAAAGCCTTATATCTCCGCATCATAACATCGTAGAGACACGGGGTTTGGACCGTTTGACTCGTGACTCGGAGTGTAATCACTAGTGGATGCCAATTTTCTCCCTAGCAACCAAATACATTACCCTAGCAACAGAGTAAACAAAGCCTTTTATCTCCACATCAGAACATCGCAGAGACACGGGGGTTGGACCGTTTGACTTGTATCTCGGAGTGTAATCACTAGTGGATGCCAATTTTTCCCCTAGCAACCAAATACAGTACCCTAGCAACAGAGTAAACAAAGCCTTATATCTCCGCATCAGAACATCGTAGAGACACGGGGTTTTGACCGTTTGACTCGTGACTCGAAGGGTAATCACTAGTGGATGCCATTTTTTTCCCTAGCAACCAAATACAGTACCCTAGCAACAGAGTAAACAAAGCCTTATATCTCCGCATCAGAACATCGTAGAGACACGGTGTTTGGATCGTTTTACTCGTGACTGGAAGTATAATCATATACTGTCCCCCAAAATTTGCCACGGCAAGCACCACTTCACATTTTCTTCAGGAAATGTACCTATCTAGTTATATTTTATTCTTACATCTGCACGTTTTTTCGGCACCTAACTCGTCCCGCACGGTTTGTCGTAGACCCATGAAAGAGGGCTCAAATCGACCGGCTTATTGAGGAGAGGTGTGCTATGACTTTTATAAGCGATCGGGTGCAGGATTTCCGAAAGGGGGGCGAAAAACCACCCAAAAAATCCCATTGACTTAACATTGCGCCCAACTTTGACGAGTCATAGCTCCGCTCGAGGATTTTGTAGAAACATGTGGGTTACAACATTTGAAGAGGGTGGTAGGCTCTGTAAGAACATGGATCGCAATGGGGTGTAAGTTGTACCCCTGGGGTGTAAGAGGTGCCCAAAAGTGCCCCAATGAAAAGTAAATGGGGCAAAATCCCATAGACTTACCATTGCAAAAATTTTGACGGGTCATAGGTCCGAGCCAGGATTTCATAGAAACATGTGGGTTACTAAATTTGAAGAGGGTGCTAGACTCTGTCAGGACGTCCCCCACAATGGGGTGTAAGGTTACCATAGCAACCATTTTGGGCACCCTAGCAACCTATACCATAGACTGCCATTATAAAATTCCCAGATGGATATCTTTGCACCACAGTGTCATAGAGACATGGGGGTGGGCTCATTTTACTCAGGCATCCAATCAGTCTCTCAGGATCCTTACAGACTTACTAAGCCACGCCCCTAGCAACCACTTTTGAGCACCCTAGCAACATAAAATACAAACAGTTATATATCCGCATCAGAACATCGTAGAGACACGGGGGTTGGACCGTTTTACTTGTGACTAGGGGTGTAACAATTGGGCACATCATTGGCCACTCCCAAGCCACGCCCCTAGCAACCAAATTTGAGCACCCTAGCAACCGAATAAACAAAGCCTTATATCTCCGCATCAGAACATCGTAGAGACACGGGGTTTTGACCGTTTTACTTGTGACTCGGAGTGTAATCACTGGGCACATCATTGGCCACTCCCAAGCCACGCCCCTAGCAACCAAATACAGTACCCTAGCAACAGAGTAAACAAAGCCTTATATCTCCGCATCAGAACATCGTAGAGACACGGGGGTTGGACCGTTTTACTTGTGACTCGGAGTGTAATCACAGAGCACATAATTGGCCACTCCCAAGCCACGCCCCTAGCAACCAAATACAGTACCCTAGCAACAGAGTAAACAAAGCCTTATATCTCCGCATCAGAACATCGCAGAGACACGGGGGTTGGACCGTTTTACTTGTGACTCGGAGTGTAATCACTGGGCACATCATTGGCCACTCCCAAGCCACGCCCCTAGCAACCAAATACAGTACCCTAGCAACAGAGTAAACAAATCCTTATATCTCCACATCAGAACATCGTAGAGACACGGGGGTTGGACCGTTTGACTCATGACTCAGAGGGTAATCACTAGTGGATGCAATTTTTTTCCCTAGCAACCAAATACAGTACCCTAGCAACAGAGTAAACAAAGCCTTATATCTCCGCATCAGAACATCGTAGAGACATGGGGTTTGGACCGTTTGACTCGTGACTCGGAGGGTAATCACTAGTGGATGCCTTTTTTTTTTTCCTAGCAACCAAATACAGTACCCTAGCAACAGAGTAAACAAAGCCTTATATCTCCGCATCAGAACATCATAGAGACACGGGGTTTGGACCGTTTGACTCGTGACTGGGAGGGTAATCACTAGTGGATGCAATTTTTTTCCCTAGCAACCAAATACAGTACCCTAGCAACAGAGTAAACAAAGCCTTATATCTCCGCATCAGAACATCGTAGAGACACGGGGGTTGGACCGTTTGACTCGTGACTCGGAGGGTAATCACTAGTGGATGCCATTTTTTTCCCTAGCAACCAAATACAGTACCCTAGCAACAGAGTAAACAAAGCCTTATATCTCCGCATCAGAACATCGTAGAGACACGGGGTTTGGACCGTTTGACTCGTGACTCGGAGGGTAATCACTAGTGGATGCCATTTTTTTCCCTAGCAACCAAATACAGTACCCTAGCAACAGAGTAAACAAAGCCTTATATCTCCGCATCAGAACATCGTAGAGACACGGGGGTTGGATCGTTTGACTCGTGACTCGGAGGGTAATCACTAGTGGATGCCAATTTTCTCCCTAGCAACCAAATACATTACCCTAGCAACAGAGTAAACAAAGCCTTTTATCTCCACATCAGAACATCGCAGAGACACGGGGGTTGGACCGTTTGACTCGTATCTCGGAGTGTAATCACTAGTGGATGCCAATTTTTTCCCTAGCAACCAAATGCAGTACCCTAGCAACAGAGTAAACAAAGCCTTATATCTCCGCATCAGAACATCGTAGAGACAAGGGGGTTTGACCGTTTGACTCGTGACTCGGAGTGTAATCACTAGTGGATGCCAATTTTCTCCCTAGCAACCAAATACAGTACCCTAGCAACCGAATAAACAAAGCCTTATATCTTCGCATCAGAATATCGTAGAGACATGTGGGTTGAATTGTTTTACTTTTGGCTTGGAGTATAATCATATATTGTCCCCCGAAATTTGCCACGGCAAGCACCACTTCACATTTTCTTCAGGAAATGTACCTATCTAGTTATGTTGGCTTGACAAAGCCAACATACTGTTGTTGTATCTAAACTTATTATTAGTGGTGCTTGCATTTATGCAAAGCATCACTATTATTATTGCTCAAAGATATTATTAGTGGTGCTTGCATTTATGCAAGGCATCACTATTACTATTCCAAAAATTATTATTATATTTTATTCTTACATCTGCACGTTTTTTCGGCACCTAACTCGTCCCGCAGGGTTTGTCGTAGACCCATGAAAGAGGGCTCAAATCGACCGGCTTATTGAGGAGAGGTGTGCTATGACATTTATAAGCGATCGGGTGCAGGATTTCCGAAAGGGGGGCGAAAAACCACCCGAAAAATCCCATTGACTTAACATTGCGCCCAACTTTGACGAGTCATAGCTCCGCTCGAGGATTTTGTAGAAACATGTGGGTTACAACATTTGAAGTGGGTGGTAGACTCTGTAAGAACATACATCACATTGGGGTGTAAGTTGTACCCCTGGGGTGTAAGAGGCGCCCAAAAGTGCCCCAATGAAAAGTCAATGGGGGAAAATCCCATAGACTTAACATTGCAAAAACTTTGACGGGTCATAGGTCCGAGCCAGGATTTCATAGAAACATGTGGGTTACTAAATTTGAAGAGGGTGCTAGACTCTGTCAGGACGTCCCCCACAATGGGGTGTAAGGTTACCATAGCAACCATTTTGGGCACCCTAGCAACCTATACCATAGACTGCCATTATAAAATGCCCGGATGGATATCTTTGCACCACAGTGTCATAGAGACATGGGGGTGGGCTCATTTTACTCAGGCATCCAATCAGTCTCTCAGGATCCTTACAGACTTACTAAGCCACGCCCCTAGCAACCACTTTTGAGCACCCTAGCAACATAAAATACAAACAGTTATATCTCGGCATCAGAACATCGTAGAGACACGGGGGTTGGACCGTTTTACTTGTGACTAGGGGTGTAACAATTGGGCACATCATTGGCCACTCCCAAGCCACGCCCCTAGCAACCAAATTTGAGCACCCTAGCAACCGAATAAACAAAGCCTTATATCTCCGCATCAGAACATCGTAGAGACACGGGGTTTGGACCGTTTTACTTGTGACTCGGAGTGTAATCACTGGGCACATCATTGGCCACTCCCAAGCCACGCCCCTAGCAACCAAATACAGTACCCTAGCAACAGAGTAAACAAAGCCTTATATCTCCGCATCAGAACATCGTAGAGACACGGGGGTTGGACCGTTTTACTTGTGACTCGGAGTGTAATCACTGGGCACATAATTGGCCACTCCCAAGCCACGCCCCTAGCAACCAAATACAGTACCCTAGCAACAGAGTAAACAAAGCCTTATATCTCCGCATCAGAACATCGTAGAGACACGGGGGTTGGACCGTTTTACTTGTGACTCGGAGTGTAATCACTGGGCACATCATTGGCCACTCCCAAGCCACGCCCCTAGCAACCAAATACAGTACCCTAGCAACAGAGTAAACAAAGCCTTATATCTCCACATCAGAACATCGTAGAGACATGGGGGTTGGACCGTTTTACTTGTGACTCGGAGGGTAATCACTAGTGGATGCCATTTTTTTCCCTAGCAACCAAATACAGTACCCTAGCAACAGAGTAAACAAAGCCTTATATCTTCGCATCAGAACATCGTAGAGACACGGGGGTTGGATCGTTTGACTCGTGACTCGGAGGGTAATCACTAGTGGATGCCATTTTTTTCCTTAGCAACTAAATACAGTACCCTAGCAACAGAGTAAACAAAGCCTTATATCTCCGCATCAGAACATCGTAGAGACACGGGGGTTGGACCGTTTGACTCATGACTCAGAGGGTAATCACTAGTGGATGCCATTTTTTCCCTAGCAACCAAATACAGTACCCTAGCAACAGAGTAAACAAACCCTTATATCTCCGCATCAGAACATCGTAGAGACACGGGGTTTGGACCGTTTGACTCGTGACTCGGAGTGTAATCACTAGTGGATGCCAATTTTCTCCCTAGCAACCAAATACATTGCCCTAGCAACAGAGTAAACAAAGCCTTTTATCTCCACATCAGAACATCGCAGAGACACGGGGGTTGGACCGTTTGACTCGTATCTCGGAGTGTAATCACTAGTGGATGCCAATTTTTTCCCTAGCAACCAAATACAGTACCCTAGCAACAGAGTAAACAAAGCCTTATATCTCCGCATCAGAACATCGTAGAGACACCGGGGTTGGACCATTTTACTTGTGACTCGGAGTGTAATCACTGGGCACATAATTGGCCACTCCCAAGCCACGCCCCTAGCAACCAAATACAGTACCCTAGCAACAGAGTAAACAAAGCCTTGTATCTCCGCATCAGAACATCGTAGAGACACGGGGGTTGGACCGTTTTACTTGTGACTCGGAGTGTAATCACTGGGCCCATCATTGGCCACTCCCAAGCCACGCCCCTAGCAACCAAATACAGTACCCTAGCAACAGAGTAAACAAAGCCTTATATCTCCGCATCAGAACATCGTAGAGACACGGGGGTTGGACCGTTTGACTCATGACTCGGAGGGTAATCACTAGTGGATGCAATTTTTTCCCTAGCAACCAAATACAGTACCCTAGCAACAGAGTAAACAAAGCCTTATATCTCCGCATCAGAACATTGTAGAGACACAGGGGTTGGACCGTTTGACTCGTGACTCGGAGGGTAATCACTAGTGGATGCCATTTTTTTCCCTAGCAACCAAATACAGTACCCTAGCAACAGAGTAAACAAAGCCTTATATCTCCGCATCAGAACATCGTAGAGACACGGGGTTTGGACCGTTTGACTCGTGACTCGGAGGGTAATCACTAGTGGATGCCATTTTTTTCCCTAGCAACCAAATACAGTACCCTAGCAACAGAGTAAACAAAGCCTTATATCTCCGCATCAGAACATCGTAGAGACACGGGGGTTGGACCGTTTGACTCATGACTCGGAGGGTAATCACTAGTGGATGCCATTTTTTCCCTAGCAACCAAATACAGTACCCTAGCAACAGAGTAAACAAACCCTTATATCTCCGCATCAGAACATCGTAGAGACACGGGGTTTGGACCGTTTGACTCGTGACTCGGAGTGTAATCACTTGTGGATGCCAATTTTCTCCCTAGCAACCAAATACATTACCCTAGCAACAGAGTAAACAAAGCCTTTTATCTCCACATCAAAACATCGCAGAGACACGGGGGTTGGACCGTTTGACTCATGACTCGGAGGGTAATCACTAGTGGATGCCATTTTTTCCCTAGCAACCAAATACAGTACCCTAGCAACAGAGTAAACAAACCCTTATATCTCCGCATCAGAATATCGTAGAGACACGGGGTTTGGACCGTTTGACTCGTGACTCGGAGTGTAATCACTAGTGGATGCCAATTTTCTCCCTAGCAACCAAATACATTACCCTACCAACAGAGTTAACAAAGCCTTTTATCTCCACATCAGAACATCGCAGAGACACGGGGGTTGGACCGTTTGACTCGTATCTCGGAGTTTAATCACTAGTGGATGCCAATTTTTTCCCTAGCAACCAAATACAGTACCCTAGCAACAGAGTAAACAAAGCCTTATATCTCCGCATCAGAACATCGTAGAGACACGGGGGTTTGACCGTTTGACTCGTGACTCGGAGTGTAATCACTAGTGGATGCCAATTTTCTCCCTAGCAACCAAATACAGTACCCTAGCAACCGAATAAACAAAGCCTTATATCTTCGCATCAGAATATCGTAGAGACATGTGGGTTGAATTTTTTTACTTTTGGCTTGGAGTATAATCATATATTGTCCCCCGAAATTTGCCACGGCAAGCACCACTTCACATTTTCTTCAGGAAATGTACCTATCTAGTTATTATTATTATTATTATTATTCTTTTTCTGGACACTTTTTCGGCGCGTAACTCGTCCCGCACGCTTTGTCGTAGACCCATAAATTAGGGCTCAAATCGACCGGCTTATTGAGGAGAGGTGTGCTATGACTTTTATAAGCGATCGGGTGCAGGATTTCCGAAAGGGGGGCGAAAAACCACCCGAAAAATCCCATTGACTTAACATTGCGCCCAACTTTGACGAGTCATAGCTCCGCTCGAGGATTTTGTAGAAACATGTGGGTTACAACATTTGAAGAGGGTGGTAGGCTCTGTAAGAACATGGATCACAATGGGGTGTAAGTTGTACCCCTGGGGTGTAAGAGGTGCCCAAAAATGCCCCAATGAAAAGTCAATGGGGCAAAATCCCATAGACTTACCATTGCAAAAATTTTGCCGGGTCATAGGTCCGAGCCAGGATTTCATAGAAACATATGGGTTACTAAATTTGAAGAGGGTGCTAGACTCTGTCAGGACGTCCCCCACAATGGGGTGTAAGG
This sequence comes from Paramisgurnus dabryanus, assembly GCF_030506205.2. Classification (NCBI taxonomy): domain Eukaryota; kingdom Metazoa; phylum Chordata; class Actinopteri; order Cypriniformes; family Cobitidae; genus Paramisgurnus; species Paramisgurnus dabryanus. The sequence continues at coordinate 42,574,249 of NC_133343.1, read as the reverse complement.
TTACCATAGCAACCATTTTGGGCACCCTAGCAACCTATACCATAGACTGCCATTATAAAATGCCCGGATGGATATCTTTGCACCACAGTGTCATAGAGACATGGGGGTGGGCTCATTTTACTCAGGCATCCAATCAGTCTCTCAGGATCCTTAAAGACTTACTAAGCCACGCCCCTAGCAACCACTTTTGAGCACCCTAGCAACATAAAATACAAACAGTTATATCTCGGCATCAGAACATCGTAGAGACACGGGGGTTGGACCGTTTTACTTGTGACTAGGGGTGTAACAATTGGGCACATCATTGGCCACTCCCAAGCCACGCCCCTAGCAACCAAATTTGAGCACCCTAGCAACCGAATAAACAAAGCCTTATATCTCCGCATCAGAACATCGTAGAGACAAGGGGTTTGGACCGTTTTACTTGTGACTTGGAGTGTAATCACTGGGCACATCATTGGCCACTCCCAAACCACGCCCCTAGCAACCAAATACAGTACCCTAGCAACAGAGTAAACAAAGCCTTATATCTCCGCATCAGAACATCGTAGAGACACGGGGGTTGGACCGTTTTACTTGTGACTCGGAGTGTAATCACTGGGCACATAATTTGCCACTCCCAAGCCACGCCCCTAGCAACCAAATACAGTACCCTAGCAACAGAGTAAACAAAGCCTTATATCTCTGCATCAGAACATCGTAGAGACACGGGGGTTGGACCGTTTTACTTGTGACTCGGAGTGTAATCACTGGGCACATCATTGGCCACTCCCAAGCCACGCCCCTAGCAACCAAATACAGTACCCTAGCAACAGAGTAAACAAAGCCTTATATCTCCACATCAGAACATCGTAGAGACATGGGGGTTGGACCGTTTGACTCATGACTCGGAGGGTAATCACTAGTGGATGCCATTTTTTTCCCTAGCAACCAAATACAGTACCCTAGCAACAGAGTAAACAAAGCCTTATATCTCCGCATCAGAACATCGTAGAGACATGGGGTTTGGACCGTTTGACTCGTGACTCGGAGGGTAATCACTAGTGGATGCCATTTTTTTCCCTAGCAACCAAATATAGTACCCTAGCAACAGAGTAAACAAACCCTTTTATCTCCGCATCAGAACATCGTAGAGACACGGGGTTTGGACCGTTTGACTCTTGACTCGGAGTGTAATCACTAGTGGATGCCAATTTTCTCCCTAGCAACCAAATACATTACCCTAGCAACAGAGTAAACAAAGCCTTTTATCTCCACATCAGAACATCGCAGAGACACGGGGGTTGGACCGTTTGACTCGTATCTCGGAGTGTAATCACTAGTGGATGCCAATTTTTTCCCTAGCAACCAAATACAGTACCCTAGCAACAGAGTAAACAAAGCCTTATATCTCCGCATCAGAACATCGTAGAGACACGGGGGTTTGACCGTTTGACTCGTGACTCGGAGTGTAATCACTAGTGGATGCCAATTTTCTCCCTAGCAACCAAATACATTACCCTAGCAACCGAATAAACAAAGCCTTATATCTTCGCATCAGAATATCGTAGAGACATGTGGGTTGAATTGTTTTACTTTTGGCTTGGAGTATAATCATATATTGTCCCCCGAAATTTGCCACGGCAAGCACCACTTCACATTTTCTTCAGGAAATGTACCTATCTAGTTATTATGTTGGCTTGAGAAAGCCAACATACTGTTGTTGCACTTAAACTTATTATTATTATTATTCTTTTTCTTCTGAGACTAAAATTTCTAACTCTAACTCGTCCTAGAGCTTTCAAGCTACAGCCATCAAACTTTGGACAGACTTTCGGTCTGATCTGACGAGGTGTGCTATATCTTTTCTAACTGATGGGACCTTCCGAATTCCTAAACGGGGCGCTGAAACACCCCAAAATTTCCATTGACTTAACATTGAGACAAACTTTGACGGGTCATAGCTGCGAGTGAGAAACTTGTAGAAACTTGTGGCTTACCACATTTAAGGAGGCTGACAGGCTGTGTAAGAACATACCTCACAATGGGGTGTAAGCTGTACCCCTGGGGTGTAAGAGGCCCCCAAAATTTCCCATTGACTTATAATGGGGCAGGAAACATGCCCATAAAAGGGAATAAAAGCGTCCCAGATGGAATATCTTCACTTTAGAGTGTCTTAGAGACATGGGGGTGGGCTCATTTTACTCAAGCATCCAATCAGTCTCTTAGGATCACCCCAGAGCTATTAAGCCACGCCCCTAGCAACAATTTTGGGTACCCTAGCAACATCTCCCATAGACTACCATTATAAAAAGCCCAGATGGATATCTTTGCACCAGAGTGTCATAGAGACATAGGGGTGGGCTCATTTTACTCAGGCATCCAATCAGTCTCTTAGGATTCTTATTGAGGTATTAAGCCACGCCCCTAGCAACAAAATATGAAGACCCTAGCAACATAATAAACAAAGCCTTATATCTCTGGATCTGAACATCGTAGAGACACAGGGGTTGGACCGTTTTACTTGTGGCTTGAAGTGTGATCATTATGGGATGCCAATTTTCTCCCTAGCAACCAAACTTAGTACCCTAGCAACGGAATAAACAAAGCCTTATATCTCCGCTTCAGAACATCATAGAGACACGGGGGTTGGACCGTTTTACTTGTGGCTTGAAGTGTGATCATTATGGGATGCCAATTTTCTCCCTAGCAACCAAACTTAGTACCCTAGCAACGGAATAAACAAAGCCTCATATCTCTGCATCAGAAAATTGTAGAGACACTGGGGTTGGACCGTTTTACTTGTGGCTTGAAGTGTGATCATTATGGGATGCCAATTTTCTCCCTAGCAACCAAACTTAGTACCCTAGCAACGGAATAAACAAAGCCTTATATCTCCGCTTCAGAACATCATAGAGACACGGGGGTTGGACCGTTTTACTTGTGGCTTGAAGTGTGATCATTATGGGATGCCAATTTTCTCCCTAGCAACCAAACTTAGTACCCTAGCAACGCAATACATGTTAGCTTCATGCTAGCTTCCTGCTAATCATGCTAGCTTCATGCTAGCTTCATGCTAATCATGCTAACATCATGCTAGCTTCATGCTAATCATGCTAGCATCATGCTAGCTTCATGCTAACTTCATGCTAATCATGATAGCTTCATGCTAGCTTCATGCTAATCATGCTAGCATCATGCTAGCTTCATGCTAATCATGCTAGCATCATGCTAGCTTCATGCTAATCATGCTAGCATCATGCTAGCTTCATGCTAATCATGCTAGCATCATGTTAGCTTCATGCTAATCATGCTAACATCATGCTAGCTTCATGCTAATCATGCTAGCATCATGTTAGCTTCATGCTAATCATGTAAGCATCATGTTAGCTTCATGCTAATCATGCTAGCATCATGCTAGCTTCATGCTAATCATGCTAGCATCATGCTAGCTTCATGCTAATCATGCTAGCATCATGCTAGCTTCATGCTAATCATGCTAGCATCATGCTAGCTTCATGCTAATCATGCTAATCATGCTAGCTTCATGCTAATCATGCTAACTTCATGCTAATCATGCTAGCATCATGCTAGCTTCATGCTAATCATGCTAGCATCATGCTAGCTTCATGCTAATCATGCTAACATCATGCTAGCTTCATGGTAAATCATGCTACCTTCATTCTTAAACATACTAACAGCCAGATAGCCTACTAAACTAAACTTATGTCAAACCGTTTTAAACGTTCAGGCTACGCTTTCTCAAGCCAACATAAAGTTTGTCTTCAAACTTTACTATCTAGTTATTATTATTCTTCTGGTCCACACTTTTTCTAACTGTAACTCCTCCTAGAGCTTTCAAGCTACACCCACAAAACTTTACAAAACTTTTAAGACTGGTACGTAGATTTATGCTATATCTTTTCTAACTGTTGGGACCTACCGAATTCCTAAACGGGGCGCTCAAACACCCCAAATTTTCCATTGACTTAACATTGCGGCAAACTTTGACGGGTCATAGCTGCAAGCGAGAAATTTGTAGAAACTTGTGGGTTACCACATTTGAAGAGGCTGACAGGCACTGTGAGAACATACCTCACATTGGGGTGTAAGTTTCACCCCTGGGGTGTAAGAGGCACCCAAATTTCCCCATTGACTTATAATGGGGCAAGGAACATGCCCATATAAGGGAATAAAAGCGTCCCAGATGGAATATCTTCACTTTAGAGTGTCGTAGAGACATGGGGGTGGGCTCATTTTACTCAGGCATCCAATCAGTCTCTAGGGATCATCTCATAGCTATTAAGCCACGCCCCTAGCAACCATTTTTGGGCACCCTAGCAACATATCCCTTAGACTGCCATTATAAAATGCCCAGATGGATATCTTTGCAGCACAGTGTCACAGAGACATGGGGGTGGGCTCATTTTACTCAGGCATCCAATCAGTCTCAGAGGATTCTTATTGAGGTATTAAGCCACGCCCCTAGCAACCAAATATGAGCACCCTAGCAACATAATAAACAAAGCCTTATATCTCTGGATCCGAACATCATATAGACATGGGGGTTGGGTCTTTTGGTCATGTTAGCCTTATGCTAGCTCCATGCTAAGTCATGTTAGCTTCAAGCTAGTTTCGTGCTAGCTTTATGCTAATTTCATAATAAATCTTGCTAACTTCATGCTAATCATGTTAGCATTATGGTAGCTTCATACTAATTCATGTTAACATCATGCTAGCTTCATGTTAATTCATGTTAGCATCATGCTAGCTTCATGCTAATTCATGTTAGCTTCGTGCTAGCTTCATGCTAATTCATGTTAGCATCGTGCTAGCTTCATGCTAATTCATGTTAGCTTCGTGCTAGCTTCATGCTAATTCATGTTAGCGTCGTGCTAGCTTCATGCTAATTCATGTTAACATCGTGCTAGCTTCATGCTAATTCATGTTAGCGTCGTGCTAGCTTCATGCTAATTCATGTTAGCATCGTGCTAGCTTCATGCTAATTCATGTTAGCATCGTGCTAGCTTCATGCTAATTCATGTTAGCGTCGTGCTAGCTTCATGCTAATTCATGTTAGCATCGTGCTAGCTTCATGCTAATTCATGTTAGCATCATGTTAGCTTCATGCTAATCATGCTAACATGATGCTAGCTTCCTGCTAATTCATGTTAGCTTCATGCTAATTCATGTTAGCATCATGTTAGCTTTATGCTAATCATGCTAGCATCATGCTAGCTTCATGCTAATCATGTTAGCATCATGCTAGCTTCATGCTAATTCATGTTAGCATCATGCTAGCTTCATGCTAATTCATGTTAGCATCATGCTAGCTTCATGCTAATTCATGTTAGCATCATGCTAGCTTCATGCTAATTCATGTTAACATCATGCTAGCTTCATGCTAATTCATGTTAGCATCATGCTAGCTTCATGTTAATTCATGTTAGCATCATGCTAGCTTCATGCTAATTCATGTTAGCATCATGCTAGCTTCATGTTAATTCATGTTAGCATTATGCTAGTTTCATGCTAATTCATGTTAGCATTATGCTAGCTTCATGCTAATTCATATTAGCATCATGCTAACTTCATGCTAATTCATGTTAGCATCATGCTAGCTTCATGCTAATTCATGTTAGCATCATGCTAGCTTCATGCTCAATCATGTTAGCATCATGCTAGCTTCATGCTAATTCATGTTAGCATCATGCTAGCTTCATGCTCAATCATGTTAGCATCACGCTAGCTTCATGCTAATTCATGTTAGCATCATGCTAGCGTCATGCTAATTCATGTTAGCATCACGCTAGCTTCATGCTAATTCATGTTAGCATCATGCTAGCTTCATGCTAATTCATGTTAGCATCATGCTAGCTTCATGCTAATTCATGTTAGCATCATGCTAGCTTCATGCTAATTCATGTTAGCATCACGCTAGCTTCATGCTCATTCATGTTAGCATCATGCTAGCTTCATGCTAATTCATGTTAGCATCACGCTAGCTTCATGCTAATTCATGTTAGCACAATGCTAATTCATGTTAGCATCATGCTAGCTTCATGCTAATTCATGTTAGCATCATGCTAGCTTCATGCTCAATCATGTTAGCATCATGCTAGCTTCATGCTAATTCATGTTAGCATCATGCTAGCTTCATGCTAATTCATGTTAGCATCACGCTAGCTTCATGCTAATTCATGTTAGCATCATGCTAGCGTCATGCTAATTCATGTTAGCATCACGCTAGCTTCATGCTAATTCATGTTAGCATCATGCTAGCTTCATGCTAATTCATGTTAGCATCACGCTAGCTTCATGCTAATTCATGTTAGCATCACGCTAGCTTCATGCTAATTCATGTTAGCATCATGCTAGCTTCATGCTAATTCATGTTAGCATCATGCTAGCTTCATGCTAAATCATGTTAGCATCATGCTAGCTTCATGCTAATTCATGTTAGCATCATGCTAGCTTCATGCTAATTCATGTTAGCATCATGCTAGCTTCATGCTAATTCATGTTAGCATCATGCTAGCTTCATGCTAATTCATGTTAGCATCATGTTAGCTTCATGCTAATTCATGTTAGCATCATGCTAGCTTCATGCTAATTCATGTTAACATCATGCTAACTTAGTGCTAAACATGCTAACATGGTAACTTTTGGTATCATGTTTACGGAAAGTTATAATACTAAACTAAACTTGTTTTAAATTTCTCTCAATCTGTTTTAAACGTTCAGGCTAGGCTTTGTCAAGCCAACATAAAGTTTGTCTTCAAACTTTTCTATCTAGTTATTATTATTCTTTTTCTGAGACCAAAATTACGAACACTAACTCGTCCTAGAGCTTTCAAGCTACATGCACCAAATTTTCCACGGACCTTCAGACTGGTCTGACGGAGTGTGCTATATCTTTTCTAACTGATGGGACCTTCCGAATTCCTAAACGGGGGGCTCGAACACCCCAAAATTTCCATTGACTTAACATTGAGACAAACTTTGACGGGTCATAGCTGTGAGTGAGAAACTTGTAGAAACTTGTGGCTTACCACATTTAAGGAGGCTGACAGGCTCTGTAAGAACATACATCACAATGGGGTGTAAGCTATACCCCAGGGGTGTAAGAGGCCCCCAAAATTTCCCATTGACTTATAATGGGGCAGGAAACATTCCCATAAAAAGGGAATAAAAGCGTCCCAGATGGAATATCTTCACTTTAGAGTGTCGTAGAGACATGGGGGTTGGACCGTTTTACTTGTGGCTTGAAGGTTGATCATTATGGGATGCCATTTTTCTCCCTAGCAACCAAACTTAGTACCCTAGCAACGGAATAAACAAAGCCTTATTTCTCCGCTTCAGAACATCTTAGAGACACGGGGGTTGGACCGTTTTACTTGTGGCTTGAAGGTTGATCATTATGGGATGCCATTTTTCTCCCTAGCAACCAAACTTAGTACCCTAGCAACGGAATAAACAAAGCCTTATTTCTCCGCTTCAGAACATCTTAGAGACACGGGGGTTGGACCGTTTTACTTGTGGCTTGAAGGTTGATCATTATGGGATGCCATTTTTCTCCCTAGCAACCAAACTTAGTACCCAAGCAACGGAATAAACAAAGCCTTATTTCTCCGCTTCAGAACATCTTAGAGACACGGGGGTTGGACCGTTTTACTTGTGGCTTGAAGGTTGATTATTATGGGATGCCAATTTCCTCCCTAGCAACCAAACTTAGTACCCTAGCAACGGAATAAACAAAGCCTTATATCTCAGCATCAGAACATTGTAGAGACACGGGGGTTGGACCGTTTTACTTGTGGCTTTAAGTGTGATCATTATGGGATGCCATTTTTCTCCCTAGCAACCAAACTTAGTACCCTAGCAACGGAATAAACAAAGCCTTATATCTCCGCTTCAGAACATCATAGAGACACGGGGGTTAGACCGTTTTACTTGTGGCTTGAAGGTTGATCATTATGGGATGCCAATTTTCTCCCTAGCAACCAAACTTAGTACCCTAGCAACGGAATAAACAAAGCCTTATATCTCCGCTTCAGAACATCATAGAGACATGGGGGTTGGACCGTTTTACTTGTGGCTTAAAGGTTGATCATTATGGGATGCCAATTTTCTCCCTAGCAACCAAACTTAGTACCCTAGCAACGGAATTAACAAAGCCTTATTTCTCCGCTTCAGAACATCTTAGAGACACGGGGGTTGGACCGTTTTACTTGTGGCTTGAAGGTTGATTATTGTGGGATGCCAATTTCCTCCCTAGCAACCAAACTTAGTACCCTAGCAACGGAATAAACAAAGCCTTATATCTCCGCTTCAGAACATCATAGAGACACGGGGGTTGGACCGTTTTACTTGTGGCTTGAAGGTTGATCATTATGGGATGCCATTTTTCTCCCTAGCAACCAAACTTAGTACCCTAGCAACGGAATAAACAAAGCCTTATTTATCCGCTTCAGAACATCTTAGAGACACGGGGGTTGGACCGTTTTACTTGTGGCTTGAAGGTTGATTATTATGGGATGCCAATTTCCTCCCTAGCAACCAAACTTAGTACCCTAGCAACGGAATAAACAAAGCCTTATATCTCCGCTTCAGAACATCATAGAGACATAGGGGTTGGACCGTTTTACTTGTGGCTTGAAGGTTGATCATTATGGGATGCCAATTTTCTCCCTAGCAACCAAACTTAGTACCCTAGCAACGGAATAAACAAAGCCTTATTTCTCCGCTTCAGAACATCATAGAGACACGGGGGTTGGACCGTTTTACTTGTGGCTTGAAGGTTGATCATTATGGGATTCCAATTTTCTCCCTAGCAACCAAACTGAGTACCCTAGCAACGGAATAAATGTTAGCTTCATTCTAGCTTCATGCTAATCATGTTGCTTCATGCTAGCTTCATGCTAATCATGCTAGCATCATGCTAGCTTCATGCTAATCATGTTAGCTTCATGTTAGCTTCATGCTAATCATGTTAGCTTCATGCTAGCTTCATACTGATCATGCTAACATCATGCTAGCTTCATGCTAATAATGCTAGCTTCATGCTAATCATGCTAACTTCATGCTAATCATGCTAACAGCCAGATAGCCTACTAAAATAAACTTCTGTCAAACCATTTTAAATGTTCAGGCTACGCTTTTTCAAGCCAACATAAAGTTTGTCCTCAAACTTTAATATCTAGTTATTATGTTGGCTTGACAAAGCCAACATACTGATATTGTATTTAAACTTATTATTATTATTATTCTTTTTCTTCTTCTGAGACTAAAATTTCTGCGGCTAACTCGTCCGACAGCTTTCAAGCTACATCCACGAAATTTTCCACGGACATTCTGACTGGTCTAAAGAAGTGTGCTATATCTTTTTGACGGGATCCGACTTACAGAATTCCTAAAACGGGACATTAAACTTCGGAAAAGTCCCATTTACTTAACATTGCGACAAACTTTGACGGGTCATAGCTGCAAGCGAGAAATTTGTAGAAACTTGTGGGTTACCACTTTTCAAGAGGCTGGCAGGCACTGTGAGAACATACCTCACATTGGGGTGTAAGCTGTACCCCTTGGGTGGAAGAGGCCCCCAAAATTCCCCATTGACTTATAACGGGGCAGGAAACATGCCCATATAAGGGAATAAAAGCGTCCCAGATGGAATATCTTCGCTTTACAGTGTCATAGAGACATGGGGGTGGACTCATTTTACTCAGGCATCCAATCAGTCTCTAATGATCGCCCCTTAGCTATTAAGCCACGCCCCTAGCAACCATTTTTGGGCACCCTAGCAACATATCCCATAGACTGCCATTATAAAATGCCCAGATGGATATCTTTGCAGCACAGTGTCACAGAGACATGGGGGTGGGCTCATTTTACTCAGGCATCCAATCAGTCTCGGAGGATTCTTATTGAGGTATTAAGCCACGCCCCTAGCAACCAAATATGAGCACCCTAGCAACATAATAAACAAAGCCTTATATCTCTGGATCCGAAAATCATAGAGACATGGGGGTTGGGTCTTTTGGTCATGTTAGCCTTATGCTAGCTCCATGCTAAGTCATACTAGCTTCATGCTAGTTTCGTGCTAGCTTTATGCTAATTTCATAATAAATCATGCTAGCTTCATGCTAATTCATGTTAGCATCGTGCTAGCTTCATGCTAATTCATTTTAGCATCGTGCTAGCTTCATGCTAATTCATGTTAGCGTCGTGCTAGCTTCATGCTAATTCATGTTAGCGTCGTGCTAGCTTCATGCTAATTCATGTTAGCGTTGTGCTAGCTTCATGCTAATTCATGTTAGCGTCCTGCTAGATTCATGCTAATTCATGTTAGCGTCGTGCTAGCTTCATGCTAATTCATGTTAGCGTCGTGCTAGCTTCATGCTAATTCATGTTAGTGTCGTGCTAGCTTCATGCTAATTCATGTTAGCGTCGTGCTAGCTTCATGCTAATTCATGTTAGCGTCGTGCTAGCTTCATGCTAATTCATGTTAGCGCCGTGCTAGCTTCATGCTAATTCATGTTAGCGTCGTGCTAGCTTCATGTTAATTCATGTTAGCGTCGTGCTAGCTTCATGCTAATTCATGTTAGCTTCATGCTTATCATGCTAGCATCATGCTAGCTTCCTGCTAATCATGCTAGCATCGTGCTAGCTTCATGCTAATCATGCTAGCATCGTGCTAGCTTCATGCTAATTCATGTTAGCATCGTGCTAGCTTCATGCTAATTCATGTTAGCATCGTGCTAGCTTCATGCTAATTCATGTTAGCATCGTGCTAGCTTCATGCTAATTCATGTTAGCATCGTGCTTGCTTCATGCTAATTCATGTTAGCGTCGTGCTAGCTTCATGCTAATTCATGTTGGCGTCGTGCTAGCTTCATGCTAATTCATGTTAACGTCGTGCTAGCTTCATGCTAACTCATGTTAACGTCGTGCTAGCTTCATGCTAATTCATGTTAGCGTCGTGCTAGCTTCATGTTAATTCATGTTAGCGTCGTGCTAGCTTCATGCTAATTCATGTTAGCTTCATGCTAATCATGCTAACATCATGCTAGCTTCATGCTAATCATGCTAGCATAATGCTAGCTTCATGCTAATTCATGTTAGCATCATGCTAGCTTCATGCTAATTCATGTTAGCATCATGCTAGCTTCATGCTAATTCATATAAGCATCATGTTAGCTTCATGCTAATTCATGTTAGCATCATGCTAGCTTCATGCTTATTCATGTTAGCATCATGCTAGCTTCATGCTAATTCATGTTAACATCATGCTAGCTTCATGCTAATTCATGTTACCATCATGCTAGCTTCATGCTAATTCATGTTACCATCATGCTAATTCATGTTAGCATCATGCTAGCTTCATGCTAATTCATGTTAGCATCATGCTAGCTTCATGCTAATTCATGTTAGCACAATGTTAATTCATGTTAGCATCATGCTAGCTTCATGCTAATTCATGTTAGCATCATGCTAGCTTCATGCTAATTCATGTTAGCATCATGCTAGCTTCATGCTAATTCATGTTAGCACAATGCTAATTCATGTTAACATCATGCTAGCTTCATGCTAATTCATGTTAGCATCATGCTAGCTTCATGCTAATTCATGTTTGCATCATGCTAGCTTCATGCTAATTCATGTTAACATCATGCTAACTTAGTGCTAAACATGCTAACATGGTAACTTTTGGTTTCATGTTTACGGAAAGTTATAATCCTAAACTAAACTTGTTTTAAATTTCTCTCAATCTGTTTTAAACGTTCAGGCTAGGCTTTGTCAAGCCAACATAAAGTTTGTCTTCAAACTTTTCTATCTAGTTATTATTCTTTTTCTCCCCCCAAAATTTCGGCAACTAACTCGTCCTAGGGCTTTCAAGCTACATGCACCAAATTTTCCACAGACCTTCAGACTGGTCTGACTTAGTGTGCTATATCTTTTCTAACTGATGGGACCTTCCGAATTCCTAAACGGGGGTCTCGAGCACCCCAAAATTTCCATTGACTTAACATTGAGACAAACTTTGATGGGTCATAGCTGTGAGTGAGAAACTTGTAGAAACTTGTGGCTTACCACATTTAAGGTGGCTGACAGGCTCTGTAAGAAAATACATCACAATGGGGTGTAAGCTATACCCCTGGGGTGTAAGAGGCCCCCAAAATTTCCCATTGACTTATAATGGGGCAGGAAACATGCCCATATAAGGGAATAAAAGCGTCCCAGATGGAATATCTTTACTTTAGAGTGTCGTAGAGACATGGGGGTGGGCTCATTTTACTCAGTCATCCAATCAGTCTCTTAGGATCGCCCCAAAGCTATATAGCCACGCCCCTAGCAACAATTTTGGGTACCCTAGCAACATCTCCCATAGACTACCATTATAAAAAGCCCAGATGGATATCTTTACACCAGCGTGTCATAGAGACATAGGGGTGGGCTCATTTTACTCAGGCATCCAATCAGTCTTAATAGGATTCTTATTGAGGCATTAAGCCACGCCCCTAGCAACCAAATTTGAGCACCCTAGCAACATAATAAACAAAGCCTTATATCTCTTGGTCTGAACATCATAGAGACATGGGGGTTGGGTCTTTGGGTCATGTTAGCTTCATGCTAGCTCCATGCTAAGTCATACTAGCTTCATGCTAGTTTCATGCTAGCTTTATGCTAATTTCATAATAAATCTTGCTAACTTCATGCTAAATCATGCTAACTTCATGTTAAATCTTGTTAGCTGCACGCTAAATAGTGCTAGCGTCATGCTAATCATGTTAGCATCATGCTAATCATGCTAGCTTCACGTTAAATCATGCTAGCTTCATGCTAGCTTCATGCTAATCATGCTAGCATCATGCTAGCTTCATGTTAATCATGCTAGCATCATGCTAGCTTCATGCTAATCATGCTAGCTTCATGCTAATCATGCTAGCATCATGCTAGCTTCATGCTAATCATACTAGCATCATGCTAGCTTCATGCTAATCATGCTAGCATCATGCTAGCTTCATGCTAATCATGCTAACATCATGCTAGCATCATGCTAGCTTCATGCTAATCATGCTAACATCATGCTAGCTTCATGCTAATCATGCTAGCATCATGCTAGCTTCATGCTAATCATGCTAGCATCATGCTAGCTTCATGCTAATCATGCTAGCAACATGCTAGCTTCATGCTAATCATGTTAGCATCATGCTAGCTTCATACTAATCATGCTAGCTTCATGCTAACATCATGTTAGCTTCATGCTAATCATGCTAGCATCATGCTAGCTTCATGCTAATCATGCTAACATCATGCTAGCTTCATGCTAATCATGCTAACATCATGCTAGCTTCATGCTAATCATGCTAGCATCATGCTAGCTTCATGCTAATCATGTAAGCATCATGCTAGCTTCATGCTAATCATGTTAGCTTCATGCTAGCTTCATGTTAATCATGTTAGCTTCATACTTAAACATACTAACTGCCAGACAGCCTACTAAACTAAACTTCTGTCAATCCGTTTTAAATGTTCAGGCTACGCTTTTTCAAGCCAACATAAAGTTTGTCTTCAAACTTTAATATCTAGTTATGTTGGCTTTGAAAAAGCCAATATATTGTTATTGCTATTAAACTTATTATTATTCTTTTTCTCCCCCCAAAATTTCGGCAACTAACTCGTCCTAGGGCTTTCAAGCTACATGCACCAAATTTTCCACAGACCTTCAGACTGGTCTGACTTAGTGTGCTATATCTTTTCTAACTGATGGGACCTTCCGAATTCCTAAACGGGGGTCTCGAACACCCCAAAATTTCCATTGACTTAACATTGAGACAAACTTTGACAGGTCATAGCTGCGAGTGAGAAACTTGTAGAAACTTGTGGCTTACCACATTTAAGGTGGCTGACAGGCTCTGTAAGAACATACATCACAATGGGGTGTAAGATATACCCCTGCGGTGTAAGAGGCCCCCAAAATTTCCCATTGACTTATAATGGGGCAGGAAACATGCCCATATAAGGGAATAAAAGCATCCCAGATGGAATATCTTTACTTTAGAGTGTCGTAGAGACATGGGGGTTGGACCGTTTTACTTGTGGCTTGAAGGTTGATCATTATGGGATGCCAATTTTCTCCCTAGCAACCAAACTTAGTACCCTAGCAACGGAATAAACAAAGCCTTATATCTCCGCTTCAGAACATCATAGAGACACGGGGGTTGGACCGTTTTACTTGTGGCTTGAAGGTTGATCATTATGGGATGCCAATTTTCTCCCTAGCAACCAAACTTAGTACCCTAGCAACGGAATAAACAAAGCCTTATATCTCCGCTTCAGAACATCATAGAGACACGGGGGTTGGACCGTTTTACTTGTGGCTTGAAGGTTGATCATTATGGGATGCCAATTTTCTCCCTAGCAACCAAACTTAGTACCCTAGCAACGGAATAAACAAAGCCTTATATCTCCGCTTCAGAACGTCATAGAGACACGGGGGTTGGACCGTTTTACTTGTGGCTTGAAGGTTGATCATTATGGGATGCCAATTTTCTCCCTAGCAACCAAACTTAGTACCCTAGCAACGGAATAAACAAAGCCTTATTTCTCCGCTTCAGAACATCATAGAGACATGGGGGTTGGACCGTTTTACTTGTGGCTTGAAGGTTGATCATTATGGGATGCCAATTTTCTCCCTAGCAACCAAACTTAGTACCCTAGCAACGGAATAAACAAAGCCTTATATCTCCGCTTCAGAACATCATAGAGACACGGGGGTTGGACCGTTTTACTTGTGGCTTGAAGGTTGATCATTATGGGATGCCAATTTTCTCCCTAGCAACCAAACTTAGTACCCTAGCAACGGAATAAACAAAGCCTTATATCTCCGCTTCAGAACGTCATAGAGACACGGGGGTTGGACCGTTTTACTTGTGGCTTGAAGGTTGATCATTATGGGATGCCAATTTTCTCCCTAGCAACCAAACTTAGTACCCTAGCAACGGAATAAACAAAGCCTTATATCTCCGCTTCAGAACGTCATAGAGACACGGGGGTTGGACCGTTTTACTTGTGGCTTGAAGGTTGATCATTATGGGATGCCAATTTTCTCCCTAGCAACCAAACTTAGTACCCTAGCAACGGAATAAACAAAGCCTTATTTCTCCGCTTCAGAACATCATAGAGACATGGGGGTTGGACCGTTTTACTTGTGGCTTGAAGGTTGATCATTATGGGATGCCAATTTTCTCCCTAGCAACCAAACTTAGTACCCTAGCAACGGAATAAACAAAGCCTTATATCTCCGCTTCAGAACGTCATAGAGACACGGGGGTTGGACCGTTTTACTTGTGGCTTGAAGGTTGATCATTATGGGATGCCAATTTTCTCCCTAGCAACCAAACTTAGTACCCTAGCAACGGAATAAACAAAGCCTTATATCTCCGCTTCAGAACGTCATAGAGACACGGGGGTTGGACCGTTTTACTTGTGGCTTGAAGGTTGATCATTATGGGATGCCAATTTTCTCCCTAGCAACCAAACTTAGTACCCTAGCAACGGAATAAACAAAGCCTTATTTCTCCGCTTCAGAACATCATAGAGACATGGGGGTTGGACCGTTTTACTTGTGGCTTGAAGGTTGATCATTATTGGATGCCAATTTTCTCCCTAGCAACCAAACTTAGTACCCTAGCAACGGAATAAACAAAGCCTTATATCTCCGCTTTAGAACATCATAGAGACACGGGGGTTGGACCGTTTTACTTGTGGCTTGAAGGTTGATCATTATGGGATGCCAATTTTCTCCCTAGCAACCAAACTTAGTACCCTAGCAACGGAATAAACAAAGCCTTTTATCTCCGCTTCAGAACATCTTAGAGACACGGGGGTTTGACCGTTTTACTTGTGGCTTGAAGGTTGATCATTATGGGATGCCAATTTTCTGCCTAGCAACCAAACTTAGTACCCTAGCAACGGAATAAACAAAGCCTTATATCTCCGCTTCAGAACATCATAGAGACACGGGAGTTGGACCGTTTTACTTGTGGCTTGAAGGTTGATCATTATGGGATGCCATTTTTCTCCCTAGCAACCAAACTTAGTACCCTAGCAACGGAATAAACAAAGCCTTATTTCTCCGCTTCAGAACATCTTAGAGACACGGGGGTTGGACCGTTTTACTTGTGGCTTGAAGGTTGATTATTATGGGATGCCAATTTCCTCCCTAGCAACCAAACTTAGTACCCTAGCAACGGAGTAAACAAAGCCTTATATCTCAGCATCAGAACATTGTAGAGACACGGGGGTTGGACCATTTTACTTGTGGCTTGAAGGTTGATCATTATGGGATGCCAATTTTCTCCCTAGCAACCAAACTTAGTACCCTAGCAACGGAATAAACAAAGCCTTTTATCTCCGCTTCAGAACATCTTAGAGACACGGGGGTTTGACCGTTTTACTTGTGGCTTGAAGGTTGATCATTATGGGATGCCAATTTTCTCCCTAGCAACCAAACTTAGTACCCTAGCAACGGAATAAACAAAGCCTTATATCTCCGCTTCAGAACATCATAGAGACACGGGGGTTGGACCGTTTTACTTGTGGCTTGAAGGTTGATCATTATGGGATGCCAATTTTCTCCCTAGCAACCAAACTTAGTACCCTAGCAACGGAATAAACAAAGCCTTATATCTCCGCTTCAGAACATCATAGAGACACGGGGGTTGGACCGTTTTACTTGTGGCTTGAAGGTTGATCATTATGGGATGCCAATTTTCTCCCTAGCAACCAAACTTAGTACCCTAGCAACAGAATAAATGTTAGCTTCATTCTAGCTTCATGCTAATCATGTTAGCTTCATGCTAGCTTCATGCTAATCATGCTAGCATCATGCTAGCTTCATGCTAATCATGTTAGCTTCATGTTAGCTTCATGCTTATCATGTTAGCTTCATGCTAGCTTCATACTGATCATGCTAACATCATGCTAGCTTCATGCTAATCATGCTATCTTCATGCTAATCATGCTAACTTCATGCTAATCATGCTAACAGCCAGATAGCCTACTAAAATAAACTTCTGTCAAACCATTTTAAATGTTCAGGCTACGCTTTTTCAAGCCAACATAAAGTTTGTCCTCAAACTTTAATATCTAGTTATTATTATTATTCTTTTTCTTCTGAGACTAAAATTTCTAACTCTAACTCGTCCTAGAGCTTTCAAGCTACAGCCATCAAACTTTGGACAGACTTTCGGTCTGATCTGACGAGGTGTGCTATATCTTTTCTAACTGATGGGACCTTCCGAATTCCTAAACGGGGCGCTGAAACACCCCAAAATTTCCATTGACTTAACATTGAGACAAACTTTGACGGGTCAAAGCTGCGAGTGAGAAACTTGTAGAAACTTGTGGCTTACCACATTTAAGGAGGCTGACAGGCTGTGTAAGAACATACCTCACAATGGGGTGTAAGCTGTACCCCTGGGGTGTAAGAGGCCCCCAAATTTTCCCATTGACTTATAATGGGGCAGGAAATATGCCCATAAAAGGGGAAAAAAAGCGTCCCAGATGGAATATCTTCACTTTAGAGTGTCTTAGAGACATGGGGGTGGGCTCATTTTACTCAAGCATCCAATCAGTCTCTTAGGATCACCCCAGAGATATTAAGCCACGCCCCTAGCAACAATTTTGGGTACCCTAGCAACATCTCCCATAGACTACCATTATAAAAAGCCCAGATGGATATCTTTGCACCAGAGTGTCATAGAGACATAGGGGTGGGCTAATTTTACTCAGGCATCCAATCAGTCTCTTAGGATTCTTATTGAGGTATTAAGCCACGCCCCTAGCAACAAAATATGAAGACCCTAGCAACATAATAAACAAAGCCTTATATCTCTGGATCTGAACATCGTAGAGACACAGGGGTTGGACCGTTTTTCTTGTGGCTTGAAGTGTAATCATTATGGGATGCCAATTTTTTCCCTAGCAACCAAACTTAGTACCCTAGCAACGGAATAAACAAAGCCTTATATCTCCGCTTCAGAACATCATAGAGACACGGGGGTTGGACCGTTTTACTTGTGGCTTGAAGTGTGATCATTATGGGATGCCAATTTTCTCCCTAGCAACCAAACTTAGTACCCTAGCAACGGAATAAACAAAGCCTTATATCTCTGCATCAGAACATTGTAGAGACACGGGGATTGGACCGTTTAACTTGTGGCTTGAAGGGTGATCATTATGGGATGCCAATTTTCTCCCTAGCAACCAAACTTAGTACCCTAGCAACGCAATGAATGTTAGCTTCATGCTAGCTTCTTGCTAATCATGCTAGCTTCATGCTAGCTTCATGCTAATCATGCTAACATCATGCTAGCTTCATGCTAATCATGCTAGCATCATGCTAGCTTCATGCTAATCATACTAGCATCATGCTAGCTTCATGCTAACTTCATGCTAATCATGCTAGCTTCATGCTAGCTTCATGCTAATCATGCTAGCATCATGCTAGCTTCATGCTAATCATGCTAGCATCATGCTAACTTCATGCTAATCATGCTAGCATCAGGCTAGCTTCATGCTAATCATGCTAGCATCATGCTAACTTCATGCTAGCATCATGCTAGCTTCATGCTAATCATGCTAGCATCATGCTAGCTTCATGCAAATCATGCTAGCATCATGCTAGCTTCATGCTAATCATGCTAGCATAATTCTAGCTTCATGCTAATCATGCTAGCGTCATGCTAGCTTCATGCTAATCATGCTAACATCATGCTAGCATCATACTAGCTTCATGCTAATCATGCTAGCTTCATGCTAATCATGCTAGCATCATGCTAGCGTCATGCTAATCATGCTAGCATCATGCTAGCTTCATGCTTATCATGCTAGCTTCATGCTAATCATGCTAGCATCAAGCTAGCTTCATTCTAATCATGCTAGCATCATGCTAGCTTCATGCTAATCATGCTAACATCATGCTAGCTTCATGGTAAATCATGCTACCTTCATACTTAAACATACTAACAGCCAGATAGCCTACTAAACTAAACTTATGTCAAACCGTTTTAAACGTTCAGGCTACGCTTTCTCAAGCCAACATAAAGTTTGTCTTCAAACTTTACTATCTAGTTATTATTATTATTCTTTTTCTGGACACTTTTTCGGCGCGTAACTCGTCCCGCACGCTTTGTCGTAGACCCATAAATTAGGGCTCAAATCGACGGGCTTATTGAGGAGAGGTGTGCTATGACTTTTATAAGCGATCGGGTGCAGGATTTCCGAAAGGGGGGCGAAAAACCAACCAAAAAATCCCATTGATTTAACATTGCGCCCAACTTTGACGAGTCATAGCTCCGCTCGAGGATTTTGTAGAAACATGTGGGTTACAACATTTGAAGAGGGTGGTAGGCTCTGTAAGAACATTGATCACAATGGGGTGTAAGTTGTACCCCTGGGGTGTAAGAGGTGCCCAAAATTGCCCCAATGAAAAGTCAATGGGGCAAAATCCCATAGACTTACCATTGCAAAAATTTTGACGGGTCATAGGTCCGAGTAAACAAAGCCTTATATCTCCACATCAGAACATCGTAGAGACAAGGGGTTTGGACCATTTTACTTGTGACTCGGAGTGTAATCACTAGGCACATCATTGGCCACTCCCAAGCCACGCCTCTAGCAACCAAATACAGTACCCTAGCAACAGAGTAAACAAAGCCTTATAACTCCGCATCAGAACATCGTAAAGACATGGGGGTTGGACCGTTTGACTCGTGACTCGGAGGGTAATCACTAGTGGATGCCATTTTTTCCCCTAGCAACCAAATACAGTACCCTAGCAACAGAGTAAACAAAGCCTTATATCTCCGCATCAGAACATCGTAGAGACACAGGGGTTGGATCGTTTGACTTTTGGCTTGGAGAATAATCATAAATTGTCCCACGAAACTTGCCACTGCAAGCACCACTCACATTTTCTTCAGGAAATGTTTGACTTTTGGCTTGGAGAATAATCATAAATTGTCCCACGAAACTTGCCACGGCAAGCACCACTCACATTTTCTTCAGGAAATGTACCTATCTAGTTGGTGGTGCTTGCATTTATGCAAGGCATCACTATTACTATTGCTCATACTTATTATTATGTTGGCTTGACAAAGCCAACATACTGTTCTTCGATCTAAGCTTATTATTATTAGTGGTGCTTGCATTTATGCAAAGCATCACTATTACTATCTTGCATACTTATTATTATTAGTGGTGCTTGCATTTATGCAAAGCATCACTATTACTATCTTGCATACTTATTATTATTATTATTATTAGTGGTGCTTGCATTTATGCAAAGCATCACTATTACTATTCCTCAGGGATATTATTATATTTTATTCTTACATCTGCACGTTTTTTCGGCACCTAACTCGTCCCGCACGGTTTGTCGTAGACCCATGAAAGAGGGCTCAAATCGACCGGCTTATTGAGGAGAGGTGTGCTATGACTTTTATAAGCGATCGGGTGCAGGATTTCCGAAAGGGGGGCGAAAAACCACCCGAAAAATCCCATTGACTTAACATTGCGCCCAACTTTGACGAGTCATAGCTCCGCTCGAGGATTTTGTAGAAACATGTGGGTTACAACTTTTGAAGAGGGTGGTAGACTCTGTAAGAAAATACATCACATTGGGGTGTAACTTGTACCCCTGGGGTGTAAGAGGCGCCCAAAAGTGCCCCAATGAAAAGTCAATGGGGGAAAATCCCATAGACTTAACATTGCAAAAACTTTGACGGGTCATAGGTACGAGCGAGGATTTTGTTAAAACATGTGGGTTACATTATTTGAAGAGGGTGGTAGACTCTGTAAGAACATGGACCACAATGGGGTGTAAGTTGTACCCCTGGGGTGTAAGAGGCACCCGAATGTTCCCATTGACTTATAATGGGGCAGGAAACATGCCCATATAAGGGAATATAAAAGTTCCAGATGGGATATCTTTGCTTTACAATGTCGTAAAGACAAGGGGGTGGGCTCATTTTACTCAGACATCCAATCAGTCTATCAGGATATTCCCAAAGCTTTTAAGCCACGCCCCTAGCAACCACTTTTGAGCACCCTAGCAACATAAAATTCAAACAGTTATATCTCTGCATCAGAACATCATAGAGACACGGGGGTTGGACCGTTTGACTAGTGACTCAGAGTGTAATCATTATGGGATGCCAATTTTTTCCCTAGCAACCAAATACAGTACCCTAGCAACAGAGTAAACAAAGCCTTATATCTCCGCACCAGAACATCGTAGAGACACGGGGGTTGGACCGTTTGACTAGTGACTCAGAGTGTAATCATTATGGGATGCCAATTTTTTCCCTAGCAACCAAATACAGTACCCTAGCAACAGAGTAAACAAAGCCTTATATCTCCGCATCAGAACATCGTAGAGACACGGGGGTTGGACCGTTTGACTCGTGACTCAGAGTGTAATCATTATGGGATGCCAATTTTTTCCCTAGCAACCAAATACAGTACCCTAGCAACAGAGTAAACAAAGCCTTATATCTCCGCACCAGAACATCGTAGAGACACGGGGGTTGGACCGTTTGACTAGTGACTCAGAGTGTAATCATTATGGGATGCCAATTTTTTCCCTAGCAACCAAATACAGTACCCTAGCAACAGAGTAAACAAAGCCTTATATCTCTGCATCAGAACATCGTAGAGACACGGGGGTTGGACCGTTTGACTAGTGACTCAGAGTGTAATCATTATGGGATGCCAATTTTTTACCTAGCAACCAAATACAGTACCCTAGCAACAGAGTAAACAAAGCCTTATATCTCCGCACCAGAACATCGTAGAGACACGGGGGTTGGACCGTTTGACTCGTGACTCAGAGTGTAATCATTATGGGATGCCATTTTTTTCCCTAGCAACCAAATAGAGTACCCTAGCAACAGAGTAAACAAAGCCTTATATCTCCGCATCAGAACATCGTAGAGACACGGGGGTTGGACCGTTTGACTCGTGACTCGGAGTGTAATCACTATGGGATGCCAATTTTTTCCCTAGCAACCAAATACAGTACCCTAGCAACAGAGTGTTATATCTCCGCACCAGAACATCGTAGAGACACGGGGGTTGGACCGTTTGACTAGTGACTCGGCGTGTAATCATTATGGGATGCCAATTTTTTCCCTAGCAACCAAATACAGTACCCTAGCAACAGAGTAAACAAAGCCTTATATCTCCGCACCAGAACATCGTAGAGACACGGGGGTTGGACCGTTTGACTCGTGACTCAGAGTGTAATCATTATGGGATGCCAATTTTTTCCCTAGCAACCAAATACAGTACCCTAGCAACAGAGTAAACAAAGCCTTATATCTCTGCATCAGAACATCGTAGAGACACGGGGGTTGGACCGTTTGACTAGTGACTCAGAGTGTAATCATTATGGGATGCCAATTTTTTACCTAGCAACCAAATACAGTACCCTAGCAACAGAGTAAACAAAGCCTTATATCTCCGCACCAGAACATCGTAGAGACACGGGGGTTGGACCGTTTGACTCGTGACTCAGAGTGTAATCATTATGGGATGCCATTTTTTTCCCTAGCAACCAAATAGAGTACCCTAGCAACAGAGTAAACAAAGCCTTATATCTCCGCATCAGAACATCGTAGAGACACGGGGGTTGGACCGTTTGACTCGTGACTCAGAGTGTAATCATTATGGGATGCCAATTTTTTCCCTAGCAACCAAATACAGTACCCTAGCAACAGAGTAAACAAAGCCTTATATCTCCGCATCAGAACATCGTAGAGACACGGGGGTTGGACCGTTTGACTAGTGACTCAGAGTGTAATCATTATGGGATGCCAATTTTTTCCCTAGCAACCAAATACAGTACCCTAGCAACAGAGTAAACAAAGCCTTATATCTCTGCATCAGAACATCGTAGAGACACGGGGGTTGGACCGTTTGACTAGTGACTCAGAGTGTAATCATTATGGGATGCCAATTTTTTCCCTAGCAACCAAATACAGTACCCTAGCAACAGAGTAAACAAAGCCTTATATCTCCGCATCATAACATCGTAGAGACACGGGGGTTGGACCGTTTGACTCGTGACTCAGAGTGTAATCATTATGGGATGCCATTTTTTTCCCTAGCAACCAAATAGAGTACCCTAGCAACAGAGTAAACAAAGCCTTATATCTCCGCATCAGAACATCGTAGAGACACGGGGGTTGGACCGTTTGACTCGTGACTCGGAGTGTAATCACTATGGGATGCCAATTTTTTCCCTAGCAACCAAATACAGTACCCTAGCAACAGAGTGTTATATCTCCGCACCAGAACATCGTAGAGACACGGGGGTTGGACCGTTTGACTCGTGACTCGGCGTGTAATCATTATGGGATGCCAATTTTTTCCCTAGCAACCAAATACAGTACCCTAGCAACAGAGTAAACAAAGCCTTATATCTCCGCATCAGAACATCGTAGAGACACAGGGGTTGGACCGTTTGACTCGTGACTCGGAGTGTAATCATTATGGGATGCCAATTTTTTCCCTAGCAACCAAATAGAGTATCCTAGCAACAGAGTAAACAAAGCCTTATATCTCCGCATCAGAACATTGTAGGGACACGGGGGTTGGACCGTTTGACTCGTGACTCAGAGTGTAATCATTATGGGATGCCAATTTTTTCCCTAGCAACCAAATACAGTACCCTAGCAACAGAGTAAACAAAGCCTTATATCTCCGCATCAGAACATCGTAGAGACACGGGGGTTGGTCCGTTTGACTCGTGACTCGGAGTGTAATCATTATGGGATGCCATTTTTTTCCCTAGCAACCAAATACAGTACCCTAGCAACAGAGTAAACAAAGCCTTATATCTCCGCATCAGAACATCGTAGAGACACGGGGGTTGGACCGTTTGACTCGTGGCTCAGAGTGTAATCATTATGGGATGCCATTTTTTCACTAGCAACCAAATACAGTACCCTAGCAACAGAGTAAACAAAGCCTTATATCTCCGCATCAGAACATCGTACAGACACGGGGGTTGGACCATTTGACTCGTGACTCGGAGTGTAATCATTATGGGATGCCAATTTTTTCCCTAGCAACCAAATACAGTACCCTAGCAACAGAGTAAACAAAGCCTTATATCTCCGCATCAGAACATCGTAGAGACACGGGGGTTGGACCGTTTGACTCGTGACTCAGAGTGTAATCATTATGGGATCCCAATTTTTTCCCTAGCAACCAAATACAGTACCCTAGCAACAGAGTAAACAAAGCCTTATATCTCCGCATCAGAACATCGTACAGACACGGGGGTTGGACCGTTTGACTCGTGACTCGGGGTGTAATCATTATGGGATGCCAATTTTTTCCCTAGCAACCAAATACAGTACCCTAGCAACAGAGTAAACAAAGCCTTATATCTCCGCATCAGAACATCTTAGAGACACGGGGGTTGGACGGTTTGACTCGTGACTTGGAGTGTAATCATTATGGGATGCCAATTTTTTCCCTAGCAACCAAATACAGTACCCTAGCAACAGAGTAAACAAAGCCTTATATCTCCGCATCAGAACATCGTAGAGACACAGGGGTTGGACCGTTTGACTCGTGACTCAGAGTGTAATCATTATGGGATGCCAATTTTTTCCCTAGCAACCAAATACAGTACCCTAGCAACAGAGTAAACAAAGCCTTATATCTCCGCACCAGAACATCGTAGAGACACGGGGGTTGGACCGTTTGACTAGTGACTCAGAGTGTAATCATTATGGGATGCCAATTTTTTCCCTAGCAACCAAATACAGTACCCTAGCAACAGAGTAAACAAAGCCTTATATCTCTGCATCAGAACATCGTAGAGACACGGGGGTTGGACCGTTTGACTAGTGACTCAGAGTGTAATCATTATGGGATGCCAATTTTTTCCCTAGCAACCAAATACAGTACCCTAGCAACAGAGTAAACAAAGCCTTATATCTCCGCATCAGAACATCGTAGAGACACGGGGGTTGGACCGTTTGACTCGTGACTCAGAGTGTAATCATTATGGGATGCCAATTTTTTCCCTAGCAACCAAATACAGTACCCTAGCAACAGAGTAAACAAAGCCTTATATCTCCGCACCAGAACATCGTAGAGACACGGGGGTTGGACCGTTTGACTAGTGACTCAGAGTGTAATCATTATGGGATGCCAATTTTTTCCCTAGCAACCAAATACAGTACCCTAGCAACAGAGTAAACAAAGCCTTATATCTCTGCATCAGAACATCGTAGAGACACGGGGGTTGGACCGTTTGACTAGTGACTCAGAGTGTAATCATTATGGGATGCCAATTTTTTCCCTAGCAACCAAATACAGTACCCTAGCAACAGAGTAAACAAAGCCTTATATCTCCGCATCATAACATCGTAGAGACACGGGGGTTGGACCGTTTGACTCGTGACTCAGAGTGTAATCATTATGGGATGCCATTTTTTTCCCTAGCAACCAAATAGAGTACCCTAGCAACAGAGTAAACAAAGCCTTATATCTCCGCATCAGAACATCGTAGAGACACGGGGGTTGGACCGTTTGACTCGTGACTCGGAGTGTAATCACTATGGGATGCCAATTTTTTCCCTAGCAACCAAATACAGTACCCTAGCAACAGAGTGTTATATCTCCGCACCAGAACATCGTAGAGACACGGGGGTTGGACCGTTTGACTCGTGACTCGGCGTGTAATCATTATGGGATGCCAATTTTTTCCCTAGCAACCAAATACAGTACCCTAGCAACAGAGTAAACAAAGCCTTATATCTCCGCATCAGAACATCGTAGAGACACAGGGGTTGGACCGTTTGACTCGTGACTCGGAGTGTAATCATTATGGGATGCCAATTTTTTCCCTAGCAACCAAATAGAGTATCCTAGCAACAGAGTAAACAAAGCCTTATATCTCCGCATCAGAACATCGTAGGGACACGGGGGTTGGACCGTTTGACTCGTGACTCAGAGTGTAATCATTATGGGATGCCAATTTTTTCCCTAGCAACCAAATACAGTACCCTAGCAACAGAGTAAACAAAGCCTTATATCTCCGCATCAGAACATCGTAGAGACACGGGGGTTGGTCCGTTTGACTCGTGACTCGGAGTGTAATCATTATGGGATGCCATTTTTTTCCCTAGCAACCAAATACAGTACCCTAGCAACAGAGTAAACAAAGCCTTATATCTCCGCATCAGAACATCGTAGAGACACGGGGGTTGGACCGTTTGACTCGTGGCTCAGAGTGTAATCATTATGGGATGCCATTTTTTCACTAGCAACCAAATACAGTACCCTAGCAACAGAGTAAACAAAGCCTTATATCTCCGCATCAGAACATCGTACAGACACGGGGGTTGGACCATTTGACTCGTGACTCAGAGTGTAATCATTATGGGATGCCAATTTTTTCCCTAGCAACCAAATACAGTACCCTAGCAACAGAGTAAACAAAGCCTTATATCTCCGCATCAGAACATCGTAGAGACACGGGGGTTGGACCATTTGACTCGTGACTCAGAGTGTAATCATTATGGGATCCCAATTTTTTCCCTAGCAACCAAATACAGTACCCTAGCAACAGAGTAAACAAAGCCTTATATCTCCGCATCAGAACATCGTACAGACACGGGGGTTGGACCGTTTGACTCGTGACTCGGGGTGTAATCATTATGGGATGCCAATTTTTTCCCTAGCAACCAAATACAGTACCCTAGCAACAGAGTAAACAAAGCCTTATATCTCCGCATCAGAACATCTTAGAGACACGGGGGTTGGACGGTTTGACTCGTGACTTGGAGTGTAATCAGCAGTGGATGCCAATTTTCTCCATAGCAACCAAATACAGTACCCTAGCAACAGTGTAAACAAAGCCTTATATCTCCGCAGCAGAAAATCGTAGAGACACAGGGGTTGGACCATTTTACCTGTGACTCGGCATGTAATTACTAGTGGATGCCAATTTTTTCCCTAGCAACCAAATACAGTACCCTAGCAACAGTGTAAACAAAGTCTTATATCTCCGCATCAGAACATCATAGAGACACGGGGGTTGGACCGTTTTACTTTTGGGTTGGAGTATAATCATATATTGTCCCGAGAATTTTGCCACGGCAAGCACCACTCACATTTTCTTCAGGAAATGTACCTATCTAGTTAGTGGTGCTTGCATTTATGCAAAGCATCACTATTACTATCTTGCATACTTATTATTATTATTATTAGTGGTGCTTGCATTTATGCAAGGCATCACTATTACTATCTTGCATACTTATTATTATTAGTGGTGCTTGCATTTATGCAAAGCATCACTATTACTATTCCTCAGGGATATTATTATATTTTATTCTTACATCTGCACGTTTTTTCGGCACCTAACTCGTCCCGCACGGTTTGTCGTAGACCCATGAAAGAGGGCTCAAATCGACCGGCTTATTGAGGAGAGGTGTGCTATGACTTTTATAAGCGATCGGGTGCAGGATTTCCGAAAGGGGGGCGAAAAACCACCCGAAAAATCCCATTGACTTAACATTGCGCCCAACTTTGACGAGTCATAGCTCCGCTCGAGGATTTTGTAGAAACATGTGGGTTACAACTTTTGAAGAGGGTGGTAGACTCTGTAAGAAAATACATCACATTGGGGTGTAACTTGTACCCCTGGGGTGTAAGAGGCGCCCAAAAGTGCCCCAATGAAAAGTCAATGGGGGAAAATCCCATAGACTTAACATTGCAAAAACTTTGACGGGTCATAGGTACGAGCGAGGATTTTGTTAAAACATGTGGGTTACATTATTTGAAGAGGGTGGTAGACTCTGTAAGAACATGGACCACAATGGGGTGTAAGTTGTACCCCTGGGGTGTAAGAGGCACCCGAATGTTCCCATTGACTTATAATGGGGCAGGAAACATGCCCATATAAGGGAATATAAAAGTTCCAGATGGGATATCTTTGCTTTACAATGTCGTAAAGACAAGGGGGTGGGCTCATTTTACTCAGACATCCAATCAGTCTATCAGGATATTCCCAAAGCTTTTAAGCCACGCCCCTAGCAACCACTTTTGAGCACCCTAGCAACATAAAATTCAAACAGTTATATCTCTGCATCAGAACATCATAGAGACACGGGGGTTGGACCGTTTGACTAGTGACTCAGAGTGTAATCATTATGGGATGCCAATTTTTTCCCTAGCAACCAAATACAGTACCCTAGCAACAGAGTAAACAAAGCCTTATATCTCCGCACCAGAACATCGTAGAGACACGGGGGTTGGACCGTTTGACTAGTGACTCAGAGTGTAATCATTATGGGATGCCAATTTTTTCCCTAGCAACCAAATACAGTACCCTAGCAACAGAGTAAACAAAGCCTTATATCTCCGCATCAGAACATCGTAGAGACACGGGGGTTGGACCGTTTGACTCGTGACTCAGAGTGTAATCATTATGGGATGCCAATTTTTTCCCTAGCAACCAAATACAGTACCCTAGCAACAGAGTAAACAAAGCCTTATATCTCCGCACCAGAACATCGTAGAGACACGGGGGTTGGACCGTTTGACTAGTGACTCAGAGTGTAATCATTATGGGATGCCAATTTTTTCCCTAGCAACCAAATACAGTACCCTAGCAACAGAGTAAACAAAGCCTTATATCTCTGCATCAGAACATCGTAGAGACACGGGGGTTGGACCGTTTGACTAGTGACTCAGAGTGTAATCATTATGGGATGCCAATTTTTTACCTAGCAACCAAATACAGTACCCTAGCAACAGAGTAAACAAAGCCTTATATCTCCGCACCAGAACATCGTAGAGACACGGGGGTTGGACCGTTTGACTCGTGACTCAGAGTGTAATCATTATGGGATGCCATTTTTTTCCCTAGCAACCAAATAGAGTACCCTAGCAACAGAGTAAACAAAGCCTTATATCTCCGCATCAGAACATCGTAGAGACACGGGGGTTGGACCGTTTGACTCGTGACTCGGAGTGTAATCACTATGGGATGCCAATTTTTTCCCTAGCAACCAAATACAGTACCCTAGCAACAGAGTGTTATATCTCCGCACCAGAACATCGTAGAGACACGGGGGTTGGACCGTTTGACTAGTGACTCGGCGTGTAATCATTATGGGATGCCAATTTTTTCCCTAGCAACCAAATACAGTACCCTAGCAACAGAGTAAACAAAGCCTTATATCTCCGCACCAGAACATCGTAGAGACACGGGGGTTGGACCGTTTGACTCGTGACTCAGAGTGTAATCATTATGGGATGCCAATTTTTTCCCTAGCAACCAAATACAGTACCCTAGCAACAGAGTAAACAAAGCCTTATATCTCTGCATCAGAACATCGTAGAGACACGGGGGTTGGACCGTTTGACTAGTGACTCAGAGTGTAATCATTATGGGATGCCAATTTTTTACCTAGCAACCAAATACAGTACCCTAGCAACAGAGTAAACAAAGCCTTATATCTCCGCACCAGAACATCGTAGAGACACGGGGGTTGGACCGTTTGACTCGTGACTCAGAGTGTAATCATTATGGGATGCCATTTTTTTCCCTAGCAACCAAATAGAGTACCCTAGCAACAGAGTAAACAAAGCCTTATATCTCCGCATCAGAACATCGTAGAGACACGGGGGTTGGACCGTTTGACTCGTGACTCAGAGTGTAATCATTATGGGATGCCAATTTTTTCCCTAGCAACCAAATACAGTACCCTAGCAACAGAGTAAACAAAGCCTTATATCTCCGCATCAGAACATCGTAGAGACACGGGGGTTGGACCGTTTGACTAGTGACTCAGAGTGTAATCATTATGGGATGCCAATTTTTTCCCTAGCAACCAAATACAGTACCCTAGCAACAGAGTAAACAAAGCCTTATATCTCTGCATCAGAACATCGTAGAGACACGGGGGTTGGACCGTTTGACTAGTGACTCAGAGTGTAATCATTATGGGATGCCAATTTTTTCCCTAGCAACCAAATACAGTACCCTAGCAACAGAGTAAACAAAGCCTTATATCTCCGCATCATAACATCGTAGAGACACGGGGGTTGGACCGTTTGACTCGTGACTCAGAGTGTAATCATTATGGGATGCCATTTTTTTCCCTAGCAACCAAATAGAGTACCCTAGCAACAGAGTAAACAAAGCCTTATATCTCCGCATCAGAACATCGTAGAGACACGGGGGTTGGACCGTTTGACTCGTGACTCGGAGTGTAATCACTATGGGATGCCAATTTTTTCCCTAGCAACCAAATACAGTACCCTAGCAACAGAGTGTTATATCTCCGCACCAGAACATCGTAGAGACACGGGGGTTGGACCGTTTGACTCGTGACTCGGCGTGTAATCATTATGGGATGCCAATTTTTTCCCTAGCAACCAAATACAGTACCCTAGCAACAGAGTAAACAAAGCCTTATATCTCCGCATCAGAACATCGTAGAGACACAGGGGTTGGACCGTTTGACTCGTGACTCGGAGTGTAATCATTATGGGATGCCAATTTTTTCCCTAGCAACCAAATAGAGTATCCTAGCAACAGAGTAAACAAAGCCTTATATCTCCGCATCAGAACATTGTAGGGACACGGGGGTTGGACCGTTTGACTCGTGACTCAGAGTGTAATCATTATGGGATGCCAATTTTTTCCCTAGCAACCAAATACAGTACCCTAGCAACAGAGTAAACAAAGCCTTATATCTCCGCATCAGAACATCGTAGAGACACGGGGGTTGGTCCGTTTGACTCGTGACTCGGAGTGTAATCATTATGGGATGCCATTTTTTTCCCTAGCAACCAAATACAGTACCCTAGCAACAGAGTAAACAAAGCCTTATATCTCCGCATCAGAACATCGTAGAGACACGGGGGTTGGACCGTTTGACTCGTGGCTCAGAGTGTAATCATTATGGGATGCCATTTTTTCACTAGCAACCAAATACAGTACCCTAGCAACAGAGTAAACAAAGCCTTATATCTCCGCATCAGAACATCGTACAGACACGGGGGTTGGACCATTTGACTCGTGACTCGGAGTGTAATCATTATGGGATGCCAATTTTTTCCCTAGCAACCAAATACAGTACCCTAGCAACAGAGTAAACAAAGCCTTATATCTCCGCATCAGAACATCGTAGAGACACGGGGGTTCGACCGTTTGACTCGTGACTTAGAGTGTAATCATTATGGGATCCCAATTTTTTCCCTAGCAACCAAATACAGTACCCTAGCAACAGAGTAAACAAAGCCTTATATCTCCGCATCAGAACATCGTACAGACACGGGGGTTGGACCGTTTGACTCGTGACTCGGGGTGTAATCATTATGGGATGCCAATTTTTTCCCTAGCAACCAAATACAGTACCCTAGCAACAGAGTAAACAAAGCCTTATATCTCCGCATCAGAACATCTTAGAGACACGGGGGTTGGACGGTTTGACTCGTGACTTGGAGTGTAATCATTATGGGATGCCAATTTTTTCCCTAGCAACCAAATACAGTACCCTAGCAACAGAGTAAACAAAGCCTTATATCTCCGCATCAGAACATCGTAGAGACACAGGGGTTGGACCGTTTGACTCGTGACTCAGAGTGTAATCATTATGGGATGCCAATTTTTTCCCTAGCAACCAAATACAGTACCCTAGCAACAGAGTAAACAAAGCCTTATATCTCCGCACCAGAACATCGTAGAGACACGGGGGTTGGACCGTTTGACTAGTGACTCAGAGTGTAATCATTATGGGATGCCAATTTTTTCCCTAGCAACCAAATACAGTACCCTAGCAACAGAGTAAACAAAGCCTTATATCTCTGCATCAGAACATCGTAGAGACACGGGGGTTGGACCGTTTGACTAGTGACTCAGAGTGTAATCATTATGGGATGCCAATTTTTTCCCTAGCAACCAAATACAGTACCCTAGCAACAGAGTAAACAAAGCCTTATATCTCCGCATCAGAACATCGTAGAGACACGGGGGTTGGACCGTTTGACTCGTGACTCAGAGTGTAATCATTATGGGATGCCAATTTTTTCCCTAGCAACCAAATACAGTACCCTAGCAACAGAGTAAACAAAGCCTTATATCTCCGCACCAGAACATCGTAGAGACACGGGGGTTGGACCGTTTGACTAGTGACTCAGAGTGTAATCATTATGGGATGCCAATTTTTTCCCTAGCAACCAAATACAGTACCCTAGCAACAGAGTAAACAAAGCCTTATATCTCTGCATCAGAACATCGTAGAGACACGGGGGTTGGACCGTTTGACTAGTGACTCAGAGTGTAATCATTATGGGATGCCAATTTTTTCCCTAGCAACCAAATACAGTACCCTAGCAACAGAGTAAACAAAGCCTTATATCTCCGCATCATAACATCGTAGAGACACGGGGGTTGGACCGTTTGACTCGTGACTCAGAGTGTAATCATTATGGGATGCCATTTTTTTCCCTAGCAACCAAATAGAGTACCCTAGCAACAGAGTAAACAAAGCCTTATATCTCCGCATCAGAACATCGTAGAGACACGGGGGTTGGACCGTTTGACTCGTGACTCGGAGTGTAATCACTATGGGATGCCAATTTTTTCCCTAGCAACCAAATACAGTACCCTAGCAACAGAGTGTTATATCTCCGCACCAGAACATCGTAGAGACACGGGGGTTGGACCGTTTGACTCGTGACTCGGAGTGTAATCATTATGGGATGCCATTTTTTTCCCTAGCAACCAAATACAGTACCCTAGCAACAGAGTAAACAAAGCCTTATATCTCCGCATCATAACATCGTAGAGACACGGGGGTTGGACCGTTTGACTCGTGACTCAGAGTGTAATCATTATGGGATGCCATTTTTTTCCCTAGCAACCAAATAGAGTACCCTAGCAACAGAGTAAACAAAGCCTTATATCTCCGCATCAGAACATCGTAGAGACACGGGGGTTGGACCGTTTGACTCGTGACTCGGAGTGTAATCACTATGGGATGCCAATTTTTTCCCTAGCAACCAAATACAGTACCCTAGCAACAGAGTGTTATATCTCCGCACCAGAACATCGTAGAGACACGGGGGTTGGACCGTTTGACTCGTGACTCGGCGTGTAATCATTATGGGATGCCAATTTTTTCCCTAGCAACCAAATACAGTACCCTAGCAACAGAGTAAACAAAGCCTTATATCTCCGCATCAGAACATCGTAGAGACACAGGGGTTGGACCGTTTGACTCGTGACTCGGAGTGTAATCATTATGGGATGCCAATTTTTTCCCTAGCAACCAAATAGAGTATCCTAGCAACAGAGTAAACAAAGCCTTATATCTCCGCATCAGAACATCGTAGGGACACGGGGGTTGGACCGTTTGACTCGTGACTCAGAGTGTAATCATTATGGGATGCCAATTTTTTCCCTAGCAACCAAATACAGTACCCTAGCAACAGAGTAAACAAAGCCTTATATCTCCGCACCAGAACATCGTAGAGACACGGGGGTTGGACCGTTTGACTAGTGACTCAGAGTGTAATCATTATGGGATGCCAATTTTTTCCCTAGCAACCAAATACAGTACCCTAGCAACAGAGTAAACAAAGCCTTATATCTCTGCATCAGAACATCGTAGAGACACGGGGGTTGGACCGTTTGACTAGTGACTCAGAGTGTAATCATTATGGGATGCCAATTTTTTCCCTAGCAACCAAATACAGTACCCTAGCAACAGAGTAAACAAAGCCTTATATCTCCGCATCATAACATCGTAGAGACACGGGGGTTGGACCGTTTGACTCGTGACTCAGAGTGTAATCATTATGGGATGCCATTTTTTTCCCTAGCAACCAAATAGAGTACCCTAGCAACAGAGTAAACAAAGCCTTATATCTCCGCATCAGAACATCGTAGAGACACGGGGGTTGGACCGTTTGACTCGTGACTCGGAGTGTAATCACTATGGGATGCCAATTTTTTCCCTAGCAACCAAATACAGTACCCTAGCAACAGAGTGTTATATCTCCGCACCAGAACATCGTAGAGACACGGGGGTTGGACCGTTTGACTCGTGACTCGGCGTGTAATCATTATGGGATGCCAATTTTTTCCCTAGCAACCAAATACAGTACCCTAGCAACAGAGTAAACAAAGCCTTATATCTCCGCATCAGAACATCGTAGAGACACAGGGGTTGGACCGTTTGACTCGTGACTCGGAGTGTAATCATTATGGGATGCCAATTTTTTCCCTAGCAACCAAATAGAGTATCCTAGCAACAGAGTAAACAAAGCCTTATATCTCCGCATCAGAACATCGTAGGGACACGGGGGTTGGACCGTTTGACTCGTGACTCAGAGTGTAATCATTATGGGATGCCAATTTTTTCCCTAGCAACCAAATACAGTACCCTAGCAACAGAGTAAACAAAGCCTTATATCTCCGCATCAGAACATCGTAGAGACACGGGGGTTGGTCCGTTTGACTCGTGACTCGGAGTGTAATCATTATGGGATGCCATTTTTTTCCCTAGCAACCAAATACAGTACCCTAGCAACAGAGTAAACAAAGCCTTATATCTCCGCATCAGAACATCGTAGAGACACGGGGGTTGGACCGTTTGACTCGTGGCTCAGAGTGTAATCATTATGGGATGCCATTTTTTCACTAGCAACCAAATACAGTACCCTAGCAACAGAGTAAACAAAGCCTTATATCTCCGCATCAGAACATCGTACAGACACGGGGGTTGGACCATTTGACTCGTGACTCAGAGTGTAATCATTATGGGATGCCAATTTTTTCCCTAGCAACCAAATACAGTACCCTAGCAACAGAGTAAACAAAGCCTTATATCTCCGCATCAGAACATCGTAGAGACACGGGGGTTGGACCATTTGACTCGTGACTCAGAGTGTAATCATTATGGGATCCCAATTTTTTCCCTAGCAACCAAATACAGTACCCTAGCAACAGAGTAAACAAAGCCTTATATCTCCGCATCAGAACATCGTACAGACACGGGGGTTGGACCGTTTGACTCGTGACTCGGGGTGTAATCATTATGGGATGCCAATTTTTTCCCTAGCAACCAAATACAGTACCCTAGCAACAGAGTAAACAAAGCCTTATATCTCCGCATCAGAACATCTTAGAGACACGGGGGTTGGACGGTTTGACTCGTGACTTGGAGTGTAATCAGCAGTGGATGCCAATTTTCTCCATAGCAACCAAATACAGTACCCTAGCAACAGTGTAAACAAAGCCTTATATCTCCGCAGCAGAAAATCGTAGAGACACAGGGGTTGGACCATTTTACCTGTGACTCGGCATGTAATTACTAGTGGATGCCAATTTTTTCCCTAGCAACCAAATACAGTACCCTAGCAACAGTGTAAACAAAGTCTTATATCTCCGCATCAGAACATCATAGAGACACGGGGGTTGGACCGTTTTACTTTTGGGTTGGAGTATAATCATATATTGTCCCGAGAATTTTGCCACGGCAAGCACCACTCACATTTTCTTCAGGAAATGTACCTATCTAGTTATTATTATTATTATTATTATTATTATTCTTTTTCTGGACACTTTTTCGGCGCGTAACTCGTCCCGCACGCTTTGTCGTAGACCCATAAATTAGGGCTCAAATCGACCGGCTTATTAAGGAGAGGTGTGCTATGACTTTTATAAGCGATCGGGTGCAGGATTTCCGAAAGGGGGGCGAAAAACTACCCAAAAAATCCCATTGACTTAACATTGCGCCCAACTTTGACGAGTCATAGCTCCACTCGAGGATTTTGTAGAAACATGTGGGTTACAACATTTGAAGAGGGTGGTAGGCTCTGTAAGAACATGGATCACAATGGGGTGTAAGTTGTACCCCTGGGGTGTAAGAGGTGCCCAAAAGTGCCCCAATGAAAAGTCAATGGGGCAAAATCCCATAGACTTACCATTGCAAAAATTTTGGAGGGTCATAGGTCCGAGCCAGGATTTCATAGAAACATGTGGGTTACTAAATTTGAAGAGGGTGCTAGACTCTGTCAGGACGTCCCCCACAATGGGGTGTAAGGTTACCATAGCAACCATTTTGGGCACCCTAGCAACCTATACCATAGACTGCCATTATAAAATGCCCGGATGGATATCTTTGCACCACAGTGTCATAGAGACATGGGGGTGGGCTCATTTTACTCAGGCATCCAATCAGTCTCTCAGGATCCTTACAGACTTACTAAGCCACGCCCCTAGCAACCACTTTTGAGCACCCTAGCAACATAAAATACAAACAGTTATATCTCGGCATCAGAACATCGTAGAGACACGGGGGTTGGACCGTTTTACTTGTGACTAGGGGTGTAACAATTGGGCACATCATTGGCCACTCCCAAGCCACGCCCC
This sequence comes from Paramisgurnus dabryanus, assembly GCF_030506205.2. NCBI lineage: Eukaryota > Metazoa > Chordata > Actinopteri > Cypriniformes > Cobitidae > Paramisgurnus > Paramisgurnus dabryanus. The sequence goes on along the minus strand of NC_133343.1, from coordinate 42,537,789 downwards.
TAGCAACCAAATTTGAGCACCCTAGCAACCGAATAAACAAAGCCTTATATCTCCGCATCAGAACATCGTAGAGACACGGGGTTTGGACCATTTTACTTGTGACTCGGAGTGTAATCACTGGGCACATCATTGGCCACTCCCAAGCCACGCCCCTAGCAACCAAATACAGTACCCTAGCAACAGAGTAAACAAAGCCTTATATCTCCGCATCAGAACATCGTAGAGACACGGGGGTTGGACAGTTTTACTTGTGACTCGGAGTGTAATCACTGGGCACATCATTGGCCACTCCCAAGCCACGCCCCTAGCAACCAAATACAGTACCTTAGCAACAGAGTAAACAAAGCCTTATATCTCCACATCAGAACATCGTAGAGACATGGGGGTTGGACCGTTTGACTCGTGACTCGGAGGGTAATCACTAGTGTATGCCATTTTTTTCCCTAGCAACCAAATACAGTACCCTAGCAACAGAGTAAACAAAGCCTTATATCTCCGCATCAGAACATCGTAGAGACATGGGGTTTGGACCGTTTGACTCGTGACTCGGAGGGTAATCACTAGTGGATGCCATTTTTTTCCCTAGCAACCAAATACAGTACCCTAGCAACAGAGTAAACAAAGCCTTATATCTCCGCATCAGAACATCGTAGAGACACGGGGGTTGGACCGTTTGACTCATGACTCGGAGGGTAATCACTAGTGGATGCCATTTTTTTCCCTAGCAACTAAATACAGTACCCTAGCAACAGAGTAAACAAAGCCTTATATCTCCGCATCAGAACATCGTAGAGACACGGGGCTTGGACCGTTTGACTCGTGACTCGGAGGGTAATCACTAGTGGATGCCATTTTTTTCCCTAGCAACCAAATACAGTACCCTAGCAACAGAGTAAACAAAGCCTTATATCTCCGCATCAGAACATCGTAGAGACACGGGAGTTGGATCGTTTTACTTTTGGCTTGGAGTATAATCATATATGATCTCCAGAATTTTGCCACGGCAAGCACCACTCACATTTTCTTCAGGAAATGTACCTATCTAGTTATAATTATTATTATTCTTATGTCTGCACAAAATTTCGGCGCGTAACTCGTCCCGCACGGTTTGCCGTAGTCCTATGAAAGAGGGCTCAAATCGACCGGTTTATTGAAGAGATGGTGGCTATGACTTTTATAAGCGATCGGGTGCAGAATTTCCGAAAGGGGGGCGAAAAACCACCCGAAAAATCCCATTGACTTAACATTGCGCCCAACTTTGACGAGTCATAGCTCCGCTTGAGGATTTTGTAGAAACATGTGGGTTACAACATTTGAAGACGGTGGTAGGCTCTGTAAGAACATGGATCACAATGGGGTGTAAGTTGTACCCCTGGGGTGTAAGAGGTGCCCAAAAATGCCCAATGAAAAGTCAATGGGGCAAAATCACATAGACTTACCATTGCAAAAATTTTGACGGGTCATAGGTCCGAGCGAGGATTTCATAGAAACATGTGGGTTACTAAATTTAAAAAGGGTGCTAGACTCTGTCAGGACGTCCCCCACAATGGGGTGTAAGGTTACCCTAGCAACCATTTTGGGCAACCTAGCAACCTATCCCATAGACTGCCATTATAAAATGCCCAGATGGATATCTTTGCACCACAGTGTCATAGAGACATAGGGGTGGGCTCATTTTACTCAGGCATCCAATCAGTCTCTCAGGATCCTTACAGACTTACTAAGCCACGCCCCTAGCAACCACTTTTGAGCACCCTAGCAACATAAAATACAAACAGTTATATCTCGGCATCAGAACATCGTAGAGACACGGGGGTTGGACCGTTTTACTTGTGACTAGGGGTGTAACAATTGGGCACATCATTGGCCACTCCCAAGCCACGCCCCTAGCAACCAAATTTGAGCACCCTAGCAACCGAATAAACAAAGCCTTATATCTCCGCATCAGAACATCGTAGAGACACGGGGTTTGGACCGTTTTACTTGTGACTCGGAGTGTAATCACTGGGCACATCATTGGCCACTCCCAAGCCACGCCCCTAGCAACCAAATACAGTACCCTAGCAACAGAGTAAACAAAGCCTTATATCTCCGCATCAGAACATCGTAGAGACACGGGGGTTGGACCGTTTTACTTGTCACTCGGAGTGTAATCACTGGGCACATCATTGGCCACTCCCAAGCCACGCCCCTAGCAACCAAATACAGTACCCTAGCAACAGAGTAAACAAAGCCTTATATCTCCGCATCAGAACATCGTAGAGACACGGGGGTTGGACCGTTTTACTTGTGACTCAGAGTGTAATCACTGGGCACATCCTTGGCCACTCCCAAGCCACGCCCCTAGCAACCAAATACAGTACCCTAGCAACAGAGTAAACAAAGCCTTATATCTCCGCATCAGAACATCGTAGAGACATGGGGGTTGGACCGTTTGACTCATGACTCGGAGGGTAATCACTAGTGGATGCCATTTTTTTCCCTAGCAACCAAATACAGTACCCTAGCAACAGAGTAAACAAAGCCTTATATCTCCGCATCAGAACATCGTAGAGACATGGGGTTTGGACCGTTTGACTCGTGACTCGGAGGGTAATCAATAGTGGATGCCATTTTTTTCCCTAGCAACCAAATACAGTACCCTAGCAACAGAGTAAACAAAGCCTTATATCTCCACATCAGAACATCGTAGAGACACGGGGGTTGGACCGGTTGACTCGTGACTCGGAGGGTAATCACTAGTGGATGCCATTTTTTTCCCTAGCAACCAAATACAGTACCCTAGCAACAGAGTAAACAAAGCCTTATATCTCCGCATCAGAACATCGTAGAGACACGGGGGTTGGACCGTTTGACTCGTGACTCGGAGGGTAATCACTAGTGGATGCCATTTTTTTCCCTAGCAACCAAATACAGTACCCTAGCAACAAAGTAAACAAAGCCTTATATCTCCGCATCAGAACATCGTAGAGACACGGGGTTTGGACCGTTTGACTCGTGACTCGGAGGGTAATCACTAGTGGATGCCATTTTTTCCTTAGCAACCAAATACAGTACCCTAGCAACAGAGTAAACAAAGCCTTATATCTCCGCATCAGAACATCGTAGAGACACGGGGGTTGGACCGTTTGACTCATGACTCGGAGGGTAATCACTAGTTAATGCCAAGAGGTGTTAAGCCATGCCCCTAGCAACCAAATGCAGGACCCTAGCAACAGAGTAAACAAAGCCTTATATCTCCACATCAGAACATCGTAGAGACACGGGGGTTGGACCGTTTGACTCATTACTCGGAGGGTAATCACTAGTGGGTGCCATTTTTTTTCCCTATCAACCAAATGCAGGACCCTAGCAACAGAGTAAACAAAGCCTTATATCTCCGCATCAGAACATCGTAGAGACACGGGGTTTGGACCGTTTGACTCGTGACTCGGAGGGTAATCACTAGTGGATGCCATTTTTTTCCCTAGCAACCAAATACAGTACCCTAGCAACAGAGTAAACAAAGCCTTATATCTCTGCATCAGAACATCGTAGAGACACGGGGGTTGGACCGTTTTACTTTTGGCATGGAGTATAATCATAAATTGTCCCTTGAATTTTGCCACGGCAAGCACCACTCACATTTTCTTCAGGAAATGTACCTATCTAGTTAGTGGTGCTTGCATTTATGCAAGGCATCACTATTACTATTGCTCATACTTATTATTATTATTATTATTTTTATATCTGGACAAAATTTCGGCGCGTAACTCGTCCCGCACGGTTTGTCATAGACACATGAATGAGGGCTCAAATTGACCGGTTTATTGAGGAGAGGTGTGCTATGACTTTTATAAGCGATCGGGTGCAGGATTTCCGAAAGGGGGGCGAAAAACCACCCCAAAAATCCCATTGACTTAACATTGGACCGAACTTTGACGGGTCATAGCTCCGCTCGAGGATTTTGTAGAAACATGTGGGTTCTAACATTTGAAGAGGGTGGTATGCTCTGTAAGAACATACATCACATTGGGGTGTTAGTTGTACCCCTGGGGTGTAAGAGGCACCCGAAATTTCCCATTGACTTATAATGGGGCAGGAAACATGCCCATATAAGGGAATAAAAAGTTCCAGATGGAATATCTTCGCTTTACAATGTCGTAGAGACATGGGGGTGGGCTCATTTTACTCAGACATCCAATCAATTTATCAGGATAGTCCCAGAGCTATTAAGCCACGACCCTAGCAACCACTTTTAAGCACCCTAGCAACATAAAATTCAAACAGTTATATCTAGGCATCAGAACATCGTAGAATAACGGGGGTTGGATCGTTTTACTCGTGACTCAGAGGATAATCACTGGCCACATCATTGGCCACTCCCAAGCCACGCCCCTAGCAACCAAATGTGAGCACCCTAGCAACAGAGTAAACAAAGCCTTATATCTTCGCATCAGAACATCGTAGAAACATGGGGGTTGGACCGTTTTACTTGTGACTCGGAGTGTAGCAACTGGTCACATCATTGGCCACTCCCAAACCCTGCCCCTAGCAACCAAATACAGTACCCTAGCAACAGAGTAAACAAAGCCTTATATCTTCGCATCAGAACATCGTAGAAACACGGGGGTTGGACCGTTTTACTTGTGACTCGGAGTGTAGCAACTGGTCACATCATTGGCCACTCCCAAACCCCGCCCCTAGCAACCAAATACAGTACCCTAGTAACAGAGTAAACAAAGCCTTATATCTTCGCATCAGAACATCGTAGAAACATGGGGGTTGGACCGTTTTACTTGTGACTCGGAGTGTAGCAACTGGTCACATCATTGGCCACTCCCAAGCCCCGCCCCTAGCAACCAAATACAGTACCCTAGCAACAGAGTAAACAAAGCCTTGTATCTCAGCATCAGAACATCGTAGAGACACGGGGGTTGGACCGTTTGACTCGTGACTCAGAGTGTAATCACTATGGGATGCAAATTTTTTCCCTAGCAACCAAATACAATTCCCTAGCAACAGAGTAAACAAAGCCTTATATCTCAGCATCAGAACATCGTAGAGACACGGGGGTTGGACCGTTTGACTCGTGACTCAGAGTGTAATCACTAGTGGATGCCAATTTTTTCCCTAGCAACCAAATACAGTACCCTAGCAACAGAGTAAACAAAGCCTTATATCTCTGCAATAGAGCATCGTAGACACACGGGGGTTGGACCGTTTGACTCGTGACTCAGAGTGTAATCACTATGGGATGGCAATTTTTCCCTAGCAACCAAATACAGTACCCTAGCAACAGAGTAAACAAAGCCTTATATCTCCGCATCAGAACATCGTAGAGACACGAGGGTTGGACCGTTTGACTCGTGACTCAGAGTGTAATCACTATGGGATGCCAATTTTTTCCCTAGCAACCAAATACGGTACCCTAGCAACAGAGTAAACAAAGCCTAATATCTTCGCATCAGAACATCGTAGAGACACGGGAGTTGGATTGTTTTACTTTTGGCTTGGAGTATAATCATATATGTTCCCCAGAATTTTGCCACGGCAAGCACCACTCACATTTTCTTCAGGAAATGTACCTATCTAGTTATTATTATTATTCTTCTTTTTCTGGACACTTTTTGCGGCGCGTAACTCGTCCCGCACGCTTTGTCGTAGACCCATAAATTAGGGCTCAAATCGACCGGCTTATTGAGGAGAGGTGTGCTATGACTTTTATAAGCGATCGGGTGCAGGATTTCCGAAAGGGGGGCGAAAAACCACCCCAAAAATCCCATTGACTTAACATTGCGCCCAACTTTGACGAGTCATAGCTCCGCTCGAGGATTTTGTAGAAACATGTGGGTTACAACATTTGAAGAGGGTGGTAGGCTCTGTAAGAACATGGATCACAATGGGGTGTAAGTTGTACCCCTGGGGTGTAAGAGGTGCCCAAAAGTGCCCCAATGAAAAGTCAATGGGGCAAAATCCCATAGACTTACCATTGCAAAAAGTTTGACGGGTCATAGGTCCGAGCCAGGATTTCATAGAAACATGTGGGTTACTAAATTTGAAGAGGGTGCTAGACTCTGTCAGGACGTCCCCCACAATGGGGTGTAAGGTTACCATAGCAACCATTTTGGGCACCCTAGCAACCTATACCATAGACTGCCATTATAAAATGCCCGGATGGATATCTTTGCACCACAGTGTCATAGAGACATGGGGGTGGGCTCATTTTACTCAGGCATCCAATCAGTCTCTCAGGATCCTTACAGACTTACTAAGCCACGCCCCTAGCAACCACTTTTGAGCACCCTAGCAACATAAAATACAAACAGTTATATCTCGGCATCAGAACATCGTAGAGACACGGGGGTTGGACCGTTTTACTTGTGACTAGGGGTGTAACAATTGGGCACATCATTGGCCACTCCCAAGCCACGCCCCTAGCAACCAAATTTGAGCACCCTAGCAACCGAATAAACAAAGCCTTATATCTCCGCATCAGAACATCGTAGAGACACGGGGGTTGGACCGTTTTACTTGTGACTCGGAGTGTAATCACTGGGCACATCATTGGCCACTCCCAAGCCACGCCCCTAGCAACCAAATACAGTACCCTAGCAACAGAGTAAACAAAGCCTTATATCTCCGCATCAGAACATCGTAGAGACACGGGGGTTGGACCGTTTTACTTGTGACTCGGAGTGTAATCACTGGGCACATAATTGGCCACTCCCAAGCCACGCCCCTAGCAACCAAATACAGTACCCTAGCAACAGAGTAAACAAAGCCTTATATCTCCGCATCAGAACATCGTAGAGACACGGGGGTTGGACCGTTTTACTTGTGACTCGGAGTGTAATCACTGGGCACATCATTGGCCACTCCCAAGCCACGCCCCTAGCAACCAAATACAGTACCCTAGCAACAGAGTAAACAAAGCCTTATATCTCCACATCAGAACATCGTAGAGACATGGGGGTTGGACCGTTTGACTCATGACTCGGAGGGTAATCACTAGTGGATGCCATTTTTTCCCTAGCAACCAAATACAGTACCCTAGCAACAGAGTAAACAAAGCCTTATATCTCCACATCAGAACATCGTAGAGACATGGGGTTTGGACCGTTTGACTCGTGACTCGGAGGGTAATCACTAGTGGATGCCATTTTTTTCCCTAGCAACCAAATACAGTACCCTAGCAACAGAGTAAACAAAGCCTTATATCTCCGCATCAGAACATCGTAGAGACACGGGGGTTGGACCGTTTGACTCATGACTCGGAGGGTAATCACTAGTGGATGCAATTTTTTTCCCTAGCAACCAAATACAGTACCCTAGCAACAGAGTAAACAAAGCCTTATATCTCTGCATCAGAACATCGTAGAGACACGGGGGTTGGACCGTTTGACTCGTGACTCGGAGGGTAATCACTAGTGGATGCCATTTTTTTCCCTAGCAACCAAATACAGTACCCTAGCAACAGAGTAAACAAAGCCTTATATCTCCGCATCAGAACATCGTAGAGACACGGGGTTTGGACCGTTTGACTCGTGACTCGGAGGGTAATCACTAGTGGATGCCATTTTTTCCCTAGCAACCAAATACAGTACCCTAGCAACAGAGTAAACAAAGCCTTATATCTCTGCATCAGAACATCGTAGAGACACGGGGGTTGGATCGTTTGACTCGTGACTCGGAGGGTAATCACTAGTGGATGCCATTTTTTTCCTTAGCAACCAAATACAGTACCCTAGCAACAGAGTAAACAAAGCCTTATATCTCCGCATCAGAACATCGTAGAGACACGGGGTTTGGACCGTTTGACTCGTGACTCGGAGTGTAATCATTAGTGGATGCCAATTTTCTCCCTAGCAACCAAATACATTACCCTAGCAACAGAGTAAACAAAGCCTTTTATCTCCACATCAGAACATCGCAGAGACACGGGGGTTGGACCGTTTGACTCGTATCTCGGAGTGTAATCACTAGTGGATGCCAATTTTTTCCCTAGCAACCAAATACAGTACCCTAGCAACCGAGTAAACAAAGCCTTATATCTCCGCATCAGAACATCGTAGAGACACGGGGGTTTGACCGTTTGACTCGTGACTCGGAGTGTAATCACTAGTGGATGCCAATTTTCTCCCTAGCAACCAAATACAGTACCCTAGCAACCGAATAAACAAAGCCTTATATCTTCGCATCAGAATATCGTAGAGACATGTGGGTTGAATTGTTTTACTTTTGGCTTGGAGTATAATCATATATTGTCCCCCGAAATTTGCCACCGCAAGCACCACTCACATTTTCTTCAGGAAATGTACCTATCTAGTTATTAGTGGTGCTTGCATTTATGCAAAGCATCACTATTACTATCTTGCATACTTATTATTATTATTATTATTATTATTATTATTCTTTTTCTGGACACTTTTTCGGCGCGTAACTCGTCCCGCACGCTTTGTCGTAGACCCATAAATTAGCGCTCAAATCGACCGGCTTATTGAGGAGAGGTGTGCTATGACTTTTATAAGCGATCGGGTGCAGGATTTCCGAAAGGGGGGCGAAAAACCACCCAAAAAATCCCATTGACTTAACATTGCGCCAAACTTTGACGAGTCATAGCTCCGCTCGAGGATTTTGTAGAAACATGTGGGTTACAACATTTGAAGAGGGTGGTAGGCTCTGTAAAAACATGGATCACAATGGGGTGTAAGTTGTACCCCTGGGGTGTAAGAGGTGCCCAAAAGTGCCCCAATGAAAAGTCAATGGGGCAAAATCCCATAGACTTACCATTGCAAAAATTTTGACGGGTCATAGGTCCGAGCCAGGATTTCATAGAAACATGTGGGTTACTAAATTTGAAGAGGGTGCTAGACTCTGTCAGGACGTCCCCCACAATGGGGTGTAAGGTTACCATAGCAACCATTTTGGGCACCCTAGCAACCTATACCATAGACTGCCATTATAAAATGCCCGGATGGATATCTTTGCACCACAGTGTCATAGAGACATGGGGGTGGGCTCATTTTACTCAGGCATCCAATCAGTCTCTCAGGATCCTTACAGACTTACTAAGCCACGCCCCTAGCAACCACTTTTGAGCACCCTAGCAACATAAAATACAAACAGTTATATCTCGGCATCAGAACATCGTAGAGACACGGGGGTTGGACCGTTTTACTTGTGACTAGGGGTGTAACAATTGGGCACATCATTGGCCACTCCCAAGCCACGCCCCTAGCAACCAAATTTGAGCACCCTAGCAACCGAATAAACAAAGCCTTATATCTCCGCATCAGAACATCGTAGAGACACGGGGTTTGGACCGTTTTACTTGTGACTCGGAGTGTAATCACTGGGCACATCATTGGCCACTCCCAAGCCACGCCCCTAGCAACCAAATACAGTACCCTAGCAACAGAGTAAACAAAGCCTTATATCTCCGCATCAGAACATCGTAGAGACACGGGGTTTGGACCGTTTTACTTGTGACTAGGGGTGTAACAATTGGGCACATCATTGGCCACTCCCAAGCCACGCCCCTAGCAACCAAATTTGAGCACCCTAGCAACCGAATAAACAAAGCCTTATATCTCCGCATCAGAACATCGTAGAGACACGGGGTTTGGACCGTTTTACTTGTGACTTGGAGTGTAATCACTGGGCACATCATTGGCCACTCCCAAGCCACGCCCCTAGCAACCAAATACAGTACCCTAGCAACAGAGTAAACAAAGCCTTATATCTCCGCATCAGAACATCGTAGAGACACGGGGTTTGGACCGTTTTACTTGTGACTCGGAGTGTAATCACTGGGCACATAATTGGCCACTCCCAAGCCACGCCCCTAGCAACCAAATACAGTACCCTAGCAACAGAGTAAACAAAGCCTTATATCTCCGCATCAGAACATCGTAGAGACACGGGGGTTGGACCGTTTTACTTGTGACTCGGAGTGTAATCACTGGGCACATCATTGGACACTCCCAAGCCACGCCCCTAGCAACCAAATACAGTACCCTAGCAACAGAGTAAACAAAGCCTTATATCTCCACATCAGAACATCGTAGAGACATGGGGGTTGGACCGTTTGACTCATGACTCGGAGGGTAATCACTAGTGGATGCCATTTTTTTCCCTAGCAACCAAATACAGTACCCTAGCAACAGAGTAAACAAAGCCTTATATCTCCGCATCAGAACATCGTAGAGACATGGGGTTTGGACCGTTTGACTCGTGACTCGGAGGGTAATCACTAGTGGATGCCATTTTTTCCCTAGCAACCAAATACAGTACCCTAGCAACAGAGTAAACAAAGCCTTATATCTCCGCATCAGAACATCGTAGAGACACGGGGGTTGGACCGTTTGACTAATGACTCGGAGGGTAATCACTAGTGGATGCAATTTTTTTCCCTAGCAACCAAATACAGTACCCTAGCAACAGAGTAAACAAAGCCTTATATCTCCGCATCAGAACATCGTAGAGACACGGGGGTTGGACCGTTTGACTCGTGACTCGGAGGGTAATCACTAGTGGATGCCATTTTTTCCCTAGCAACCAAATACAGTACCCTAGCAACAGAGTAAACAAAGCCTTATATCTCCGCATCAGAACATCGTAGAGACACGGGGTTTGGACCGTTTGACTCGTGACTCGGAGTGTAATCACTAGTGGATGCCAATTTTCTCCCTAGCAACCAAATACATTACCCTAGCAACAGAGTAAACAAAGCCTTTTATCTCCACATCAGAACATCGCAGAGACACGGGGGTTGGACCGTTTGACTCGTATCTCGGAGTGTAATCACTAGTGGATGCCAATTTTTTCCCTAGCAACCAAATACAGTACCCTAGCAACAGAGTAAACAAAGCCTTATATCTCTGCATCAGAACATCGTAGAGACACGGGGGTTGGACCGTTTTACTTTTGGCTTGGAGTATAATCATAAATTGTCCCCTGAAATTTGCCACGGCAAGCACCACTCACATTTTCTTCAGGAAATGTACCTATCTAGTTATTATTATTATTCTTCTTTTTCTGGACACTTTTTCGGCGCGTAACTCGTCCCGCACGCTTTGTCGTAGACCCATAAATTAGGGCTCAAATCGACCGGCTTATTGAGGAGAGGTGTGCTATGACTTTTATAAGCGATCGGGTGCAGGATTTCCGAAAGGGGGGCGAAAAACCACCCAAAAAATCCCATTGACTTAACATTGCGCCCAACTTTGACGAGTCATAGCTCCGCTCGAGGATTTTGTAGAAACATGTGGGTTACAACATTTGAAGAGGGTGGTAGGCTCTGTAAGAACATGGATCACTATGGGGTGTAAGTTGTACCCCTGGGGTGTAAGAGGTGCCCAAAAGTGCCCCAATGAAAAGTCAATGGGGCAAAATCCCATAGACTTACCATTGCAAAAATTTTGACGGGTCATAGGTACGAGCCAGGATTTCATAGAAACATGTGGGTTACTAAATTTGAAGAGGGTGCTAGACTCTGTCAGGACGTCCCCCACAATGGGGTGTAAGGTTACCATAGCAACCATTTTGGGCACCCTAGCAACCTATACCATAGACTGCCATTATAAAATGCCCGGATGGATATCTTTGCACCACAGTGTCATAGAGACATGGGGGTGGGCTCATTTTACTCAGGCATCCAATCAGTCTCTCAGGATCCTTACAGACTTACTAAGCCACGCCCCTAGCAACCACTTTTGAGCACCCTAGCAACATAAAATACAAACAGTTATATCTCGGCATCAGAACATCGTAGAGACACGGGGGTTGGACCGTTTTACTTGTGACTAGGGGTGTAACAATTAGGCACATCATTGGCCACTCCCAAGCCACGCCCCTAGCAACCAAATTTGAGCACCCTAGCAACCGAATAAACAAAGCCTTATATCTCCGCATCAGAACATCGTAGAGACACGGGGTTTGGACCGTTTTACTTGTGACTCGGAGTGTAATCACTGGGCACATCATTGGCCACTCCCAAGCCACGCCCCTAGCAACCAAATACAGTACCCTAGCAACAGAGTAAACAAAGCCTTATATCTCCGCATCAGAACATCGTAGAGACACGGGGGTTAGACCGTTTTACTTGTGACTCGGAGTGTAATCACTGGGCACATAATTGGCCACTCCCAAGCCACGCCCCTAGCAACCAAATACAGTACCCTAGCAACAGAGTAAACAAAGCCTCATATCTCCGCTTCAGAACATCGTAGAGACACGGGGGTTGGACCGTTTTACTTGTGACTAGGAGTGTAATCACTGGGCACATCATTGGCCACTCCCAAGCCACGCCCCTAGCAACCAAATACAGTACCCTAGCAACAGAGTAAACAAAGCCTTATATCTCCACATCAGAACATCGTAGAGACATGGGGGTTGGACCGTTTGACTCATGACTCGGAGGGTAATCACTAGTGGATGCCATTTTTTCCCCTAGCAACCAAATACAGTACCCTAGCAACAGAGTAAACAAAGCCTTATATCTCCGCATCAGAACATCGTAGAGACATGGGGGTTGGACCATTTTACTTTTGGCTTGGAGTATAATCATAAATTGTCCCCCGAAACTTGCCACGGCAAGCACCACTCACATTTTCTTCAGGAAATGTACCTATCTAGTTATTATTATTATTATTCTTTTTCTGGACACTTTTTCGGCGCGTAACTCGTCCCGCACGCTTTGTCGTAGACCCATAAATTAGGGCTCAAATCGACCGGCTTATTGAGGAGAGGTGTGCTATGACTTTTATAAGCGATCGGGTGCAGGATTTCCGAAAGGGGGGCAAAAAACCACCCAAAAAATCCCATTGACTTAACATTGCGCCCAACTTTGACGAGTCATAGCTCCGCTCGAGGATTTTGTAGAAACTTGTGGGTTACAACATTTGAAGAGGGTGGTAGACTCTGTAAGAACATGGATCACAATGGGGTGTAAGTTGTACCCCTGGGGTGTAAGAGGTGCCCAAAAGTGCCCCAATGAAAAGTCAATGGGGCAAAATCCCATAGACTTACCATTGCAAAAATTTTGACGGGTCATAGGTCCGAGCCAGGATTTCATAGAAACATGTGGGTTACTAAATTTGAAGAGGGTGCTAGACTCTGTCAGGACGTCCCCCACAATGGGGTGTAAGGTTACCATAGCAACCATTTTGGGCACCCTAGCAACCTATACCATAGACTGCCATTATAAAATGCCCGGATGGATATCTTTGCACCACAGTGTCATAGAGACATGGGGGTGGGCTCATTTTACTCAGGCATCCAATCAGTCTCTCAGGATCCTTACAGACTTACTAAACCACGCCCCTAGCAACCACTTTTGAGCACCCTAGCAACATAAAATACAAACAGTTATATCTCGGCATCAGAACATCGTAGAGACACGGGGGTTGGACCGTTTTACTTGTGACTAGGGGTGTAACAATTGGGCACATCATTGGCCACTCCCAAGCCACGCCCCTAGCAACCAAATTTGAGCACCCTAGCAACCGAATAAACAAAGCCTTATATCTCCGCATCAGAACATCGTAGAGACACGGGGTTTGGACCGTTTTACTTGTGACTCGGAGTGTAATTACTGGGCACATCATTGGCCACTCCCAAGCCACGCCCCTAGCAACCAAATACAGTACCCTAGCAACAGAGTAAACAAAGCCTTATATCTCCACATCAGAACATCGTAGAGACATGGGGGTTGGACCGTTTTACTTGTGACTCGGAGTGTAATCACTGGGCACAAAATTGGCCACTCCCAAGCCACGCCCCTAGCAACCAAATACAGTACCCTAGCAACAGAGTAAACAAAGCCTTATATCTCCGCATCAGAACATCGTAGAGACACGGGGGTTGGACCGTTTTACTTGTGACTCGGAGTGTAATCACTGGGCACATCATTGGCCACTCCCAAGCCACGCCCCTAGCAACCAAATACAGTACCCTAGCAACAGAGTAAACAAAGCCTTATATCTCCACATCAGAACATCGTAGAGACATGGGGGTTGGACCGTTTGACTCGTGACTCGCAGGGTAATCACTAGTGGATGCCATTTTTTCCCCTAGCAACCAAATACAGTACCCTAGCAACAGAGTAAACAAAGCCTTATATCTCTGCTTCAGAACATCGTAGAGACACGGGGGTTGGACCATTTTACTTTTGGCTTGGAGTATAATCATAAATTGTCCCCTGAAATTTGCCACGGCAAGCACCACTCACATTTTCTTCAGGAAATGTACCTATCTAGTTATTATTCTTCTTCTGTTCATACTTTTTACCAATTGTAACTCCTCCTAGAGCTTTCAAGCTACACCCACAAAACTTTACAAAACTTTTAAGACTGGTCCGTAGATGGGTGCTATGACTTTTCTAACTGATGGGACCTACCGAATTCCTAAACGGGGCACTCAAACACCCCAAATTTTCCATTGACTTAACATTGCGACCAACTTTGACGGGTCATAGCTGCAAGCGAGAAATTTGTAGAAACTTGTGGGTTACCACATTTGAAGAGGCTGGCAGACTGTGTAAGAACACACATCACATTGGGGTGTAAGTTTCACCCCTGGGGCGTGAGGACCACCCAAATTTCCCCATTGACTTATAATGGGGGAGGGAACATGCCCATATAAGGGAATAAAAGCGTCCCAGATGGAATATCTTCACTTTAGAGTGTCGTAGAGACATGGCGGTGGGCTCAATTTAGTCAGGCATCCAATCAGTCTCTCAGGATCGCCCCATAGCTATTAAGCCACGCCCCTAGCAACCATTTTTGGGCACCCTAGCAACATATCCCATAGACTGCCATTATAAAATGCCCAGATGGATATCTTTGCAGCACAGTGTCACAGAGACATGGGGGTGGGCTCATTTTACTCAGGCATCCAATCAGTCTCAGAGGATTCTTATTGACGTATTAAGCCACGCCCCTAGCAACCAAATATGAGCACCCTAGCAACATAATAAACAAAGCCTTATATCTCTGGATCCGAACATCATAGAGACATGGGGGTTGGGTCTTTTGGTCATGTTAGCCTTATGCTAGCTCCATGCTAAGTCATACTAGCTTCATGCTAGTTTCGTGCTAGCTTTATGCTAATTTCATAAAAAATCTTGCTAACTTCATGCTAATCATGTTAGCATCATGCTAGCTTCATACTAATTCATGTTAGCATCATGCTAACTTCATGTTAATTCATGTTAGCATCGTGCTAGCTTCATGCTAGTTCATGTTAGCTTCGTGCTAGCTTCATGCTAATTCATGTTAGCTTCGTGCTAGCTTCATGCTAATTCATGTTAGCATCGTGCTAGCTTCATGCTAATTCATGTTAGCATCGTGCTAGCTTCATGCTAATTCATGTTAGCATCGTGCTAGCTTCATGCTAATTCATGTTAACATCGTGCTAGCTTCATGCTAATTCATGTTAGCATCGTGCTAGCTTCATGCTAATTCATGTTAGCATCGTGCTAGCTTCATGCTAATTCATGTTAGCATCGTGCTAGCTTCATGCTAATTCATGTTAGCATCGTGCTAGCTTCATGCTAATTCATGTTAGCATCGTGCTAGCTTCATGCTAATTCATGTTAGCATCGTGCTAGCTTCATGCTAATTCATGTTAGCATCTTGCTAGCTTCATGCTAATTCATGTTAGCATCGTGCTAGCTTCATGCTAATTCATGTTAGCATCGTGCTAGCTTCATGCTAATTCATGTTAGCATCGTGCTAGCTTCATGCTAATTCATGTTAGCATCGTGCTAGCTTCATGCTAATTCATGTTAGCGTCGTGCTAGCTTCATGCTAATTCATGTTAGCATCGTGCTAGCTTCATGCTAATTCATGTTAGCGTCGTGCTAGCTTCGTGCTAATTCATGTTAACGTCGTGCTAGCTTCATGCTAATTCATGTTAGCATCATGCTAGCTTCCTGCTAATCATGCTAGCATCATGCTAGCTTCCTGCTAATCATGTTAGCATCATGCTAGCTTCATGCTAATTCATGTTAGCATCATGCTAGCTTCATGCTAATTCATGTTAGCATCGTGCTAGCTTCATGCTAATTCATGTAAGCATCGTGCTAGCTTCATGCTAATTCATGTTAGCATCATGCTAGCTTCATGCTAATTCATGTTAACATCATGCTAGCTTCATGCTAATTCATGCTAGCTTCATGCTAATTCATATTAGCACAATGCTAATTCATGTTAGCATCATGCTAGCTTCATGCTAATTCATGTTAGCATCATGCTAGCTTCATGCTAATTCATGTTAGCATCATGCTAGCTTCATGCTAATTTATGTTAGCATCATGCTAGCTTCATGCTAATTCATGTTAGCATCATGCTAGCTTCATGCTATTTCATGTTAGCATCATGTTAGCTTCATGCTTATTCATGTTAGCATCATGCTAGCTTCATGCTAATTCATGTTAGCATCATGCTAGCTTCATGCTAATTCATGTTAGCATCATGCTAGCTTCATGCTAATTCATGATAGCATCATGCTAGCTTCATGCTATTTCATGTTAGCACAATGTTAATTCATGTTAGCATCATGCAAACTTCATGCTAATTCATGTTAGCATCATGCTAGCTCGCCTTAGGGTACCAGGTTAGGACAGCGTACATCCCTAGACTAAAATAGAGGCGAGTGGGAAGGGGTAACTGTCAGCTGCGCGCCGCGCGCCCAAAATTTTTCACGGACGAGCGGACGCCTCAGGGGGTCCCCGCGCGGCCGGCCGGTCGCGCCTGCGCAGTTTTCGCGCCCCTCCCCCAAAAGATGGCCGACTTGGTTTTCCACGGGGTTTAGGGATTTCTGACGTCGTTCGGCGCTCGGCCACCAGGGGGACACTCTGCCCCGTCCACGGACCCACTATTTGTCCAATTGCCCGTTACGGTCGGACACGCCCCCCGGGACCCCCCCAAACGTCCACGGACCCACTATTTGTCCATTTGCCCATTATTTGTGCGGATTGACCCCTGACCCCGACCTGACCGCCCCCCGACCCCCCCCCCCATGACACGGACCCACTATCTGTCCATTTGCCCATTATTGGTGCGGATTGACCCCCTGACCCCTCCTGACCGCCCCCCCCCGCCCCCCCCCATGACACGTACCCACTATTTGTCCATTTGCCCGTTAGTTGCGCGGGTCGACCCCCTGACCCCTCCTGACCGCCCCCCCGACCCCCCCCATGACACGTACCCACTATTTGTCCATTTGCCCGTTAGTTGCGCGGGTCGACCCCCTGACCCCACCTGACCGCCCCCCCGACCCCCCCCATGACACATACCCACTATTTGTCCATTTGCCCGTTAGTTGCGCGGGTCGACCCCCTGACCCCACCTGACCACCCCCCCCCATGCCACAGACCCACTATTTGTCCATTTGCCCGTTAGTTGCGCGGATCTGCACCAAATTCGCACCACGCGTAGAGCGCGCCGAGATGAACACGTTAAGGCGTACCCCGGTCGTCTGTTCCCGACCGATCATTTTGACCTTGCCGGATCATCGCCAAATTCGCACCACGCGTAGAACTTGCCGAGACTGAGACGGGTGCGCGGGTCCCACCCTCCTAGCT
This sequence comes from Paramisgurnus dabryanus, assembly GCF_030506205.2. Taxonomy (NCBI): domain Eukaryota; kingdom Metazoa; phylum Chordata; class Actinopteri; order Cypriniformes; family Cobitidae; genus Paramisgurnus; species Paramisgurnus dabryanus. The sequence goes on along the minus strand of NC_133343.1, from coordinate 42,520,220 downwards.
CGTTCCTGTGCCGAGATAGAGGCCTGACACTCTCATGTAAATAGTCTGCCAATGGACGCATAATGGGTTCGTGTCAGTTTTTTCCTCAAGGGCCTCGGCGATTTCGACCGCGCGGATTCGACGCGAAAGTGTCGTTCGAAAGGTCTCTCCGAGCCCTTCAAAACGCGCCCACCCTCGAGTCTCTAGGACCTTCCCTGCCGGAGATATAAAAAACGAGCTTTTAAATTCAAAAGCCCCTAGCTCCGCCCTAAAAAGTGCCACTCCCTCGACCTTGGGCTCGTTGGAAAGGCCTGGTCCGGGCCTTTCCAACGAACCCTCACTCGAGTCTCTGCGACCTTCCTGGGCCGAGAAACAGAGCCCTAAACTTGAGCTTTTTCACACTTTTCTGATTTTTAAATGCCTCTAGCTCCGCCCTTGAGCGGGCCACACCCTCGACTCTGGGCTCTTTGTAAAGGTCGTGTCCGGGCCTTTCCAACGAACCCTCATTCATGTCCCTACGACCTTCCTGGACTGAGCAATGAAGCCCCAAATTGAGCTTTTTTTCACCCTTTTTCACGCAAAAAACACACAAGTCCAAACTCAAAAATCCTTCTCACAGAAATTTTACCAGGTGAATCAGCGTCGTCTGAAACGCCTAGAAAACTTGTTCCCTGGTGACACATTTTCGCGTCCCATACAAAAAACGTGAAAAAATGAGGATTTTCGCAGCCTCACCGAAGGGCCCCGGAAGGGCCTAGGTGCCCCAAATTCGGGGCCCTGGCTCACAGAGTGCCCCTCTACGACATATCCGAAGACGGGCGTCGTGGCGCGAAAGAAAAAATTTGGCCGCCGTCCGAAAACATCAAATTCCCCCATTATAATTCCCATAGGCCTCAGGCCTCAAGTTTTCGTTGCTTTTTTGGAATCTATTTTTTCTGGAACGCCGCAGCGTCCCGTTTGACTCGTGACTCAGAGTGTAATCATTATGGGATGCCAATTTTTTCCCTAGCAACCAAATACAGTACCCTAGCAACAGAGTAAACAAAGCCTTATATCTCCGCATCAGAACATCGTAGAGACACGGGGGTTGGACCGTTTGACTCGTGACTCAGAGTGTAATCATTATGGGATGCCAATTTTTTCCCTAGCAACCAAATACAGTACCCTAGCAACAGAGTAAACAAAGCCTTATATCTCAGCATCAGAACATCGTAGAGACACGGGGGTTGGACCGTTTGACTCGTGACTCAGAGTGTAATCATTATGGGATGCCATTTTTTTCCCTAGCAACCAAATACAGTACCCTAGCAACAGAGTAAACAAAGCCTTATATCTCAGCATCAGAACATCGTAGAGACACGGGGTTTGGACCGTTTGACTCGTGACTCGGAGTGTAATCATTAGTGGATGCCAATTTTCTCCCTAGCAACCAAATACATTACCCTAGCAACAGAGTAAACAAAGCCTTTTATCTCCACATCAGAACATCGCAGAGACACGGGGGTTGGACCGTTTGACTCGTATCTCGGAGTGTAATCACTAGTGGATGCCAATTTTTTCCCTAGCAACCAAATACAGTACCCTAGCAACCGAGTAAACAAAGCCTTATATCTCCGCATCAGAACATCGTAGAGACACGGGGGTTTGACCGTTTGACTCGTGACTCGGAGTGTAATCACTAGTGGATGCCAATTTTCTCCCTAGCAACCAAATACAGTACCCTAGCAACCGAATAAACAAAGCCTTATATCTTCGCATCAGAATATCGTAGAGACATGTGGGTTGAATTGTTTTACTTTTGGCTTGGAGTATAATCATATATTGTCCCCCGAAATTTGCCACCGCAAGCACCACTCACATTTTCTTCAGGAAATGTACCTATCTAGTTATTAGTGGTGCTTGCATTTATGCAAAGCATCACTATTACTATTTGCATACTTATTATTATTATTATTATTATTATTATTATTCTTTTTCTGGACACTTTTTCGGCGCGTAACTCGTCCCGCACGCTTTGTCGTAGACCCATAAATTAGCGCTCAAATCGACCGGCTTATTGAGGAGAGGTGTGCTATGACTTTTATAAGCGATCGGGTGCAGGATTTCCGAAAGGGGGGCGAAAAACCACCCAAAAAATCCCATTGACTTAACATTGCGCCAAACTTTGACGAGTCATAGCTCCGCTCGAGGATTTTGTAGAAACATGTGGGTTACAACATTTGAAGAGGGTGGTAGGCTCTGTAAAAACATGGATCACAATGGGGTGTAAGTTGTACCCCTGGGGTGTAAGAGGTGCCCAAAAGTGCCCCAATGAAAAGTCAATGGGGCAAAATCCCATAGACTTACCATTGCAAAAATTTTGACGGGTCATAGGTCCGAGCCAGGATTTCATAGAAACATGTGGGTTACTAAATTTGAAGAGGGTGCTAGACTCTGTCAGGACGTCCCCCACAATGGGGTGTAAGGTTACCATAGCAACCATTTTGGGCACCCTAGCAACCTATACCATAGACTGCCATTATAAAATGCCCGGATGGATATCTTTGCACCACAGTGTCATAGAGACATGGGGGTGGGCTCATTTTACTCAGGCATCCAATCAGTCTCTCAGGATCCTTACAGACTTACTAAGCCACGCCCCTAGCAACCACTTTTGAGCACCCTAGCAACATAAAATACAAACAGTTATATCTCGGCATCAGAACATCGTAGAGACACGGGGGTTGGACCGTTTTACTTGTGACTAGGGGTGTAACAATTGGGCACATCATTGGCCACTCCCAAGCCACGCCCCTAGCAACCAAATTTGAGCACCCTAGCAACCGAATAAACAAAGCCTTATATCTCCGCATCAGAACATCGTAGAGACACGGGGTTTGGACCGTTTTACTTGTGACTCGGAGTGTAATCACTGGGCACATCATTGGCCACTCCCAAGCCACGCCCCTAGCAACCAAATACAGTACCCTAGCAACAGAGTAAACAAAGCCTTATATCTCCGCATCAGAACATCGTAGAGACACGGGGTTTGGACCGTTTTACTTGTGACTAGGGGTGTAACAATTGGGCACATCATTGGCCACTCCCAAGCCACGCCCCTAGCAACCAAATTTGAGCACCCTAGCAACCGAATAAACAAAGCCTTATATCTCCGCATCAGAACATCGTAGAGACACGGGGTTTGGACCGTTTTACTTGTGACTTGGAGTGTAATCACTGGGCACATCATTGGCCACTCCCAAGCCACGCCCCTAGCAACCAAATACAGTACCCTAGCAACAGAGTAAACAAAGCCTTATATCTCCGCATCAGAACATCGTAGAGACACGGGGTTTGGACCGTTTTACTTGTGACTCGGAGTGTAATCACTGGGCACATAATTGGCCACTCCCAAGCCACGCCCCTAGCAACCAAATACAGTACCCTAGCAACAGAGTAAACAAAGCCTTATATCTCCGCATCAGAACATCGTAGAGACACGGGGGTTGGACCGTTTTACTTGTGACTCGGAGTGTAATCACTGGGCACATCATTGGCCACTCCCAAGCCACGCCCCTAGCAACCAAATACAGTACCCTAGCAACAGAGTAAACAAAGCCTTATATCTCCACATCAGAACATCGTAGAGACATGGGGGTTGGACCGTTTGACTCATGACTCGGAGGGTAATCACTAGTGGATGCCATTTTTTTCCCTAGCAACCAAATACAGTACCCTAGCAACAGAGTAAACAAAGCCTTATATCTCCGCATCAGAACATCGTAGAGACATGGGGTTTGGACCGTTTGACTCGTGACTCGGAGGGTAATCACTAGTGGATGCCATTTTTTCCCTAGCAACCAAATACAGTACCCTAGCAACAGAGTAAACAAAGCCTTATATCTCCGCATCAGAACATCGTAGAGACACGGGGGTTGGACCGTTTGACTAATGACTCGGAGGGTAATCACTAGTGGATGCAATTTTTTTCCCTAGCAACCAAATACAGTACCCTAGCAACAGAGTAAACAAAGCCTTATATCTCCGCATCAGAACATCGTAGAGACACGGGGGTTGGACCGTTTGACTCGTGACTCGGAGGGTAATCACTAGTGGATGCCATTTTTTCCCTAGCAACCAAATACAGTACCCTAGCAACAGAGTAAACAAAGCCTTATATCTCCGCATCAGAACATCGTAGAGACACGGGGTTTGGACCGTTTGACTCGTGACTCGGAGTGTAATCACTAGTGGATGCCAATTTTCTCCCTAGCAACCAAATACATTACCCTAGCAACAGAGTAAACAAAGCCTTTTATCTCCACATCAGAACATCGCAGAGACACGGGGGTTGGACCGTTTGACTCGTATCTCGGAGTGTAATCACTAGTGGATGCCAATTTTTTCCCTAGCAACCAAATACAGTACCCTAGCAACAGAGTAAACAAAGCCTTATATCTCTGCATCAGAACATCGTAGAGACACGGGGGTTGGACCGTTTTACTTTTGGCTTGGAGTATAATCATAAATTGTCCCCTGAAATTTGCCACGGCAAGCACCACTCACATTTTCTTCAGGAAATGTACCTATCTAGTTATTATTATTATTCTTCTTTTTCTGGACACTTTTTCGGCGCGTAACTCGTCCCGCACGCTTTGTCGTAGACCCATAAATTAGGGCTCAAATCGACCGGCTTATTGAGGAGAGGTGTGCTATGACTTTTATAAGCGATCGGGTGCAGGATTTCCGAAAGGGGGGCGAAAAACCACCCAAAAAATCCCATTGACTTAACATTGCGCCCAACTTTGACGAGTCATAGCTCCGCTCGAGGATTTTGTAGAAACATGTGGGTTACAACATTTGAAGAGGGTGGTAGGCTCTGTAAGAACATGGATCACTATGGGGTGTAAGTTGTACCCCTGGGGTGTAAGAGGTGCCCAAAAGTGCCCCAATGAAAAGTCAATGGGGCAAAATCCCATAGACTTACCATTGCAAAAATTTTGACGGGTCATAGGTACGAGCCAGGATTTCATAGAAACATGTGGGTTACTAAATTTGAAGAGGGTGCTAGACTCTGTCAGGACGTCCCCCACAATGGGGTGTAAGGTTACCATAGCAACCATTTTGGGCACCCTAGCAACCTATACCATAGACTGCCATTATAAAATGCCCGGATGGATATCTTTGCACCACAGTGTCATAGAGACATGGGGGTGGGCTCATTTTACTCAGGCATCCAATCAGTCTCTCAGGATCCTTACAGACTTACTAAGCCACGCCCCTAGCAACCACTTTTGAGCACCCTAGCAACATAAAATACAAACAGTTATATCTCGGCATCAGAACATCGTAGAGACACGGGGGTTGGACCGTTTTACTTGTGACTAGGGGTGTAACAATTAGGCACATCATTGGCCACTCCCAAGCCACGCCCCTAGCAACCAAATTTGAGCACCCTAGCAACCGAATAAACAAAGCCTTATATCTCCGCATCAGAACATCGTAGAGACACGGGGTTTGGACCGTTTTACTTGTGACTCGGAGTGTAATCACTGGGCACATCATTGGCCACTCCCAAGCCACGCCCCTAGCAACCAAATACAGTACCCTAGCAACAGAGTAAACAAAGCCTTATATCTCCGCATCAGAACATCGTAGAGACACGGGGGTTAGACCGTTTTACTTGTGACTCGGAGTGTAATCACTGGGCACATAATTGGCCACTCCCAAGCCACGCCCCTAGCAACCAAATACAGTACCCTAGCAACAGAGTAAACAAAGCCTCATATCTCCGCTTCAGAACATCGTAGAGACACGGGGGTTGGACCGTTTTACTTGTGACTAGGAGTGTAATCACTGGGCACATCATTGGCCACTCCCAAGCCACGCCCCTAGCAACCAAATACAGTACCCTAGCAACAGAGTAAACAAAGCCTTATATCTCCACATCAGAACATCGTAGAGACATGGGGGTTGGACCGTTTGACTCATGACTCGGAGGGTAATCACTAGTGGATGCCATTTTTTCCCCTAGCAACCAAATACAGTACCCTAGCAACAGAGTAAACAAAGCCTTTTATCTCCGCATCAGAACATCGTAGAGACATGGGGGTTGGACCATTTTACTTTTGGCTTGGAGTATAATCATAAATTGTCCCCCGAAACTTGCCACGGCAAGCACCACTCACATTTTCTTCAGGAAATGTACCTATCTAGTTATTATTATTATTATTCTTTTTCTGGACACTTTTTCGGCGCGTAACTCGTCCCGCACGCTTTGTCGTAGACCCATAAATTAGGGCTCAAATCGACCGGCTTATTGAGGAGAGGTGTGCTATGACTTTTATAAGCGATCGGGTGCAGGATTTCCGAAAGGGGGGCAAAAAACCACCCAAAAAATCCCATTGACTTAACATTGCGCCCAACTTTGACGAGTCATAGCTCCGCTCGAGGATTTTGTAGAAACTTGTGGGTTACAACATTTGAAGAGGGTGGTAGACTCTGTAAGAACATGGATCACAATGGGGTGTAAGTTGTACCCCTGGGGTGTAAGAGGTGCCCAAAAGTGCCCCAATGAAAAGTCAATGGGGCAAAATCCCATAGACTTACCATTGCAAAAATTTTGACGGGTCATAGGTCCGAGCCAGGATTTCATAGAAACATGTGGGTTACTAAATTTGAAGAGGGTGCTAGACTCTGTCAGGACGTCCCCCACAATGGGGTGTAAGGTTACCATAGCAACCATTTTGGGCACCCTAGCAACCTATACCATAGACTGCCATTATAAAATGCCCGGATGGATATCTTTGCACCACAGTGTCATAGAGACATGGGGGTGGGCTCATTTTACTCAGGCATCCAATCAGTCTCTCAGGATCCTTACAGACTTACTAAACCACGCCCCTAGCAACCACTTTTGAGCACCCTAGCAACATAAAATACAAACAGTTATATCTCGGCATCAGAACATCGTAGAGACACGGGGGTTGGACCGTTTTACTTGTGACTAGGGGTGTAACAATTGGGCACATCATTGGCCACTCCCAAGCCACGCCCCTAGCAACCAAATTTGAGCACCCTAGCAACCGAATAAACAAAGCCTTATATCTCCGCATCAGAACATCGTAGAGACACGGGGTTTGGACCGTTTTACTTGTGACTCGGAGTGTAATTACTGGGCACATCATTGGCCACTCCCAAGCCACGCCCCTAGCAACCAAATACAGTACCCTAGCAACAGAGTAAACAAAGCCTTATATCTCCACATCAGAACATCGTAGAGACATGGGGGTTGGACCGTTTTACTTGTGACTCGGAGTGTAATCACTGGGCACAAAATTGGCCACTCCCAAGCCACGCCCCTAGCAACCAAATACAGTACCCTAGCAACAGAGTAAACAAAGCCTTATATCTCCGCATCAGAACATCGTAGAGACACGGGGGTTGGACCGTTTTACTTGTGACTCGGAGTGTAATCACTGGGCACATCATTGGCCACTCCCAAGCCACGCCCCTAGCAACCAAATACAGTACCCTAGCAACAGAGTAAACAAAGCCTTATATCTCCACATCAGAACATCGTAGAGACATGGGGGTTGGACCGTTTGACTCGTGACTCGCAGGGTAATCACTAGTGGATGCCATTTTTTCCCCTAGCAACCAAATACAGTACCCTAGCAACAGAGTAAACAAAGCCTTATATCTCTGCTTCAGAACATCGTAGAGACACGGGGGTTGGACCATTTTACTTTTGGCTTGGAGTATAATCATAAATTGTCCCCTGAAATTTGCCACGGCAAGCACCACTCACATTTTCTTCAGGAAATGTACCTATCTAGTTATTATTCTTCTTCTGTTCATACTTTTTACCAATTGTAACTCCTCCTAGAGCTTTCAAGCTACACCCACAAAACTTTACAAAACTTTTAAGACTGGTCCGTAGATGGGTGCTATGACTTTTCTAACTGATGGGACCTACCGAATTCCTAAACGGGGCACTCAAACACCCCAAATTTTCCATTGACTTAACATTGCGACCAACTTTGACGGGTCATAGCTGCAAGCGAGAAATTTGTAGAAACTTGTGGGTTACCACATTTGAAGAGGCTGGCAGACTGTGTAAGAACACACATCACATTGGGGTGTAAGTTTCACCCCTGGGGCGTGAGGACCACCCAAATTTCCCCATTGACTTATAATGGGGGAGGGAACATGCCCATATAAGGGAATAAAAGCGTCCCAGATGGAATATCTTCACTTTAGAGTGTCGTAGAGACATGGCGGTGGGCTCAATTTAGTCAGGCATCCAATCAGTCTCTCAGGATCGCCCCATAGCTATTAAGCCACGCCCCTAGCAACCATTTTTGGGCACCCTAGCAACATATCCCATAGACTGCCATTATAAAATGCCCAGATGGATATCTTTGCAGCACAGTGTCACAGAGACATGGGGGTGGGCTCATTTTACTCAGGCATCCAATCAGTCTCAGAGGATTCTTATTGACGTATTAAGCCACGCCCCTAGCAACCAAATATGAGCACCCTAGCAACATAATAAACAAAGCCTTATATCTCTGGATCCGAACATCATAGAGACATGGGGGTTGGGTCTTTTGGTCATGTTAGCCTTATGCTAGCTCCATGCTAAGTCATACTAGCTTCATGCTAGTTTCGTGCTAGCTTTATGCTAATTTCATAAAAAATCTTGCTAACTTCATGCTAATCATGTTAGCATCATGCTAGCTTCATACTAATTCATGTTAGCATCATGCTAACTTCATGTTAATTCATGTTAGCATCGTGCTAGCTTCATGCTAGTTCATGTTAGCTTCGTGCTAGCTTCATGCTAATTCATGTTAGCTTCGTGCTAGCTTCATGCTAATTCATGTTAGCATCGTGCTAGCTTCATGCTAATTCATGTTAGCATCGTGCTAGCTTCATGCTAATTCATGTTAGCATCGTGCTAGCTTCATGCTAATTCATGTTAACATCGTGCTAGCTTCATGCTAATTCATGTTAGCATCGTGCTAGCTTCATGCTAATTCATGTTAGCATCGTGCTAGCTTCATGCTAATTCATGTTAGCATCGTGCTAGCTTCATGCTAATTCATGTTAGCATCGTGCTAGCTTCATGCTAATTCATGTTAGCATCGTGCTAGCTTCATGCTAATTCATGTTAGCATCGTGCTAGCTTCATGCTAATTCATGTTAGCATCTTGCTAGCTTCATGCTAATTCATGTTAGCATCGTGCTAGCTTCATGCTAATTCATGTTAGCATCGTGCTAGCTTCATGCTAATTCATGTTAGCATCGTGCTAGCTTCATGCTAATTCATGTTAGCATCGTGCTAGCTTCATGCTAATTCATGTTAGCGTCGTGCTAGCTTCATGCTAATTCATGTTAGCATCGTGCTAGCTTCATGCTAATTCATGTTAGCGTCGTGCTAGCTTCGTGCTAATTCTTGTTAACGTCGTGCTAGCTTCATGCTAATTCATGTTAGCATCATGCTAGCTTCCTGCTAATCATGCTAGCATCATGCTAGCTTCCTGCTAATCATGTTAGCATCATGCTAGCTTCATGCTAATTCATGTTAGCATCATGCTAGCTTCATGCTAATTCATGTTAGCATCGTGCTAGCTTCATGCTAATTCATGTAAGCATCGTGCTAGCTTCATGCTAATTCATGTTAGCATCATGCTAGCTTCATGCTAATTCATGTTAACATCATGCTAGCTTCATGCTAATTCATGCTAGCTTCATGCTAATTCATATTAGCACAATGCTAATTCATGTTAGCATCATGCTAGCTTCATGCTAATTCATGTTAGCATCATGCTAGCTTCATGCTAATTCATGTTAGCATCATGCTAGCTTCATGCTAATTTATGTTAGCATCATGCTAGCTTCATGCTAATTCATGTTAGCATCATGCTAGCTTCATGCTATTTCATGTTAGCATCATGTTAGCTTCATGCTTATTCATGTTAGCATCATGCTAGCTTCATGCTAATTCATGTTAGCATCATGCTAGCTTCATGCTAATTCATGTTAGCATCATGCTAGCTTCATGCTAATTCATGATAGCATCATGCTAGCTTCATGCTATTTCATGTTAGCACAATGTTAATTCATGTTAGCATCATGCAAACTTCATGCTAATTCATGTTAGCATCATGCTAGCTCGCCTTAGGGTACCAGGTTAGGACAGCGTACATCCCTAGACTAAAATAGAGGCGAGTGGGAAGGGGTAACTGTCAGCTGCGCGCCGCGCGCCCAAAATTTTTCACGGACGAGCGGACGCCTCAGGGGGTCCCCGCGCGGCCGGCCGGTCGCGCCTGCGCAGTTTTCGCGCCCCTCCCCCAAAAGATGGCCGACTTGGTTTTCCACGGGGTTTAGGGATTTCTGACGTCGTTCGGCGCTCGGCCACCAGGGGGACACTCTGCCCCGTCCACGGACCCACTATTTGTCCAATTGCCCGTTACGGTCGGACACGCCCCCCGGGACCCCCCCAAACGCCCACGGACCCACTATTTGTCCATTTGCCCATTATTTGTGCGGATTGACCCCTGACCCCGACCTGACCGCCCCCCGACCCCCCCCCCCATGACACGGACCCACTATCTGTCCATTTGCCCATTATTGGTGCGGATTGACCCCCTGACCCCTCCTGACCGCCCCCCCCCGCCCCCCCCCATGACACGTACCCACTATTTGTCCATTTGCCCGTTAGTTGCGCGGGTCAACCCCCTGACCCCTCCTGACCGCCCCCCCCGACCCCCCCCATGACACGTACCCACTATTTGTCCATTTGCCCGTTAGTTGCGCGGGTCGACCCCCTGACCCCACCTGACCGCCCCCCCCGACCCCCCCCATGACACGTACCCACTATTTGTCCATTTGCCCGTTAGTTGCGCGGGTCGACCCCCTGACCCCACCTGACCACCCCCCCCATGCCACAGACCCACTATTTGTCCATTTGCCCGTTAGTTGCGCGGATCTGCACCAAATTCGCACCACGCGTAGAGCGCGCCGAGATGAACACGTTAAGGCGTACCCCGGTCGTCTGTTCCCGACCGATCATTTTGACCTTGCCGGATCATCGCCAAATTCGCACCACGCGTAGAACTTGCCGAGACTGAGACGGGTGCGCGGGTCCCACCCTCCTAGCTCGTTCCTGTGCCGAGATAGAGGCCTGACACTCTCATGTAAATAGTCTGCCAATGGACGCATAATGGGTTCGTGTCAGTTTTTTCCTCAAGGGCCTCGGCGATTTCGACCGCGCGGATTCGACGCGGGCGACGCCCGGACCGCGTCGAGGTAACATTCGCGCAAATTCGACATGTACACGAACCCATTATTTATTTTTGAATGGAATCGATGACACGTGTCAGGGCCGTAGCTCCGCCCCACAACGAGTCACCGCCCCCAAACGCGCCTTCCCGAGCACGGCGCGACCTCCTCGTCACGCGTGAGAGGTTTGAGCTAAATCCGGCAAACTTTAAAATTTTGTCCAAAAAAATGACGTAAGGTACCCCTTTGGTCTTTTTTTGACCAAATTTTCGACCTCCTCCGATCTTCACCAAACTCGCACCACGCGTAGAGCGTGCCGAGACTAAGACGGGTGCGCGGGTCTCGCCCCCCTAGCTCGTTCCTGTGCCGAGATAGAGCCCTGACACGTGCGTGTAAATAGTCTGCCAATGGACAAATAATGGGTTAGTGTCACTGCTTTCCTTAAGAGCCTCACTGATTTCAACCGCACCACCGCTACGCGGACGAAGCGCGGGGAGCGTCGAGGTCACTTGCGCGCACGTACGACATGTACACGAACCCGTTATTTTTTTTGAATGGAATCGATGACACGTGTCAGTGCCGTATCTCCGCTCCGCAACCAGTCACCGCTTCGAGACCCGCGTTCCCGCGCACGGCCCGACCCCTTCTTCACGCGTAAGCAGGTTTGAACAAAATCCGGGGACGTAAAAAATGTCGTTCCAAAAAAATGACGTAAGGCGTACCCTGTCGTACCACGTCGCCGCACCCTTCACAACGCCCCCACTCTCAAGTCTCTAGGACCTTCCCTTCCGGAGATATAAAATGTGAGTTATTTTATTCAAATGCCCCTAGCTCCGCCCCTGAGTGAGTCACGCCCTCGAACTTGGGTTCGAGGAATTAAGCCCTAAACTTTTGCCTTTTTCACACAATTTCTATATTTGAGTGCTTCTAGCTCCGCCCCGGAGAGGGTCACGCCTTCGAACTAGGGCTCGTCGGAAAGGTCTCGTCAGGGCCTTTCCAAAGAACCCTCATTCGAGTCGCTACGACCTTCCTGGACCGAGAAATAAAGCCCCAAATAAGGCTTTTTTCACCTTTTTCACAAAAAACACTAAGTCCGAACTCAAAAATCCTTCTCACAGAAATGTTACCAGGTGAATCAGCGTCGTCTGAAACGCCTAGAAAACTTGGTCCCCGGTGACAAAATTTCGGACCCCATACTAAAGAACGGACGGGACTTAGTCAAAAATTTGGACCAAATTTTTGACCTCTCCCGATCTGCACCAAATTCGCACCACGCGTAACGCGCGCCTTGATTAACTCTTTCACCGCCAGCGTTTTAAAAAAAAGTTGCCAGCCAGCGCCAGCGTTTTTCATGATTTTCACCAAAGTTAAATGCCTTCCAGAAAATGTTCTTCTTTAAATATATAAACATACAATATACCAAATGAAAGAACAGACCCTCTGCTTTCAAACAAAAAAACCCGTTTCATCCTACCTTTAGTGGTTCTTTTGCAATCAGCTTTTGAATATGGGTAGGTTTTTGCAAAAACACCATATTTTGAGCAAAAAGCAGAGATAAATCCATTTTTATGACGGACTTTTCATAGAGATCCCATTCAGAGCGATCTTTAAAACAGACACGGACATGCAGCAGCTTGCCATAGGGCAATACTTCCGGTTTTAAAAAGTTCGGAAGGGCGCCACCTGGTGGATAATAGCGGTATTGCGGAAAGACGGAATATCTCGTCATTGGCGGGAAAGCGTTTTCTCTTAATTGACGAGATATCTCGTCAATGGCGGGGAAAGAGTTAATACGTTAAGGCGTACCCCGGTCGTCTATTCCTGAGCGATCATTTTGACCTTGCCGGATCATGACCAAATTCGCACCACGCGTAGAGCTTGCCGAGACTGAGACGGCTGCGCGGGTACCACCCTCCTAGCTCGTTCCTGTGCCGAGATAGAGGCCTGACACTCGCGTGTAAATAGTCTGCCAATGGACAGATAATGGGTTCGTGTCAGTTTTTTCCTTTAGGGCCTCGGTGATTTCGACCGCGTTCACGCGACACGGACGACGCGTGGACAGCTCCTAGGTCACTTGCGCGCACGTACGACATGTACACGAACCCACTATTTATTTTTGAATGGAATCGATGACACGTGTCAGGGCCGTAGCTCCGCCCCACAACGAGTCACCGCCCCCAAACGCGCCTTCCCGAGCACGGCGCGACCTCCTCGTCACGCGTGAGAGGTTTGAGCTAAATCCGGCAAACTTTAAAATTTGGTCCAAAAAAATGACGTAAGGGTACCCCTGTCGTCTTTTTTTGACCGAATTTTCGACCTCCTCCGATCTTCACCAAACTCGCACCACGCGTCGAGCGTGCCGAGACTAAGACGGGTGCGCGGGTCTCGCCCTCCTAGCTCGTTCCTGTGCCGAGATAGAGCCCTGACACGTGCGTGTAAATAGTCTGCCAATGGACAAATAATGGGTTAGTGTCACTGCTTTCCTTAAGAGCCTCACTGATTTCGACCGCACCACCGCTACGCGGACGAAGCGCGGAGAGCGGCGAGGTCACTTGCGCGTACGTACGACGTGTTCTTGACCGCACGTTGTCGTACGCGCGCGCAAGTGACTTTGACGCTATCCGCGCTTCGTCCGTGTCGCAGTCATGCGGTCGAAATCGCTGAGGCTCTAAAGGAAAAAACTGACACGAACCCATTATTCGTCCATTGGCAGACTATTTACATGCGAGTGTCAGGCCTCTATCTCGGCGCAGGAACGAGCTAGGAACGTGGTACACACATTCCTGTCTTAGTCTCGGCACCCTCTACGCGGGGTGCGAGTTTGAAGTAAATCCGGGAATTTTTTTGTCTCAGGCAATGAATTTCGGCCTTTTTTTCCCAATTTGAATGCCCGTAGCTTAGCCTTCAAGAGGGCCACGCCCTTGCCATTGACACTAGAGGTCGACCGATTTATTGGCCGGCCGATTAATTGGCCGATTTTTGGCATATTTTAAAAAATCGGCTTTGGCCGATTTTGCTGCAAAATTAGGCCGATTAATAGGCAGGCGCATCTGCGGGCACCTAAGCGCTGTTGTAGAGCTCGTGACGCTGCCTGCCTCTTGCTGCAAGCAGCTCGCTCCCATCTCGTGTGTGTGCAGCCATGCCTTGTTCACAAACAGCTTTACTAAATGATGGCGGATCGCGCGAATTAAGCAGCCAGTACAACAGCGCGACGGGGTTATGTCTCGCGGTGCACTGTCCGTGCAAAGATTAGGCTCATTTCATGTGATTAATGAGTGATGATGAGTTTTGTTTGCGTGACAGAGAGAGAAGAGCCGCGCCCGCACGCTTTCTGTCTCCCTGCTTTTATTACTCAAAACAAAACTGACCCGATGGCGAAAGGTCGGAAGACCAAATCATATCCACCGAGGAAATGTTTTTCGTGTTGTTACAGTAACACTTTGTTTACAGTTTTGCGCTGCTCAGCCTGGATTAGAACACAGCGCGTCCGATTCGCGAACTGACTCCTTTGAACGGATTCTTTTGAATGAACGGTTAAAACAACAGATCTGTCCCAACACTAAATTCACAAGACGTCACTGTCAGCACAATCAGTCACTTATAGCGTCTCAGAAATGAGAATGTAAATGTGTTTAAAAAGATTTTCCCTAAATAACAGTCTCAACTAAAAACCATAGACATTTACTATGTTAACTTCATGATGAATAAATATTTTATCAGGTCTACCAAATAAGGATTTTATCCTACAAAGCAATAAAAGCCATGGTAAAAAACTGATAAAAGATGATGACAGCAGAGTGTCAGGTAATAATCTGTGTCTGATAAATGCATGGTGCAGAGGAGGTTGTAAAACTCTTCAGAAAGACCAGTCATATATTTTTAAATACTTTGACTTAAATAGTGACATTTTTGCATTTAAAATATCTGCTAATAATGATGAGAACATTTTGATTATTATGTACATATAGAAAATCGGCCAAACATATCGGCCATCGGCTGCCCTGATTTCTAAAAAATCGGCATCGGCATCGGCCAGAGAAAAAGCATATCGGTCGACCTCTAATTGACACTGTTGGAAAGTACTGTTCCAGGGCTTTCCAACGAACCCGAGCTCAAGTGTGTCCGACCTTGCTCGGCTGAGAAAAAGAGCACTAAACCTTAGCCTTTTTCACATAAAAAAAAAAAAAAAAAAAAACACAAGTACAAGCTTTTTTTTTACATTTTCAAATGACCGTAGCTCCGCCTCGTATTAGGCTACACCATCGAGCTTGGACTCGTTGGAAAGGGCTAGTGCGGGCCTTTCCAACGAACCCTCAATCGAGTCTCTACGACCTTCCTGGGCCGAGAAACAGAGCCCTAAACTTGAGATTTTTCACATTCTTCTGATATTTAAACGCCCCTAGCTCCGCCCCTTAATGGGCCACCCCCTCGACCCTGGGCTCTTTGGAAAGGCCTAGTCCGGGCCGAGCAAACGAGCTCTGAAAACAAGCCTATTTCATAAATTTTCAAAAGTGGAAAACCATATCTCGGCGAGGGAACGTCGTAGAGACTCGAGACTCTCCGAGACCTTCAAAACGCCCCCACCCACGAGTCTCTAGGACCTTCCCTTCCGGAGATATGAAAAACGAGCTTTTATTTTTAAACACCCCTAGCTCCGCCCCAAAGAGTGCCACGCCCTCGACCTTGGGCTCGATGGAAAGGGCTTTCCGCCACCTTTCAAACACCCCCACCCCCATGTCCCTATGACCTTCCGGTCCGGAGATAAACCAAATTTGCCTATTTTTTTCAAATGCACGTTGCTCCGCCCCCTAGAAGGCCACGCCCTCGAACTCGGGCTCCTTCGAAAGGTCTCCCCAGGGGCTTTTTAAGGAATCCGAAATGGAGCGTCTACGACCTTCTCGGGCCGACAAACAGAGCCCTGAAAATCAGCATTTTTTACACATTTTCGCACAGAAAAGATATTGAGGCAAATCTTCAAGAAAGTCTTTTTTGAACATTTCACCAAAAAAAAAAAAAAAATCTATCTCGGCCAAGGAATGTCGTAGAGACTTGGGGGTGGTGTCGTTTGAAAGGTCTCGCCGCCCCCTCAGACACGCCCCCAACCCCAAGTCTCTATGGCCCCGCCCCTTTCCGAAACACCATCGTTTTCAAAACGCCTTTTCAAAAGCGCATAGCTCCGCCCTTGAAGGAGCCACGCCCTAGATCTCGGGTTCGTTGTAAAGGCCTCGTCCGGGCCTTTCCAGCGAACCCTCACTCGAGTCGCTACGACCTTCCTGGGCCGAGAAACAGAGCCCTAAACTTGAGATTTTTCACATTTTTCTGATATTTAAACGCCCCTAGCTCCGCCCCTTAATGGGCCACCCCCTCGACCCTGGGCTCTTTGGAAAGGCCTAGTCCGGGCCGAGCAAACGAGCTCTGAAAACAAGCCTTTTTCATAAATTTTCAAAAGTGGAAAACCATATCTCGGCGAGGAAACGTCGTAGAGACTCGAGGCTGGTGTCGTTCGAAAGGTCTCTCCGAGCCCTTCAAAACGCGCCCACCCTCGAGTCTCTAGGACCTTCCCTGCCGGAGATATAAAAAACGAGCTTTTAAATTCAAAAGCCCCTAGCTCCGCCCTAAAAAGTGCCACTCCCTCGACCTTGGGCTCGTTGGAAAGGCCTGGTCCGGGCCTTTCCAACGAACCCTCACTCGAGTCTCTGCGACCTTCCTGGGCCGAGAAACAGAGCCCTAAACTTGAGCTTTTTCACACTTTTCTGATTTTTAAATGCCTCTAGCTCCGCCCTTGAGCGGGCCACACCCTCGACTCTGGGCTCTTTGTAAAGGTCGTGTCCGGGCCTTTCCAACGAACCCTCATTCATGTCCCTACGACCTTCCTGGACTGAGCAATGAAGCCCCAAATTGAGCTTTTTTTCACCCTTTTTCACGCAAAAAACACACAAGTCCAAACTCAAAAATCCTTCTCACAGAAATTTTACCAGGTGAATCAGCGTCGTCTGAAACGCCTAGAAAACTTGTTCCCTGGTGACACATTTTCGCGTCCCATACAAAAAACGTGAAAAAATGAGGATTTTCGCAGCCTCACCGAAGGGCCCCGGAAGGGCCTAGGTGCCCCAAATTCGGGGCCCTGGCTCACAGAGTGCCCCTCTACGACATATCCGAAGACGGGCGTCGTGGCGCGAAAGAAAAAATTTGGCCGCCGTCCGAAAACATCAAATTCCCCCATTATAATTCCCATAGGCCTCAGGCCTCAAGTTTTCGTTGCTTTTTTGGAATCTATTTTTTCTGGAACGCCGCAGCGTCCCGTTTGACTCGTGACTCAGAGTGTAATCATTATGGGATGCCAATTTTTTCCCTAGCAACCAAATACAGTACCCTAGCAACAGAGTAAACAAAGCCTTATATCTCCGCATCAGAACATCGTAGAGACACGGGGGTTGGACCGTTTGACTCGTGACTCAGAGTGTAATCATTATGGGATGCCAATTTTTTCCCTAGCAACCAAATACAGTACCCTAGCAACAGAGTAAACAAAGCCTTATATCTCAGCATCAGAACATCGTAGAGACACGGGGGTTGGACCGTTTGACTCGTGACTCAGAGTGTAATCATTATGGGATGCCATTTTTTTCCCTAGCAACCAAATACAGTACCCTAGCAACAGAGTAAACAAAGCCTTATATCTCAGCATCAGAACATCGTAGAGACACGGGGGTTGGACAGTTTGACTCGTGACTCAGAGTGTAATCACTATGGGATGCCAATTTTCTCCCTAGCAACCAAATACAGTACCCTAGCAACAGAGTAAACAAAGCCTAATATCTTCGCATCAGAACATCGTAGAGACACAGGAGTTGGATCGTTTTACTTTTGGCTTGGAGTATAATCATATATGTTCCCCAGAATTTTGCCACGGCAAGCACCACTCACATTTTCTTCAGGAAATGTACCTATCTAGTTATGTTGGCTTGACAAAGCCAACATACTGTTCTTCATTCTAAACTTATTATTATTATTAGTGGTGCTTGCATTTATGCAAAGCATCACTATTACTATCTTGCATACTTATTATTATTATTATTATTAGTGGTGCTTGCATTTATGCAAAGCATCACTATTACTATCTTGCATACTTGTTATTATTATTATTAGTGGTGCTTGCATTTATGCAAGGCATCACTATTATTATTGCTCATACTTATTATTAGTGGTGCTTGCATTTATGCAAAGCATCACTATTATTATTGCTCAGGGATATTATTATTATTATTATTATTCTTATGTCTGCACACTTTTTCGGCGCGTAACTCGTCCCGCACGGTTTGCCGTAGTCCCATGAAAGAGGGCTCAAATCGACCGGTTTTTTGAGGAGATGGTGGCTATGACTTTTATAAGCGGTCGGGTGCAGAATTTCCGAAAGGGGGGCAAAAAACCACCCGAAAAATCCCATTGACTTAACATTACGCCAAACTTTGACAAGTCATAGCTCCGCTCGAGGATTTTGTAGAAACATGTGGGTTACAACATTTGAAGAGGGTGGTAGACTCTGTAAGAACATACATCACAATGGGGTGTAAGTTGTACCCCTGGGGTGTAAGAGGTGCCCAAAAATGCCCAATGAAAAGTCAATGGGGGAAAATCCCATAGACTTAACATTGCAAAAACTTTGACGGGTCACAGGTCCGAGCGAGGATTTCGTAGAAGCATGTGGGTTACTAAATTTGAAGAGGGTGCTAGACTCTGTCAGGACGTCCCCCGCAATGGGGTTGTAATGTTACCCTAGCAACCATTTTGGGCACCCTAGCAACCTATCCCATAGACTGCCATTACAAAATGCCCAGAGGGATATCTTTGCACCACAGTGTCACAGAGACATGGGGGTGGGCTCATTTTACTCAGGCATCCAATCAGCCTCTCAAGACCCTTGCAGAGTTACTAAGCCACGCCCCTAGCAACCACTTTTGAGCACCCTAGCAACATAAAATTCAAACAGTTATATCTCGGCATCAGAACATCGTAGCGACACGGGGGTTGGACCGTTTTACTTGTGACTCGGAGTGTAATCACTTGCCACATCATTGGCCACTCCCAAGCCACGCCCCTAGCAACCAAATATGAGCACCCTAGCAACGGAATAAACAAATCGTTATATCTCCGCATCAGAAAATCGTAGAGACACGGGGGTTGGACCGTTTTACTCGTGACTCAGAGGGTAATCATTAGTGGATGCCAAGAGGTATTAAGCCACGCCCCTAGCAACCAAATATGAGCACCCTAGCAACCGAATAAACAAAGCCTTATATCTCCGCATCAGAAAATCGTAGAGACACGGGGGTTGGACCGTTTTACTCATGACTCAGAGGGTAATCACTAGTGGATGCCAAGTTGTATTAAGCCACGCCCATAGCAACCAAATATGAGCACCCTAGCAACGGAATAAACAAATCGTTATATCTCTGCATCAGAAAATCGTAGAGACACGGGGGTTGGACCGTTTTACTCGTGACTCAGAGGGTAATCATTAGTGGATGCCAAGAGGTATTAAGCCACGCCCCTAGCAACCAAATATGAGCACCCTAGCAACCGAATAAACAAAGCCTTATATCTCCGCATCAGAAAATCGTAGAGACACGGGGGTTGGACCGTTTTACTCGTGACTCAGAGGGAAATCAGTAGTGGATGCCAAGAGGTATTAAGCCACGCCCCTAGCAACCAAATATGAGCACCCTAGCAACCGAATAAACAAATCATTATATCTCCACATCAGAAAATCGTAGAGACACGGGGGTTGGACCGTTTTACTCGTGACTTGGAGTGTTATCACTGGTGGATGCCAATTTTCTCCCTAGCAACCAAATACAGTACCCTGGCAACAGAGTAAACAAAGCCTTATATCTCCGCATCAGAACATCATAGAGACACTGGGGTGGACCGTTTTACTTTTGGCTTGGAGTATAATCATAAATTGTCCCTCGAAATTTGCCACGGCAAGCACCACTTCACATTTTCTTCAGGAAATGTACCTATCTAGTTATTATTATTATATCTTATTCTTATGTCTGCACATTTTTCGGCGCGTAACTCGTCCCGCACGGTTTGCCACAGTCCCATGAAAGAGGGCTCAAATCGACCGGATTATTAAGGAGAGGTGTGCTATGACTTTTATAAGCGATCGGGTGAAGGATTTTCGAAAGGGGGGCGAAAAACCACCCGAAAAATCCCATTGACTTAACATTGGGCCGAACTTTGACAGGTCATAGCTCCGCTTGAGGATTTTGTAGAAACATGTAGGTTACAACATTTGAAGAGGGTGATAGACTCTGTAAGAACATACATCACATAGGGGTGTAAGCTGTACCCCTGGGGTGTAAGAGGCACCCGAAAATGCCCATTGACTTATAATGGGGCAGGAAACATGCCCATATAAGGGAATAAAAAAGTTCCAGATGGGATATCTTTGCTTTACAATGTCGTAGAGACACGGGGGTTGGACCGTTTTACTCATGACTCAGAGTGTAATCATTATGGGATGCCAATTTTTTCCCTAGCAACCAAATACAGTACCCTAGCAACAGAGTAAACAAAGCCTTATATCTCCGCACCAGAACATCGTAGAGACACGGGGGTTGGACCGTTTGACTAGTGACTCAGAGTGTAATCATTATGGGATGCCAATTTTTTCCCTAGCAACCAAATACAGTACCCTAGCAACAGAGTAAACAAAGCCTTATATCTCCGCATCAGAACATCATAGAGACACGGGGGTTGGACCGTTTGACTCGTGACTCGGAGTGTAATCATTATGGGATGCCAATTTTTTCCCTAGCAACCAAATACAGTACCCTAGCAACAGAGTAAACAAAGCCTTATATCTCCACACCAGAACATCGTAGAGACACGGGGGTTGGACCGTTTGACTAGTGACTCAGAGTGTAATCATCTTGGGATGCCAATTTTTTCCCTAGCAACCAAATACAGTACCCTAGCAACAGAGTAAACAAAGCCTTATATCTCCACATCAGAACATCGTAGAGACACGGGGGTTGGACCTTTTGACTTGTGACTCAGAGTGTAATCATTATGGGATGCCATTTTTTTCCCTAGCAACCAAATACAGTACCCTAGCAACAGAGTAAACAAAGCCTTATATCTCCGCACCAGAACATCGTAGAGACACGGGGGTTGGACCGTTTGACTAGTGACTCAGAGTGTAATCATTATGGGATGCCAATTTTTTCCCTAGCAACCAAATACAGTACCCTAGCAACAGAGTAAACAAAGCCTTATATCTCCGCATCAGAACATCGTAGAGACACGGGGGTTGGACCGTTTGACTCGTGACTCGGAGTGTAATCATTATGGGATGCCAATTTTTTCCCTAGCAACCAAATACAGTACCCTAGCAACAGAGTAAACAAAACCTTATATCTCCGCATCAGAACATCGTAGAGACACGGGGGTTGGACCGTTTGACTCCTGACTCAGAGTGTAATCATTATGGGATGCCAATTTTTTCCCTAGCAACCAAATACAGTACCCTAGCAACAGAGTAAACAAAGCCTTATATCTCCGCATCAGAACATCGTAGAGACACGGGGGTTGGACCGTTTGACTCGTGACTCAGAGTGTAATCATTATGGGATGCCAATTTTTTCCCTAGCAACCAAATACAGTACCCTAGCAACAGAGTAAACAAAACCTTATATCTCCGCATCAGAACATCGTAGAGACACGGGGGTTGGACCGTTTGACTCGTGACTCAGAGTGTAATCATTATGGGATGCCAATTTTTTCCCTAGCAACCAAATACAGTACCCTAGCAACAGAGTAAACAAAGCCTTATATCTCCGCATCAGAACATCGTAGAGACACGGGGGTTGGACCGTTTGACTCGTGACTCAGAGTGTAATCATTATGGGATGCCATTTTTTTCCCTAGCAACCAAATACAGTACCCTAGCAACAGAGTAAACAAAGCCTTATATCTCCGCATCAGAACATCGTAGAGACACGGGGGTTGGACCGTTTGACTCGTGAATCAGAGTGTAATCATTATGGGATGCCAATTTTTTCCCTAGCAACCAAATACAGTACCCTAGCAACAGAGTAAACAAAGCCTTATATCTCCGCATCAGAACATCGTAGAGACACGGGGGTTGGACCGTTTGACTCGTGACTCAGAGTGTAATCACTAGTGGATGCCAATTTTCTCCCTAGCAACCAAATACAGTACCCTAGCAACCGAATAAACAAAGCCTTATATCTTCGCATCAGAATATCGTAGAGACATGTGGGTTGAATTGTTTTACTTTTGGCTTGGAGTATAATCATATATTGTCCCCCGAAATTTGCCACGGCAAGCACCACTTCACATTTTCTTCAGGAAATGTACCTATCTAGTTAGTGGTGCTTGCATTTATGCAAAGCATCACTATTACTATCTTGCATACTTATTATTAGTGGTGCTTGCATTTATGCAAAGCATCACTATTATTATTGCTCAAAGATATTATTATTATTCTTCTTTTTCTGGACACTTTTTCGGCGCGTAACTCGTCCCGCACGCTTTGTCGTAGACCCATAAATTAGGGCTCAAATCGACCGGCTTATTGAGGAGAGGTGTGCTATGACTTTTATAAGCGATCGGGTGCAGGATTTCCGAAAGGGGGGCGAAAAACCACCCAAAAAATCCCATTGACTTAACATTGCGCCCAACTTTGACGAGTCATAGCTCCGCTCGAGGATTTTGTAGAAACATGTAGGTTACAACATTTGAAGAGGGTGGTAGGCTCTGTAAGAACATGGATCACAATGGGGTGTAAGTTGTACCCCTGGGGTGTAAGAGGTGCCCAAAAGTGCCCCAATGAAAAGTCAATGGGGCAAAATCCCATAGACTTACATTGCAAAAATTTTGACGGGTCATAGGTCCGAGCCAGGATTTCATAGAAACATGTGGGTTACTAAATTTGAAGAGGGTGCTAGACTCTGTCAGGACGTCCCCCACAATGGGGTGTAAGGTTACCATAGCAACCATTTTGGGCACCCTAGCAACCTATACCATAGACTGCCATTATAAAATGCCCGGATGGATATCTTTGCACCACAGTGTCATAGAGACATGGGGGTGGGCTCATTTTACTCAGGCATCCAATCAGTCTCTCAGGATCCTTACAGACTTACTAAGCCACGCCCCTAGCAACCACTTTTGAGCACCCTAGCAACATAAAATACAAACAGTTATATCTCGGCATCAGAACATCGTAGAGACACGGGGGTTGGACCGTTTTACTTGTGACTAGGGGTGTAACAATTGGGCACATCATTGGCCACTCCCAAGCCACGCCCCTAGCAACCAAATTTGAGCACCCTAGCAACCGAATAAACAAAGCCTTATATCTCCGCATCAGAACATCGTAGAGACACGGGGTTTGGACCGTTTTACTTGTGACTCGGAGTGTAATCACTGGGCACATAATTGGCCACTCCCAAGCCACGCCCCTAGCAACCAAATACAGTACCCTAGCAACAGAGTAAACAAAGCCTTATATCTCCGCATCAGAACATCGTAGAGACACGGGGGTTGGACCGTTTTACTTGTGACTCGGAGTGTAATCACTGGGCACATCATTGGCCACTCCCAAGCCACGCCCCTAGCAACCAAATACAGTACCTTAGCAACAGAGTAAACAAAGCCTTATATCTCCACATCAGAACATCGTAGAGACACGGGGGTTGGACCGTTTGACTCATGACTCGGAGGGTAATCACTAGTGGATGCAATTTTTTTCCCTAGCAACCAAATACAGTACCCTAGCAACAGAGTAAACAAAGCCTTATATCTCCGCATCAGAACATCGTAGAGACACGGGGGTTGGACCGTTTGACTCGTGACTCGGAGGGTAATCACTAGTGGATGCCATTTTTTTCCCTAGCAACCAAATACAGTACCCTAGCAACAGAGTAAACAAAGCCTTATATCTCCGCATCAGAACATCGTAGAGACACTGGGTTTGGACCGTTTGACTCGTGACTCGGAGGGTAATCACTAGTGGATGCCATTTTTTTCCCTAGCAACCAAATACAGTACCCTAGCAACAGAGTAAACAAAGCCTTATATCTCCGCATCAGAACATCGTAGAGACACAGGGTTTGGACCGTTTGACTCGTGACTCGGAGGGTAATCACTAGTGGATGCCATTGTTTCCCCTAGCAACCAAATACAGTACCCTAGCAACAGAGTAAACAAAGCCTTATATCTCCGCATCAGAACATCGTAGAGACACGGGGTTTGGACCGTTTGACTCGTGACTCAAAGGGTAATCACTAGTGGATGCCATTTTTTTCCCTAGCAACCAAATACAGTACCCTAGCAACAGAGTAAACAAAGCCTTATATCTCTGCATCAGAACATCGTAGAGACATGGGGGTTGGACCGTTTGACTCGTGACTGGAAGTGTAATCACTAGTGGATGCCAATTTTTTCCCTAGCAACCATATACAGTACCCTAGCAACAGAGTAAACAAAGCCTTATATCTCCGCATCAGAACATCGTAGAGACACGGGGGTTGGATCGTTTGACTTTTGGCTTGGAGTATAATCATAAATTGTCCCTTGAAACATGCCACGGCAAGCACCACTCACATTTTCTTCAGGAAATGTACCTATCTAGTTATTAGTGGTGCTTGCATTTATGCAAAGCATCACTATTATTATTGCTCAAAGATATTATTATTATTCTTCTTTTTCTGGACACTTTTTCGGCGCGTAACTCGTCCCGCACGCTTTGTCGTAGACCCATAAATTAGGGCTCAAATCGACCGGCTTATTGAGGAGAGGTGTGCTATGACTTTTATAAGCGATCGGGTGCAGGATTTCCGAAAGGGGGGCGAAAAACCACCCAAAAAATCCCATTGACTTAACATTGCGCCCAACTTTGACGAGTCATAGCTCCGCTCGAGGATTTTGTAGAAACATGTGGGTTACAACATTTGAAGAGGGTGGTAGGCTCTGTAAGAACATGGATCACAATGGGGTGTAAGTTGTACCCCTGGGGTGTAAGAGGTGCCCAAAAGTGCCCCAATGAAAAGTCAATGGGGCAAAATCCCATAGACTTACATTGCAAAAATTTTGACGGGTCATAGGTCCGAGCCAGGATTTCATAGAAACATGTGGGTTACTAAATTTGAAGAGGGTGCTAGACTCTGTCAGGACGTCCCCCACAATGGGGTGTAAGGTTACCATAGCAACCATTTTGGGCACCCTAGCAACCTATACCATAGACTGCCATTATAAAATGCCCGGATGGATATCTTTGCACCACAGTGTCATAGAGACATGGGGGTGGGCTCATTTTACTCAGGCATCCAATCAGTCTCTCAGGATCCTTACAGACTTACTAAGCCACGCCCCTAGCAACCACTTTTGAGCACCCTAGCAACATAAAATACAAACAGTTATATCTCGGCATCAGAACATCGTAGAGACACGGGGGTTGGACCGTTTTACTTGTGACTAGGGGTGTAACAATTGGGCACATCATTGGCCACTCCCAAGCCACGCCCCTAGCAACCAAATTTGAGCACCCTAGCAACCGAATAAACAAAGCCTTATATCTCCGCATCAGAACATCGTAGAGACACGGGGTTTGGACCGTTTTACTTGTGACTCGGAGTGTAATCACTGGGCACATAATTGGCCACTCCCAAGCCACGCCCCTAGCAACCAAATACAGTACCCTAGCAACAGAGTAAACAAAGCCTTATATCTCCGCATCAGAACATCGTAGAGACACGGGGGTTGGACCGTTTTACTTGTGACTCGGAGTGTAATCACTGGGCACATCATTGGCCACTCCCAAGCCACGCCCCTAGCAACCAAATACAGTACCTTAGCAACAGAGTAAACAAAGCCTTATATCTCCACATCAGAACATCGTAGAGACACGGGGGTTGGACCGTTTCACTCATGACTCGGAGGGTAATCACTAGTGGATGCAATTTTTTTCCCTAGCAACCAAATACAGTACCCTAGCAACAGAGTAAACAAAGCCTTATATCTCCGCATCAGAACATCGTAGAGACACGGGGGTTGGACCGTTTGACTCGTGACTCGGAGGGTAATCACTAGTGGATGCCATTTTTTTCCCTAGCAACCAAATACAGTACCCTAGCAACAGAGTAAACAAAGCCTTATATCTCCGCATCAGAACATCGTAGAGACACGGGGTTTGGACCGTTTGACTCGTGACTCGGAGGGTAATCACTAGTGGATGCCATTTTTTTCCCTAGCAACCAAATACAGTACCCTAGCAACAGAGTAAACAAAGCCTTATATCTCCGCATCAGAACATCGTAGAGACACGGGGTTTGGACCGTTTGACTCGTGACTCGGAGGGTAATCACTAGTGGATGCCATTGTTTCCCCTAGCAACCAAATACAGTACCCTAGCAACAGAGTAAACAAAGCCTTATATCTCCGCATCAGAACATCGTAGAGACACGGGGTTTGGACCGTTTGACTCGTGACTCAAAGGGTAATCACTAGTGGATGCCATTTTTTTCCCTAGCAACCAAATACAGTACCCTAGCAACAGAGTAAACAAAGCCTTATATCTCTGCATCAGAACATCGTAGAGACATGGGGGTTGGACCGTTTGACTCGTGACTGGAAGTGTAATCACTAGTGGATGCCAATTTTTTCCCTAGCAACCATATACAGTACCCTAGCAACAGAGTAAACAAAGCCTTATATCTCCGCATCAGAACATCGTAGAGACACGGGGGTTGGATCGTTTGACTTTTGGCTTGGAGTATAATCATAAATTGTCCCTTGAAACATGCCACGGCAAGCACCACTCACATTTTCTTCAGGAAATGTACCTATCTAGTTATTATTATTCTTTTTCTGGACACTTTTTCGGCGCGTAACTCGTCCCGCACGCTTTGTCGTAGACCCATAAATTAGGGCTCAAATCGACCGGCTTATTGAGGAGAGGTGTGCTATGACTTTTATAAGCGATCGGGTGCAGGATTTCCGAAAGGGGGGCGAAAAACCACCCAAAAAATCCCATTGACTTAACATTGCGCCCAACTTTGACGAGTCATAGCTCCGCTCGAGGATTTTGTAGAAACATGTGGGTTACAACATTTGAAGAGGGTGGTAGGCTCTGTAAGAACATGGATCACAATGGGGTGTAAGTTGTACCCCTGGGGTGTAAGAGGTGCCCAAAAGTGCCCCAATGAAAAGTCAATGGGGCAAAATCCCATAGACTTACCATTGCAAAAATTTTGACGGGTCATAGGTCCGAGCCAGGATTTCATAGAAACATGTGGGTTACTAAATTTGAAGAGGGTGCTAGACTCTCTCAGGACGTCCCCCACAATGGGGTGTAAGGTTACCATAGCAACCATTTTGGGCACCCTAGCAACCTATACCATTGACTGCCATTATAAAATGCCCGGATGGATATCTTTGCACCACAGTGTCATAGAGACATGGGGGTGGGCTCATTTTACTCAGGCATCCAATCAGTCTCTCAGGATCCTTACAGACTTACTAAGCCACGCCCCTAGCAACCACTTTTGAGCACCCTAGCAACATAAAATACAAACAGTTATATCTCGGCATCAGAACATCGTAGAGACACGGGGGTTGGACCGTTTTACTTGTGACTAGGGGTGTAACAATTGGGCACATCATTGGCCACTCCCAAGCCACGCCCCTAGCAACCAAATTTGAGCACCCTAGCAACCGAATAAACAAAGCCTTATATCTCCGCATCAGAACATCGTAGAGACACGGGGTTTGGACCGTTTTACTTGTGACTCGGAGTGTAATCACTGGGCACATCATTGGCCACTCCCAAGCCACGCCCCTAGCAACCAAATACAGTACCCTAGCAACAGAGTAAACAAAGCCTTATATCTCCGCATCAGAACATCGTAGAGACACGGGGGTTGGACCGTTTTACTTGTGACTCGGAGTGTAATCACTGGGCACATAATTGGCCACTCCCAAGCCACGCCCCTAGCAACCAAATACAGTACCCTAGCAACAGAGTAAACAAAGCCTTATATCTCCGCATCAGAACATCGTAGAGACACGGGGGTTGGACCGTTTTACTTGTGACTCGGAGTGTAATCACTGGGCACATCATTGGCCACTCCCAAGCCACGCCCCTAGCAACCAAATACAGTACCCTAGCAACAGAGTAAACAAAGCCTTATATCTCCACATCAGAACATCGTAGAGACATGGGGGTTGGACCGTTTGACTCGTGACTCGGAGGGTAATAACTAGTGGATGCCATTTTTTCCCCTAGCAACCAAATACAGTACCCTAGCAACAGAGTAAACAAAGCCTTATATCTCTGCTTCAGAACATCGTAGAGACACGGGGGTTGGACCATTTTACTTTTGGCTTGGAGTATAATCATAAATTGTCCCCTGAAATATGCCACGGCAAGCACCACTCACATTTTCTTCAGGAAATGTACCTATCTAGTTAGTGGTGCTTGCATGTATGCAAAGCATCACTATTACTATCTTGCATACTTATTATTATTATTATTCTTCTTTTTCTGGACACTTTTTTGGCGCGTAACTCGTCCCGCACGCTTTGTCGTAGACCCATAAATTAGGGCTCAAAACGACCGGCTTATTGAGGAGAGGACTGCTATGACTTTTATAAGCGATCGGGTGCAGGATTTCCGAAAGGGGGGCGAAAAACCACCCAAAAAATCCCATTGACTTAACATTGCGCCCAACTTTGACGAGTCATAGCTCCGCTCGAGGATTTTGTAGAAACATGTGGGTTATAACATTTGAAGAGGGTGGTAGGCTCTTTAAGAACATGGATCACAATGGGGTGTAAGTTGTACCCCTGGGGTGTAAGAGGTGCCCAAAAGTGCCCCAATGAAAAGTCAATGGGGCAAAATCCCATAGACTTACCATTGCAAAATTTTTGACGGGTCATAGGTCCGAGCCAGGATTTCATAGAAACATGTGGGTTACTACATTTGAAGAGGGTGCTAGACTCTGTCAGGACGTCCCCCACAATGGGGTGTAAGGTTACCATAGCAACCATTTTGGGCACCCTAGCAACCTATACCATAGACTGCCATTATAAAATGCCTGGATGGATATCTTTGCACCACAGTGTCATAGAGACATGGGGGTGGGCTCATTTTACTCAGGCATCCAATCAGTCTCTCAGGATCCTTACAGACTTACTAAGCCACGCCCCTAGCAACCACTTTTGAGCACCCTAGCAACATAAAATACAAACAGTTATATCTCGGCATCAGAACATCGTAGAGACACGGGGGTTGGACCGTTTTACTTGTGACTAGGGGTGTAACAATTGGGCACATCATTGGCCACTCCCAAGCCACGCCCCTAGCAACCAAATTTGAGCACCCTAGCAACCGAATAAACAAAGCCTTATATCTCCGCATCAGAACATCGTAGAGACACGGGGGTTGGACCGTTTTACTTGTGACTCGGAGTGTAATCACTGGGCACATCATTGGCCACTCTCAAGCCACGCCCCTAGCAACCAAATACAGTACCCTAGCAACAGAGTAAACAAAGCCTTATATCTCCACATCAGAACATCGTAGAGACATGGGGGTTGGACCGTTTGACTCATGACTCGGAGGGTAATCACTAGTGGATGCCATTTTTTTCCCTAGCAACCAAATACAGTACCCTAGCAACAGAGTAAACAAAGCCTTATATCTCCGCATCAGAACATCGTAGAGACATGGGGTTTGGACCGTTTGACTCGTGACTCGGAGGGTAATCACTAGTGGATGCCATTTTTTTCCCTAGCAACCAAATACAGTACCCTAGCAACAGAGTAAACAAAGCCTTATATCTCCGCATCAGAACATCGTAGAGACACGGGGGTTGGACCGTTTGACTCATGACTCGGAGGGTAATCACTAGTGGATCAATTTTTTTTCCCTAGCAACCAAATACAGTACCCTAGCAACAGAGTAAACAAAGCCTTATATCTCCGCATCAGAACATCGTAGAGACACGGGGTTTGGACCGTTTGACTCGTGACTCGGAGGGTAATCACTAGTGGATGCCATTTTTTTCCCTAGCAACCAAATACAGTACCCTAGCAACAGAGTAAACAAAGCCTTATATCTCCGCATCAGAACATCGTAGAGACACGGGGGTTGGACCGTTTGACTCGTGACTCGGAGTGTAATCACTAGTGGATGCCAATTTTCTCCCTAGCAACCAAATACATTACCCTAGCAACAGAGTAAACAAAGCCTTTTATCTCCACATCAGAACATTGCAGAGACACGGGGGTTGGACCGTTTGAGTCGTATCTCGGAGTGTAATCACTAGTGGATGCCAATTTTTTCCCTAGCAACCAAATACAGTACCCTAGCAACAGAGTAAACAAAGCCTTATATCTCCGCATCAGAACATCGTAGAGACACGGGGGTTGGACCGTTTGAGTCGTATCTCGGAGTGTAATCAGTAGTGGATGCCAATTTTCTCCCTAGCAACCAAATACAGTACCCTAGCAACCGAATAAACAAAGCCTTATATCTTCGCATCAGAATATCGTAGAGACATGTGGGTTGAATTGTTTTACTTTTGGCTTGAAGTATAATCATATATTGTCCCCCGAAATTTGCCACGGCAAGCACCACTCACATTTTCTTCAGGAAATGTACCTATCTAGTTATTATTATTATTCTTCTTTTTCTGGACACTTTTTCGGCGCGTAACTCGTCCCGCACGCTTTGTCGTAGACCCATAAATTAGGGCTCAAATCGACCGGCTTATTGAGGAGAGGTGTGCTATGACTTTTATAAGCGATCGAGTGCAGGATTTCCGAAAGGGGGGCGAAAAACCACCCAAAAAATCCCATTGACTTAACATTGCGCCCAACTTTGACGAGTCATAGCTCCGCTCGAGGATTTTGTAGAAACATGTGGGTTACAACATTTGAAGAGGGTGGTAGGCTCTGTAAGAACATGGATCACAATGGGGTGTAAGTTGTACCCCTGGGGTGTAAGAGGTGCCCAAAAGTGCCCCAATGAAAAGTCAATGGGGCAAAATCCCATAGACTTACCATTGCAAAAATTTTGACGGGTCATAGGTCCGAGCCAGGATTTCATAGAAACATGTGGGTTACTAAATTTGAAGAGGGTGCTAGACTCTGTCAGGACGTCCCCCACAATGGGGTGTAAGGTTACCATAGCAACCATTTTGGGCACCCTAGCAACCTATACCATAGACTGCCATTATAAAATGCCCGGATGGATATCTTTGCACCACAGTGTCATAGAGACATGGGGGTGGGCTCATTTTACTCAGGCATCCAATCAGTCTTTCAGGATCCTTACAGACTTACTAAGCCACGCCCCTAGCAACCACTTTTGAGCACCCTAGCAACATAAAATACAAACAGTTATATCTCGGCATCAGAACATCGTAGAGACACGGGGGTTGGACCGTTTTACTTGTGACTAGGGGTGTAACAATTGGGCACATCATTGGCCACTCCCAAGCCACGCCCCTAGCAACCAAATTTGAGCACCCTAGCAACCGAATAAACAAAGCCTTATATCTCCGCATCAGAACATCGTAGAGACACGGGGTTTGGACCGTTTTACTTGTGACTCGGAGTGTAATCACTGGGCACATCATTGGCCACTCCCAAGCCACGCCCCTAGCAACCAAATACAGTACCCTAGCAACAGAGTAAACAAAGCCTTATATCTCCGCATCAGAACATCGTAGAGACACGGGGGTTGGACCGTTTTACTTGTGACTCGGAGTGTAATCACTGGGCACATAATTGGCCACTCCCAAGCCACGCCCCTAGCAACCAAATACAGTACCCTAGCAACAGAGTAAACAAAGCCTTATATCTCCGCATCAGAACATCGTAGAGACATGGGGGTTGGACCGTTTTACTTGTGACTCGGAGTGTAATCACTAGGCACATCATTGGCCACTCCCAAGCCACGCCCCTAGCAACCAAATACAGTACCCTAGCAACAGAGTAAACAAAGCCTTATATCTCCACATCAGAACATCGTAGAGACACGGGGGTTGGACCGTTTTACTTGTGACTCGGAGTGTAATCACTAGGCACATCATTGGCCACTCCAAAGCCACGCCCCTAGCAACCAAATACAGTACCCTAGCAACAGAGTAAACAAAGCCTTATAACTCCGCATCAGAACATCGTAAAGACATGGGGGTTGGACCGTTTGACTCGTGACTCGGAGGGTAATCACTAGTGGATGCCATTTTTTCCCCTAGCAACCAAATACAGTACCCTAGCAACAGAATAAACAAAGCCTTATATCTCTGCTTCAGAACATCGTAGAGACACGGGGGTTGGACCGTTTTACTTTTGGCTTGGAGTATAATCATAAATTGTCCCCTGAAATTTGCCACGGCAAGCACCACTCACATTTTCTTCAGGAAATGTACCTATCTAGTTATTATTATTATTCTTATGCTCCCCCACTTTTACCAATTGTAACTCCTCCTAGAGCTTTCAAGCTACACCCACAAAACTTTACAAAACTTTTAAGACTGGTCCGTAGATTTATGCTATGACTTTTCTAACTGATGGGACCTTCCGAATTCCTAAACGGGGGGCTCAAACACCCCAAAATTTCCATTGACTTAACATTGAGACAAACTTTGACGAGTTATAGCTGCGAGTGAGAAACTTGTAGAAACTTGTGGGTTACCACATTTAAGGAGGCTGACAGGCTCTGTAAGAACATACATCACAATGGGGTGTAAGCTGTACCCCTGGGGTGTAAGAGGCCCCCAAAATTTCCCATTGACTTATAATGGGGCAGGAAACATGCCCATATAAAGGAATAAAAGCATCCCAGATGGAATATCTTCACTTTAGAGTGTCGTAGAGACATGGGGGTTGGACCGTTTTACTTGTGGCTTGAAGGTTGATCATTATGGGATGCCAATTTTCTCCCTAGCAACCAAACTTAGTACCCTAGCAACGGAATAAACAAAGCCTTATATCTCAGCATCAGAACATCATAGAGACACGGGGGTTGGACCGTTTTACTTGTGGCTTGAAGGTTGATCATTATGGGATGCCAATTTTCTCCCTAGCAACCAAACTTAGTACCCTAGCAACGGAATAAACAAAGCCTTATATCTCAGCATCAGAACATCATAGAGACACGGGGGTTGGACCGTTTTACTTGTGGCTTGAAGGTTGATCATTATGGGATGCCAATTTTCTCCCTAGCAACCAAACTTAGTACCCTAGCAACGGAATAAACAAAGCCTTATATCTCAGCATCAGAACATCATAGAGACACGGGGGTTGGACCGTTTTACTTGTGGCTTTAAGTGTGATCATTATGGGATGCCATTTTTCTCCCTAGCAACCAAACTTAGTACCCTAGCAACGGAATAAACAAAGCCTTATATCTCCGCTTCAGAACATCATAGAGACACGGGGGTTGGACCGTTTTACTTGTGGCTTGAAGGTTGATCATTATGGGATGCCAATTTCCTCCCTAGCAACCAAACTTAGTACCCTAGCAACGGAATAAACAAAGCCTTATATCTCCGCTTCAGAACATCATAGAGACACGGGGGTTGGACCGTTTTACTTGTGGCTTGAAGGTTGATCATTATGGGATGCCAATTTTCTCCCTAGCAACCAAACTTAGTACCCTAGCAACGGAATAAACAAAGCCTTATATCTCCGCTTCAGAACATCATAGAGACACGGGGGTTTGACCGTTTTACTTGTGGCTTGAAGGTTGATCATTATGGGATGCCAATTTTCTCCCTAGCAACCAAACTAAGTACCCTAGCAACGGAATAAACAAAGCCTTATATCTCCGCTTCAGAACATCATAGAGACACGGGGGTTGGACCGTTTTACTTTTGGCTTGAAGGTTGATCATTATGGGATGCCAATTTTCTCCCTAGCAACCAAACTTAGTACCCTAGCAACGGAATAAACAAAGCCTTATTTCTCCGCTTCAGAACATCTTAGAGACACGGGGGTTGGACCGTTTTACTTGTGGCTTGAAGGTTGATTATTATGGGATGCCAATTTCCTCCCTAGCAACCAAACTTAGTACCCTAGCAACGGAATAAACAAAGCCTTATATCTCAGCATCAGAACATTGTAGAGACACGGGGGTTGGACCGTTTTACTTGTGGCTTTAAGTGTGATCATTATGGGATGCCATTTTTCTCCCTAGCAACCAAACTTAGTACCCTAGCAACGGAATAAACAAAGCCTTATATCTCCGCTTTAGAACATCATAGAGACACGGGGGTTGGACCGTTTTACTTGTGGCTTAAAGGTTGATCATTATGGGATGCAAATTTTCTCCCTAGCAACCAAACTTAGTACCCTAGCAACGGAATAAACAAAGCCTTATATCTCCGCTTCAGAACATCATAGAGACACGGGGGTTGGACCGTTTTACTTGTGGCATGAAGGTTGATCATTATGGGATGCCAATTTTCTCCCTAGCAACCAAACTTAGTACCCTAGCAACGGAATAAACAATGCCTTATATCTCCGCTTCAGAACATCATAGAGACACGGGGGTTGGACCGTTTTACTTGTGGCTTGAAGGTTGATCATTATGGGATGCCAATTTTCTCCCTAGCAACCAAACTAAGTACCCTAGCAACGGAATAAACAAAGCCTTATATCTCTGCTTCAGTACATCATAGAGACACGGGGGTTGGACCGTTTTACTTGTGGCTTGAAGGTTGATCATTATGGGATGCCAATTTTCTCCCTAGCAACCAAACTTAGTACCCTAGCAACGGAATAAACAAAGCCTTATATCTCCGCTTCAGAACATCATAGAGACACGGGGGTTGGACCGTTTTACTTGTGGCTTGAAGGTTGATCATTATGGGATGCCAATTTTCTCCCTAGCAACCAAACTAAGTACCCTAGCAACGGAATAAACAAAGCCTTATATCTCCGCTTCAGAACATCATAGAGACACGGGGGTTGGACCGTTTTACTTGTGGCTTGAAGGTTGATCATTATGGGATGCCAATTTTCTCCCTAGCAACCAAACTTAGTACCCTAGCAACGGAATAAACAAAGCCTTATATCTCCGCTTCAGAACATCATAGAGACACGGGGGTTGGACCGTTTTACTTGTGGCTTGAAGGTTGATCATTATGGGATGCCAATTTTCTCCCTAGCAACCAAACTTAGTACCCTAGCAACGGAATAAACAAAGCCTTATATCTCCGCTTCAGAACATCATAGAGACACGGGGGTTGGACCGTTTTACTTGTGGCTTGAAGGTTGATCATTATGGGATGCCATTTTTCTCCCTAGCAACCAAACTTAGTACCCTAGCAACGGAATAAATGTTAGCTTCATGTTAGCTTCATGCTAATCATGTTAGCTTCATGCTAGCTTCATACTGATCATGCTAACATCATGCTAGCTTCATGCTAATCATGCTAGCTTCATGCTAATCATGCTAGCTTCATGCTAATCATGCTAACAGCCAGATAGCCTACTAAAATAAACTTCTGTCAAACCATTTTAAATGTTCAGGCTACGCTTTTTCAAGCCAACATAAAGTTTGTCCTCAAACTTTAATATCTAGTTATTATTATTCTTTTTCTGGACACTTTTTCGGCGCGTAACTCGTCCCGCACGCTTTGTCGTAGACCCATAAATTAGGGCTCAAATCGACCGGCTTATTGAGGAGAGGTCTGCTATGACTTTTATAAGCGATCGGGTGCAGGATTTCCGAAAGGGGGGCGAAAAACCACCCAAAAAATCACATTGACTTAACATTGTGCCCAACTTTGACGAGTCATAACTTCGCTCGAGGATTTTGTAGAAACATGTGGGTTATAACATTTGAAGAGGGTGGTAGGCTCTGTAAGAACATGGATCACAATGGGGTGTAAGTTGTACCCCTGGGGTGTAAGAGGTGCCCAAAAGTGCCCCAATGAAAAGTCAATGGGGCAAAATCCCATAGACTTACCATTGCAAAAATTTTGACGGGTCATAGCTCCGAGCCAGGATTTCATAGAAACATGTGGGTTACTAAATTTGAAGAGGGTGCTAGACTCTGTCAGGACGTCCCCCACAATGGGGTGTAAGGTTACCATAGCAACCATTTTGGGCACCCTAGCAACCTATACCATAGACTGCCATTATAAAATGCCCGGAGGGATATCTTTGCACCACAGTGTCATAGAGACATGGGGGTGGGCTCATTTTACTCAGGCATCCAATCAGTCTCTCAGGATCCTTACAGACTTACTAAGCCACGCCCCTAGCAACCACTTTTGAGCACCCTAGCAACATAAAATACAAACAGTTATATCTCGGCATCAGAACATCGTAGAGACACGGGGGTTGGACCGTTTTACTTGTGACTAGGGGTGTAACAATTGGGCACATGATTGGCCACTCCCAAGCCACGCCCCTAGCAACCAAATTTGAGCACCCTAGCAACCGAATAAACAAAGCCTTATATCTCCGCATCAGAACATCGTAGAGACACGGGGTTTGGACCGTTTTACTTGTGACTCGGAGTGTAATCACTGGGCACATCATTGGCCACTCCCAAGCCACGCCCCTAGCAACCAAATACAGTACCCTAGCAACAGAGTAAACAAAGCCTTATATCTCCGCATCAGAACATCGTAGAGACACGGGGGTTGGACCGTTTTACTTGTGACTCGGAGTGTAATCACTGGGCACATCATTGGCCACTCCCAAGCCACGCCCCTAGCAACCAAATACAGTACCTTAGCAACAGAGTAAACAAAGCCTTATATCTCCGCATCAGAACATCGTAGAGACACGGGGGTTGGACCGTTTGACTCATGACTCGGAGGGTAATCACTAGTGGATGCAATTTTTTTCCCTAGCAACCAAATACAGTACCCTAGCAACAGAGTAAACAAAGCCTTATATCTCCGCATCAGAACATCGTAGAGACACGGGGGTTGGACCGTTTGACTCGTGACTCGGAGGGTAATCACTAGTGGATGCCATTTTTTTCCCTAGCAACCAAATACAGTACCCTAGCAACAGAGTAAACAAAGCCTTATATCTCCGCATCAGAACATCGTAGAGACACGGGGTTTGGACCGTTTGACTCGTGACTCGGAGGGTAATCACTAGTGGATGCCATTTTTTTCCCTAGCAACCAAATACAGTACCCTAGCAACAGAGTAAACAAAGCCTTATATCTCCGCATCAGAACATCGTAGAGACACGGGGTTTGGACCGTTTGACTCGTGACTCGGAGGGTAATCACTAGTGGATGCCATTGTTTCCCCTAGCAACCAAATACAGTACCCTAGCAACAGAGTAAACAAAGCCTTATATCTCCGCATCAGAACATCGTAGAGACACGGGGTTTGGACCGTTTGACTCGTGACTCAAAGGGTAATCACTAGTGGATGCCATTTTTTTCCCTAGCAACCAAATACAGTACCCTAGCAACAGAGTAAACAAAGCCTTATATCTCTGCATCAGAACATCGTAGAGACATGGGGGTTGGACCGTTTGACTCGTGACTGGAAGTGTAATCACTAGTGGATGCCAATTTTTTCCCTAGCAACCATATACAGTACCCTAGCAACAGAGTAAACAAAGCCTTATATCTCCGCATCAGAACATCGTAGAGACACGGGGGTTGGATCGTTTGACTTTTGGCTTGGAGTATAATCATAAATTGTCCCTTGAAACATGCCACGGCAAGCACCACTCACATTTTCTTCAGGAAATGTACCTATCTAGTTATTGTTATTCTTTTTCTGGACACTTTTTCGGCGCGTAACTCGTCCCGCACGCTTTGTCGTAGACCCATAAATTAGGGCTCAAATCGACCGGCTTATTGAGGAGAGGTGTGCTATGACTTTTATAAGCGATCGGGTGCAGGATTTCCGAAAGAGGGGCGAAAAACCACCCAAAAAATCCCATTGACTTAACATTGCGCCCAACTTTGACGAGTCATAGCTCCGCTCGAGGATTTTGTAGAAACATGTGGGTTACAACATTTGAAGAGGGTGGTAGGCTCTGTAAGAACATGGATCACAATGGGGTGTAAGTTGTACCCCTGGGGTGTAAGAGGTGCCCAAAAGTGCCCCAATGAAAAGTCAATGGGGCAAAATCCCATAGACTTACCATTGCAAAAATTTTGACGGGTCATAGGTCCGAGCCAGGATTTCATAGAAACATGTGGGTTACTAAATTTGAAGAGGGTGCTAGACTCTGTCAGGACGTCCCCCACAATGGGGTGTAAGGTTACCATAGCAACCATTTTGGGCACCCTAGCAACCTATACCATAGACTGCCATTATAAAATGCCCGGATGGATATCTTTGCACCACAGTGTCATAGAGACATGGGGGTGGGCTCATTTTACTCAGGCATCCAATCAGTATCTCAGGATCCTTACAGACTTACTAAGCCACGCCCCTAGCAACCACTTTTGAGCACCCTAGCAACATAAAATACAAACAGTTATATCTCGGCATCAGAACATCGTAGAGACACGGGGGTTGGACCGTTTTACTTGTGACTAGGGGTGTAACAATTGGGCACATCATTGGCCACTCCCAAGCCACGCCCCTAGCAACCAAATTTGAGCACCCTAGCAACCGAATAAACAAAGCCTTATATCTCCGCATCAGAACATCGTAGAGACACGGGAGTTGGATCGTTTTACTTTTGGCTTGGAGTATAATCATATATGATCTCCAGAATTTTGCCACGGCAAGCACCACTCACATTTTCTTCAGGAAATGTACCTATCTAGTTATTATTATTATTCCGCTTTCTTCTGAGACTAAATTTTCGACACTAACTCGTCCTAGAGCTTTCAAGCTACATGCACCAAATTTTCCACGGACCTTCAGACTGGTCTGACTTAGTGTGCTATATCTTTTCTAACTGATGGGACCTTCCGAATTCCTAAACGGGGGGCTCGAACACCCCAAAATTTCCATTGACTTAACATTGAGACAAACTTTGATGGGTCATAGCTGCGAGTGAGAAACTTGTAGAAACTTGTGGCTTACCACATTTAAGGAGGCTGACAGGCTGTGTAAGAACATACCTAACAATGGGGTGTAAGCTGTACCCCTGGGGTGTAAGAGGCCCCCAAAATTTCCCATTGACTTATAATGGGGCAGGAAACATGCCCATAAAAGGGAATAAAAGCGTCCCAGATGGAATATCTTCACTTTAGAATGTCGTAGAGACATGGGGGTGGGCTCATTATACTCAGGCATCCAATCAGTCTCTTAGGATCACCCCAAAGCTATTAAGCCACGCCCCTAGCAACAATTTTGGGTACCCTAGCAACCTCTCCCATAGACTACCATTATAAAAAGCCCAGATGGATATCTTTGCACCAGAGTGTCATAGAGATATAGGGGTGGGCTCATTTTACTCAGGAATCCAATCAGTCTCTTAGGATTCTTATTGAGGTATTAAGCCACGCCCCTAGCAACCAAATATGAGCACCCTAGCAACATAATAAACGAAGCCTTATATCTCTGGATCTGAACATCATAGAGACATGGGGGTTGGGTCTTTGGGTCATGTTAGCTTCATGCTAGCTCCATGCTAAGTCATACTAGCTTCATGCTAGTTTCATGCTAGCTTTATGCTAATTGCATAATAAATCTTTCTAACTTCATGCTAAATCATGCTAGCATCATGCTAAATCATGCTAGCTTCATGCTAATAATGCTAGCATCATGCTAGCTTCATGCTAATCATGCTAGCTTCATACTAAATCATCTTAGCTTCATGCTATTCATGCTAGCATCATGCTAGCTTCATGCTAATCATGCTAACATCATGCTAGCTTCATGCTAATCATGCTAGCATCATGCTAGCTTCATGCTAATCATGCTAGCATCATGCTAGCTTCATGCTAATCATGCTAGCATCATGCTAGCTTCATGTTAATCATGCTAGCATCATGCTAGCTTCATGCTAATCATGCTAGCATCATGCTAGCTTCATGCTAATCATGCTAGCATCATGCTAGCTTCATGCTAATCATGCTAGCATCATGCTAGCTTCATGCTAATCATGCTAGCATCATGCTAGCTTCATGCTAATCATGCTAGCATCATGCTAGCTTCATGCTAATCATGCTAGCTTCATGCTAATCATGTTACCATCATGCTAGCTTCATGCTAATCATGCTACCATCATGCTAGCATCATGCTAGCTTCATGCTAATCATGCTAGCATCATGCTAGCTAGATTCATGCTAGCATCATGCTAGCTTCATGCTAATCATGCTACCATCATGTTAGCATCATGCTAGCTTCATGCTAATCATGCTAACATCATGCTAGCTTCATGCTAATCATGCTACCATCATGCTAGCTTCATGCTAATCATGCTACCATCATGCTAGCTTCATGCTAATCATGCTACCATCATGCTAGCT
Organism: Paramisgurnus dabryanus; assembly: GCF_030506205.2. Lineage (NCBI taxonomy): Eukaryota > Metazoa > Chordata > Actinopteri > Cypriniformes > Cobitidae > Paramisgurnus > Paramisgurnus dabryanus. The sequence goes on along the minus strand of NC_133343.1, from coordinate 42,479,512 downwards.
TCATGCTAATCATGCTACCATCATGCTAGCTTCATGCTAATCATGCTAGCATCATGCTAGCTTCATGCTAATCATGCTAGCATCATGCTAGCTTCATGCTAATCATGCTAACATCATGCTAGCTTCATGCTAATCATGCTAGCTTCATGCTAATCATGCTAGCTTCATGCTAGCTTCATGCTAATCATGCTAGCATCATGCTAGCTTCATGCTAATCATGCTAGCATCATGCTAGCTTCATGCTAATCATGCTAGCATCATGTTAGCTTCATGCTAATCATGCTACCATCATGCTAGCTTCATGCTAATCATGCTACCATCATGTTAGATTCATGCTAATCATGCTAGCATCATGCTAATCATGCTAACATCATGCTAGCTTCATGCTAATCATGCTAACATCATGCTAGCTTCATGCTAATCATGCTAACATCATGCTAGCTTCATGCTAATCATGCTAACATCATGCTAGCTTCATGCTAATCATGCTAACATCATGCTAGCTTCATGCTAATCATGCTAACATCATGCTAGCTTCATGCTAATCATGCTAACATCATGATAGCTTCATGCTAATCATGCTAGCATCATGCTAATCATGCTAACATCATGCTAGCTTCATGCTAATCATGCTAACATCATGCTAGCTTCATGCTAATCATGCTAACATCATGCTAGCTTCATGCTAATCATGCTAACATCATGCTAGCTTCATGCTAATCATGCTAACATCATGCTAGCTTCATGCTAATCATGCTAACATCATGCTAGCTTCATGCTAATCATGCTAACATCATGATAGCTTCATGCTAATCATGCTAACATCATGCTAACTTCATGCTAATCATGCTAACATCATGCTAGCTTCATGCTAATCATGCTAGCTTCATGCTAGCTTCATGCTAATCATGCTAGCTTCATGCTAGCTTCATGCTAATCATGCTAGCATCATGCTAGCTTCATGCTAATCATGTTAGCATCATGCTAGCTTCATGCTAATCATGCTACCATCATGTTAGATTCATGCTAATCATGCTAGCTTCATGTTAATCATGTTAACATCATGCTAGCTTCATGCTAATCATGCTAACATCATGCTAGCTTCATGCTAATCATGCTAACAACATGCTAGCTTCATGCTAATCATACTAACATCATGCTAGCTTCATGCTAATCATGCTAACATCATGCTAACTTCATGCTAATCATGCTAACATCATGCTAGCTTCATGCTAATCATGCTAGCATCATGCTAGCTTCATGCTAATCATGCTAACATCATGCTAGCTTCATGCTAATCATGCTACCTTTATACTTAAAAATACTAACTGCCAGACTGCCTACTAAACTAAACTTCTGTCAAACCGTTTTAATTGTTCAGGCTACGCTTTTTCAAGCCAACATAAAGTTTGTCTTCAAACTTTAATATCTAGTTATTATTATTATTCTACCCCAAAATTTCTGACACTAATTCGTCCTAGAGCTTTCAAGCTACATGCACCAAATTTTCCACGGACCTTCAGACTGGTCTGACTTAGTGTGCTATATCTTTTCTAACTGATAGGACCTTCCGAATTCCTAAACGGGGCGCTCAAACACCCCAAAATTTCCATTGACTTAACATTGAGACAAACTTTGACGGGTCATAGCTGCGAGTGAGAAACTTGTAGAAACTTGTGGCTTACCACATTTAGGGAGGCTGACAGGCTGTGTAAGAACATACATCACAATAGGGTGTAAGAGGCCCCCAAAATTTCCCATTGACTTATAATGGGGCAGGAAACATGCCCATATAAGGGAGTGAAAGCATCCCAGATGGAATATCTTCACTTTAAAGTGTCGTAAAGACATGGGGGTGGGCTCATTTTACTCAGGCATCCAATCAGTCTCTTAGGAGCACCCCAGAGCTATTAAGCCACGCCCCTAGCAACAACTGTGGGTACCCTAGCAACATCTCCCATAGACTACCATTATAAAAAGCCCAGATGGATATCTTTACACCAGAGTGTCATAGAGACATAGGGGTGGGCTCATTTTACTCAGGCATCCAATCAGTCTTAATAGGATTCTTATTGAGGTAATAAGCCACGCCCCTAGCAACCAAATATGAGCACCCTAGCAACATAATAAACAAAGCCTTATATCTCCGGATCTGAACATCATAGAGACATGGGGGTAGGGTCTTTGGGTCATGTTAGCTTCATGCTAGCTTCATGCTAAGTCATACTAGCTTCATGCTAGTTTCATGCTAGCTATATGCTAATTTCATAATATATCTTGCTAACTTCATGTTAATCATGCTAACATCATGCTAACTTTATGGTAATCATGTTAACTTCATGCTAGCTTCATGCTAATCATGTTAACATCATGTTAATCATGTTAGCTTCAAGCTAGCTTCATGCTAATCATGCTAGCTTCATGCTAATCATGCTAGCATCTTGCTAACTTCATGCTAAATCATGCTAGCTTCATACTTAAACATACTAACAGCCAGATAGCCTACTAAAATAAACTTCTGTCAAACTATTTTAAATGTTCAGGCTACGCTTTTTCAAGCCAACATAAAGTTTGACCTCAAACTTTAATATCTAGTTATCTTTATTATTACTTTTAATAGCAAACAAAAATCAGAATGCTTTAAGTTTAATTTAGCAAATTTTTACAATTGTTTGTTTGCTATTAAGAGTAATAATAAAGTGTTGTTCTTTGAATCTTGCCTTTGTTCATAGCAGGCACTTAGACAAATGTGTGGCAGCTAATGCTTTGTTTCATTTTGCAAATTTGTACAACTGTTTGTTTGATATTAAGAGTAACTAGATAGTAAAGTTTGAAGACAAACTTTATGTTGGCTTGAGAAAGCGTAGCCTACACGTTTAAAACGGTTTGACAAAAGTTTAGTTTAGTAGGCTATCTGGCTGTTAGTATGTTTAAGTATGAAGGTAGCATGATTTACCATGAAGCTAGCATGATGCTAGCATGATTAGCATGAAGCTAGCATGATGCTAGCATGATTAGCATGAAGCTAGCTTGATGCTAGCATGATTAGCATGAAGCTAGCATGATTAGCATGAAGCTAGCATGATGCTAGCATGATTAGCATGATGTTAGCATGATTAGCATGATGCTAGCATGATTAGCATGAAGCTAGCATGATGCTAGCATGATTAGCATGATGCTAGCATGATTAGCATGAAGCTAGCATGATGCTAGCATGATTAGCATGAAGCTAACATGATTAGCATGAAGTTAGCATGATGTTAGCATGATTAGCATGAAGCTAGCATGATGTTAGCATGATTAGCATGAAGCTAGCATGATGCTAGCATGATTAGCATGATGCTAGCATGATTAGCATGAAGCTAGCATGAAGCTAGCATGATTAACATGAAGCTAGCATGATGCTAGCATGATTAGCATGAAGCTAGCATGATGCTAGCATGATTAGCATGAAGCTAGCATGATGCTAGCATGATTAGCATGAAGCTAGTATGAAGCTAGCATGATTAGCATGAAGCTAGCATGAAGTTAGCATGATTAGCATGAAGTTAGCATGAAGCTAGCATGATGCTAGTATGATTAGCATGATGCTAGCATGATGCTAGCATGATTAGCATGAAGCTAGCATGATGTTAGCATGATTAGCATGAAGCTAGCATGAAGTTAGCATGAAGCTAGCATGATGTTAGCATGATTAGCATGAAGCTAGCATGAAGGTAGCATGATTAGCAGGAAGCTAGCATGAAGCTAACATTTATTGCGTTGCTAGGGTACTAAGTTTGGTTGCTAGGGAGAAAATTGGCATCCCATAATGATCACCCTTCAAGCCACAAGTAAAACGGTCCAACCCCGTGTCTCTACAATGTTCTGATACGGAGATATAAGGCTTTGTTTATTCCGTTGCTAGGGTACTAAGTTTGGTTGCTAGGGAGAAAATTGGCATCCCATAATGATTACACTTCAAGCCACAAGTAAAACGGTCCAACCCCTGTGTCTCTACGATGTTCAGATCCAGAGATATAAGGCTTTGCTTATTATGTTGCTAGGGTCTTCATATTTTGTTGCTAGTGGCGTGGCTTAATACCTCAATAAGAATCCTAAGAGACTGATTGGATGCCTGAGTAAAATGAGCCCACCCCTATGTCTCTATGACACTCTGGTGCAAAGATATCCATCTGGGCTTTTTATAATGGTAGTCTATGGGAGATGTTGCTAGGGTACCCAAAATTGTTGCTAGGGGCGTGGCTTAATAGCTCTGGGGTGATCCTAAGAGACTGATTGGATGCTTGAGTAAAATGAGCCCACCCCCATGTCTCTAAGACACTCTAAAGTGAAGATATTCCATCTGGGACGCTTTTATTCCCTTTTATGGGCATGTTTCCTGCCCCATTATAAGTCAATGGGAAATTTTGGGGGCCTCTTACACCCCAGGGGTACAGCTTACACCCCATTGTGAGGTATGTTCTTACACAGCCTGTCAGCCTCCTTAAATGTGGTAAGCCACAAGTTTCTACAAGTTTCTCACTCGCAGCTATGACCCGTCAAAGTTTGTCTCAATGTTAAGTCAATGGAAATTTTGGGGTGTTTCAGCGCCCCGTTTAGGAATTCGGAAGGTCCCATCAGTTAGAAAAGATATAGCACACCTCGTCAGATCAGACCGAAAGTCTGTCCAAAGTTTGATGGCTGTAGCTTGAAAGCTCTAGGACGAGTTAGAGTTAGAAATTTTAGTCTCAGAAGAAAAAGAATAATAAAAACTAGATATTAAAGTTTGAAGACAAACTTTATGTTGGCTTGAAAAAGCGTAGCCTGAACAATTAAAACGGTTTGACAGAAGTTTAGTTTAGTAGGCAGTCTGGCAGTTAGTATTTTTAAGTATAAAGGTAGCATGGTTAGCATGAAACTAGCATGATGTTAGCATGATTAGCATGAAGCTAGCATGATGTTAGCATGATTAGCATGAAGCTAGCATGATGCTAGCATGATTAGCATGAAGCTAGCATGATGTTAGCATGATTAGCATGAAGTTAGCATGATGTTAGCATGATTAGCATGAAGCTAGCATGATGTTAGCATGATTAGCATGAAGCTAGCATGATGTTAGCATGATTAGCATGAAGCTAGCATGATGTTAGCATGATTAGCATGAAGCTAGCATGATTAGCATGAATCTAACATGATGGTAGCATGATTAGCATGAAGCTAGCATGATGCTAGCATGATTAGCATGAAGCTAGCATGACGCTAGCATGATTAGCATGAAGCTAGCATGATGCTAGCATGATTAGCATGAAGCTAGCATGAAGCTAGCATGATTAGCATGAAGCTAGCATGAAGCTAGCATGATTAGCATGAAGCTAGCATGATGTTAGCATGATTAGCATGAAGTTAGCATGATGTTAGCATGATTAGCATGAAGCTAGCATGATGTTAGCATGATTAGCATGAAGCTAGCATGATGTTAGCATGATTAGCATGAAGCTAGCATGATGTTAGCATGATTAGCATGAAGCTAGCATGATGTTAGCATGATTAGCATGAAGCTAGCATGATGTTAGCATGATTAGCATGAAGCTAGCATGATTAGCATGAATCTAACATGATGGTAGCATGATTAGCATGAAGCTAGCATGATGCTAACATGATTAGCATGAAGCTAGCATGATGCTAGCATGATTAGCATGAAGCTAGCATGATGCTAGCATGATTAGCATGAAGCTAGCATGATGCTAGCATGATTAGCATGAAGCTAGCATGAAGCTAGCATGATTAGCATGAAGCTAGCATGATGTTAGCATGATTAGCATGAAGCTAGCATGATGCTAGCATGATTAGCATGAAGCTAGCATGATGCTAGCATGATTAGCATGAAGCTAGCATGATGCTAGCATGATTAGCATGAAGCTAGCATGAAGCTAGCATGATTAGCATGATTAGCATGAAGCTAGCATGATGCTAGCATGATTAGCATGAAGCTAGCGTGATGCTAACATGATGGTAGCATGATTAGCATGAAGCTAGCATGATGGTAGCATGATTAGCATGAAGCTAACATGATGGTAGCATGATTAGCATGAAGCTAGCATGATGGTAGCATGATTAGCATGAAGCTAGCATGATGTTAGCATGATTAGCATGAAGCTAGCATGATGCTAACATGATGGTAGCATGATTAGCATGAAGCTAGCATGAATCTAGCATGATGCTAGCATGATTAGCATGAAGCTAGCATGATGCTAGCATGATGGTAGCATGATTAGCATGAAGCTAGCATGATGGTAGCATGATTAGCATGAAGCTAGCATGATGTTAGCATGATTAGCATGAAGCTAGCATGATGCTAGCATGATTAGCATGAAGCTAGCATGATGTTAGCATGATTAGCATGAAGCTAGCATGATGCTAGCATGATTAGCATGAAGCTAGCATGATGCTAGCATGATTAGCATGAAGCTATCATGATGCTAGCATGATTAGCATGAAGCTAGCATGATGCTAGCATGATTAGCATGAAGCTAGCATGATGTTAGCATGATTAGCATGAAGCTAGCATGATGCTAGCATGAATAGCATGAAGCTAAGATGATTTAGTATGAAGCTAGCATGATTAGCATGAAGCTAGCATGATGCTAGCATTATTAGCATGAAGCTAGCATGATTTAGCATGATGCTAGCATGATTTAGCATGAAGTTAGAAAGATGTATTATGCAATTAGCATAAAGCTAGCATGAAACTAGCATGAAGCTAGTATGACTTAGCATGGAGCTAGCATGAAGCTAACATGACCCAAAGACCCAACCCCCATGTCTCTATGATGTTCAGATCCAGAGATATAAGGCTTCGTTTATTATGTTGCTAGGGTGCTCATATTTGGTTGCTAGGGGCGTGGCTTAATACCTCAATAAGAATCCTAAGAGACTGATTGGATTCCTGAGTAAAATGAGCCCACCCCTATGTCTCTATGACACTCTGGTGCAAAGATATCCATCTGGGCTTTTTATAATGGTAGTCTATGGGAGAGGTTGCTAGGGTACCCAAAATTGTTGCTAGGGGCGTGGCTTAATAGCTTTGGGGTGATCCTAAGAGACTGATTGGATGCCTGAGTATAATGAGCCCACCCCCATGTCTCTACGACATTCTAAAGTGAAGATATTCCATCTGGGACGCTTTTATTCCCTTTTATGGGCATGTTTCCTGCCCCATTATAAGTCAATGGGAAATTTTGGGGGCCTCTTACACCCCAGGGGTACAGCTTACACCCCATTGTTAGGTATGTTCTTACACAGCCTGTCAGCCTCCTTAAATGTGGTAAGCCACAAGTTTCTACCAGTTTCTCACTCGCAGCTATGACCCATCAAAGTTTGTCTCAATGTTAAGTCAATGGAAATTTTGGGGTGTTCGAGCCCCCCGTTTAGGAATTCGGAAGGTCCCATCAGTTAGAAAAGATATAGTACACTAAGTCAGACCAGTCTGAAGGTCCGTGGAAAATTTGGTGCATGTAGCTTGAAAGCTCTAGGACGAGTTAGTGTCGAAAATTTAGTCTCAGAAGAAAGCGGAATAATAATAATAATAATAAGTTTAAGAGCAATAACAATATGTTGGCTTTTTCAAGCCAACATAATAATAATAAGTTTAAGTGCAACAACAGTATGTTGGCTTTCTCAAGCCAACATAATAATAGTGTTCTTCTTTGAACCTAGCCTCTGATCATTGCAGGCACTTATATAAATGTGTGGCAGCTAATGCTTTGTTTCATTTTGCAAATTTGTACAATTATTTGTTTGATATTAAGAGTAACTAGATAGTAAAGTTTGAAGACAAACTTTATGTTGGCTTGAGAAAGCGTAGCCTGAACGTTTAAAACGGTTTGACATAAGTTTAGTTTAGTAGGCTATCTGGCTGTTAGTATGTTTAAGTATGAAGGTAACATGATTTACCATGAAGCTAGCATGATGTTAGCATGATTAGCATGATGCTAGCATGATTAGCATGAAGCTAGCATGATAAGCATGAAGCTAGCATGATGCTAGCATGATTAGCATGAAGCTAGCATGATTAGCATGAAGCTAGCATGATGCTAGCATGATTAGCATGAAGCTAGCATGATGCTAGCATGATTAGCATGAAGCTAACATGATGCTAGCATGATTTTCATGAAGCTAGCATGATGCTAGCATGATTAGCATGAAGCTAGCATGATGCTAGCATGATTAGCATGAAGCTAGCTTGATGCTAGCATGATTAGCATGAAGTTAGCATGATGTTAGCATGATTAGCATGAAGCTAGCATGATGCTAGCATGATTTGCATGAAGCTAGCATGATGCTAGCATGATTAGCATGAAGCTAGCATGATGCTAGCATGATTAGCATGAAGCTAGCTTGATGTTAGCATTATTAGCATGAAGTTAGCATGATGCTAGCATGATTAGCATGAAGCTAGCATGATGCTAGTATGATTAGCATGAAGCTAGCATGATGCTAGCATGATTAGCATGAAGCTAGCATGATGTTAGCATGATTAGCATGAAGCTAGCATGAAGTTAGCATGATTAGCATGAAGCTAGCATGAAGTTAGCATGATTAGCATGAAGCTAGCATGATGTTAGCATGATTAGCATAAAGCTAGCATGAAGCTAGCATGATTAGCAAGAAGCTAGCATGAAGCTAACATTTATTGCGTTGCTAGGGTACTAAGTTTGGTTGCTAGGGAGAAAATTGGCATCCCATAATGATCACCCTTCAAGCCACAAGTTAAACGGTCCAACCCCCGTGTCTCTACAATGTTCTGATGCGGAGATATAAGGCTTTGTTTATTCCGTTGCTAGGGTACTAAGTTTGGTTGCTAGGGAGAAAATTGGCATCCCATAATGATCACACTTCAAGCCACAAGTAAAACGGTCCAACCCCCGTGTCTCTATGATGTTCTGAAGCGGAGATATAAGGCTTTGTTTATTCCGTTGCTAGGGTACTAAGTTTGGTTGCTAGGGAAAAAATTGGCATCCCATAATGATTACACTTCAAGCCACAAGAAAAACGGTCCAACCCCTGTGTCTCTACGATGTTCAGATCCAGAGATATAAGGCTTTGTTTATTATGTTGCTAGGGTCTTCATATTTTGTTGCTAGGGGCGTGGCTTAATACCTCAATAAGAATCCTAAGAGACTGATTGGATGCCTGAGTAAAATGAGCCCACCCCTATGTCTCTATGACACTCTGGTGCAAAGATATCCATCTGGGCTTTTTATAATGGTAGTCTATGGTAGATGTTGCTAGGGTACCCAAAATTGTTGCTAGGGGCGTGGCTTAATATCTCTGGGGTGATCCTAAGAGACTGATTGGATGCTTGAGTAAAATGAGCCCACCCCCATGTCTCTAAGACACTCTAAAGTGAAGATATTCCATCTGGGACGCTTTTTTTCCCTTTTATGGGCATATTTCCTGCCCCATTATAAGTCAATGGGAAAATTTGGGGGCCTCTTACACCCCAGGGGTACAGCTTACACCCCATTGTGAGGTATGTTCTTACACAGCCTGTCAGCCTCCTTAAATGTGGTAAGCCACAAGTTTCTACAAGTTTCTCACTCGCAGCTTTGACCCGTCAAAGTTTGTCTCAATGTTAAATCAATTGAAATTTTGGGGTGTTTTAGCGCCCCGTTTAGGAATTCGGAAGGTCCCATCAGCTAGAAAAGATATAGCACACCTCGTCAGATCAGACCGAAAGTCTGTCCAAAGTTTGATGGCTGTAGCTTGAAAGCTCTAGGACGAGTTAGAGTTAGAAATTTTAGTCTCAGAAGAAAAAGAATAATAATAATAATAATAATAATAAGTTTAAGTGCAACAACAGTATGTTGGCTTTCTCAAGCCAACATAATAATAATAATAATAATAATAAGTTTAAGTGCAACAACAGTATGTTGGCTTTCTCAAGCCAACATAATAATAGTGTTCTTCTTTGAACCTAGCCTCTGATCATTGCAGGCACTTAATAAATGTGTGGCAGCTAATGCTTGGTTTCATTTTGCTAATTTGTACAATTGTTTATTATGTTGGCTTGAAAAAGCCAACATACTGTTATTGCTTTTAAACTTATTATTATGTTGGCTTTGAAAAAGCCAATATATTGTTATTGCTATTAAACTTATATTTTATTATGTTGGCTTTGAAAAAGCCAATATATTGTTATTGCTATTAAACTTATTATTATGTTGGCTTGAAAAAGCCAACATACTGTTATTGCTATTAAACTTATTATGTTGGCTTGAAAAAGCCAACATATTGTTATTGCTTTTAAACTTATTATTATTATTATTCTTTCTTATCCCCCCAAAATTATAAACACTAACTTCAAGCTACATGCACCAAATTTTCCACAGACCTTCAGACTGGTCTGACTTAGTGTGCTATATCTTTTCTAACTGATGGGACCTTCCGAATTCCTAAACGGGGGGCTCGAACACCCCAAAATTTCCATTGACTTAACATTGAGACAAACTTTGATGGGTCATAGCTGCGAGTGAGAAACTTGTAGAAACTTGTGGCTTACCACATTTAAGGTGGCTGACAGGCTGTGTAAGAACATACCTAACAATGGGGTGTAAGCTGTACCCCTGGGGTGTAAGAGGCCCCCAAAATTTCCCATTGACTTATAATGGGGTAGGAAACATGCCCATAAAAGGGAATAAAAGCGTCCCAGATGGAATATCTTCACTTTAGAATGTCGTAGAGACATGGGGGTGGGCTCATTATACTCAGGCATCCAATCAGTCTCTTAGGGTCACCCCAAAGCTATTAAGCCACGCCCCTAGCAACAATTTTGGGTACCCTAGCAACATCTCCCATAGACTACCATTATAAAAAGCCCAGATGGATATCTTTGCACCAGAGTGTCATAGAGACATAGGGGTGGGCTCATTTTACTCAGGAATCCAATCAGTCTCTTAGGATTCTTATTGATGTATTAAGCCACGCCCCTATCAACCAAATATGAGCACCCTAGCAACATAATAAACGAAGCCTTATATCTCTGGATCTGAACATCATAGAGACATGGGGGTTGGGTCTTTGGGTCATGTTAGCTTCATGCTAGCTCCATGCTAAGTCATACTAGCTTCATGCTAGTTTCATGCTAGCTTTATGCTAATTGCATAATAAATCTTTCTAACTTCATGCTAAATCATGCTAAATCATGCTAGCTTCATGCTAATCATGCTAGCATCATGCTAGCTTCATGCTAATCATGCTAGCATCATGTTAGCTTCATACTAAATCATCCTAGTTTCATGCTAATCATGCGAGCATCATGCTAGCTTCATGCTAATCATGTTACCATCATGCTAGCTTCATGCTAATCATGCTAGCATCATGCTAGCTTCATGCTAATCATGCTAGCATCATGCTAATCATGCTAGCATCATGCTACCTTCATGCTAATCATGCTAGCATCATGCTACCTTCATGCTAATCATGCTAGCATCATGCTAGCTTCATGCTAATCATGCTAGCATCATGCTAGCTTCATGCTAATCATGCTAGCATCATGCTAACTTCATGCTAATCATGCTAGCATCATGCTACCTTCATGCTAATCATGCTAGCATCATGCTAGCTTCATGCTAATCATGCTAGCATCATGCTAGCTTCATGCTAATCATGCTAGCATCATGCTAACTTCATGTTAAACATGCTAGCATCATGCTAGCTTCATGCTAATCATGCTAGCATCATGCTAGCTTCATGCTAATCATGCTAGCATCATGCTAGCTTCAATGCTAATCATGCTAGCATCATGCTAGCTTCATGCTAATCATGCTAGCATCATGCTAGCTTCATGCTAATCATGCTAGCATCATGCTAGCTTCATGCTAATCATGCTAGCATCATGCTAGCTTCAATGCTAATCATGCTAACATCATGCTAGCTTCATGCTAATCATGTTAGCATCATGCTAGCTTCATGTTAATCATGCTACCATCATGTTAGATTCATGCTAATCATGCTAGCTTCATGCTAATCATGCTAACATCATGCTAGCTTCATGCTAATCATGCTAACATCATGCTAACTTCATGCTAATCATGCTAACATTATGCTAGCTTCATGCTAATCATGCTAGCATCATGCTAGCTTCATGCTAATCATGCTAGCATCATGCTAGCTTCATGCTAATCATGCTAACATCATGCTAGCTTCATGCTAATCATGCTAGCATCATGCTAGCTTCATGCTAATCATGTTAGCATCATGCTAGCTTCATGCTAATCATGCTACCATCATGTTAGATTCATGCTAATCATGCTAACATCATGCTAACTTCATGCTAATCATGCTAACATCATGCTAGCTTCATGCTAATCATGCTAGCATCATGCTAACTTCATACTAATCATGCTAGCATCATGGTAGCTTCATGCTAATTATGCTAGCATCATGTTAGCATCATGCTAATCATGCTAGCTTCACGTTAAATCATGCTAGCTTCATGCTAATCATGCTATTCTCATGCTAACTTCATGTTAATCATGCAAGCCTCGTGCTAACTTCATGCTAGCTTCATGCTAATCTTGCTAGTTTCATGCTAGCTTCATGCTAATCATGCTAACATCATGCTAGCTTCATGCTAATCATGCTAGCATCATGCTAGCTTCATGCTAATCATGCTAGAATCATGCTAGTTTCATGCTAATCATGCTAGCTTTATGCTAGCTTCATGCTAATCATGCTAGCATCATGCTAGCTTCATGCTAATCATGCTAGCATCATGCTAGCTTCATGCTAATCATGCTAGTTTCATGCTAGCTTCATGTTAATCATGCTAACATCATGCTAGCTTCATGCTAATCATGCTAGCATCATGCTAGCTTCATGCTAATCATGCTAGAATCATGCTAGTTTCATGCTAATCATGCTAGCTTTATGTTAGCTTCATGCTAATCATGCTAGCATCATGCTAGCTTCATGCTAATCATGCTAGCATCATGCTAGCTTCATGCTAGCTTCATGCTAGCTACATGCTAATCATGCTAGCATCATGCTAGCTTCATGCTAATCATGCTAACATCATGCTAGCTTCATGCTAATCATGCTAGCATCATGCTAGCTTCCTGCTAGCTTCATGCTAATCATGCTAGCATCATGCTAGCTTCATGTTAATCATGCTAGCATCATGCTAGCTTCATGGTAATCATGCTAGCATCATGCTAGCTTCATGCTAGCTACATGCTAATCATGCTAGCATCATGCTAGCTACATGCTAATCATGCTAGCTTCATGCTAATCATGCTAGCATCATGCTAGCTTCATGCTTATCATGCTAGCATCATGCTAGCTTCATGCTAATCATGCTAGCATCATGCTAGCTTCATGCTAGCTACATGCTAATCATGCTAACATCATGCTAGCTACATGCTAATCATGCTAGCATCATGTTAGCTTCATGCTAATCATGCTAGCATCATGTTAGCTTCATGCTAATCATGCTAGCATCATGCTAGCTTCATGCTAATCATGCTAGCTTCATGCTAACATCATGGTAGCTTCATGCTAATCATGCTAGCATCATGCTAGCTTCATGCTAGCTACATGCTAATCATGCTAACATCATGCTAGCTACATGCTAATCATGCTAGCATCATGTTAGCTTCATGCTAATCATGCTAGCATCATGTTAGCTTCATGCTAATCATGCTAGCATCATGCTAGCTTCATGCTAATCATGCTAGCTTCATGCTAACATCATGGTAGCTTCATGCTAATCATGCTAGCATCATGCTAGCTTCATGCTAACATCATGTTAACTTCATGCTAATTATGCTAGCATCATGCTAGCTTCATGCTAATCATGCTAGCATCATGCTAGCTTCATGCTAATCATGTTAGCTTCATGCTAGCTTCATGCTAATCATGTTAGCTTCATACTTAAACATACCAGATAGCCTACTAAACTAAACTTCTGTCAATCCGTTTTAAACGTTCAGGCTACGCTTTTTCAAGCCAACATAAAGTTTGTCTTCAAACTTTAATATCTAGTTATTATTATTCTTTCTTATCCCCCCAAAATTTCTGACACTAACTCGTCCTAGAGCTTTCAAGCTACATGCACCAAATTTCCCACAGACCTTCAGACTGGTCTGACTTAGTGTGCTATATCTTTTCTAACTGATGGGACCTTCCGAATTCCTAAACGGGGCGTTCAAACACCCCAAAATTTCCATTGACTTAACATTGAGACAAACTTTGATGGGTCATAGCTGCGACTGAGAAACTTGTAAAAACTTGTGGCTTACCACATTTAAGGAGGCTGACAGGCTGTGTAAGAACATACCTAACAATGGGGTGTAAGCTGTACCCCTGGGGTGTAAGAGGCCCCCAAAATTTCCCATTGACTTATAATGGGGCAGGAAACATGCCCATAAAAGAGAATAAAAGCGTCCCAGATGGAATATCTTCACTTTAGAGTGTCGTAGAGACATGGGGGTGGGCTCATTTTATTCAGGCATCCAATCAGTCTCTTAGGATTCCTACTGAGGTATTAAACCACGCCCCTAGCAACCAATTTGAGCACCCTAGCAACATAATAAACAAAGCCTTATATCTCTGGATCTGAACATCATAGAGACATGGGGGTTGGGTCTTTGGGTCATGTTAGCTTCATGCTAGCTCCATGCTAAGTCATACTAGCTTCATGCTAGTTTCATGCTAGCTTTATGCTAATTTCATAATAAATCTTGCTAACTTCATGCTAAATCATGCTAACTTCATGTTAAATCTTGTTAGCTGCACGCTAAATAGTGCTAGCTTAATGCTAATCATGCTAGCATCATGCTAATCATGCTAGCTTCACGTTAAATCATGCTAGCTTCATGCTAATCATGCTATTCTCATGCTAACTTCATGTTAATCATGCAAGCCTCGTGCTAGCTTCATGCTAGCTTCATGCTAATCTTGCTAGTTTCATGCTAGCTTCATGCTAATCATGCTAGCATCATGCTAGCTTCATGCTAATCATGCTAGCATCATGCTAGCTTCATGCTAATCATGCTAGAATCATGCTAGTTTCATGCTAATCATGCTAGCTTTATGCTAGCTTCATGCTAATCATGCTAGCATCATGCTAGCTTCATGCTAATCATGCTAGCATCATGCTAGCTTCATGCTAGCTACATGCTAATCATGCTAGCATCATGCTAGCTTCATGCTAATCATGCTAGCATCATGCTAGCTTCATGCTAATCATGCTAGCTTCATGCTAGTCATGCTAGCATCATGCTAGCTTCATGCTAATCATGCTAGCATCATGCTAGCTTCATGCTAATCATGCTAGCATCATGCTAGCTTCATGCTAATCATGCTAGCATCATGCTAGCTTCATGCTAATCATGCTAGCATCATGCTAGCTTCATGCTAATCATGCTAGCATCATGCTAGCTTCATGCTAATCATGCTAGCATCATGCTAGCTTCATGCTAATCATGCTAGCATCATGCTAGCTTCATGCTAATCATGCTAGCTTCATGCTAGCTTCATGCTAATCATGCTAGCATCATGCTAGCTTCATGCTAATCATGCTAGCATCATGCTAGCTTCATGCTAATCATGCTAGCATCATGCTAGCTTCATGCTAATCATGCTAGCATCATGCTAGCTTCATGCTAATCATGCTAGCATCATGCTAGTTTAATGCTAGCTTCATGCTAGCTACATGCTAATCATGCTAACATCATGCTAGCTACATGCTAATCATGCTAGCTTCATGCTAATCATGCTAGCATCATGTTAGCTTCATGCTAATCATGCTAGTTTCATGCTAGCTTCATGCTAGCTACATGCTAATCATGCTAACATCATGCTAGCTAAATGCTAATCATGCTAGCATCATGCTAGCTTCATGCTAATCATGCTAGCTTCATGCTAGCTTCATGCTAATCATGCTAGCTTCATGCTAGCATCATGGTAGCTTCATGCTAATCATGCTAGCATCATGCTAGCTTCATGCTAATCATGCTAGCATCATGCTAACTTCATGCTAATCATGCTAGCATCATGCTAGCTTCATGCTAATCATGCTAGCATCATGCTAGCTTCATGCTAATCATGTTAGCTTCATGCTAGCTTCATGTTAATCATGTTAGCTTCATACTTAAACATACTAACTGCCAGATAGCCTACTAAACTAAACTTCTGTCAATCCGTTTTAAACGTTCAGGCTACGCTTTTTCAAGCCAACATAAAGTTTGTCTTCAAACTTTAATATCTAGTTAGTGGTGCTTGCATTTATGCAAGGCATCACTATTATTATTGCTCATACTTATTATTATTAGTGGTGCTTGCATTTATGCAAGGCATCACTATTATTATTGCTCATACTTATTATTATTATTATTATTATATCTTATTATTCTTATGTCTGCACACTTTTTCGGCGCGTAACTCGTCCCACACGGTTTGTCGTAGACCCATAAATTAGGGCTCAAATCGACCGGCTTATTGAGGAGAGGTGTGCTATGACTTTTATAAGCGATCGGGTGCAGGATTTCCGAAAGGGGGGCGAAGAACCACCCAAAAAATCCCGTTGACTTAACATTGCTCCCAACTTTGACGAGTCATAGCTCCGCTCGAGGATTTTGTAGAAACATGTGGGTTACAACATTTGAAGAGGGTGGTAGGCTCTGTAAGAACATTGATCACAATGGGGTGTAAGTTGTACCCCTGGGGTATAAGACGTGCCCAAAAGTGCCCCAATGAAAAGTCAATGGGGCAAAATCCCATAGACTTACCATTGCAAAAATTTTGACGGGTCATAGGTCCGAGCCAGGATTTCATAGAAACATGTGGGTTACTACATTTGAAGAGGGTGCTAGACTCTGTCAGGACGTCCCCCACAATGGGGTGTAAGGTTACCATAGCAACCATTTTGGGCACCCTAGCAACCTATACCATAGACTGCCATTATAAAATGCCCGGATGGATATCTTTGCACCACAGTGTCATAGAGACATGGGGGTGGGCTCATTTTACTCAGGCATCCAATCAGTCTCTCAGGATCCTTACAGACTTACTAAGCCACGCCCCTAGCAACCACTTTTGAGCACCCTAGCAACATAAAATACAAACAGTTATATCTCGGCATCAGAACATCGTAGAGACACGGGGGTTGGACCGTTTTACTTTTGACTAGGGGTGTAACAATTGGGCACATCATTGGCCACTCCCAAGCCACGCCCCTAGCAACCAAATTTGAGCACCCTAGCAACCGAATAAACAAAGCCTTATATCTCCGCATCAGAACATCGTAGAGACACGGGGTTTGGACCGTTTTACTTGTGACTCGGAGTGTATTCACTGGGCACATCATTGGCCACTCCCAAGCCACGCCCCTAGCAACCAAATACAGTACCCTAGCAACAGAGTAAACAAAGCCTTATATCTCCACATCAGAACATCGTAGAGACACGGGGGTTGGACCGTTTTACTTGTGACTCGGAGTGTAATCACTGGGCACATAATTGGCCACTCCCAAGCCACGCCCCTAGCAACCAAATACAGTACCCTAGCAACAGAGTAAACAAAGCCTTATATCTCCGCATCAGAACATCGTAGAGACACGGGGGTTGGACCGTTTAACTCGTGACTCTGAGTGTAATCACTAGTGGATGCCAATTTTTTCCCTAGCAACCAAATACAGTACCCTAGCAACAGTGTAAACAAAGCCTTATATCTCCGCATCAGAACATCGTAGAGACACGGGGGTTGGACCGTTTAACTCGTGACTCTGAGTGTAATCACTAGTGGATGCCAAATTTTTCCATAGCAACCAAATACAGTACCCTAGCAACCGCATAAACAAAGCCTTATATCTCTGCATCAAAACCTCATAGAGACACGGGGGTTGGAACGTTTTACTTTTGGGTTGGAGTATAATCATATATTGTCCCGAGAATTTTGCCACGGCAAGCACCACTTCACATTTTCTTCAGGAAATGTACCTATCTAGTTATTATTATTATATCTTATTATTCTTATGTCTGCACACTTTTTCGGCGCGTAACTCGTCCCACACGGTTTGTCGTAGACCCATAAATTAGGGCTCAAATCGACCGGCTTATTGAGGAGAGGTGTGCTATGACTTTTATAAGCGATCGGGTGCAGGATTTCCGAAAGGGGGGCGAAGAACCACCCAAAAAATCCCGTTGACTTAACATTGCTCCCAACTTTGACGAGTCATAGCTCCGCTCGAGGATTTTGTAGAAACATGTGGGTTACAACATTTGAAGAGGGTGGTAGGCTCTGTAAGAACATTGATCACAATGGGGTGTAAGTTGTACCCCTGGGGTATAAGACGTGCCCAAAAGTGCCCCAATGAAAAGTCAATGGGGCAAAATCCCATAGACTTACCATTGCAAAAATTTTGACGGGTCATAGGTCCGAGCCAGGATTTCATAGAAACATGTGGGTTACTACATTTGAAGAGGGTGCTAGACTCTGTCAGGACGTCCCCCACAATGGGGTGTAAGGTTACCATAGCAACCATTTTGGGCACCCTAGCAACCTATACCATAGACTGCCATTATAAAATGCCCGGATGGATATCTTTGCACCACAGTGTCATAGAGACATGGGGGTGGGCTCATTTTACTCAGGCATCCAATCAGTCTCTCAGGATCCTTACAGACTTACTAAGCCACGCCCCTAGCAACCACTTTTGAGCACCCTAGCAACATAAAATACAAACAGTTATATCTCGGCATCAGAACATCGTAGAGACACGGGGGTTGGACCGTTTTACTTTTGACTAGGGGTGTAACAATTGGGCACATCATTGGCCACTCCCAAGCCACGCCCCTAGCAACCAAATTTGAGCACCCTAGCAACCGAATAAACAAAGCCTTATATCTCCGCATCAGAACATCGTAGAGACACGGGGTTTGGACCGTTTTACTTGTGACTCGGAGTGTATTCACTGGGCACATCATTGGCCACTCCCAAGCCACGCCCCTAGCAACCAAATACAGTACCCTAGCAACAGAGTAAACAAAGCCTTATATCTCCACATCAGAACATCGTAGAGACACGGGGGTTGGACCGTTTTACTTGTGACTCGGAGTGTAATCACTGGGCACATAATTGGCCACTCCCAAGCCACGCCCCTAGCAACCAAATACAGTACCCTAGCAACAGAGTAAACAAAGCCTTATATCTCCGCATCAGAACATCGTAGAGACACGGGGGTTGGACCGTTTAACTCGTGACTCTGAGTGTAATCACTAGTGGATGCCAATTTTTTCCCTAGCAACCAAATACAGTACCCTAGCAACAGTGTAAACAAAGCCTTATATCTCCGCATCAGAACATCGTAGAGACACGGGGGTTGGACCGTTTAACTCGTGACTCTGAGTGTAATCACTAGTGGATGCCAAATTTTTCCATAGCAACCAAATACAGTACCCTAGCAACCGCATAAACAAAGCCTTATATCTCTGCATCAAAACCTCATAGAGACACGGGGGTTGGAACGTTTTACTTTTGGGTTGGAGTATAATCATATATTGTCCCGAGAATTTTGCCACGGCAAGCACCACTTCACATTTTCTTCAGGAAATGTACCTATCTAGTTATTATTATGTTGGCTTGAGAAAGCCAACATACTGTTGTTGCACTTAAACTTATTATTATTATTATTATGTTGGCTTGAGAAAGCCAACATACTGTTGTTGCACTTAAACTTATTATTATTCTTTTTCTTCTGAGACTAAAATTTCTAACTCTAACTCGTCCTAGAGCTTTCAAGCTACAGCCATCAAACTTTGGACAGACTTTCGGTCTGATCTGACGAGGTGTGCTATATCTTTTCTAACTGATGGGACCTTCCGAATTCCTAAACGGGGCGCTGAAACACCCCAAAATTTCCATTGACTTAACATTGAGACAAACTTTGACGGGTCATAGCTGCGAGTGAGAAACTTGTAGAAACTTGTGGCTTACCACATTTAAGGAGGCTGACAGGCTGTGTAAGAACATACCTCACAATGGGGTGTAAGCTGTACCCCTGGGGTGTAAGAGGCCCCCAAAATTTCCCATTGACTTATAATGGGGCAGGAAACATGCCCATAAAAGGGAATAAAAGCGTCCCAGATGGAATATCTTCACTTTAGAGTGTCTTAGAGACATGGGGGTGGGCTCATTTTACTCAAGCATCCAATCAGTCTCTTAGGATCACCCCAGAGCTATTAAGCCACGCCCCTAGCAACAATTTTGGGTACCCTAGCAACATCTCCCATAGACTACCATTATAAAAAGCCCAGATGGATATCTTTGCACCAGAGTGTCATAGAGACATAGGGGTGGGCTCATTTTACTCAGGCATCCAATCAGTCTCTTAGGATTCTTATTGAGGTATTAAGCCACGCCCCTAGCAACAGAATATGAAGACCCTAGCAACATAATAAACAAAGCCTTATATCTCTGGATCTGAACATCGTAGAGACACAGGGGTTGGACCGTTTTACTTGTGGCTTGAAGTGTAATCATTATGGGATGCCAATTTTCTCCCTAGCAACCAAACTTAGTACCCTAGCAACGGAATAAACAAAGCCTTATATCTCCGCTTCAGAACATCATAGAGACACGGGGGTTGGACCGTTTTACTTGTGGCTTGAAGTGTGATCATTATGGGATGCCAATTTTCTCCCTAGCAACCAAACTTAGTACCCTAGCAACGGAATAAACAAAGCCTCATATCTCTGCATCAGAAAATTGTAGAGACACTGGGGTTGGACCGTTTTACTTGTGGCTTGAAGTGTGATTATTATGGGATGCCAATTTTCTCCCTAGCAACCAAACTTAGTACCCTAGTAACGGAATAAACAAAGCCTTATATCTCCGCATCAGAACATTGTAGAGACACTGGGGTTGGACCGTTTTACTTGTGGCTTGAAGGGTGATCATTATGGGATGCCAATTTTCTCCCTAGCAACCAAACTTAGTACCCTAGCAATGCAATACATGTTAGCTTCATGCTAGCTTCCTGCTAATCATGCTAGCTTCATGCTAGCTTCATGCTAATCATGCTAGCTTCATGCTAATCATGCTAACTTCATGCTAGCTTCATGCTAATCATGCTAACTTCATGCTAGCTTCATGCTAATCATGCTAACATCATGCTAGCTTCATGCTAATCATGCTAGCATCATGCTAGCTTCATGCTAATCATGCTAGCATCATGCTAGCTTCATGCTAACTTCATGCTAATCATGCTAGCTTCATGCTAATCATGCTAGCATCATGCTAGCTTCATGCTAATCATGCTAGCTTCATGCTAATCATGCTAGCATCATGCTAGCTTCATGCTAGCATCATGCTAGCTTCATGCTAATCATGCTAACATCATGCTAGCTTCATGCTAATCATGCTAGCATCATGTTAGCTTCATGTTAATCATGTTAGCATCATGCTAGCTTCATGCTAATCATGCTAGCATCATGCTAGCTTCATGCTAATCATGCTAGCATCATGCTAGCTTCATGCTAATCATGCTAGCATCATGCTAGCTTCATGCTAATCATGCTAGCATCATGCTAGCTTCATGCTAATCATGCTAGCATCATGCTAGCTTCATGCTAATCATGCTAGCATCATGCTAGCTTCATGCTAATCATGCTAACTTCATGCTAATCATGCTAGCTTCATGCTAATCATGCTAACTTCATGCTAATCATGCTAGCATCATGCTAGCTTCATGCTAATCATGCTAGCATCATGCTAGCTTCATGCTAATCATGCTAACATCATGCTAGCTTCATGGTAAATCATGCTACCTTCATACTTAAACATACTAACAGCCAGATAGCCTACTAAACTAAACTTATGTCAAACCGTTTTAAACGTTCAGGCTACGCTTTCTCAAGCCAACATAAAGTTTGTCTTCAAACTTTACTATCTAGTTATTATGTTGGCTTGAAAAAGCCAATATATTGTTATTGCTATTAAACTTATTATTATTATTATTATTATTCTTTTTCTCCCCCCAAAATTATAAACACTAACTCGTCCTAGGGCTTTCAAGCTACATGCACCAAATTTTCCACAGACCTTCAGACTGGTCTGACTTGGTGTGCTATATCTTTTCTAACTGATGGGACCTTCCGAATTCCTAAACGGGGGTCTCGAACACCCCAAAATTTCCATTGACTTAACATTGAGACAAACTTTGACGGGTCATAGCTGTGAGTGAGAAACTTGTAGAAACTTGTGGCTTACCACATTTAAGGTGGCTGACAGGCTCTGTAAGAACATACATCACAATGGGGTGTAAGCTATACCCCTGGGGTGTAAGAGGCCCCCAAAATTTCCCATTGACTTATAATGGGGCAGGAAACATGCCCATATAAGGGAATAAAAGCGTCCCAGATGGAATATCTTTACTTTAGAGTGTCGTAGAGACATGGGGGTGGGCTCATTTTACTCAGTCATCCAATCAGTCTCTTAGGATCGCCCCAAAGCTATTTAGCCACGCCCCTAGCAACAATTTTGGGTACCCTAGCAACATCTCCCATAGACTACCATTATAAAAAGCCCAGATGGATATCTTTACACCAGAGTGTCATAGAGACATAGGGGTGGGCTCATTTTACTCAGGCATCCAATCAGTCTCTTAGGATTCCTACTGAGGTATTAAACCACGCCCCTAGCAACCAATTTGAGCACCCTAGCAACATAATAAACAAAGCCTTATATCTCTGGATCTGAACATCTTAGAGACATGGGGGTTGGGTCTTTGGGTCATGTTAGCTTCATGCTAGCTCCATGCTAAGTCATACTAGCTTCATGCTAGTTTCATGCTAGCTTTATGCTAATTTCATAATAAATCTTGCTAACTTCATGCTAAATCATGCTAACTTCATGTTAAATCTTGTTAGCTGCACGCTAAATAGTGCTAGCTTAATGCTAATCATGCTAGCATCATGCTAATCATGCTAGCTTCACGTTAAATCATGCTAGCTTCATGCTAATCATGCTATTCTCATGCTAACTTCATGTTAATCATGCAAGCCTCGTGCTAGCTTCATGCTAGCTTCATGCTAATCTTGCTAGTTTCATGCTAGCTTCATGCTAATCATGCTAACATCATGCTAGCTTCATGCTAATCATGCTAGAATCATGCTAGTTTCATGCTAATCATGCTAGCATCATGCTAGCTTCATGCTAATCATGCTAGCATCATGCTAGCTACATGCTAATCATGCTAGCATCATGCTAGCTTCATGCTAATCATGCTAGCATCATGCTAGCTTCATGCTAATCATGCTAGCATCATGCTAGCTTCATGCTAATCATGCTAGCATCATGCTAGCTTCATGCTAATCATGCTAGCATCATGCTAGCTTCATGCTAATCATGCTAGCATCATGCTAGCTTCATGCTAATCATGCTAGCATCATGCTAGCTTCATGCTAGCATCATGCTAGCTTCATGCTAATCATGCTAGCATCATGCTAGCTTCATGCTAGCTTCATGCTAGCTACATGCTAATCATGCTAGCATCATGCTAGCTACATGCTAATCATGCTAGCTTCATGCTAATCATGCTAGCATCATGCTAGCTTCATGCTAATCATGCTAGCATCATGCTAGCTTCATGCTAATCATGCTAGCATCATGCTAGCTTCATGTTAGCATCATGCTAGCTTCATGCTAATCATGCTAGCATCATGCTAGCTACATGCTAATCATGCTAGCATCATGCTAGCTTCATGCTAGCTTCATGCTAATCATGCTAGCTTCATGCTAGCATCATGGTAGCTTCATGCTAATCATGCTAGCATCATGCTAGCTTCATGCTAATCATGCTAGCATCATGCTAACTTCATGCTAATCATGCTAGCATCATGCTAGCTTCATGCTAATCATGTTAGCTTCATGCTAGCTTCATGCTAATCATGTTAGCTTCATACTTAAACATACTTACTGCCAGATAGCCTACTAAACTAAACTTCTGTCAATCCGTTTTAAACGTTCAGGCTACGCTTTTTCAAGCCAACATAAAGTTTGTCTTCAAACTTTAATATCTAGTTATTATTATTATTCTTTTTCTTCTGAGACTAAAATTTCTAACTCTAACTCGTCCTAGAGCTTTCAAGCTACAGTCATCAAACTTTGGACAGACTTTCGGTCTGATCTGACGAGGTGTGCTATATCTTTTCTAACTGATCGGACCTTCCGAATTCCTAAACGGGGCGCTGAAACACCCCAAAATTTCCATTGACTTAACATTGAGACAAACTTTGACGGGTCAAAGCTGCGAGTGAGAAACTTGTAGAAACTTGTGGCTTACCACATTTAAGGAGGCTGACAGGCTGTGTAAGAACATACCTCACAATGGGGTGTAAGCTGTACCCCTGGGGTGTAAGAGGCCCCCAAAATTTCCTATTGACTTATAATGGGGCAGGAAACATGCCCATAAAAGGGAATAAAAGCGTCCCAAATGGAATATCTTCACTTTAGAGTGTCTTAGAGACATGGGGGTGGGCTCATTTTACTCAAGCATCCAATCAGTCTCTTAGGATCACCCCAGAGCTATTAAGCCACGCCCCTAGCAACCATTTTGGGTACCCTAGCAACATCTCCCATAGACTACCATTATAAAAAGCCCAGATGGATATCTTTGCACCAGAGTGTCATAGAGACATAGGGGTGGGCTCATTTTACTCAGGCATCCAATCAGTCTCTTAGGATTCTTATTGAGGTATTAAGCCACGCCCCTAGCAACAAAATATGAAGACCCTAGCAACATAATAAACAAAGCCTTATATCTCTGGATCTGAACATCGTAGAGACACAGGGGTTGGACCGTTTTACTTGTGGCTTGAAGTGTAATCATTATGGGATGCCAATTTTCTCCCTAGCAACCAAACTTAGTACCCTAGCAACGGAATAAACAAAGCCTTATATCTCCGCTTCAGAACATCATAGAGACACGGGGGTTGGACCGTTTTACTTGTGGCTTGAAGTGTGATCATTATGGCATGCCAATTTTCTCCCTAGCAACCAAACTTAGTACCCTAGCAACGGAATAAACAAAGCCTTATATCTCCGCATCAGAACATTGTAGAGACACGGGGGTTGGACCGTTTTACTTGTGGCTTGAAGGGTGATCATTATGGGATGCCAATTTTCTCCCTAGCAACCAAACTTAGTACCCTAGCAACGCAATAAATGTTAGCTTCATGCTAGCTTCCTGCTAATCATGCTAATCATGCTAGCATCATGCTAGCTTCATGCTAATCATGCTAACATCATGCTAGCTTCATGCTAATCATGCTAGCATCATGCTAGCTTCATGCTAATCATGCTAGCATCAAGCTAGCTTCATGCTAATCATGCTAGCATCATGCTAGCTTCATGCTAATCATGCTAGCATCATGCTAGCTTCATGCTAATCATGCTAACATCATGCTAGCTTCATGCTAATCATGCTACCATCATGCTAGCTTCATGGTAATCATGCTAGCATCATGCTAGCTTCATGCTAATCATGCTAGCATCATGCTAGCTTCATGATAATCATGCTAGCATCATGCTAGCTTCATGCTAATCATGCTAGCATCATGCTAGCTTCATGCTAATCATGCTAGCATCATGCTAGCTTCATGCTAATCATGCTAACATCATGCTAGCTTCATGCTAATCATGCTAGCATCATGCTAGCTTCATGCTAATCATGCTAGCATCATGCTAGCTTCATGCTAATCATGCTAGCATCATGCTAGCTTCATGCTAATCATGCTAGCATCAAGCTAGCTTCATGCTAATCATGCTAGCATCATGCTAGATTCATGCTAATCATGCTAGCATCATGCTAGCTTCATGCTAATCATGCTAGCTTCATGCTAATCATGCTAGCATCAAGCTAGCTTCATGCTAATCATGCTAGCATCATGCTAGCTTCATGCTAATCATGCTACCTTCATACTTAAACATACTAACAGCCAGATAGCCTACTAAACTAAACTTATGTCAAACCATTTTAAACGTTCAGGCTACGCTTTCTCAAGCCAACATAAAGTTTGTCTTTAAACTTTACTATCTAGTTATTATTCTTTTTCTCCCCCCGAAATTTCGGCAACTAACTCGTCCTAGGGCTTTCAAGCTACATGCACCAAATTTTCCACAGACCTTCAGACTGGTCTGACTTAGTGTGCTATATCTTTTCTAACTGATGGGACCATCCGAATTCCTAAACGGGGGTCTCGAACACCCCAAAATTTCCATTGACTTAACATTGAGACAAACTTTGACGGGTCATAGCTGTGAGTGAGAAACTTGTAGAAACTTGTGGCTTACCACATTTAAGGTGGCTGACAGGCTCTGTAAGAACATACATCACAATGGGGTGTAAGCTATACCACTGGGGTGTAAGAGGCCCCCAAAATTTCCCATTGACTTATAATGGGGCAGGAAACATGCCCATATAAGGGAATAAAAGCGTCCCAGATGGAATATCTTTACTTTAGAGTGTCGTAGAGACATGGGGGTGGGCTCATTTTACTCAGTCATCCAATCAGTCTCTTAGGATCGCCCCAAAGCTATTTAGCCACGCCCCTAGCAACAATTTTGGGTACCCTAGCAACATCTCCCATAGACTACCATTATAAAAAGCCCAGATGGATATCTTTACACCAGAGTGTCATAGAGACATAGGGGTGGGCTCATTTTACTCAGGCATCCAATCAGTCTCTTAGGATTCCTACTGAGGTATTCAACCACGCCCCTAGCAACCAATTTGAGCACCCTAGCAACATAATAAACAAAGCCTTATATCTCTGGATCTGAACATCATAGAGACATGTGGGTTGGGTCTTTGGGTCATGTTAGCTTCATGCTAGCTCCATGCTAAGTCATACTAGCTTCATGATAGTTTCATGCTAGCTTTATGCTAATTTCATAATAAATCTTGCTAACTTCATGCTAAATCATGCTAACTTCATGTTAAATCTTGTTAGCTGCACGCTAAATAGTGCTAGCTTAATGCTAATCATGCTAGCATCATGCTAATCATGCCAGCTTCACGTTAAATCATGCTAGCTTCATGCTAATCATGCTATTCTCATGCTAACTTCATGTTAATCATGCAAGCCTCGTGCTAGCTTCATGCTAGCTTCATGCTAATCTTGCTAGTTTCATGCTAGCTTCATGCTAATCATGCTAGCATCATGCTAGCTTCATGCTAATCATGCTAGAATCATGCTAGTTTCATGCTAATCATGCTAGCTTTATGCTAGCTTCATGCTATTCATGCTAGCATCATGCTAGCTTCATGCTAATCATGCTAGCTACATGCTAATCATGCTAGCATCATGCTAGCTACATGCTAATCATGCTAGCATCATGCTAGCTTCATGCTTATCATGCTAGCATCATGCTAGCTTCATGCTAGCTACATGCTAATCATGCTAGCGTCATGCTAGCTTCATGCTAATCATGCTAGCTTCATGCTAATCATGCTAGCATCATGCTAGCTTCATGCTAATCATGCTAGCATCATGCTAGCTTCATGCTAATCATGCTAGCTTCATGCTAATCATGCTAGCATCATGCTAGCTTCATGCTAATCATGCTAGCATCATGCTAGCTTCATGCTAGCTTCATGCTAGCTACATGCTAATCATGCTAGCATCATGCTAGCTTCATGCTAATCATGCTAGCATCATGCTAGATTCATGCTAATCATGCTAGCATCATGCTAGCTTCATGCTAATCATGCTAGCATCATGCTAGCTTCATGCTAATCATGTTAGCATCATGCTAGCTTCATGCTAATCATGCTAGCATCATGTTAGCTTCATGCTAGCTTCATGCTAATCATGCTAGCATCATGCTAGCTTCATGCTAATCATGCTAGCATCATGCTAGCTTCATGCTAGCTTCATGCTAGCTACATGCTAATCATGCTAGCATCATGCTAGCTACATGCTAATCATGCTAGCTTCATGCTAATCATGCTAGCATCATGCTTAGCTACATGCTAATCATGCTAACATCATGCTAGCTACATGCTAATCATGCTAGCATCATGCTAGCTTCATGCTAATCATGCTAGCATCATGCTAGCTTCATGCTAATCATGCTAGCATCATGCTAGCTTCATGCTAATCATGTTAGCTTCATGCTAGCTTCATGCTAATCATGTTAGCTTCATACTTAAACATACTAACTGCCAGATAGCCTACTAAACTAAACTTCTGTCAATCTGTTTTAAACGTTCAGGCTACGCTTTTTCAAGCCAACATAAAGTTTGTCTTCAAACTTTAATATCTAGTTATTATTATTATTCTACCCCAAATTTCTGACACTAACTCGTCCTAGGGCTTTCAAGCTACATGCACCAAATTTTCCACGGACCTTCAGACTGGTCTGACTTAGTGTGCTATATCTTTTCTAACTGATGGGACCTTCCGAATTCCTAAACGGGGGGCTCAAACACCCCAAAATTTCCATTGACTTAACATTGAGACAAACTTTGACGAGTCATAGCTGCGAGTGAGAAACTTGTAGAAACTTGTGGCTTACCACATCTAAGGAGTCTGACAGGCTGTGTAAGAACATACATCACAATGGGGTGTAAGCTGTACCCCTGGGGTGTAAGGGGCCCCCAAAATCTCCCATTGACTTATAATGGGGCAGGAAACATGCCCATATAAGGGAGTAAAAGTGTCCCAGATTGAATATCTTCACTTTAGAGTGTCGTAGAGACATGGGGGTTTGACCGTTCTACTTGTGGCTTGAAGGTTGATCATTATGGGATGCCATTTTTCTCCCTAGCAACCAAACTTAGTACCCTAGCAACGGAATAAACAAAGCCTTATATCTCCGCTTCAGAACATCATAGAGACACGGGGGTTGGACCGTTTTACTTGTGGCTTAAAGGGTGATTATTATGGGATGCCACTTTCCTCCCTAGCAACCAAACTTAGTACCCTAGCAACGGAATAAACAAAGCCTTATATCTCAGCATCAGAACATTGTAGAGACACGGGGGTTGGACCGTTTTACTTGTGGCTTTAAGTGTGATCACTATGGGATGCCAATTTTCTCCCTAGCAACCAAACTTAGTACCCTAGCAACGGAATAAACAAAGCCTTATATCTCCGCTTCAGAACATCATAGAGACATGGGGGTTGGACCGTTTTACTTGTGGCTTGAAGGTTGATCATTATGGGATGCCAATTTTCTCCGTAGTAACCAAACTTAGTACCCTAGCAACGGAATAAACAAAGCCTTTTATCTCCGCTTCAGAACATCTTAGAGACACGGGGGTTGGACCGTTTTACTTGTGGCTTGAAGGTTGATCATTATGGGATGCCAATTTTCTCCCTAGCAACCAAACTTAGTACCCTAGCAACGGAATAAACAAAGCCTTATATCTCCGCTTCAGAACATCATAGAGACACAGGGGTTGGACCGTTTTACTTGTGGCTTGAAGGTTGATCATTATGGGATGCCAATTTTCTCCCTAGCAACCAAACTTAGTACCCTAGCAACGGAATAAACAAAGCCTTATATCTCCGCTTCAGAACATCATAGAGACATGGGGGTTGGACCGTTTTACTTGTGGCTTGAAGGTTGATCATTATGGGATGCCAATTTTCTCCCTAGCAACCAAACTTAGTACCCTAGCAACGGAATAAACAAAGCCTTATATCTCCGCTTCAGAACATCATAGAGACATGGGGGTTGGACCGTTTTACTTGTGGCTTGAAGTGTGATCATTATGGGATGCCAATTTTCTCCCTAGCAACCAAACTTAGTACCCTAGCAACGGAATAAACAAAGCCTTATATCTCCGCTTCAGAACATCATAGAGACACGGGGTTTGGACCATTTTACTTGTGGCTTGAAGGTTGATCATTATGGGATGCCAATTTCTCCCTAGCAACCAAACTTAGTACCCTAGCAACGGAATAAACAAAGCCTTATATCTCCGCTTCAGAACATCATAGAGACATGGGGGTTGGACCGTTTTACTTGTGGCTTGAAGGTTGGATGATTATGGGATGCCAATTTTCTCCCTAGCAACCAAACTTAGTACCCTAGCAACGGAATAAACAAAGCCTTATATCTCCGCTTCAGAACATCATAGAGACACGGGGGTTGGACCGTTTTACTTGTGGCTTGAAGGTTGATCATCATGGGATGCCAATTTTCTCCTTAGCATCCAAACTTAGTACCCTAGCAACGGAATACATGTTAGCTTCATTCTAGCTTCATGCTAATCATGTTAGCTTCATGCTAGCTTCATGCTAATCATGTTAGCTTCATGTTAGCTTCATGCTAATCATGTTAGCTTCATGCTAGCTTCATACTGATCATGCTAACATCATGCTAGCTTCATGCTAATCATGCTAGCTTCATGCTAATCATGCTAACTTCATGCTAATCATGCTAACAGCCAGATAGCCTACTAAAATAAACTTCTGTCAAACCATTTTAAATGTTCAGGCTACGCTTTTTCAAGCCAACATAAAGTTTGTCCTCAAACTTTAATATCTAGTTATTATGTTGGCTTTGAAAAAGCCAATATATTGTTATTGCTATTAAACTTATTATTATTATTATTATTATTATTATTCTTTTTCTCCCCCCAAAATTATAAACACTAACTCGTCCTAGGGCTTTCAAGCTACATGCACCAAATTTTCCACAGACCTTCAGACTGGTCTGACTTAGTGTGCTATATCTTTTCTAACTGATGGGACCTTCCGAATTCCTAAACGGGGGTCTCGAACACCCCAAAATTTCCATTGACTTAACATTGAGACAAACTTTGACGGGTCATAGCTGTGAGTGAGAAACTTGTAGAAACTTGTGGCTTACCACATTTAAGGTGGCTGACAGGCTCTGTAAGAACATACATCACAATGGGGTGTAAGCTATACCCCTGGGGTGTAAGAGGCCCCCAAAATTTCCCATTGACTTATAATGGGGCAGGAAACATGCCCATATAAGGGAATAAAAGCGTCCCAGATGGAATATCTTCACTTTAGAATGTCGTAGAGACATGGGGGTGGGCTCATTTTACTCAGTCATCCAATCAGTCTCTTAGGATCGCCCCAAAGCTATTTAGCCACGCCCCTAGCAACAATTTTGGGTACCCTAGCAACATCTCCCATAGACTACCATTATAAAAAGCCCAGATGGATATCTTTACACCAGAGTGTCATAGAGACATAGGGGTGGGCTCATTTTACTCAGGCATCCAATCAGTCTCTTAGGATTCCTACTGAGGTATTAAACCACGCCCCTAGCAACCAATTTGAGCACCCTAGCAACATAATAAACAAAGCCTTATATCTCTGGATCTGAACATCTTAGAGACATGGGGGTTGGGTCTTTGGGTCATGTTAGCTTCATGCTAGCTCCATGCTAAGTCATACTAGCTTCATGCTAGTTTCATGCTAGCTTTATGCTAATTTCATAATAAATCTTGCTAACTTCATGCTAAATCATGCTAACTTCATGTTAAATCTTGTTAGCTGCACGCTAAATAGTGCTAGCTTAATGCTAATCATGCTAGCATCATGCTAATCATGCTAGCTTCACGTTAAATCATGCTAGCTTCATGCTAATCATGCTATTCTCATGCTAACTTCATGTTAATCATGCAAGCCTCGTGCTAGCTTCATGCTAGCTTCATGCTAATCTTGCTAGTTTCATGCTAGCTTCATGCTAATCATGCTAGCATCATGCTAGCTTCATGCTAATCATGCTAGCATCATGCTAGCTTCATGCTAGCTACATGCTAATCATGCTAGCATCATGCTAGCTTCATGCTAATCATGCTAGCATCATGCTAGCTTCATGCTAATCATGCTAGCATCATGTTAGCTTCATGCTAATCATGCTAGCATCATGCTAGCTTCATGCTAGCATCATGCTAGCTTCATGCTAATCATGCTAGCATCATGCTAGCTTCATGCTAGCTTCATGCTAGCTACATGCTAATCATGCTAGCATCATGCTAGCTACATGCTAATCATGCTAGCTTCATGCTAATCATGCTAGCATCATGCTAGCTTCATGCTAATCATGCTAACATCATGCTAGCTTCATGCTAGCTACATACTAATCATGCTAACATCATGCTAGCTACATGCTAATCATGCTAGCATCATGCTAGCTTCATGCTTATCATGCTAGCATCATGCTAGCTTCATGCTAATCATGCTAGCATCATGCTAGCTTCATGCTAGCTTCATGCTAATCATGCTAGCTTCATGCTAATCATGCTAGCTTCATGCTAGCATCATGGTAGCTTCATGCTAATCATGCTAGCTAGCATCATGCTAGCTTCATGCTAATCATGCTAGCATCATGCTAACTTCATGCTAATCATGCTAGCTTCATGCTAGCTTCATGCTAATCATGCTAGCTTCATGCTAATCATGTTAGCTTCATGCTAGCTTCATGCTAATCATGTTAGCTTCATACTTAAACATACTAACTGCCAGATAGCCTACTAAACTAAACTTCTGTCAATCCGTTTTAAACGTTCAGGGTACGCTTTTTCAAGCCAACATAAAGTTTGTCTTCAAACTTTAATATCTAGTTATGTTGGCTTGAAAAAGCCAACATATTGTTATTGCTCTTAAACTTATTAGTGGTGCTTGCATTTATGCAAAGCATCACTATTATTATTGCTTTCGGTTATTATTAGTGGTGCTTGCATTTATGCAAAGCATCACTATTACTATCTTGCATACTTATTATTATTATTATGTTGGCTTGACAAAGCCAACATACTGATATTGTATTTAAACTTATTATTATTATTATTCTTCTTTTTCTTCTTCTGAGACTAAAATTTCCGCAGCTAACTCGTCTGACAGCTTTCAAGTTACATTCACCAAATTTTCCACGGACTTTCTGACTGGTCTGAAGAAGTGTGCTATATCTTTTTGAAGGGATCCGACTTACAGAATTCCTAAAACGGGACATTAAAATTCCGAAAGTCCCATTGACTTAACATTGCACAAACTTTGACGGCTTCTAGCTGCGAGCGAGAATTTTGTAGAAACTTGTGGGTTACCACATTTGAAGAGGCTGGCAGGCTCTGTAAGAACATACATTACATTGGGGTGTAAGTTTCACCCTTGGGGCGCAAGAGGCACCCAAAATTCCCCATTGACTTATAACGGGACAGGAAACATGCCCATATAAGGGAATAAAAACATTCCAGATGGAATATCTTCGCTTTACAGTGTCATAGAGACATGGGGGTAGGCTCATTTTACTCGGGCATCCAATCAGACTCTCAGGATCATCCCAAAGCTAATTAGCCACGCCCCTAGCAACCATTTTTGGGCACCCTAGCAACATATCCCATAGACTGCCATTATAAAATGCCCAGATGGATATCTTTGCATCACACTGTCATAGAGACATGGGGGTGGGCTTATTTTACTCAGGCATCCAATCAGTCTCTTAGGATTCTTATTGAGCTATTAAGCCACGCCCCTAGCAACCAAATATGAGCACCCTAGCAACATAATAAACAAAGCCTTATATCTCTGGATCCGAACATCATAGAGACATGGGGGTTGGGTCGTTTGGTCATGTTAGCTTCATGCTAGCTTCATGCTAAGTCATACTAGCTTCATGCTAGTTTCATGCTAGCTTTATGCTAATTTCATAATAAATCTTGCTAACTTCATGGTAAATCATGTTAGCATCATGCTAGCTTCATGCTAATTAATGTTAACATCATGCTAGCTTCATGCTAATTAATGTTAGCATCATGTTAGCTTCATGCTAATTAATGTTAGCATCATGCTAGCTTCATGCTAATTCATGTTAGCTTCATGCTAGCTTAATGCTAATTCATGTTAGCTTCATGCTAGCTTCATGCTAATTCATGTTAGCATCGTGCTAGCTTCATGCTAATTCATGTTAGCATCGTGCTAGCTTCATGCTAATTCATGTTAACGTTGTGCTAGCTTCATGCTAATTCATGTTAGCATCGTGCTAGCTTCATGTTAATTCATGTTAGCGTCGTGCTAGCTTCATATTAATTCATGTTAACGTCGTGCTAGCTTCATGCTAATTCATATTAGCGTCGTGCTAGCTTCATGCTAATTCATATTAGCATCATGCTAGCTTCATGCTAATTCATGTTAGCATCATGCTAGCTTCATGCTAATTCATGTTAGCATCATGCTAGCTTCATGCTAATTCATGTTAACATCATGCTAGCTTCATGCTAATTCATGTTACCATCATGCTAGCTTCATGCTAATTCATGTTAGCATCATGCTAATTCATGTTAGCATAATGCTAGCTTCATGTTAATTCATGTTAGCACAATGCTAATTCATGTTAGCATCATGCTAGCTTCATGTTAATTCATGTTAGCATCATGCTAGCTTCATGCTAATTCATGTTAGCATCATGCTAGCTTCATGCTAATTCATGTTAGCATCATGCTAGCTTCATGCTAATTCATGTTAGCATCATGCTAGCTTCATGCTAATTCATGTTAGCATCATGCTAGCTTCATGCTAATTCATGTTAGCACAATGCTAGCTTAATGCTAATTCTTGTTAGCATCATGCTAGCTTCATGCTAATTCATGTTAGCATCATGCTAGCTTCATGCTAATTCATGTTAGCATCATGCTAGCTTCATGCTAATTCATGTTAGCATCATGCTAGCTTCATGCTAATTCATGTTAGCATCATGCTAGCTTCATGCTAATTCATGTTAGCATCAGGCTAGCTTCATGCTACTTTATGTTAGCTTCATGCTAGCTTCATGCTAATTCATGTTAGCATCATGCTAGCTTCATGCTAATTCATGTTAGCATCATGCTAACTTAGTGCTAAACATGCTAACATGGTAACTTTTGGTATCATGTTTACGGAAAGTTATAATCCTAAACTAAACTTGTTTTAAATTTCTCTCAATCTGTTTTAAACGTTCAGGCTAGGCTTTGTCAAGCCAACATAAAGTTTGTCTTCAAACTTTTCTATCTAGTTATTATTATTAGTGGTGCTTGCATTTATGCAAAGCATCACTATTATTATTGCAAAAATTATTATTATTATTATTATATTTTATTCTTACATCTGCACGTTTTTTCGGCACCTAACTCGTCCCGCACGGTTTGTCGTAGACCCATGAAAGAGGGCTCAAATCGACCGGCTTATTGAGGAGAGGTGTGCTATGACTTTTATAAGCGATCGGGTGCAGGATTTTTGAAAGGGGGGCGAAAAACCACCCGAAAAATCCCATTGACTTAACATTGCGCCCAACTTTGACGAGTCATAGCTCCGCTCGAGGATTTTGTAGAAACATGTGCGTTACAACATTTGAAGAGGGTGGTAGGCTCTGTAAGAACATACATCACATTGGGGTGTAAGTTGTACCCCTGGGGTGTAAGAGGCGCCCAAAATTGCCCCAATGAAAAGTCAATGGGGGAAAATCCCATAGACTTAACATTGTAAAAACTTTGACGGGTCATAGGTCCGCGCGAGGATTTCGTAGAAACATGTGGGTCACTAAATTTGAAGAGGGTGCTAGACTCTGTCAGGATGTCCCCCACAATGGGGTGTAAGGTTACCCTAGCAACCATTTTGGGCACCCTAGCAACCTATCCCATAGACTGCCATTATAAAATGCCCAGATGGATATCTTTGGACCACAGTGTCATAGAGACATGGGGGTGGGCTCATTTTACTCAGGCATCCAATCAGTCTCTCAGGATCCTTAAAGACTAACTAAGCCACGCCCCTAGCAACCACTTTTGAGCACCCTAGCAACATAAAATTCAAACAGTTATATCTCGGCATCAGAACATTGTAGAGACACGGGGGTTGAACCGTTTTACTTGTGACTAGGGGTGTAACAATTGGGCACATCATTGGCCACTCCCAAGCCACGCCCCTAGCAACCAAATTTGAGCACCCTAGCAACCGAATAAACAAAGCCTTATATCTCCGCATCAGAACATCGTAGAGACACGGGGTTTGGACCGTTTTACTTGTGACTTGGAGTGTAATCACTGGGCACATCATTGGCCACTCCCAAGCCACGCCCCTAGCAACCAAATACAGTACCCTAGCAACAGAGTAAACAAAGCCTTATATCTCCGCATCAGAACATCGTAGAGACACGGGGGTTGGACCGTTTTACTTGTGACTCGGAGTGTAATCACTGGGCACTTCATTGGCCACTCCCAAGCCACGCCCCTAGCAACCAAATACAGTGCCCTAGCAACAGAGTAAACAAAGCCTTATATCTCCGCATAAGAACATCGTAGAGACACGGGGGTTGGACCGTTTTACTTGTGACTCGGAGTGTAATCACTGGGCTCATCATTGGCCACTCCCAAGCCACGCCCCTAGCAACCAAATACAGTACCCTAGCAACAGAGTAAACAAAGCCTTATATCTCCGCATCAGAACATCGTAGAGACATGGGGGTTGGACCGTTTGACTCATGACTCGGAGGGTAATCACTAGTGGATGCCATTTTTTTCCCTAGCAACCAAATACAGTACCCTAGCAACAGAGTAAACAAAGCCTTATATCTCCGCATCAGAACATCGTAGAGACATGGGGTTTGGACCGTTTGACTCGTGCCTCGGAGGGTAATCACTAGTGGATCCCATTTTTTTCCCTAGCAACCAAATACAGTACCCTAGCAACAGAGTAAACAAAGCCTTATATCTCCGCATCAGAACATCGTAGAGACACGGGGGTTGGACCGTTTGACTCATGACTCGGAGGGTAATCACTAGTGGATGCTATTTTTTTCCCTAGCAACCAAATACAGTACCCTAGCAACAGAGTAAACAAAACCTTATATCTCCGCATCAGAACATCGTAGAGACACGGGGGTTGGACCGTTTGACTCGTGACTCGGAGGGTAATCACTAGTGGATGCCATTTTTTTCCCTAGCAACCAAATACAGTACCCTAGCAACAGAGTAAACAAAGCCTTATATCTCCGCATCAGAACATCGTAAAGACACGGGGTTTGGACCGTTTGACTCGTGACTCGGAGGGTAATCACTAGTGGATGCCATTTTTTCCCTAGCAACCAAATACAGTACCCTAGCAACAGAGTAAACAAAGCCTTATATCTCCGCATCAGAACATCGTAGAGACACGGGGGTTGGATCGTTTGACTCGTGACTCGGAGGGTAATCACTAGTGGATGCCATTTTTTCCCCCTAGAAACCAAATACAGTACCCTAGCAACAGAGTACACAAAGCCTTATATCTCCTCATCAGAACATCGTAGTGACACGGGGGTTGGACCGTTTGACTCGTGACTCGGAGGGTAATCACTAGTGGATGCCATTTTTTCCCCTAGCAACCAAATACAGTACCCTAGCAACAGAGTAAACAAAGCCTTATATCTCTGCATCAGAACATCATAGAGACACGAGGGTTGGATCATTTTACTTTTGGCTTGGAGTATAATCATAAATTGTCCCTCGAAATTTGCCACGGCAAGCACCACTTCACATTTTCTTCAGGAAATGTACCTATCTAGTTATTATTATTATTCTTCTTTTTCTGGACACTTTTTCGGCGCGTAACTCGTCCCGCACGCTTTGTCGTAGACCCATAAATTAGGGCTCAAATCGACCGGCTTATTGAGGAGAGGTGTGCTATGACTTTTATAAGCGATCGGGTGCAGGATTTCTGAAAGGGGGGCGAAAAACCACCCAAAAAATCCCATTGACTTAACATTGCGCCCAACTTTGACGAGTCATAGCTCCGCTCGAGGATTTTGTAGAAACATGTGGGTTACAACATTTGAAGAGGGTGGTAGGCTCTGTAAGAACATGGATCACAATGGGGTGTAAGTTGTACCCCTGGGGTGTAAGAGGTGCCCAAATGTGCCCCAATGAAAAGTCAATGGGGCAAAATCCCATAGACTTACCATTGCAAAAATTTTGACGGGTCATAGGTCCGAGCCAGGATTTCATAGAAACATGTGGGTTACTAAATTTGAAGAGGGTGCTAGACTCTGTCAGGACGTCCCCCATAATGGGGTGTAAGGTTACCATAGCAACCATTTTGGGCACCCTAGCAACCTATACCATAGACTGCCATTATAAAATGCCCGGATGGATATCTTTGCACCACAGTGTCATAGAGACATGGGGGTGGGCTCATTTTACTCAGGCATCCAATCAGTCTCTCAG
The DNA here is from genome assembly GCF_030506205.2 of Paramisgurnus dabryanus. Taxonomy (NCBI): domain Eukaryota; kingdom Metazoa; phylum Chordata; class Actinopteri; order Cypriniformes; family Cobitidae; genus Paramisgurnus; species Paramisgurnus dabryanus. Next base: position 42,441,309 of record NC_133343.1, on the reverse strand, counting down.
GATCCTTACAGACTTACTAAGCCACGCCCCTAGCAACCACTTTTGAGCACCCTAGCAACATAAAATACAAACAGTTATATCTCGGCATCAGAACATCGTAAAGACACGGGGGTTGGACCGTTTTACTTGTGACTAGGGGTGTAACAATTGGGCACATCATTGGCCACTCCCAAGCCACGCCCCTAGCAACCAAATTTGAGCACCCTAGCAACCGAATAAACAAAGCCTTATATCTCCGCATCAGAACATCGTAGAGACACGGGGTTTGGACCGTTTTACTTGTGACTCGGAGTGTAATCACTGGACACATCATTGGCCACTTCCAAGCCACGCCCCTAGCAACCAAATACAGTACCCTAGCAACAGAGTAAACAAAGCCTTATATCTCCGCATCAGAACATCGTAGAGACACGGGGGTTGGACCGTTTTACTTGTGACTCGGGGTGTAATCACTGGGCACATAATTGGCCACTCCCAAGCCACGCCCCTAGCAACCAAATACAGTACCCTAGCAACAGAGTAAACAAAGCCTTATATCTCCGCATCAGAACATCGTAGAGACACGGGAGTTGGACCGTTTTACTTGTGACTCGGAGTGTAATCACTGGGCACATCATTGGCCACTCCCAAGCCACGCCCCTAGCAACCAAATACAGTACCCTAGCAACAGAGTAAACAAAGCCTTATATCTCCACATCAGAACATCGTAGAGACATGGGGGTTGGACCGTTTGACTCATGACTCGGAGGGTAATCACTAGTGGATGCCATTTTTTTCCTTAGCAACCAAATACAGTACCCTAGCAACAGAGTAAACAAAGCCTTATATCTCCGCATCAGAACATCGTAGAGATACGGGGTTTGGACCGTTTGACTCGTGACTCGGAGGGTGATCACTAGTGGATGCCATTTTTTCCCCTAGCAACCAAATACAGTACCCTAGCAACAGAGTAAACAAAGCCTTATATCTCCGCATTAGAACATCGTAAAGACACGGGGGTTGGACCGTTTTACTTTTGGCTTGGAGTATAATCATAAATTGTCCCCCGAAACTTGCCACGGCAAGCACCACTCACATTTTCTTCAGGAAATGTACCTATCTAGTTATTCTTCTTCTTATATCTGGACACTTTTTCGGCACCTAACTTGTCCCGCACGGTTTGCCGTAGTCCCATGAAAGAGGGCTCAAATTGACCGGTTTATTGAGGAGAGGTGTGCTATGACTTTTATAAGGGATCGGGTGCAAGATTTTCGAAAGGGGGGCGAAAAACCACCCGAAAAATCCCATTGACTTAACATTGCGCCCAACTTTGACGGGTCATAGCTCCGTTCGAGGATTTTGTAAAAACATGTAGGTTACAACATTTGAAGAGGGTGGTAGACTCTGTAAGAACATACATCACATTGGGGTGTAAGTTGTACCCCTGGGGTGTAAGAGGCACCCGAAATTCCCCATTGACTTATAATGGGGCAGGGAACACGCCCATATAAGGGAATAAAATCGTTCCTGATGGGATATCTTTGCTTTACAGTGTCATAGAGATAAGTGGGTGGGCTCATTTTACTCGGGCATCCAATCAGTCTCTCAGGATCATCCCAGAGCTATTAAGCCACGCCCCTAGCAACAATTTTGGGCACCCTAGCAACATCTCCCATAGACTGCCATTATAAAATGCCCAGATGGATATCTTTGCACCACAGTGTCATAGAGACATAGGGGTGGGCTCATTTTACTCAGGCATCCAATCAGTCTCTCAGGATACTTACATAGATATAAGCCACGCCCCTAGCAACCACTTTTGAGCACCCTAGCAACATAAAATTCAAACAGTTATATCTCGGCATCCGAACATCGTAGAGACACGGGGGTTGGACCGTTTGACTCATGACTCAGAGTGTAATCATTATGGGATGCCAATTTTTTCCCTAGCAACCAAATACAGTACCCTAGCAACAGAGTAAACAAAGCCTTATATCTCCACATCAGAACATCGTAGAGACATGGGGGTTGGACCGTTTGACTCATGACTCGGAGGGTAATCACTAGTGGATGCCATTTTTTTCCCTAGCAACCAAATACAGTACCCTAGCAACAGAGTAAACAAAGCCTTATATCTCCGCATCAGAACATCGTAGAGACACGGGGGTTGGACCGTTTGACTCATGACTCGGAGGGTAATCACTAGTGGATGCAATTTTTTTCCCTAGCAACCAAATACAGTACCCTAGCAACAGAGTAAACAAAGCCTTATATCTCTGCATCAGAACATCGTAGAGACACGGGGTTTGGACCGTTTGACTCGTGACTCGGAGGGTAATCACTAGTGGATGCCATTTTTTTCCCTAGCAACCAAATACAGTACCCTAGCAACAGAGTAAACAAACCCTTATATCTCCGCATCAGAACATCGTAGAGACACGGGGTTTGGACCGTTTGACTCGTGACTCTGAGTGTAATCACTAGTGGATGCCAATTTTCTCCCTAGCAACCAAATACATTACCCTAGCAACAGAGTAAACAAAGCCTTTTACCTCCACATCAGAACATCGTAGAGACACGGGGGTTTGACCGTTTGACTCGTGACTCGGAGTGTAATCACTAGTGGATGCCAATTTTCTCCCTAGCAACCAAATACAGTACCCTAGCAACCGAATAAACAAAGCCTTATATCTTCGCATCAGAATATCGTAGAGACATGTGGGTTGAATTGTTTTACTTTTGGCTTGGAGTATAATCATATATTGTCCCCCGAAATTTGCCACGGCAAGCACCACTCACATTTTCTTCAGGAAATGTACCTATCTAGTTATTATTATTATTATTATTATTATTCCGCTTTCTTCTGAGACTAAATTTTAAACACTAACTCGTCCTAGAGCTTTCAAGCTACATGCACCAAATTTTCCACGGACCTTCAGACTGGTCTGACTTAGTGTGCTATATCTTTTCTAACTGATGGGACCTTCCGAATTCCTAAACGGGGGTCTCGAACACCCCAAAATTTCCATTGACTTAACATTGAGACAAACTTTGACGGGTCATAGCTGTGAGTGAGAAACTTGTAGAAACTTGTGGCTTACCACATTTAAGGTGGCTGACAGGCTCTGTAAGAACATACATCACAATGGGGTGTAAGCTATACCCCTGGGGTGTAAGAGGCCCCCAAAATTTCCCATTGACTTATAATGGGGCAGTAAACATGCCCATATAAGGGAATAAAAGCGTCCCAGATGGAAAATCTTTACTTAAGAGTGTCGTAAAGACATGGGGGTGGGCTCATTTTACTCAGTCATCCAATCAGTCTCTTAGGATCGCCCAAAAGCTATTTAGCCACGCCCCTAGCAACAATTTTGGGTACCCTAGCAACATCTCCCATAGTCTACCATTATAAAAAGCCCAGATGGATATCTTTACACCAGAGTGTCATAGAGACATAGGGGTGGGCTCATTTTACTCAGGCATCCAATCAGTCTTAATAGGATTCTTATTGAGGCATTAAGCCACGCCCCTAGCAACCAAATTTGAGCACCCTAGCAACATAATAAACAAAGCCTTATATCTCTTGGTCTGAACATCATAGAGACATGGGGGTTGGGTCTTTGGGTAATGTTAGCTTCATGCTAGCTCCATGCTAAGTCATACTAGCTTCATGCTAGTTTCATGCTAGCTTTATGCTAATTTCATAATAAATCTTGCTAACTTCATGCTAAATCATGCTAACGTCATGTTAAATCTTGTTAGCTGCACGCTAAATAGTGCTAGCGTCATGCTAATCATGTTAGCATCATGCTAATCATGCTAGAATCATGCTAGTTTCATGCTAGCATCATGCTAGCTTCATGCTAATCATGCTACCATCATGCTAACTTCATGCTAGCTTTATGCTAATCATGCTAACATCATGCTAGCTTCATGCTAATCATGCTAACATCATGCTAACTTAATGCTAGCTTCATGCTTATCATGTTAGCATCATGCTAGCTTCATGCTAATCATGCTAACATCATGCTAGCTTCATGCTAATCATGCTAACATCATGCTAGCTTCATGCTAATCATGCTAGCAACATGCTAGCTTTATGCTAATCATGCTAACATCATGCTAATCATGCTAGCAACATGCCAGCTTCATGCTAATCATGCTACCATCATGCTAGCTTCATGCTTATTATGCTACCATCATGCTAGCTTCATGCTAATCATGCTAACATCATGCTAGCTTCATGCTAGCTTCATGCTTATCATGTTAGCATCATGCTAGCTTCATGCTAATCATGCTAACATCATGTTAGCTTCATGCTAATCATGGTAGCTTCATGCTAATCATGCTAACATCATGTTAGCTTCATGCTAATCATGCTAGCATCATGCTAGCTTCATGCTAATCATGCTAGCAACATGCTAGCTTTATGCTAACATTATGCTAGCTTCATGCTAATCATGCTATCATCATGCTAGCTTCATGTTAATCATGCTAGCATCATGCTAGCTTCATGCTAATCATGCTAGCTTCATGCTAATCATGTTAACATCATGCTAACTTCATGCTAGCTTCATGCTAATCATGCTACCATCATGCTAACTTCATGCTAGCTTCATGCTAATCATGCTACCATCATGCTAACTTCATGCTAGCTTCATGCTAATCATGCTAGAATCATGCTAGCTTCATGCTAATCATGTTAGCTTCATGCTAATCATGCTAGCATCATGTTAGCTTCATGCTAATCATGTTAGCATCATGCTAGCTTCATGCTAATCATGCTAGCATCATGCTAGCTTCATGCTAATCATGCTAGCATCATGCTAGCTTCATGCTAATCATGCTAGCTTCATGCTAATCATGCTAGCATCATGTTAGCTTCATGTTGATCATGTTAGCATCATGCTTGCTTCATGCTAATCATGCTAGCATCATGCTAGCTTCATGCTAATCATGCTAACATCATGCTAGCTTCATGCTAATCATGCTAGCATCATGCTAGCTTCATGCTAATCATGCTAACATCATGTTAGCTTCATGTTAATCATGCTAACATCATGCTAGCTTCATGCTAATCATGCTAGCATCATGCTATCATCATGTTAATCATGTTAGCATCATGCTAATCATCCTAGCTTCATGTTTATCATGTTGGCATCATGATAAATCATGCTAAATCATGCTACCTTCATACCTAAACATACCAACAGCCAGATAGCCTACTAAACTAAACTTCTGTCAAACCGTTTTAAACGTTCAGGCTACGCTTTTTCAAGCCAACATAAAGTTTGTCTTCAAACTTTAATATCTAGTTATTATTATTCTTTCTTATCCCCCCAAAATTTCTGACACTAACTCGTCCTAGAGCTTTCAAGCTACATGCACCAAATTTTCCACGGACCTTCAGACTGGTCTGACTTAGTGTGCTATATCTTTTCTAACTGATGGGACCTTCCGAATTCCTAAACGGGGGGCTCGAACACCCCAAAATTTCCATTGACTTAACATTGAGACAAACTTTGATGGGTCATAGCTGCAAGTGAGAAACTTGTAGAAACTTGTGGCTTACCACATTTAAGGACGCTGACAGGCTGTGTAAGAACATACCTCACAATGGGGTGTAAGCTGTACCCCTGGGGTGTAAGAGGCCCCCAAAATTTCCCATTGACTTATAATGGGGCAGGAAACATGCCCATAAAAGGGAATAAAAGCGTCCCAGATGGAATATCTTCACTTTAGAATGTCGTAGAGACATGGGGGTGGGCTCATTATACTCAGGCATCCAATCAGTCTCTTAGGATCACCCCAAAGCTATTAAGCCACGCCCTTAGCAACAATTTTGGGTACCCTAGCAACATCTCCCATAGACTACCATTATAAAAAGCCCAGATGGATATCTTTGCACCAGAGTGTCATAGAGACATAGGGGTGGGCTCATTTTACTCAGGAATCCAATCAGTCTCTTAGGATTCTTATTGAGGTATTAAGCCACGCCCCTAGCAACCAAATATGAGCACCCTAGCAACATAATAAACAAAGCCTTATATCTCTGGATCTGAACATCATAGAGACATGGGGGTTGGGTCTTTGGGTCATGTTAGCTTCATGCTAGCTCCATGCTAAGTCATACTAGCTTCATGCTAGTTTCATGCTAGCTTTATGCTAATTGCATAATAAATCTTTCTAACTTCATGCTAAATCATGCTACCATCATGCTAAATCATGCTAGCTTCATGCTAATCATGCTAGCATCATGCTAGCTTCATGCTAATCATGCTAGCATCATGCTAGCTTCATACTAAATCATCCTAGTTTCATGCTAATCATGCTAGCATCATGCTAGCTGCATGCTAATCATGCTAGCATCATGTTAGCTTCATGCTAATCATGCTAGCATCATGCTAACTTCATGCTAATCATGCTAGCATCATGCTACCTTCATGCTAATCATGCTAGCATCATGCTACCTTCATGATAATCATGCTAGCATCATGCTAGCTTCATGCTAATCATGCTAGCATCATGCTAATCATGCTAGCATCATGCTAGCTTCATGCTAATCATGCTAGCATCATGCTAGCTTCATGCTAATCATGCTACCATCATGCTAGCTTCATGCTAATCATGCTACCATCATGCTAGCTTCATGCTAATCATGCTAGCATCATGCTAGCTTCATGCTAGCATCATGCTAATCATGCTAGCATCATGCTAATCATGCTAGCATCATGCTAGCTTCAATGCTAATCATGCTAGCATCAATGCTAATCATGCTAGCATCATGCTAGCTTCATGCTAATCATGTTAGCATCATGCTAGCTTCATGCTAATCATGCTACCATCATGTTAGATTCATGCTAATCATGTTAGCATCATGCTAGCTTCATGCTAATCATGCTACCATCATGTTAGATTCATGCTAATCATGCTAGCTTCATGCTAATCATGCTAACATCATGCTAGCTTCATGTTAATCATGTTAACATCATGCTAACTTCATGCTAATCATGCTAACATTATGCTAGCTCCATGCTAATGATGTTAGCATCATGCTAGCTTCATGCTAATCATGCTAGCATCATGCTAGTTTCATGCTAATCATGCTAGCATCATGCTAGCTTCATGCTCATCATGCTAGCATCATGCTAGCTTCATGCTAATCATGCTAACTTCATGCTAGCTTCATACTAATCATGCTAGCATCATGCTAGCTTCATGCTAATAATGCTAGCATCATGCTAGCTTCATGCTAATCATGCTACCTTTATACTTAAACATACTAACTGCCAGACTGCCTACTAAACTAAACTTCTGTCAAACCGTTTTAAATGTTCAGGCTACGCTTTTTCAAGCCAACATAAAGTTTGTCTTCAAACTTTAATATCTAGTTCTAATTGATATTAAGAGTAATAATAAATAGTGTTATTTTTTAACCTGCCATATCACGTAGATTTACTCTGGGGGTGGGGGGAATTTGTTGGCCCTCAGCCTCATTTGCTGGTCATAATTTGGCCCTCGGGGAAAAATAATTGGGGACCACTGCTCTAAACCTTGTGGTTTAAAAAGCTATTGACTTCCCAGGGCTTCAAGACATCAGGAGCAAGGCAAGGAAGATTGTTGCTTATTTTAGATCCAGCACTGTTGCAAAGGAGCGACTTGCCAATTTCCAGCAACAGATGGGCAAACCTGCTCATAAATTACAGCAAGAGGTAGACACATGCTGGAACAGCACATTTGACATGCTCTCCAGGCTCTATGAACAGCGTGAACCAGTTGGTGCTGCACTGGTGTATCTTAGGAAAGATTTGGCTCCTCTATCCTCAGCTGAGTACCACACAATGTGGGAGTGCCTTGGTGTACTGTCTCCACTAAATGATGCAACTGTAGAACTTTCTGCAGAAAAAACTGTGTCTGGCTCCAAGGTCATTCCCCTCATTCGCATGTTGAGGCATGCAATAGCTACAAAGCAGCAAGTGGTGACTGATGAGAAGGCAGCACAGCTCTGCAACAACCTCAACACACTTATGAATGAGAGGTTGGCTCATTATGAAACTGCAAGCCAAATGACTCTTGCCACTCTCCTGGATCCACGATTTAAAACCATTGGGTTTTGCAATCCATCCAATGCTCAGAATGCCATCAAAAGGCTTACAGCTGAGTGTGGAACAAAGGTAAGGGAAACAGCATCTGACCCCATACCATAGCAAGGGGAAACCTCTACAGCAGCTGCAGACACTTCAGATAGGACTCGAAGCCTATAATGACCCCATTGTATTTTACTGTACATAGCTAATCTTTTGAATTTTTCAACTTTTCAGGGACAGGACTGTGGGATCTTCTTGACCTACGGGTAATGGAAACAAGAAAGGTGAAGAGTGCTACTGCCAATGCCACTATTGAGGTTCAGCGCTACCTGAGTGAACCCAACATACCCTGCTCTGAAAAACCACTTCAGTTTTGGCAACAGCACAAGCACATTTACCCCCATTTATACATGCTGGCCCTGAGCTTTTTGTGTTCTCCTGCCTCTTCTGTGCCCTGTGAACGGGTATTTTCTAAAGCTGGCGAAGTGGTCAGCAAGAAAAGAAATAGGCTCAGCCCCAGCACTGTGGAGAAAATCATGTTCCTAAATAAAAATCAATCCACATAAGTTATGCATAAATCACTACAATAAATTACCCCAAGCTTCTACCAACATGCATTTCTATCCCACTATGTATGCAGTTCTTTAAGCAATATCACTCTCATTTTCATTTGTAATTTACACTTAAGCATCACTAATTTAAGACCACTTACAATGTCAATTTCACAAGCTCACACTTACAACGTCCATTTCACGAGCTCACACCTACAAATTAGACGGTGTGGCTATATAGTCATGCTGAACAGGTGAACACCTGATTGCTGACTGCTGATTGTTAATAAAACATAATTAAGCACAAAGCATCCATAAGCTGTGCCCATCTAGCATACAGCAAATTAGTCTGTAAGGCAGTTTTATTATTGTGTAAAAGGGTGTCTGCACTTATGTACCTTAAACATTCATGAGTGTGATTTTTTCCTAAGCACATTAAAAAAGTCCACATTCACCATACACAAAAAGTTATCTTTATTAAATGTATGTTTGGGGTTACCATGCAAATTCAAAGAAACATGCCTTGGCCATGTATTTAAATATTGATTCATTTATTTGTTAATTTCCCTTAATTTGTCAATCAATGAATTCTGGCTTCTACAGTTACAGTTTTTCTGAATTGCTAAAACACATTTTTTGAAACCATCACTCATTTTCTCAAAACCTTAAACACAAATCCCAATTTTAAACAAAATTCACAGAACCCCTGACTCTTCTAGCAAAATCAAACAATTCCTTCAAAACCATTTCACTTGTACTCAAAATCAAACTAAGCTTTCAAATCATACACACATAAGTCTATAATATAAAACACTACAAGCATCCATTAGACACTACCTTAAAAAATGGAAAACACAACATCCAGGAGATCTGTTTACAGAAAAATACATGTTTATTGTACATAACAACACACTTGACAAATACTGTTAAAAATCTCTATTACTGTAATCACACAAGTTTAGTTCAGTGAATATAGCGAATACAGCGAATACTTTACTGTAAGTACTGCAAGTAATAGTAAGTTTTCAATATTACTGTAAGCAGCACTTGTATTTTGTAAAAAGTCAGCAATCCAACTGCAAATTTTGCCAATTGCATCGTCTCTGGTGTCCTTTTCTTCCTCAAACTCTTCATCTTTCTCTCAGACTGTTTCCAATCCACACAATTGGTAAAAAATACCATTAGATAAAAGTGTGTAGAATTTTGAGTTGTTGTGTTTACTCGATGATAACGGTGTTTTAGTTGTGTTCAACTTTTGCCTGCCTGTGTTTAGCATTTATAAAACAAGTGCATTGCAGTGTGAAATGTGTGTTTTAGTGAGAAGTTTGTGTTTAGAATTTTGCAAAAAGAGTGCATGATTTGACAAATGGGTTTAGGCCACTATGAATTTGGTTCAGAGATTGGGGTTTAGTGTTTTAGCAATTCAAAAAAACTGTAATATGTTGTCTGGTTGTGCAACATTCAGTGAAACAGCGCTTTCACCAGCAGAGGTCCTCATCGAGCTCTGATTTGTAAAGCTTTGAGTAATGAACCTTTTTTTCGATACAATTGGGTTGAAAGATTCACTGCTTCAAGAAAGCTTCACTTCGCCATCACTACGTTATACATATAAAACTTTAGACAGACAGACAGACAGACAGCAATCAAAACAACAACACTAGCTGAGTGCAACCTTCCTAATATGGCGTCGACGTGATGCATTTTTATGCCGAAAGCGACCCCTAGTGGTCAGGAGCATTTCCGTTGTGGCTTGTTTCCGTTGTGTTGTGGCTTTATTTCGTTGTGTTGTGGCTTTATATTTTGTTGTGTTGTGGCTTTATTTCATTTTGTTGTGGCTTTATTTCGTTTTGTTGTGGCTTTATTTCATTTTGTTGTGGCTTTATTTCGTTTTGTTGTGGCTTTATTTCGTTTTGTTGTGGCTTTATTTCGTTTTGTTGTGAGCTTACATTTGCTTTTCAAATGTTGTGGTACTTGCCTGAATGGGCCATCATAAAACAAAATTATTGAAAATCTGTAAGGACTGTAAGGAAGCTTTACAATTAAAAGAGGGTGCATTAATATCAGCTATCATTACAGTAAATGTTAAAAAAGATGGTGATACAGTGTCAAACAATGGAAAGTCCAAAAACTAAATAGGGTCACCCAAAGGAGCAGAAGTAAAATAAGTAAAATATAGTGAATATTGTCATAGTACATTTTATGTATACACAATACAATCATACTTAAAAAACTGTACTGTAAATAAGCCTTACGGCAGATTTATGACTTTATGTGCCACAACCCTTACTTTTTTTTGGTGCATTGATTACTATCAGCAAAACCATGGTTTCACTATATTAACCATGGTTTAACTATGGGTTTTGAAAACCATGGTTGTCAAAACCATGGTTATTTTGTGGTTACCATGGTGTTTAACTAGAACCATGGTTAATTTTTGTAAGGGAAAATATATTCATAATAAATATATTTTAAAAAAAATCTAAGATTATTTTTACAGGCTTTTAAATATGTGTATTTTCACTGAGACACATGTAATATTGGACTTAATTGATTTAATCTGTTTTGTAATCACGCACATTGATTATAAAACGTTGATTTTGCCAGAAAGTATTGGTTTATAATGTTCTTTTTCATTTAAAAACGTTTAAGTTCTCTGATATTACCATGGTGACTCATGAAATCTGAGATTCATTGACAATGCCTTTATGTTGTTACCGTGAGCGCGCGTTAACTCTGGGTTACTTTCAGCTGGTTAACTACCTCTTAAACTGTGTTTTGGAACAAACATACCCCGAGTAAGCAAGTTCAGGGTTCATCTGATTGTAAGTTAACCCTATTTTCTGGAATACACCCCAGAAAAAAAATTCATACAGGTTTAGAACAACATGAGGATGAGTAAATGATGACAGAATTGTCATTTTTCGGTGAACCACCCCTTTAACCTGTTAGCCAGCACTTCTATTTTTGAGCATTTTCTGAAAAACGAAAAACCCAAACAAACGTCTGCAGCTCTTTAATCCTACCCTTACGAAAATTAACCATGGTTTTACTACAGTTACCATAGTTTTGCTATGGTTTTTGTAGTAAAACCATGGTTTTCATCTGGGAACCATGGTTTAACTTTGTTTTTTGTAGTAAAACCATGTTTTTTTTATTGTAGTTCTAAACGTAGTTTCGAGAGGAGCCTAAACATTCAGGTCTGTCAATCATCATTATAGGCAGCCTTCCGGCCCCGGGTCCAGCTACAGTTTTTCCGGCATCCCACCTCCTCCCCATCTCCTCCTTCACTGCTCTCTTTCTTCCTTTGTGCATTTCTGTTGCAAGGGGGGGTTGAACTTGGGGCTCAAGCCCCGGCCTCAGGTTCGCTCTCTCTGAAGGTTTAGAGCTCAGCTGTAGAGCTCCCTTCGAGGACAGCAAGCCAAGTTTGTTTACCATTAATCATTAAGATCTGAATGCGCAGGCGAACTATTGAAACCATAGTTTTTGTTTAAGCATGGTTTATGTATAACAAAACATGGTTTTACTACAAAAGACACAGTTAAACCATGGTTCCCAAATGAAAACTAAGGTTTAACTGTGGCTTTTGTAGTAAAAACCATGTTTTTTTACATAAACCATGCTTTAACTATGGTTTTTGTATTACAGTTTTTCTAAATTGCTAAAACACTTAAACCCATTGGCTGAACAAAGTTCTCAGTTGCCTGAACTCATTTATCTAATTGTGCAGTCTGTTGTCAATACCTTAAACCATTTCACATGATAAAACACAATTTGCAGATCTCACATAGACTTTTAAGCAAAACTCCAAACAAATACTCATTTTCAAAACACATTCTGCACTCTAATGCACATGTCATGCATACTGCTAAACACAAGCGGCAACAATCAAATACAAATAGAGCACACATGACATTGATTAAAAACAACCTCTAAAAATTTATTTAACAGGTTTCAAATGATGTGACACAACCAATATAAGCCAGTTCACTGTTGTATACTGTAGTAAGTATCATGGATGTCCTGTAAAAGCCTGTAACTTGTTCAAAATCCTTAGTTCATCTCTCAAAAGTACATTTTTACATCAGTAAACATGTCAGTCCTATCAAAATGGCAAGTCTGTGTGTCATTGTTCATGAACAAGACAGTCAAAATGTTTAGCCATGTTGTCAATATAGCAAGTGTACACAATTATATGTATCAATATTTGAATGTGGATGAATTTACATTTTCACATATTTTACTGTAAACAAATTACACACATTGTGATTTAAAAAAAAGTCACAGTACAAATAAAAAATAAAAAATTAGAAAGGTTCACTGTACAATGTAAATGTCCAAATTTTAGGATTCACTTGACAGGAATTTATCAATTCAGTTTGAAAAAAAAAACATAGAAAATATGCTTCATGCTTACAGATGGTCAACAATTTTGCATGACATGCCTTAATTGCACAATGAACTACCCTCACAAAAATTAACCATGGTTTTACTACAGTTAAAACCAAAAAACCATGGTTACTGTAGTAAAACCATGGTAACCACAAAATAACCATGGTGTTGACAACCATGATTTTCAAAAACCATAGTTAAACCATGGTTAGTGTAGTAAAACCATGGTTTTGCTGATAGTAATCAATGCACCAAAAAACCATGGTTACCACACTTTTACCACAATAAAACCATGGTTAATTTTCGTAAGGGTAATTCCTAAATGTTTTGAGGTGTAAGACTATTCAACAGAAACCAGTATTATGTATTTTCATGAAACTTACAGTTTTTCTCAATTGCTAAAACACTAAAACCCATTGGCTGAACAAAGTTTTCAGTTGTTTGAACTCATTTATTTACATTTTTTTATGATTTCTTACACAAAAAATCTTTTCATGTCACACAATTTTTGAAAGCTCTCACTCAAAGTGCAAAACTACATGCCAAATCTTCAAAACCATAAGCTATTTCTCAGCCTTTTCAATTGCATAAAACGTTGGTTACGTAGGTAACGGTGGTTCTATGACTGGCGGAAGACCGCCAGATGGACTGAGTGGATACCTTCCTCTTCTAATCGAGAACCCAATATAACAGCTGTCACCTGGGGTGTATTCCAGAAAGCAGGTTATGTGACTTAGCCGGGTAAGTTTAGGAGTAAGTAAGCGGATAACCTCTGCTTTCGGTTCCAAAAACGGAGGTAACTTTCGGGTTATGTGAGTAATCATAGCAACTGACTCTCTGAAGATAACCTGCTCAGGAGCAGGTTATGTTGCAGGGTAAGTTCATTTTAGTTACAGTTTTTTACGATTGGTTACACACAAAATCTTTTCATGTCACACGATTTTCAAAACCTCTCACTCAAAGTGCAAAACTACATGCCAAATCTTCAAAACCATAAGCTATTTCTCAGCCTTTGACTCAGTTTTCAATTGCATAAAACACTTTTTTCAAAACACTACACACAATTCTCTACCTAAAACACAAAGATCTATGAGAAAGTCACTTGCTTTCCTTTTCCAAACACAACCAATCAAAATGCTACACTCATTCACATGGTCACACAGACACACTCCTCACATGTGCAAACACTAAATGCTTTACTGATCACTAACCAATCACTGCTTTACTTTACAGTAGTATAGATATGCCTATAAATAGGTCAAAGGTCACTGTTTTGTCAATCTGCACCCCCCCTGCCAATTCCTGGAACAGGACCCCACACACAATTTACTGTATTCTACTGTAAAGAATATACTTTTGGTTTACATGTTTATAGTTTTGTTGTATGCTAATGTATACAACAGTAATATTTGGACTAATAAATATTTTCTGTTTCTACATTGCATTGGCGTCTCCGGTGTACTCCGGTGTTACCCCTCTCGGCAGATTACTTTCACTGTAGAACATTGTATTGAAATGTAGATATAAGCCCATGAAAGACCAAAGAGCTTTAGATTTAGAACAGCAGTGTTTACATGGTATATCCAAAAATGTATTATTTTGAAAGAAGTGTTTGCCATTTGATGCAAATGTTTCATTTTGACACGTGTTTGTGGCATTTTGAATGCAGTGTTGCATTTTGAAGGAGATATGTGCTATTTTGCATTTTGTGTGTGCAGTTTTGAGAATTGTGTGTAGAGTTTTGAAAAAAGGAGACTTAGTTTTGAAAACGTGTGTAAGCAATTGGTAAAAACTGTAATAAAATGAGGCTCCGGAGGATGTCTGAGCATGCGTGTACTTATGATGAGCGTGCAGCGGGTGTGGAAGCATATATTTTGCATAATATTACAATGTTAAAGAGTTTATTTTATTACGTTTACAGTCGCGAATATTTATTGCTGTCTTAAATAATGTATGATATTTTCTTTAAAGAAACCATTTTTTAATACAGTTTTTCTGAATTGCTAAAACACATTTTTTGAAACCATCACTCATTTTCTCAAAACCTTAAACACAAGGGGCGCTCAAGATGGCGACGTGAGTGGTTGTGTTTTTCGAGCTGAGACAGAATAATAGGGTCCACGTAATTTAATAACTCTTTAAACTCTAATGTTGCTTAATTTTGTTAACGGAACGTTTTAAAGTTACCTTCCTCAAACTTTTGTGACTTTTTGTGCATTTTAACAACTCTTGATAAGCACGTGTTTGACGGCGTCAGTGACATGGAGGATTCTACGATGGAGACGCAGACTGTGAAGGAAAAGAGAGGTATTAAAGATATCCACTCTTACTCTTGCAAAATTCCGGAAGGCGGTGTCTGTAAAAGTGATCCAAATAGCCCAACGAAACATCAAATTAAAAAAGCTAAGAATGATGATGGTAATGAGTTGTCATTGAAAGAAATGCAGGAGAACATCATCCGCATTTTGACTGAAAAAATTGACCAAAGAGCTGACCAAACTGACATGGCAGTCCAGCAAAACACTTTACAAATCGAAGGACTGAAAAAGTCACTTGATTACTGTTACCAAGACATTGCTGATTTAAAGAAGGAAAATGCAAACCTTAAGACACAATGCATGGAATCTCAAAAGAAGATGGAAGAAATGGAACAGAAAATTAATGATGCAGAGAGGTATAACAGGCGGTGGAATTTACGTCTTTATGGAGTACAAGAGAGATTTGATGAAGACATTAAATCAACAATAAAAGAAATCTGCAGAGAGATTCTCCCGGAGGCTGACTGCATTTCGGTGATGGGTGGCATCGACGTGGTCCATAGGATCGGAAAAGTCCCGGAGCAGAGAAAGAACGTCAAACCGCGACCAGTGATCATCAGGTTTCTGTCCAGGACGGCGAGAGATTTAGTGTGGAGAAATGCCAAAGCCAACGAATATTTGGTGAGGAAACATCTTCGTTTCAAAGAAGATCTTACTGCTGCAGACAAAGAGGCACGCATTAAGCTGTGGCCTCTTGTGGAAAAGGCACGCAAGGAAGGGCAACGAGCATATTTTGTAGGTAACAAAGCTTACGTTGACAAGAAAGAAGTTCGAATGACCTAATGGCTTGAATTATTATGTTACTATTGCACAATCAATATGTGTGATGTGTAGGTAACAAGTTGTAGTTATGGCAAAGACTTGTTTGAATTCCGCCACATGGCATAGCACTGTTAAAAAAGACGTTATATGGAAGGGTTGCAACAAAAAATATTTAAGACCCTAAGTTAATGGTTTATACGTTAAAAGAGTAACTTGAATTGTAAATTGGTTAAGTTGAATGTCTATTTCGGTTGTATCTATAAATGCCAGAGGTTTACGTAATTTATTGAAGAGAAAATCTTTATTTTTGTATTGTAAAGGGAAGGGTGTTGATTTTTATTTTATACAAGAAACACATGCTTGTAAAGATGATGAAAAGTTCTGGAGGAGTCAGTGGGGAAATGATGTATGGTTTTCACATGGAAGTACTAGATCTGCAGGTGTCGCAATACTAAAAGGTAATTTCAAGGGTCAGATCCTCAGCCATGAGAGTGATTGTTCAGGAAGAATGGTAATATTACATATTATTATCGATCATACTCATTACACTCTTGTTAACTCGTATGCCACCAATGATAAACAGCTTAATTATACATTTTTTACGAATATTGAAACTAAATTAAAACATATTAAGAACAAATTCCCATTGACAAAGATAGTATGGGGGGGGTGACTTTAATAGTGTGTTTGATGAGGACTTAGATCGTTGGCCATCAAGAAACAGAGACACTCACAGTATAATTAAAGATGTATGTACCCGAGTAGGCTTAATTGATATTTGGCGACTTAGAAATCCAGATAAAAGAATGTACACATGGAACAATAAGGATTATTCACAACAGTCACGCATAGATTTTTTCTTAATATCTGATGATTTAGAAAAGTTTGTCCAATTAATTTCTATAGACCCATCTGTTTTGACTGACCATAAGGCTATAAACATTTCCATTAATTCACGTGATTCTGCTGAATCTAAATTCAAAAAAGGTTACTGGAAACTGAATAAAAAATTATTAGATGATGATCATTTTAAAAGAATGGTAACAAAGCTAATTGACAAACACTGGTCTCAGGCTAAATTAAACAAGGTTTACGGTGTGCAATGGGAGGTAATGAAATATGAAATCAGAAAGTTGGCTATTTCATTAGGGAAATCGATTGCCTTGACTAAAAGATATAAAGAAAATGAAGTTATAAAAGAAATAATGCACTTATCTAGTAAAGGTACTTTAAATGTTCATGAATTAACAGATTTATCATCATTACAAGTTCAATTGGATACAATTTATGAAGAAAAGGCAGAAGGTGCATTTATTAGATCAAGGTATAAGTGGATAGAACAAGGAGAAAAAAACACTAAGTATTTTTTTAATTTGGAAAAAAGAAATGGTGAAATGAATTCTATTAGTAAATTATTAATTAATAATGCAGTGGAAGAAGATTCAAAAAAGATATCACAGTTTGTTACTCAGTTTTATAAGGATCTGTATACTTCCAATGTAGTACCTTCTGATCTAAATAGCTTTCTGAATAATTTGGTAGATAAATCTAAAGTTATTAGTGATGATTTTAAGCACTTTTGTGATGAAGAAATAGTGCTTGATGAAATTAAAGAATGTATTGGAAATCTTAAAGACAATCGATCTCCAGGCAATGACGGTTTTATTTCTGAATTTTATAAGGTCTTTCAAAATGAATTAGCCCCATTTTTGTTGGATGTATATAAGGAATCTATAGAAAAAGGAGAATTGCCCACTTCTTTAAAACAAGGTGTCATTACCCTAATCCCAAAGCCAAACAAAAATCATTTTCATTTAGAGAACTGGAGACCCATTAGTTTATTAAATAATGATGCAAAATTGTTTGCCTTAATATTTGCCAAGAGAATGAAGAAAGGATTAAAAGATATTATAGATGAGGAACAGACTGGATTTATACAAGGAAGACACATTAGTAATAACATTAGACTGGTTCTGGATATGGTGGACTATAATGAATATATTTTAGATGAAAGTTTTATTTTATTAATCGATTTTCACAAGGCATTTGACACAATAGAGCACAGTTTTTTGTTTAAAGCAATTAATTTTTTTGGATTTGGTAACTATTTCTTAAATTCTATTAAAACTTTATACAAAGGTTGTACCAGTTCTGTTAAATTAGCAAATGGGACATCTGGAAGATTTGAAATGGGTAGAGGAATAAGGCAAGGATGTCCGATTTCTCCTTTTTTATTTTTGTTGGCAATGCAGATAATGTCTCTTCATATTAAAAAAGGAAATTTTCAGGGTATTACAGCTTTAGGGAAAGAATTTCGGTTGTGTCAGTTTGCAGACGACACCACTTTGTTTTTAAAAGACAGAAATGAAATCTTTAAGGCAGTGAATTGTATGAAAGAATTCTCCATTGCATCTGGGCTAAGAATGAATGTGAATAAATCAGTTTTGTTTCCTTTGAAAGAATGTTCGGTAAACCAAATATGTAATATTCCAGTTGAAAATCAAGTAGTGTATCTTGGAGTGGTGATTTGTAAAGATGAACTTTTACGGAATAATTTAAATTTTAACCCAATTATTGATAAAATTAGTAAGAGGTTTAATATTTGGTTGCAAAGGGACTTGTCAATTCAGGGACGGGTATTATTGTCAAAAGCTGAAGGGGTTTCTAGGTCAGTGTATACGTCTTTATCATTGGATGTTCCTCCCAAAGTCACAAAAAAATTAGATCAAATGCTTTTTCAATTTATTTGGAGGAATAAACCACACTATCTGAAAAAAGAAATCTTATGTAATTCCAAAGATCACGGTGGCTTAGAAGTACTGAGTTATGACACATTAAACAAGGTATTTAAAATAAATTGGATTATTCAATATCTAAAGAATAAAGATAGTATATGGAATTCGTTTCCAAACTATTTGTTTAAACAAATGGGTGACCTTGCATTTTTATTAAAATGTAATTATTCAATTGATAAACTACCAGTTAAATTTGCTAATTTTCATAAACAAGCTCTCTTGGCTTGGACTCTGGCCTATGAATACAACTTTTCCCCTTGGAGATTCTACATTTGGAACAATAAAGATATGCTGTATAAAAACAAAACACTTTTCTTTGACCATTGGTATGAAAATAATATTGTACTAGTTAGTCAGTTACTAAATAAAGATGGGAATTTATTAACGTATAAAGAATTTTTGGATAGATTTAAAATACCAATTAAACCCAAGGAATTTGCTGTTGTGATGGATGCGATTCCCCAAAAGGTATTGACTCTTTTTAAAAATGTATCACAAGATGGAGATCCAAACCTTATTGACATAAAGAACAAAATATTTATTGGGGATATAAATATATTGCAAAACAGAATCACAAATAACTATATTAGAAACAAATTTAATAGAATTGTTTATCCTCCAGCTCGTTTTTTTTGGACTTCTGTTTTTGGGAATGTGAATTGGCGGAAAGCTTGGCGAACAGTGGACAAATTTTTTATAAATAATAAAATAAAAGAAGTCTCTTTTAAAATAATGCATAGGATATACCCGGTTAAGCATGTGTTGGAAAGGTTTAAATTGGATATTGATTATTTATGTTGTTTTTGTCAAGGTGAAAAGGAAACCATTTTTCATTTATTTTTTCATTGTATATACACAAAGATGTTTTGGGTTGAATTGGAAAGATTTATTATGAAAAAACTGAACATTGTTTTACAGCTAACTGGACTGGACATATTAATATACTTCAATGATCAAACACTTGATAAAGAAAAGGAATATCTTATTCAGATGTTGATTTTACTGGGGAAATTTCACATTCATAAGGTAAAATGGTCTGACTCCAAACCAAACTTCGTGCACTTTAAAAATGAGCTTAAGAATTACTGTACTATGCTAAAGAACTGTAACAGTAAAAAATCTGACAGAGCTCACATGATTACAAGCAAATATGACATTGCTAGTTGAATGACATCATTTTTTTTCCTTCTCTCTCTCTTTGTTAATTTATTTATTTTAAATAACTCTGGCTTGTTGATTTAAAAATTGTATACTTTTGTTTGATTGAATATTTCTCATTGTACTATTGTTGACTGCAAATAAAAAAAAAAAAAATAAAAAAAAAAAACCTTAAACACAAATCCCAATTTTAAACAAAATTCACAGAACCCCTGACTCTTCTAGCAAAATCAAACAATTGCTTCAAAACCATTTCACTTGTACTCAAAATCAAACTAAGCTTTCAAATCATACACACATAAGTCTATAATATAAAACACTACAAGCATCCATTAGACACTACCTTAAAAAATGGAAAACACAACATCCAGGAGATCTGCTTACAGAAAAATACATGTTTACTGTACATAACAACACAATTGACAAATACTGTTAAAAATCTCTATCACTGTAATCACAAGTTTAGTTCAGTGAATATAGTGAATACTTTACTGTAAGTACTGCAAGTATTACAGTTTTTTACGATTGCTTAAGCACAATTTTGAAAACAGGGCCCGGGTTGCCAAAACACTACACACAATTAACACAACCCTTCACCAAAGTAGCACAACATTTCAGATCATTTGCAAAATGGAACACTTTTGTCAAAACTATACACAACTTTATAAAAACAATATTTTGTTACCATAAGAAACACACACATTTCACAAGAATTCATTTTTTTTTAACCAGTTACACATTGCTGCTGCTAACCTAAAACACTTTTAGCAAGTCTAATTCTTATTGATAAGAGTACTACAAATGTAGTACAAAGAGAAAGTGCAACTAAATATAACTGATTTCTCTTCATACCCAAATCAGTCAAACATGGAGAATCACAACAAAACATGTCCCAGTTGTCATGCCACTACAGTAGTGTGCATAACACTATTAGCTCAGCAAACAACAGAAAAAAATATAAAATACTGTATCCAGTACAGGTTACAAGTACAGTAAATAACAACAACAACAAACATAAAAAATTATCTGAAAAAAACTGACAATATTGTAAAGAAAATACTACGGTCATCCCTGCTGGAAAAACCAGCATACCAGCAAATTGTGTTTTGGTGTTGGTATGGTGGTGATCACCAGCTAAACCAGCACCAAACCAGCATGGACCAGCATGGGAATGTTGCTGGTCTATGCTGTTTTTTCAGTAGGGATACTATACATTCTCTATTCGCCTAACTGGATCTGGCCAGAGAATTTCATCAACATCACAAGCAATATCCCCATTAGCAAGACAACCCAGGAAGAACCGTCTTGAATGTTGAATCCATCATTGCACAGCTACAGTGTCGATTTGGTCACAGGCGTCCTCCATGGCCTGAATGAAGGGTATCTGAGCCTGGAGATCGTAAACCTTCCACCGCCATGCAGAGAAAAACTCTTTGATATGGTTTTGAAACGGAGAGTATGGTGGAAGGTATAGTACTGTCAACTGTGGATGGTGTTGAAACCAGTTCTGGACCAAAGCAGAGCGGTGGAATGACACATTGTCCCAGATGACAGTGTATTGTATCTGGTGCATTTCATACCTGCTGTGACAATGTGGTGCAATCGGTCCAAAAATGAGAAAATGTGAGGTGTGTTCTAAGGGCCCATTTTGGCATGATGGAGGAGAACCGCATGCTGTGAAATACTTTCACTTTGCCCTGGGACATTGATTATAGCCTGGTGGCCAATGATATTTCTGCCTCTCCTTCTTGCTTTTGTGATTTTGAACCCTGTCTCATCAATACATATGAATTCATGCAGGACCTGCTGCATTTTTATAGTGCTTAAACCTGATTGGTGTGTGTACAATTTAGCAACAGTGTGTTTGTGCACCTGATGGCTGTGTTTAACAGATTGGCTCACAAGTGTGGTCATTTGACAGTCAGTGCTTTGGAATTGCAAAGAAGTGACATCCTGATAGACTTCTGTGTCTAATGTATACAAGTGTGTTTAGTGTTTTGCAAATCACTGTGTGTAATGTTTTGAAAATAGTGTGAAGCTGACAATGTGCTTAAAGTTGTGCAAATCCAGCCTTGTGTTTTGCTCCTTGAGTGTTAGGTTTTGCTAATTGTGGGAAAATTTTAATTTTAGTGTGTAAGCAATCGTAAAAAACTGTAGTAAGTTTTCAATATTACTGTAAGTAGCACTTGTATTTTGTAAAAAGTCAGCAATCCAACTGCAAATTTTGCCAATTGCATTGTCTCTGGTGTCCTTTTCTTCCTCATACTCTTCATCTGCCTCTCAGACTGTTTCCAATTCACACAGTTGGTAAAAAATACCATTAGATAAAAGTGTGTGGAATTTTGAGTTGTTGTGTTTACTCGATGATAACGGTGTTTTAGTTGTGTTCAACTTTTGCCTGCCTGTGTTTACTATTTATAAAACAAGTGCATTGTGTGGGATTTTTATGTTGTTTTATTAATCAGTATGTTATGTTATGTTATAATTCATATGTGCCATTATGCTTTTTGTGCTGAGATATGTGAGAGATTGTCTGTGTGAGTGGAAAGGCTGTTTCAGTTGGGGGTAGGAATAAACCCCTGAAGAGAAAACACGCAGAACAGATGGTTTCAATAAACAAGTTGTTTGCTTTATAACTATGTTATATTTAGAGAAAGTGAAAATTAGTATGTTTAACTAATGAATGCATTTAACCAATTCATGAACAATGGAGTACTGTTGTGTTGTTGAATAATTATGTTTTACATATTTACTACCTACATTTCATGCTGATTGCTAAAAGTGTTAAAGTTACAAAGATGTCCAAATAAGGACTGTGGAAATTGATTTTGTTCCAATATTTCTTTAATTAATCATTTTATTCTATAAACATTGTGTGTTTCATATATGTACTGAGCTATTATGTAAAAATGAGGTGTTTATGTTTGAGAGTGGAAAGTTACCAGCTTTTGTGTGTGTGTAAGAAGCTGCAAGGAGGATTAGCGAGGAATTTACGTCTGGAAACTGTTAAGATAAGAGAGAGGCCTGAGGGAGAAAAGCAAACAGGGAACCATGTTATGAACCAATGCTTTAATATTCACATGATAAAATATGCAATGTATTTCTTACTTAATCAGTATTAATCATTGAATAATTGATGTAATAAATATAAGATGTTGTCTTTGATAAATGTGTATTAACCAATGAAATGAAGGTTGCATACAGAATAACCTAATGGGGGCAGGGCAGCTCAACCTTGAAGAACAGAATCTCCTGTGTGTGTGTGTGTGTGTGTGTGTGTGTGTGTGTGTGTGTGTGTGTGTGTGTGTGTGTGTGTGTGTGTGTGTGTTTTCTTTCCTAACAGATGGTTTTTAATAATGATTAAAGTGTTTCCTTAGAAGTAGTATTGCAGTAAAAGATTTAATATGTGTTTATCTATCTAAAGAAGTTAATGTGTGCCTTATTCATATAACCAATTTTACGAGTAATGAAATGATGTCATGATATTGAAATATGTTTTACATAATAATCACTTTCATCTTACAGCTTATGTTTTTTATAAATGAATGTTTTATTAATGATTTGTTTTTAAGAAAGCATTATAACATGCTATGTGGAGTGGAGGAGTACTAGAGAGGAACTGCAGGGCTCCCAGGGATGAGAGGAGAACAGTTTGTTTTTCTTTGTCTATGTGTGTCCATCTTTGCCTACAGGCTGAAATTGGGTGTGGTAAGGGAGTCAGATTCACGAGGAAGAGCAGCCTTTGTGGGTGGAGATTTTCTGAAGAAAGATCGACGTCACATAATATATAAATAATTGTCAAAAAAGAGGCTGGGTGTCTTCGCTTACCAGATGTGGTCATGAGAAGATCCAGCGCGCTGTTAAACTTTTTCATATCTGATCAATAAATATTTGAACTTAGATATTCGTATCTTGTGCCTTTCCTCTAAATTATGAACATGCAATGGACGCCTTAACGTCCAACAATTGCAGTGTGAAATGTGTGTTTTAGTGAGAAGTTTGTGTTTAGAATTTTGCAAAAAGAGTGCATGATTTGACAAATGTGTTTAGGCCACTATGAATTTGGTTCAAAGATTGGGGGTTGGTGTTTTAGCAATTCAAAAAAACTGTAACATGGATTAATATTTGTGAATGGACTAATTACTTGTAATGATGGCACAGAAACACTGGGATCCATTTTGCGGTGTTTATTAAAACAAACCAATCTGGCAAACAAATCCAAGACCCCTGCAAGTAAGCCTACGATGGCCCTTTATGGGCCCACTTAGGGGTAGTCTAAGGGCCCCGCACAGGTTTGCTCATTGGCAAAACGTTGGCCCTTTAGCGCTGGCCCTGCGCGGGCAGCCCTCACTTAGCCCCCAGGAAGCCCTCATACAGAAAAATCCCCAGAGTTAAATGAACACTGCTGGATGTATATATTGTCCCATCTTACAGAGTGTTAAAAAGTAACAATGAAGCAGAATTAAAAGCTCTGTTATCCTCTTTCTCAACATATCTGTCTGAAACCTAAAATTGCATTTCACATCTTACTTGTAGAGTCATTTTCTTAACTTATGTTAAGATGTTGGCTGTTTCATTTAAAGTCACCATTATTGTGATCAGTGGTTGTTTTAATTGGACTTTGACTCTTGACCGTTGGCTTCATAATGTTTTCTGGCTGCTATATCTAAGTGTGTTTAAAACACATGTTATAGCAAAGAAAAGGCAATAGTAATTGAATATTGATGGTTGATACATAAACAACATCAAACATAATCATTTAATAAACAGATTTATTAGTATAGTTTTCCCCCCTTATCAGAAGCATCATTTTCTGTTAATAATGAAATACTACAGTGTAAGGTCCAGAACTCTCATAGCAGTTTATTATTCTGAAGGATTTTGATAGTTTGCACGTAAACATTAACCACTGATCGATGTAGATGCACAGACATCAAGAATCAGAGTATGAATCTCAACAATGGTGACAAAGAAAATGGTAAATAAAGGTCATTATTTATTCATGCCGCAGTGCATTCTGGGAGTTCTGGATGAGATTTGTAATTTGTTGATACCCAGCATGCATTGCAGCATGAAGCTTTTCATTTTATTGTCACCATCATTGTGATTCATACTCTGATTCTTGATATTTGTGTGTCTACATTGTAGAGCAGATAATTTTGAGTGTCAGTGTTTCAAAATTCTTCAGAAAGACAAACTGCTAAGAGAGAGCTGGGTTTCATACTGTAGTATCACATTGTCAGAGAAAGATCCTTCTGATAAGTGTGCAAACAATAAATTAATACATACGTTTTTATATGATGATGTTTAGACTTTATTTACTGAACTGACCACCACCAAAGTATCGCACTCTGCTATAACAAACATGTCTTAAACACACAAAGTTATAGCAATCAAACAATTGAACAATGTAAGAGTCACAAGTCAAGTTTAACTAAATCAAACACTGATCACAATAGTGGTGACTTTAAATGAAACAAAATCTCAACCTAAAGTAAGAAAATACCTCTACCAATAAGATGTAAAAATGCAATTTAAGGTTTCAGACAGAGATGGTGAGAGAGAGGATAACAGCGCTTTTAATTCTGCTTCATTGTTACTTTTTAACACTCTGTAAGATTGGGACAATATATACATCCAGCAGTGTTCATTAAACTCTGGGGATTTCTCTATGTGAGGGCTTCCTGGGGGCTAAGTGAGGGCTGCCCATGCAGGGCCAGCGCTAAGGGGCCAACGTTTTGCCAGTGAGCAAACCTGTGCGGGGCCCTTAGACTATGCCCATACAGGCCCATCGTAAGCTTACTTGCAGGGACGTTAGGCAGAAGAGTAAACAGGCAGGCAGGTCAAACACTATAAGCAGTCCAATCAAGGCAAACTAAGTACAGGGGAAATCCAAAGGTAGCAAAACAGATAAACAGGCAGATGGTCAATAACAGGCAGTCAGAATAACACTCAGATATAACGCTCGGTATGCAGGGGTTTGCTGGCAATACTTCGCGCTAGCCCTAGGCTAGCTTGAGTCTTAAAGGATTAGTCCATTTTCATAAAACATTTTTCCACATAATGTACTTACCCCCATGTCATCCAAGATTTGTATGCCTTTCTTTCTTCACACTGTAAACCCGAATGCTCAAGTAATTAATGGTATTTAGTACTGTTAACTTAAATCATTACAATTAGTTCAAATTAATTAACCTTGTTGAGTATTTAGAACTTTCAGTTATTTATGAGTTTGTAAAAATGAAACTTTTTAAGTTAGATGAATACATGTTGTTTTTTAATTTTCACTAACTGTCTCTTTAATGTACTCCAACTTAAAATCCCTCAGTTTAGAGATTTTACGTCTGACGTCATCCGCTGCTCGCGTTGAGTTCTTCTCCTCAAGATGACGGATCGGTCGCTTCATGGGGTGCTGTAAGTCTCACCTTTAAACTCAATGTATCAATTCTAAAGGCCATTATGTTTACTTTTCATGTACGTAATTGTGTTTAACAGTTAGATGTGATGTAAATATGATATTTTTAGATGCGTTGTCACATTGTTGCTGTCTTTTGTGAGTAATGCCATATTTGTCTAGGGAATTTAGTGACTGCAGTACTGGAAGATTCCAGTAGGGGGCAGTAGGACAGGTGACTAGGGTCAAGCACGCGTTCCTGTAGTGTGTGTCATAGAACAAAACACTGATCGAGGGAAACTCAGCGTGTTTGTTTGTCTCTAATACATAGATATCATATAGAAGACTAGATGCCCTATTGGCCGCTGGGGACTGAGAAATACGGCGGCCATCTTAAACCGGTCGTTCTCCTAGTTTCGTTGCATGGCAGCAGATAAGATGTCAGACCACTGTGGAGCATTTTCCTGTTCTAATCGGCGGACGATCGCAAATAGAGCCCGGAGGATTATTTTCACAAGTACTTTTTAACATCGCGGTACTATTGGTTGTATTTTGTGAATAGAATATTAACAGAAAATTGAGAAAGAGCCAGCTTATTGATTTTACTGTACTGAAATCGTAGCCAGCTAACGTTCGCTAGGCTATGTTTACTGCACCAGCCGCTGTTCACCCTGCAAGGAGAGTGGGGTAAAGTAAAGTAATAATTACAAGAGTTTCTCTGTTGTGAGTATTGTGTAAAGCGCTATATAAATGTGTATTATTATTATTATTATTATTATTATTATAAGGTGCTGTGAGCTGCGTGATCCGCCGAGCTTTAAAAAGCTGAGATGTCAACAGGAACAGAGGATGTTTTCCTTCGTAGGGAGGACATTGAGGAGACTCGGTTTGGAATCGACAACTATCAGTCTGACTCGTTGTCACTGGTTGTGTCTGTGTTTTTAAAGATAAGGCTCCACCATGTTGCCAAACTCACCTCTCTTGAACTACAGAAAGGGAGCACGGGAAAGAAGCTCTGGAAAACAGTCCTCTTTCAGGGGTGTGTGTGTGTATGTGTGCGTGCGTGCGCGCGCGTGTGTGGGGGGGTTTACAAATCATTTTAAATTGTTTCTTCACCATATTAAAAAGTCTTATTTAATTGCAACTATCTGTTTCTGCATCTTTGTCATATTTATAGTGTGTGAATTATAAAATATCTTATGTCCTACACCACATATTTTGATTTTGGACTCACTTTATATCTTATATCAGAATATTTTATTACTGTTTAGTGAATATTCATTCATTCCTACTATGAACATTAAGTGGCGCTGTCCACATTAGTGTTGGTAACACTAAGATTCTAAACCTAAATATTGACAAACTATATATTGTTGGAAAGCTCAAATAGTATAATTTTCATATTTCATTACCATTTGGGGAAAATTATGACACAGTGAGAGTCAGTTTCTAAAAATGTTACGGGCCCACAGGTAGGCCAAATTTGTTTTTGCATATAACACTAAAACCCTACTCTAAACCTAAAAAATCATGGCAAGCTATATATCACCGGAAAGCTCTCAGAATGTAGTTTTAATATTTCAAAATCTTTTTGCATGAATAATATTGCGGTGACAGTAATTTATTAGTTTGTGAGTATACAAGAGTACAAGAGTATGTGGCAAAATCTAGTGGCAGTTGTTGGTAAAACCATTAAAATTGTGACCCAAACATAATTTTTTTGTGATTTGGATCACAACTACTTGAGACATATTGCTTCATGTTAACATTATTTATTGTGTGAAACATTAACTTTTATGCAATTTTATTTATAAATTAATATGTTACTGCATAATTTGATATATTAAAATAAAGGTAAACGGCTATAAAAATATTTATATTTAATATTTTTACGTTCTAACTCATTTGTGAAAAACCCTAAATTGTCTTCTTTAAAACAAGACCAAGATTAGGTTTCTAGCCCAAATAATCCCAGAGAAATATTAATTTAAAGATGTACATCACATTGTCACCCCCACTCAAACGGGATTTGCGGCACATAAGGGGTTAAAATACGCCGAACCATGTGTCCTATATCATAGCTCCATGAATGACCTTTGCAGCAAAAAAACCCGCGTGAAAATCTGTTCGGTATTCACTGAGATATGATTAATTAAATGCGCTGATAGCTCAATCCACCAGTCATACAGATTACACTGAGTGGAGCGGGTGACCGATCTAAGATGGCGGCCCCATATCTCACCGCGCCAGTAGGCAGTAGCGGTCGATAGGGCGTCTACCTATATGATGTCTATGCTCTAATACCTGTTCCCTTATTGCAGGTAAAACCCCTAGAAAACCTATTATTTATTGCTTTAATGCTTCAGTGACTGTTGTGGGAATTATTATGAGTTTGTTTTATGCACTTTATTAGTTAAAAAGTAGCTAAACTGTGTTTAATGAAAAGTAGGTCACGCACGTGAATCACCCCCCCCCCCAATGTGACGATAACTTGAGAGTAATGGTTGTGGTCTAAATGATTATTTCTAATGATGTGTATATTAATGTTATGGCAATGCAAGTTTTATATGTATTGATCAGGATTTTTTGTTTGTGTTTATACTATTAGTCGATGTGTTAAGTGACTGGTCTAAAAGTAATAAACAGTGGTTAATGTGAATCGTTGTGCACATGGCTGTTTAAGTGATCAACTGAATAATGAGACACATATGTATACTATTAATATGCATTATATTGCATTTGTCAATGTATGTGTTTTAATGAGAGAGAATTGTTGCGTTTGCTACCTGTTTATTTTTAGATCCTGCTTGCTATTACTGTTTGAATCATAATGTTTAACCATGTAAATGTTTCTTTTCAGATTTCAAATAAGATGATAGACTGGGAGTGCAGGGTGTAAAAAGATTCATCGTTCAAGACTCCACCTCCTCAGACACCACAGACTAGAACATAGACACTGCTCAAAAATAAGTCCACTTCCATGTATGTATCCTGATTGCATTCGGTGAACTCAAAAGTCACCTGTGTAGAAGCCATGTAACAGATAATTCCTAATAAGTGATGTACTAAATTCTGGCAGCATCATTTTCATGTTCTTAATCTTTTTTGTTCCTGATTTTTTAGCTTGAAGATTCTGAAGTGCACATTGAGAAAGAGCCACTGGAGCAATATACGGTTGTGCGTTACAGCTCTAATGGCCAAATGCATAGTGACCCAGTGAATGTCTCTGTTGTTCTTGAGGACGAATTGGTCACCACCCACAACCAACTTCCAGAGGCGTTTCTTGTCCTGTTTGGATTCCTGTATGCTTTTCACATACATATTCCTAAAGGACTTGCAAAAACATTGGTATTTGTGCAAAAAACTTTTGCTTGGCATGGAAGATGGGAAACTGTCTCCTAGCCTGCAAACCTTAAAGAACGAGTTGATGTGAAGCATAACTTGTACTACCTCAGCACACAAAAAAGACAAAAAGAGTTACTTAAATGTTATCTAACTGATGTTACTTTGATTTTTTTACTTGTATCTACAGTACTTAGTTCTTATTGACAAGTTAATGTATTAACAAACCGGTTCAGTTTAAGAAATTGTCATGTTTAATGCAACTGTGTGGTGTAAATATATGAAGTTGGCTGTTAAGCATTCCTTGCTCATTTCTCATTTTATAAAATGCTGTTAAACAGTTTGAGCCTGTTAAAAGGTATGTTGTGTTGCTAAGAGAATGTAATTTTTGACTGGAAAATATGAAATGCTGTTAAACAGTTTTGTTACCTGTTACCTTGAACCCATTAAAAGGGTAACTTTACTTACCCTTGGGTTGCTAAACAGACTTTAATTTTTGACTTTAGATTGTATCACATTTGTAAATTTAAGAGAGATGTTTAATGCAACTGTCTCATGCTAGTTTAAATGTATGAAATTTGCTGTGGAGCAATCCTTTTGTGAAATAAATTGCCAAAATTTTATTACACATGTCATGTGTTTTCTGTGAAATTGCTGAAGCATTTTGATAAAAATTTTAGAAGTTGATTTAACTTGATATAGAAAATAAACAATTTGCTTAGCAAGAACTCAAATAGAAAAGTATAGTAAATGACACATTTGATTTGCAAGCACTCAAAATACACAAGTTTAGAAAATGAAATATTTCAGGTGCAAGAACTCAAAATACACAAGTTTAGAAAATTAAATGTTTGAGTTGCAAGAACTCAAAATATAAGTGTGTAGTAATTAAAATGTTTGATATGCAAGAACTCAAACTATAACTGTGTAGTAATTAAAATGTTTGATATGCAAGAACTCAAAATATAACTGTGTAGTAATTAAAATGTTTGTGTTAACTTACTTAGTACTTTCAGTTAGGTCCAATTAACATAAATGAGAACCAGAAACTCAAAACTTATAAGTTCTGCATAATTAAAATCAGGATCATCAAAACTCAAAAGATTTGAGGCAACTGATTACCTCAAATGTTTTGAGTATTTCCAACTTATTCGGGTTTACAGTGCAGTCGAAAAGAAATTAGGTTTTTTGAGAAAAATATTCCAAGATTTTTATCCATATAGTGGACTTCATTGGACCCCAATGATTTGAAGTTTAAAATTGCAGTTTAAGTGCAGCTTCAAAGGGCTCTAAACGATCTTAACTGAGGCATTAAGGTCTTATCTAGCGAAACACCCACATTTTCAAAAATAAAATAAAAATAATGTGTACTTTATAACGGCAACTTTGCGTCTTGCCGTTGCCGAGCGATGCGCGTTCACGACCTTACGCATTACGTAATGACGTCCAAAGGTTACGCTTGACGTATGCGCGAACTACCGCTAACGTTAGTGTTTACAATTGTTGAGAAGTACCGTTCAGAAGTTGAGTAACAGAAAAGTACAACAACGATGTCGGAGGATTTTTTTGAAGTAAGAGATGATAATGACATGGAGTTTTTCGCCGTACCATACCTTTTTGAGCCAGAGTACACAGACGATGAACTCAGACAGATGGAGGAGAGACTGCAACGGCGAGTCGGCGACACGATTATCTCAAGCCATAGTCAGACGAAAATCAAACGAGACGTGGTGGTGTACCTGTACTAAGTGCCAACCACTGCCAACGGAGCAAGAATGCCAATGCTGTCATGAATGGACCATATCTATGCCACCGTTAGAACGAATCAGAGAGTCACCCGGTGCGACGTCTGTTTCAAGCTGCATCACGGAACACAGTGGTTTTTCTGCGTTACTGAACAACACTGTTTTGGAAGTGTTTTTCCGTTTGCCCAGAATAAACTGGAGACGCCGTCCGAGGCCACAAGGACCTGGCGGCACCCTAACAGCAGAGTAAGTATCCCGTTTTGTGTGATTACTACATGTTTGACTGTATTTACACATCAACTGGACACATTTCTTTTAATTTAGTCAATACAGGCTGGTGGCGTACAGGTTGGTTCTTGAGTGGATGCTGAACGAAGAGAGATTAGGAAGAGGAAACAGGAAGATTCTTCGATCTTGTGTTGTCAGTGCCATTAGGGATTCTTACCCATCTCCATCAGGACATTATGTGGGCTTCAGGGAAGCAGAAGATGCTTTTGATCTTTTGTAAGCACCTAACTGTAGTTTTATCATCATCATATTCTGTAATTTACTGTTGTATATACACCAACACTGTAAACTCTTTTTTTGTTGTCTTACATTTTTTTGTTGTCTTACATGTACATTTACATAGAAGAATAAAAAACATTGAGAGAACTACAGTCGTTGGGACTGAATATTTACACTAAAACAAAAATATTTTTACCCAAGGTATATTTCATTTTCCCTCAATAACAAAAAACCTGTAACAAAACACAAAAAACCAGTAACAATAACATTTTACATTGGACCCCTTCCAAATCTTGATAAGCGCTTTGCAATTACTTCCTGCTTGTCAGGCCTTGGTTTTAGCGCTATGTTCTGTGGCAATGCAGCTTGACTTAAATGAGAAGAACTGTCCTTGAAAACAATGCTGGGGTTCTGTCGCCGGAGTAGAACTTTCTCCAGCAGAGTCTCTCTGAAGTTTTGAGTGGTGGGTTTGTAAATCACTTTGGCAATCCATTCTTTGGTATGTTTTGGGTAGACAATGTTGAACCGAGGTACTCCTATAAAATAACAAATCAAACAAAGCATAATCCATTATACTACCTGTATTGATCATATCAGAACCACTGAACTTTCCATTTTGCTTCTAGTGTTTATGTACTCAAATCTATTGTCATGATCTAACATTTTGAGTCATTTTTTTAATAATTATGCACACTATGTTGTTTCCTGCTTACCAGTAATTGTTGCGGCTTGCTGACGACCTACATTTTCATTATGGTCAAGGACAGCTAGCTGTGCTCTTGCAACGATGGAAGTATAGTGAAAGTGGAGGCTCTTTGAGCAGTACTTCAGCAAGACAGAATGGAACACCTCAAGTTCTCCTATAAACACAAGGAAAACATGATAATCAGGTGTACCTACACTGTCAATATTATTTACATATACATACATACATATACACACTTACACACACACATATATATATATTTACACTAACACACACACACACACACACACATACATATACACACACATATATTTTTACAATAACACACTAGGGGTGACCCCGAATAGTCGAAGATTCGATGCATCGATAGGAGAAGCCTGATTCGACTACCAATCTCACAGTCGAATCGTCGCAGATGTGTTATGAAATGAGGATCCTTTAATTTTGGCCGTATATGGGTGCACTGTGCACAAATCTGATTTCACATATAACAGCTTTCTCTCAATATATTAATATACAGCATATTATTATAATTCTGCAAATAATATGTGAAGTATCAGCTTTCAATAAATATTTTTAAAATGCGTTAATAAATCCAGCAACCCCTGTGACCGCACGTCCATAAGAGGTTCCTATGTTAATAAACCATTGCCTCTTTGTTTCTATTTAAAAGAAAAAGCTGGCAATTCTGGTTATACTTTCGTTCTTTAAATAATTTCTTTATTTTATTTTATTTATAAATCACTCTGGGTTATCTGATGTATCTATTTGGCTTGTGTTTTGTTTTCGTGCACTTGAGGCATTTTGCACATTTGTTCTGCACTTTGTTACTTCTGACCTTATTTTATAAAAAAAAATGTATTTATTATAAACGTAAATTCTGATCTAATTTAAGTCTGTACATTTTGGATTGCTTTTCGTTGTATAGATTTTGCACTATTGCGTGCTGGCCATGATTGCGCATGCAATTTAGCCGAACGTGCTGCTCTTCGTCTCATATTTAGAAGTTCATCAAACTAAACATTAAAAAACGGATGTTTTCGACGGGTATACGTTTTTAAAATGTATTAAGAACAGACTGGTTATTTTGTCAAAAGTCGTTTCTTTAAATTTCGGTGATGAAACGGAAAATATCTGCACCGAACCTATATTTCTGCCTGACACGACTGTCTTTTTTTGTGATTTAATAATATGATCGGTGTTCACTTTCAAATGATAGAAAAGAGATTCCTGAAATAAATAATATCATCAGTTGTTTCTGTATCTAAAGTGAATGGAGATGATCAAAGTGAAAGCAAGCAGGTATTTCTCTGCTAAATAATAACGCGTAGTGTCTATAAAATCATTAATTTCAGTGTTTTTATGAATTGTATATAAAGCTTAGTTTTTATAATTTGCATTAACAATCACAAATTATTTGTCATTTCTCATTTGTCGTTTTTTTTGGTTATGACTGCTTTGACGCGCTTAATCTCCAAATTAAATAAAAACACTGAATTAGCCGAGGTTTCCAAGGCAGGATCACCTTTGTTATATTTTTAGGTTTAGTTATCAATTTTTTTGTGTGATGTTCTGTAGATCGTGGCTTTAAAATGTTATGATGAATAATTAAACAAATGTTGCCTTATACATTTTACCTTAAAAATATATAAATGCATCGTCAGTTTTGTCTTCGTTCATCACTTGAAAGACAGTTTTGGTCACTTTATCAGTAAGTTGTTTATGTGTGCTGCTTGTGAAAGAAAATAAAAGTTATCAATTTGTACCTGGTCTGACCCCCTCCCAACCCATGCACACAAATATAGATGATTCGACTATCGGTCGACTATGAAAAGATTCGACAATTCTGATTCGAATATGTAAATCCTTAGTCGAGGACAGCCCTATAACACACACACATACATACATACATATACACACACGCATACGCTGCCACGTCATCATTGTGTACAAACAGTAAAAGGGTCTATATACACATATATATAGACCTTTTTACTGTTTGTACACAATGATGATGTGGCTGCGTATGCATACGCATTTAGCCAACGGAAGTATGGCGAGAATCAGCAGTGAAGCAACACAGACAGAGAAAGTTATTTTAAAAAGTTGACTATCAACTTTTTCAACACAGCTACCAGATCCGTGTACTATAGTGGAGTGGATAGAAGACGTTAGCAGATGGACAAAGTTGCAAGATGCATATATACGTATATTAGTATATTATATTAGCAACCAAACGCAACAACCAGACATTTTGATGCTGGGAAACCGTTTTAATAAACTTTCTGAGTTGCTAACACATTAGAACCAATGTGGAATAACACCACCTCTGTTGCCTAAATGCGCGCAGGCTATTTGATCACGTGAGCTGTAAAAGGGTCTATATGACTGACTTACCAGTGTGTTTAAAAAGAGCCAACTTCCTCAAATCATTAAGAAGCCTTTAATCCAGGACAAGGCCTTCTAGTGTGCGGTAGGCATGTGACTCTTTCTGAAGCCATTTCTTTTTCCGTTGCTGTTCAGGACTGAGATCGTTGTGGTCACATTTTTTCGTATTTCCTTCTTCAATCCAACTGTGCACACCTACTATGTGGTAAAGAATGGAGTTCCACTTCACAAGCAACTCCTGTATTAATACATAAATACAGAAACAATGAAAATTATAATAATAATTGAACAAGTATTGGTAAATAGTTGTGGTTCATCAACCCCACTATTTTAAACATTTTCAAGAACAATTAGTGTATATAAAAAATAATGTTATGTTTTTTCCCTACAATCTTATTTTAAATGTGAAGTTCTTTAGCATATATTAAACAATCAAATTTCACAATCAAACATTTTCAATTTGACCCCAAACATTAAAAGTGTTGCTAAAATTTAAACAGGAGGGTTAACAAAAAAAAAAAAACATGCTAATTGTATCTAGTTGTAGGAGCCATCTGGTCTTATGTTTTATTGTTTGTTTTTAATTGGGACAATAGGTGTCGCTCTAACCTAACCGGGTTCACGAAATATAGGTAGGAACGCTCATGTGGTTACCAGGTGTTGCTTGACGTAGGGGGAGCACACATAGCTTTTTGACCGCTTTTGATGTTTTACCGAAAGTGTGTTACATTGGGTAACCTCGTCGCCTATTGTATGTTTGGACATTATTAACGGATGTATGTGTACCTTTATGGATTATTGCAACAATATGATGAGAATAAAGTATCAACCGTGAATAAACTCTGAACATCTCTTCGTATGAATGGACAACAAATGCGCGTCAACAAAGTGCCCAGTCTAGCAATCACCGCGGGGCTGTAAGTAAAGATTTAGCCCCTACACAAGTCAAAAAGCTTATGCTTCAGGATATTGATATAACGGATTAGTTTAGGCTACTGCCGCATTCGTTTAAATTACGCTGAGGTCGTCGCAGTGGATTATAGCCGAAGTATTGAGCAATTGGATGGCGTGTTCATCGAGCTGAGCCGTGGACAGCGGGAGGACGGCGTTTACACCGGAGTCAACGGATTCAAAGGCCATCTACTAGCAGCACAGTTGAAATCAACACTGCACTTCAAGAGCTGACAGAAATTCATGGCGCCCGACGCGAGGTATGTAGCACTACAATATTGAATGGCCATTCAGGTTTATTTGTTTGGTTTGTGTGCACATGTCACAGGTCGGAGAAGCGGACCGCCCCTGTCGCGGATCACGCTCCTCCTAGTTCCATCTCGAGGAGGTCCCAAAGCACCCCAATGACCAGACAAACCAGAGATGAGTAAAATATAAAAGTAAAAACTTTATTTAAATTATTTAAAACTGAAGGGGGAATTGGGGAAAGGGAATCTAAAAAGTCTTGGGGTTTCGACGTGACTCCTGCTGGACGCCGCTACAGAGCGTATCTGGGTGGGTTGGGCACACACCGTCGCGGCGGCCCCTGATGGCATCCACAAGGGTCCAAGACCCTCATAAGGTGAGTACGGATGACAAGGACACAGCACAACACTCCAAGAAAGCTTTGTGTACTCACGTCAGATTCAATCACTCAATCGTTGCACAGCACACACTCCAGTGAATAAATTAGGGTCCGTACTCCTCTCCAGGTGGACCTGGCCCTGGGTAGCGGGGTTGACTGGTACGGGCCACGCAGCACAGCGTCTCAACCTGATGGCAAACTCTCACAGTCCAGAGTAAGTTAATACACACCCCTCGGCTCGCCCACCTACTGCACGCGTCTAGTGGGGCCGCTTGGAAATGGGTTACACTCTCCTTTAACATACAAGCATTCAACATTAGTGGTCGATTTCTATTACTCACAGTTGGCGGTCTCCAGTCGATCTCTCTCTCAAAATCTGTTAATAGACACTGCTACAGTTGTTTATTCATTCACATTCACATTTACACATACATATATTCATATAAACTTAAGATGAGCATGCATGTGAACTGGTCCCCAAAGAAGCTATCTAAAGCTTATAATAGGTGGCCATGACAAGCCAGGGGAGAAAAAAGGAAAAAAAGAAAAAAAAAGAAAGAAAACAAAATTAACAAAGATGTGTGGCCTACATATAATACATTTCATACATCACATTCATACAAAGAAAGGAAGGAGATCCCATTTAACAGATACAATTTTGTTTAACAGTTTACCTTAAGATTGAGAAATTTATACCGACAATACATGCAGAGTGAGAAATAGTATGTACATCAGGAAGATGTATACAAGTTTAGTAATTGTTTCTTGAGGTTTTGTTTAAAAGAAGAAATAGAGCTTGAGGTTTTCAGACTTTCATCCAGCTCATTCCAAATCCGCGGTCCCCTATACACTACACTCATACCAGTGCTTTTTAATCTCCGTTTTTTACCAGTAATGATATGCATGTTTCTAGTGAGGTAAGTGTGCCGGGGATAGTGGATTGGAACAAGTTCACATAGTCTGTTATTCAAACCAAAGACCACCTGATACATAGTACATGCATTGTGAAATATATTATATTCAGTTAGTCTTAAAAGATCATACCTAAAGAAAATAGAGCGAGTTGGCGCATTAAAATCAGACCATGATATGGCACAAATTTTTTTTTTGTAGAATTTCTAATTTTTTTAAGTGAGTAGAATAAGTGTTGCACCATATAATATTACAGTAATTTAAATGTGGTTCAAAGAGAGTTTTATAAAGAATAAGTAGTATTGCGTGGGGAAGCAGGTGTCTAAGCTTAAGGAACAGACCAACATATTTTGATAGCTTTTTGACAAGATATTCAATATGGTGATTGAAGTTTAGGTGATCATCTATAAAGACACCCAAGAATTTAGTCATCTTCACTCTTTTTATTTCCTCTCCCCTTATTTTGATCGTGAAATTTGAATCCTCGAAATTAAGTTGTTTTTTATTTGGACTGAATATTATGTAGTTGGTTTTACTAACGTTTATGGATAGTTTATTTACTTTGAACCAATTATCCACATTCTGAAGTTCTTTGTTGAGTAGTTGTTGAAGTTCATATTCATTTTTGTGTGATAGGAACAAGTTAGTGTCATCTGCAAAGATTACTTTGTGGAGAATCTTTGAGGAATTTTCCAGGTCATTAGTGTAAATAATAAAGAGTAAAGGACCTAATATGGATCCTTGTGGAACACCATATTTAATGTATTTATTTTCTGATGTCTGTTCGTGGATAGTTACATATTGTTGCCTCTGGTGTAAGTATATTTGCACCAGTTCAGTGGTTGGCCTCTAATTCCATAATGATGCAGTTTGTACAGTAGTATGGTAAAGTCGATGGTATCAAAGGCCTTTGAAAGATCTAAAAATACACCGATACCATATTCCCACTTTTCAATTGCATCATTGATCTTTTCAATAAGATCAAGGATCGCCATACAGGTGGTGTGTTTTTTTCTAAAGCCATACTGGGATGGGTTGAGTATGTTCAGTGTATTAAGATAATTAATAAGTCTATTATAAACCACTCTTTCCAATATTTTGGAAAGAGTTGGTAAGATGGATACGGGACGATAATTTGTTATGTCATTTTTATCACCAGATTTGAAAATTGGAATTATTTTT
This sequence comes from Paramisgurnus dabryanus, assembly GCF_030506205.2. Classification (NCBI taxonomy): domain Eukaryota; kingdom Metazoa; phylum Chordata; class Actinopteri; order Cypriniformes; family Cobitidae; genus Paramisgurnus; species Paramisgurnus dabryanus. The sequence goes on along the minus strand of NC_133343.1, from coordinate 42,402,518 downwards.
GCAATTTTTGTCATTTTGGGAACAGTTCCTGTAAGCAGTGAGAGATTAATACAGTGTGTAAGTGGTTCAATTATTTCTTTGGCAATACTTTTTAATATTTTACTGCTAATTTCATCTTCTCCAGCAGAATTTGAGCTCTTCAGAGCCATTATAATATTATGCAGTTCAGTCGCGTCTGTAGGCTTTAGGAAGAAGGAATTTGGATAGTTGCCTGACATATATTGTTTGTCAGAGACACTGTGTGGTTGAGTTATGTTTTTTGAAAGATTAGCCCCTATTGATAGATTGTATCAATTGTAATTGTTAAAATCATTTGCAAGATCAGTTTTATTAATTGTGTCTGGGAGCACAGTGTCTTTATGGCCCCTATTTAAAACATTATTAAGCACTTTCCATGATTTCTTGGAGTCTCCCTGGGAAGTTTTGATAAGTTCAGAATAGTGACTATATTTACTTTTCCTGATTATATATACCAGTTTGTTCTTATAAACATTGTATTTAGTTTTATTCTCTATATTTGGTTTTTTAACATATATTTGGTAGAGTTTATTCTTTTGTTTGATGGAGTTAAAGATTGCCCTTGTTAGCCAGGGTTTGTGTTCTACCCTACTGCGTGTAACAGTTTTTATAGGAATAGAGCAGCGAATAGAATCTGTTATTTCATTTACCAGGGAATCATATGCAGTGTCAGGATCGCAGCAACAATAAACAGTGTTCCATGCTTTAGCTTGCATACTTGCCTTAAGTTGATGCAATGTTTTATCATTTACTACTTTAATTTTTACCGGTTGACATAAAGGTAAACATTTGTAATCAAGATTAAAGTATAATATTATTGGGTAATGATCAGTTATATCAGAAAGTAAAGCTCCTGATTCAAGCTTAACATTTCGTATATTTGTGACAATATTGTCTATAACAGTTGTAGAAGTATTTGTGACTCTAGTAAATATATTTATAGTTGGAAAGAAAGAGGAGGAGTGTAGTATGTTAATGAAGTCATTTTTGACTGCATCGTCCTTGGAGACATCAATATTAAAGTCTCCAAGGAGGACGCAGTCTTTATTTAATTAATTTATGTATAGTAAAATTTCTTCAAGTTTGTTATTAAAAATGTTTAAATCAGAATCTGGGGGGCAATAAATTATGCCCACAATAATACTTTTACCTTTGTCACTTTTTATCTCAATAAAAAGAGAGTCTGTATGATTGTCACTAACAGCAAGATCGCAAACATCGGCATGCATATTCGAACGTACATAGAGGCATACCCCACCACCAGATCTGCCAAATCTGTCCTTATGATATAATTTATAGCCTTCAAGGTTTAGGGCATCTATGTACGATTGATCATTTAGCCACGTCTCACTACAACCAATTATATTAAAACAGCATTTAGTGTTTGAGGGTAGGGAGACAAGCTCATCGTGATGTTTATTCAAGCTTCTTATATTTAAGTGTATAAATATAAAATTATTTGCTATATTCAGACTTTTTACATGCTCAGGGTCATAATATTTACAAGTTATGTTGTTTTCAACATCAATACAGTGATGTATATCATCTCCATCATATGTCAAGTCTTTAAATCCCATAAAGATAAAACAAAAACATTTTCCCAGGATCACACGGAATGAGACAAGCACACACACACTCACACATACACATACTCAAACGCAGCCACACACAAAACAAGCATACAATACAAACAAAGGGAGAAGACCTCTTTACAAGAGGACACCTCTCGGCTCGCACACCTGCTGCACACATCTAGTGGGGCCGCTTAGAAATGGGTTACACTCTCCTTTAACATGTAAACATTCGAGGTTAGTTGATGATTTTCTGTTACTCACAGTTGGCGGGTTTCCAATCGGCCTCTCTCTCTCAACGCCTTGGACACAGAGCTCCCAATCCTCCGTGAGGACAACAACACACCAAAGGTGCCAATAAGTACGTTTCCGTTTCGAGAGGTTCTTACTTGACTTTTGAGCAGTGTTTCTTCTCTCTCCACAGCTCCCAGACATAGCAAAACTACGTATTTCAGCACCCGAACGACTCACAACCCAGCCGGGATTCGCAGCGTATATCTAATGCAAACTTCACCCACTTCCTGCAAACATCCACGCCGTCCTTTCGCCCAGACCAGCCCCGCACTCTTTCCGCCCGCTTCCTAGCGGTCGCCGGATCAGCGGGGCCTGCGGACTCTTCAGAGGCTCGTGTTTGCTGTGCCGCCCAAGGCGGAAGTTGACTCGCCCGAAATCGACCCTCCTCAATAACCTCTACCTTCTCTCTTTATCTTCCTCCATGGCGTGGCTCGCCCAATCATCGCTCGCCACATCACTTACGCAGCTGTGCCGTGTTGTGGTGATTGCGGGGGATCCCCGGGAAACCCGGAAGTGTCAGTGTCTGTACAAACCAATCCGGGTGGAACCTCTTTACTCTCCTTTTGGTTCCGCCCGCATAGTCACTCCGTGACATCCTCCCCCGCCAATCCGTTCTAGTCCCTAGAACGGGCTCTTCATAGGGACGGGTAAAATGGTGTGGGATTTATAAAACGGGGTGGGTCGGCCTTTGGGGAACCTTGGTCGCTCAACCCGAGGTGCCCTGCCGACTACGCCAAATCTGTCACAGGTCGGAGAAGGGGACCGCCCCTGTCGCGGATCACGCTCCTCCTAGTTCCACCTCGAGGAGGTCCCAAAGCACCCCAATGACCAGACAAACCAGAGATGAGTAAAATATAAAAGTAAAAACTTTATTTAAATTATTTAAAACTGAAGGGGGAATTGGGGAAAGGGAATCTAAAAAGTCTCAGGGTTTCGACGTGACTCCTGCTGGACGCCGCTACAGAGCGTATCTGGGTGGGTTGGGCACACACCGTCGCAGCGGCCCCTGATGGCATCCACAAGGGTCCAAGACCCTCCTAAGGTGAGTACGGACGACAAGGACACAGCACAACACTCCAAGAAAGCTTTGTGTACTCACGTCAGATTCAATCACTCACTCGTTGCACAGCACACACTCCAGTGAATAAATTAGGGTCCGTACTCCTCTCCAGGTGGACCTGGCCCTGGGTAGCGGGGTTGACTGGTACGGGCCACGCAGCACAGCGTCTCAACCTGCTGGCAAACTCTCACAGTCTAGAGTAAGTTAATACACACCCCTCGGCTCGCCCACCTACTGCACGCGTCTAGTGGGGCCGCTTGGAAATGGGTTACACTCTCCTTTAACATACAAGCATTCAACATTAGTGGTCGATTTCTATTACTCACAGTTGGCGGTCTCCAGTCGATCTCTCTCTCAATACACACACCTCTCGGCTCGCCCACCTGCTGCACACATCTAGTGGGGCCGCTTAGAAATGGGTTACACTCTCCTTTAACATGTAAACATTCGAGGTTAGTTGCTGATTTTCTGTTACTCACAGTTGGCGGTCTCCAGTCGATCTCTCTCTCAATACACACACCTCTCGGCTCGCCCACCTGCTGCACACATCTAGTGGGGCCGCTTAGAAATGGGTTACACTCTCCTTTAACATGTAAACATTCGAGGTTAGTTGCTGATTTTCTGTTACTCACAGTTGGCGGGATTCCAATCGGCCTCTCTCTCTCTCGCAGGGCGTCTCCAATGGAAACAACGCCTTGGACACAGAGCTCCCAATCCTCCGTGAGGACAACAACACACCAAAGGTGCCAATAAGTACGTTTCCGTTTCGAGAGGTTCTTACTTGACTTTTGAGCAGTGTTTCTTCTCTCTCCACAGCTCCAAGACGTAGCAGAACTACGTATTTCAGCACCCGAACGACTCACAACCCAGCCGGGATCCGCAGCGTATATCCAACGCAAACTTCACCCACTTCCTGCAAACATCCACCCCGTCCTTTCACCCGGACCAGCCCCGCACTCTTTCCGCCCGCTTCCTAGCGGTCGCCGGATCAGCGGGGCCTGCGGACTCATCAGAGGCTCGTGTTTGCTGTGGCGGAAGTTGACTCGCCCGAAATCGACCCTCCTCAATAACCTCTACCTTCTCTTTTTATCTTCCTCCATGGCGTGGCTCGCCCAATCATCGCTCGCCACGTCACTTACGCAGCTGTGCCGTGTTGTGGTGATTGCGGGGGATCCCCGGGAAACCCGGAAGTGTCGGTGTCTGTACAAACCGATCCGGGCGGAACCTCTTTACTCTCCTTTTGGTTCCGCCCCGCATAGTCACTCCGTGACACACACATTTCGGGGCAAAAAATCCAATGCATTGGTGATAGTCGGGTTGGGGCGTACTATTAAACCTCACGTGGCTAACGTTACTGTGTTGCGAACTTTTGCGGACATTTAAACGAGTTTTGGAGATGCTTGACGTTCCAGACAAGCCCTCCGGGCCGCCACCAACTGGTCTCAAAAGTGTTGTAAATGGCGATGATGCGCAAAGGGATAAAGACAAACGTGTTGTTAAATTAACTGCTAAAGCCTTTGCTGAAAAACTTGAACGATTGCAAAAGGACAGAAAGGCTATATTAAATAAAGCAAGTAATTTGAAAATAGAAATGAGGGAGCTCATACAAAAGGGAGAGAAATCACAAGTTCAGTGTGCTTTTAATAATCTCCTTAAGTTATGTGATGAAGTTAAAGGTGTCCACACTTCTGTAATGAGAATGTTACCAGAAGTTGAACAAGAGAAACATGATGTGTGGTTTAAAGTAAAAATGTTGAATAATGATGAATTGCAATTATGGCTTCCAAGTGTTGAACAAAGTGTCATTGATGGTTGTGAACAAAATGTAATCAATGTTACTAATGTCAATATTATTGATGATGGTATTAATCCAGAGGATAGCATTTCAAATGTAGCCAGTCAACATTCAAGCAGAAAGAGTGCATATAGCAGCAGATCAAGCACCACTTCCTCTGCAAGAATTCAAGCAGAGGCAGACAAGGCAGCTCTGCTTGCCCGTATGGCAGCGTTAAAAGAAAAGCATTCATTGTAGGAACAAGAACAGCAAATAAGGAGACAAAAGGAACGACAGGAATTGGAAACTATGCTTGCGGAGTCTGCAGCTAAGCTGGCGGTGCTCCATGCCTTTGACAGCCATTCGAAGGTATCCAATGCAATGAATTCTTATTTGGAGAGAGAATCTAGAAACAGATCGAAGCCATCAGCAAATGCCATCAATGTAATACCTCAGAGCGGTACCAACTCCAGCAGCGGTTGGTACCGCCAGCTAACAACCCATTACCAATTACAAGGACACCACAGGGAGTTAACCAACATCTTGTAACTAGACCTAAAGAGTGGACAAAAGGACAAAGCCATCGTACACTGGAAAGGGAAGCATTAATGCCGACTCAGGAACTTGATACTCAACCAACAGACCTGAGGCAGTCGGAAGACCTTCTTACAGTTATGCAAAGGCAAAATGAAATTACATCAGCCCTCGTCCAACAAAAACGTTTATCATCATTGCCAGTCAGAGATATTCCCTTATTTGATGGAGATCCGCTGCAATATATATCCTTTATGAGAGCATTTGAACAAGGAGTGCAGGAGAAGGCAAGTAACAGTGACTGTCTATACTACCTTGAGCAGTTCACTAGGGGCCAGCCAAGGGAGCTGCTCCAAAGCTGCCTTCACATGACACCCTAGTATGGCTATGCTAAAGCAAAACAGCTGCTACAAGAACATTTTGGCTGTAAGTACAAAATAGCTGCTGCACACATGGAAAGGGCTTTGTCCTGGCCTATTATAAAGACTGAGGATGTCAGTGCTCTGCAGGCTTATTCTCTTTTTCTGTGCGGCTGTTGTAATATGATGGAGGAACTACAGTACATGCAGGAACTAGATATGCCAAGCAACATCAGGGCAGTCATCGGGAAATTGCCATTTAAGCTCAGAGAGCAATGGAGAACTCTTGCATTTGACATATCAGACACAACCGAACGTAGATCTGGTGAAATTGATAGAAAGACATGTCAGAATCCTATCCGATCCCTTGTATGGCGACATTAGCGACTTAGCATCTGGAATTACTGGATCTAAGGTCATTAATAGACCAAAGTAACATCAAGGAAATAGATTTAGAGGAAACAGCTTTGCTACAACTACTGCACCCATTGAATCAACGGAAAGTGAAAAGGAATGGAGGAATGTGCCACAAGAACATGATTCACTAGTGATTCGAGGTTGTGTATATTGCACTCAAGGTCACTCTTTGGAGTATTGTCAACAGTTCAAACAGATGAGACACAAAGACAAGTTGAGTTTTCTCAAGGAAAAAGATCTTTGCTTTGGCTGCGTACGCTCTGGGCACAGGAGTCGGAACTGTGAACGGCGCATGATTTGTAGCACTTGTGGGCAAAGACACCCTACTTTACTTCACATCAATAGGAGAGAGACTGCCAATGTGTCTATTGAGACTTTAAATGAACCAGAGGCTCAAGCACCAATAGCATCTCCAAAAACATGTGGTCAGACAGGCACTGGAGGAGATCGTTGTTTGCTTCCCATCTTGCCAGTCCAAGTTAAGTCCATTAAAGGAGATAAAATAATTCAAACATATGCATTCCTTGATCCTGGAAGCTCGGCCACATTTTGTTCAGAGCAGCTTATGCGAAGGCTTAATCTTGCAGGGAGACGTACACATTTTCTCTTACAAACCATGGGGCAAGAAAGAGTGGAACCAGCTTACTCAGTCTCAGGTTTGGAGGTCTCCGGGATCGACAATCACCTCTTTTATAGGCTTCCAGAAACCCTTACACAAGGTAAAATGCCTGTAAATCCAGACAATATATTGACTGAGGGAGATTTGGCGAAGTGGCCATACCTAGCAAAGATTAAAATCCCTAGCATAAAGGCTAATGTGTACCTGCTGATCGGAAGCAATGCACCTAAAATGCTGGAGCCCTGGGAGGTTGTTAACAGCAGTGAAGATGGGCCATATGCCATGAGGACAGCATTAGGCTGGGTTATTAATGGCCCATTGCAAGGAAACAACAGTTCCAGTGCAGAGTGTATGACAGCCATGGTTAATAGGATTTCCGTGTGTAATTTGGAAGAAATGCTAAACAACCAGTATAACCATGACTTCAACAAGAGTGCTACAGATGAAAAGGGACTATCAATTCAATTTCAATTCAATTCAATTTTATTTATATAGCGCTTTTCACAAAAGTCAATTGTTTCAAAGCAGCTTTACATAAATAGAAGCAGTGAAAAGCACAGAAAAGCAACAGATAGCACAACAAAATACATGATAGCATGAGCAGTTAAATTTGCTGCGGCTATGACTCAATATTATAAGTGCACGTATTACTAAAGCAACGTATAGAAGAGGAAGCTAGGTAAAGCCCAAAAAGGCTGCCTCCTCGGGGTGAAAAACCCCCTAGGAGAAAAAAAAAACCCGGGCTTTTATCCGAGGAAAAATAAGTCCTAGGAGGGAAAAACCCTTGGGAGAACGGAGATTTAGCGGAGATTAAGCGGTTCTGCCGGTGATCGTTGGTCAGGCATCAGCTGGGCATAACGTTGAAGGACGGCCAGTAGATCAGAGGTGTGCCGACTTTCACATCTACTGGGTCTGTTTGTCTCGTTGTCCTCGGGTCGAGGACGAGACAGGGAGAGAAAAACAAAATCGTATTAGCGTAGCGGCCGTTCATATGTATTGAAGTGTCACACAGTGATGTGGTTTAACTCAGCTTAGTTCCAGACAGACTAACTATTGCGGCATAATTATATTATCCACAGTTGAGGATTAGCAAATTGGGGGCCCAATGCGAGGGTATATATGGTAAATAAGGGTCACCTTCCAATTTTTAAGAGAAAATGAAACCTGACGACCCGTTTGACTAAGGCCTAAATCCCCACTGTCGTCGTTAATGCAGGTTCAGTGGCAAACGGGTCTATATTGTATACCATTAACAGGACCAGGAGAAAATGCCAAAAACATCGCAACCCGACCATACGTGCTAACCCGTTTGACTAAGGCCGGAAGCCCCACTGTCGTCGTTAATGCAGGTTCAGTGGCAAACGGGTCTGTATGGCATACTATTCACAAGACACACGAAAGCGCGATAAACGCAACCAGACCATACATACCAACCCGTTTGACTAAGGCTGGAGGCCCCACTGTCGTCGTTAATGCAGGTTCAGTGGCAAACGGGTCTGTATGGCATACTATTCATAAGACTTATGATAGCGCCAAAATCGCAACCCAACCATACGTGCCAACCCGTTTGACTAAGGCTGGAGGCCCCACTGTCATCGTTAATGCAGGTTCAGTGGCAAACGGGTCTGTATGGCATACTATTCACAAGACACACAAAAGCGCGAAAAACGCAACCCAACCATACATACCAACCCGTTTGACTAAGGCTGGAGGCCCCACCGTCGTCGTTAATGCAGGTTCAGTGGCAAACGGGTCTGTATGGCATACTATTCACAAGACACACGAAAGCACCAAAATCGCAACCCAACCATACGTGCCAAACCGTTTGACTAAGGCCGGAAGCCCCACTGTCGTCGTTAATGCAGGTTCAGTGGCAAACGGTGGCAAACTATTTAATGCAATTCATTTTAAGTGTTCATGCAGAAAAGGTTTTTATTTATTTATTTGGTTGGTCTGTGTTATGACCGTGAGTGCTTTGTTCCGTGAAAATAACTATTGCGAGTTAAGAACCTTTACTAGACAAATTATGCGAATGCTTTGTTGAAGAGAAAAGTTTTAAGTCTAGATTTAAAATGATCGACTGTGTCTGATTCTCGGACATCGGTTGGTAAATCATTCCAGAGCTTAGGGGCTAAGTAGGAAAAGGATCTTCCACTTTTAGACACTTTTGATAGTCTAGGGATAATCAATAGGCCAGAATTTTGCGACCGTAGTGTGCGTGATGGATTGTATTCTGATAGTAATTCTCTAAGATATGAGGGTGCTAAGCCATTTAAAGCTTTGTAGGTGATTAGTGATATTTTAAATTGGATGCGATATTTAACTGGTAGCCAGTGTAAAGATGCCAGAATTGGGCTGATGTGGTCATAGTTCTTAGATCGAGTAAGTACCCTTGCAGAAGCGTTTTGAACTAGCTGAAGCTTGTTGACCTGATTTGAATGGCATCCCCCGAGTAGCGAATTACAATAGTCTAATCTAGAGGTCATAAAAGCATGAATAAGCTTCTCTGCATCAGATGTAGACAGTATATGGCGTATTTTTGAGATATTTCTAAGATGGAAGAATGCTGTGCGGCAGACGTTGGCGATATGACTATCAAAGGATAAGTTGCTGTCGAACATCACACCTAAGTTCCTAACCGTGGAAGATGGCACCACAGTACAGCCATCTATGTGCAATTTGTAATCTGACATATTATGTTTGTAGCGATTTGGTTCAATAATAAGTACCTCTGTCTTGTTGGAGTTGAGCTTAAGAAAGTTATGTGCCATCCAGTCACTAACATCGCTAATGCAGTCTTTCAGCTTAGAAAACGTGTGTGTTTCGCTGGGATGCGAGGAGATGTAAAGCTGGGTATCATCCGCATAGCAGTGAAAACTTATGTTATGTTTCCTGATAATGTCTCCTAGGGGTAACATGTATAACGAGAACAGGATAGGACCTAAAACTGATCCCTGCGGTACACCGTATTTAACCAGGGAGTGATATGACTCTTCCTCATTTACATAAACAAAGTGATAGCGATTGGTTAGATATGACCTAAACCAGGCTAGCGCCTGACCACTGATACCAACATAGTTTTCTAGTCTATTGAGTAAGATTCTGTGATCTATTGTGTCAAAGGCTGCACTAAGGTCTAGTAATATAAGAATTGAGATTTCACCACGATCGGATGTTAATAGGAGGTCATTTGTAACTCTAAGCAACGCTGTCTCTGTGCTATGGTGGGGCCTGAATCCTGATTGGAACTTTTCATATGTACTATTATTCGTCAAGAATGTGCGTAACTGGCTTGCCACTACCTTTTCTAATATTTTCGAAAGAAAAGGGAGATTTGAGATTGGTCTAAAGTTATTAAGTTCTCCTTGGTCAAGCTGTGGTTTTTTAATCAGCGGTTTAATAACTGCTAGTTTGAAAGCTGTTGGAACGTATCCTATTTCTAGCGATGAGTTAAAGATATTTAGAACCGGGGTTGACACTACAGGAAATACTTCTTTAAGTAGTTTTGTGGGAACGGGGTCTAATATACAGGACGATGATTTGGATGATGTGACTAGTTTAGAGAGCTCATCTATTGTAGTAGGTTTAAATGAATCAAGATGTTCGTATGGTAGTCTAGTGTTAAGTGAACTAATGGGTAGAGTGGTGGCTGCCTGGGTAGCTACGATGTTTTCCCTAATAGCCGAAATTTTGTTAGAAAAGAAGTTCATGAAGTCGTTACTATTGTGTTGAAGTTTACTATTGATTTCTGTTTGTTCTTTGTTTCTAGTCAGTTTCGCAACTGTGCTAAAGAGGAAACGAGGGTTATTATGATTCTCATTTATAAGCTTGCTAAGATATGTAGATCTGGCAGTTTTAATAGCCTGTCTGTAGTGTTTAACACTCTGTTTCCATGCTGCGCGCCATACTTCTAACTTTGTGCTTCTATAATGTCTTTCCATTTTTCTAGCTGCCTTTTTAAGGGCTGCGGTGTGATGGTCATACCATGGAGCTGGCGGTTTTTCTTTGAATCTCTTTTTTGGGAGCAACGGCATCCAATGTGTTAGAACAGACATTGTTTATGACTGTGGTGCCCTTGAGCAAAGCCCAGTTGCTCTCTGGGTGCTGTAGTGATAGTTGTCCACTGTTCTGAGTGTGTTTGTGTGTTCACTACTCACTGGGTTAAATGCAGAGGTCACATTTCAAGTATGCATTACCATACATTGACAATTCAATTCTGCACTTCACTTGAAAATACTAAAGAGTTACTATGCTTACTTTTAATTTATAACATATGACATAAAAATGTGTGTCATGTAAACTGACCTGCACCAATTCAAAGTGCACAATCTTGTCTGTTTTGTCATCCATTATAGAGTAAGTGTTGTATTTGGCCGAAAAACCAGGGCTGAAAGAAACACAAGTACAAAACATTCCATAAGTGTTACTGGAAATTGTCCCAAAATATAATAAAATTAAGTGTTAATTTACTTGCCTGTCTGACCTCCCATCCCCTGACAAATGAATTGGATTACAGAGTTCATTTTGCACATGCAAGTCATTAATTATGGCTTTCTGTTGTTCTTCGTATTCTTCATTAATAACTGGGATAAGGTAAGAAGACTGAATTTCATAGAAAGTAGATTTCTTTGGTAATTGAAGGTTGAGTATAGAGGCCCAATCGTTGATGTCAGTATATGTTGCTCCAGTGACTAGTGTGCTTGCAGAAACAAGAAGGTTATTAACAGGCATTCCTCTGACATCAGTGCAAGAACTCCACTGTCCCTTGTGTTTATTTTCACATTCCCAGTGAACACGGAGTAGACTTCCTACTGTTGCTTTTCTGATTTTTGTTATTAGTGAGCCACATTCTTGACATCTTTTGAAAAGCTCCATGACATTAGGCTCGTTGACAATCCATTTTGTTGCTTTCCAATTAATTTCATATTCATCATCATCATCTGAGTTTGGGGATGAAGTTGATGTTGAACTCAGGGGCTGAAAGCTAATATCTTCTTCGTCCGATGGTGGATCAATCGACTGCATGCTAACACTTTAGCTCCAAACTGTCTTCACATTGTTCTGTGGTTGAAAATACATGGTAGGCTGTGAAATTAAATGGAGTAATTTCAGCAACTGAATATAAAATAGTTGTGTTAAAACACCTAGGGTGTAAGAGCTCAGCTGTCCAAACTGAAAACAACTTGCATTGACATATCTTAAATGGCCTTTGTTTTGCCTCAAAATGCACACAAGTAATGTTTTATGTAAGGCATTTTTGTTTAAACTAGTTATGATTCATAAATATAGCTGCAAGCAGCGATGGCGGGCCCTCGCACGTTTGTTTACCGCTACACGGTGCCTCCGAGAAAACGATGCACGGTGGGCATGTGCATCAAGTGGGTATATATCAGTGTACTATTTCATGTTGCTACTGACCCATTTAGGTACAGTAGGTAAAAGAAACCCCATATTTTCGACAAACGGGGGCGCTAGTCAGTCACTAAATAGACATGCCTTTATCTGACGTTTTTGTCAACACTTAACAGCCGACAAATCAGATGTGTGTGCCAAATTTAAACTTAATCTACGCTGCAAAGAGCCTGAAATATGCCTGAAATAAAAGTAAGTTTGACGCGTTGCCATGGGAACAGCGTTCGATGTGTCAAAAATTCCTTTGCAATTTAACGTCTTCAATGTCTCAGCATCATGTTGACCACTTCTGGTGTCAATCGCATGAATCCCATACGAGGAGTATTCAAAAGTTCACAGCATGTAACTGTCAGCCTTAAATATGCTGGAAAATGAAAGCAAAGTTTGACTCGTTGCCATGGGAACAACGTTTGAGATATCAAAAATCCCTTCGCAATTTATCATCTACAATGTCTCAGCATCATGTTGACAACTTCTGGAGTCAATCGCATGAAAATCCTAGAAGGAGTATTTAAAAGAGCATCGCATGGAACTGTAAGGCTTAAATATGCCTTTAAAATGAAAGTAAAGTTTGACAGGTTGCCATGGGAACAGCGTTCGAGATATCAAAAATCCCTTCGCAATTTATCATCTACAATGTCTCGGCATCATGTTGACCACTTCTTGTGTCAATCGCATGAAAATCCTAGAAGGAGTATTTAAAAGAACATCGCATGGAACTGTCAAAAAAATCCAGCTTTGTGACTGACACACTTCCTGGCGCCTGGTGGTGGCGCTATACCCGGCAGTCACAATAGGAACATCGATGCGATCGGAATCTTCAGACGAACAAACACCCCGCATGGCATCACAATAAGATATTTTTTGCCTTAGATATTAGACACTTCCTGTTTCTCTGATTTCGCCATAAATTTGTCGGCTCGCCATGGCAGAACCGTTCGAGATATCAAAAATCCCTTCACAATTTAGCAAGTCCAATGTCTCGGCATCATGATCGCCACGTTTGGTGTCATTTGCATGAATCCCCTAGGAGGAGTATTTAAAAGTTCACCGCATGCATTTTTTAAACAATCCAAAATAGCCGACTTCCTGTTGGGCGGAGCTTAAATGTTAGAGGGCGAAAGTTGTTCGGGTTGATGAGATCTATAAGCGTACCAACTCTCGTACATGTGCGTACATGTTTGCCCGATCTGTGCAACAATGTTTGTTTTTGCATTACAGGGGGCGCTACAGAGCTCCCTTGCCACGCCCGAGTTCCAGCCTTTGCCGGGTCCTAATGGCCGACGACTCTGACATCTCTGCCAATTTTCAAGAGTTTTTGAGTATGTTAAGGCCCCCAAATTGCCCCGAAACGTAAAAAAAAATAATAAAAAATAAATAATAAATATAGCTGCAAGCAGCTATGGCGGGCCCTCGCACGTTTTTTTTACCGCTACACGATGCGTCCGAGAAAACGATGCCCGGTGGGCAAGGGCATCAAGTGGGTAAACATCAGTGGGCTATTTTTTATGTTTTTACTGAGCCATTTGGGGACTGTAGGTAAAACAAAAACCCCACATTTTAGACAAACATGGGCGCTAGTGAGCCACTTAAGAGACACGCCTATATCTGACCTTTTTGTGCACACTTAACAGCTGACAACTCTGATGTGTGTGCCAACTTTAAGGTTAATCTAATCACGCCAAGAGCCTTAAATATGCCTGAAATAAAAGTAGTTTGCGGCGTTGCCATGGGAACAGCGTTCGAGATATCAAAAATCCCTTCGCAATTTATCATCTACAATGTCTCGGCATCATGTTGACCACTTCTGGTGTTAATCGCATGAATATCCTAGAAGGAGTATTTAAAGGAACATCGGCATCAACTGAAAGGCTTAAAAATGCCTTTAAAATGAAAGTAAAGTTTGACGCGTTGCCATGGGAACAGCGTTTGAGATATCAAAAATCCCTTCGCAATTTATCATCTACTATGCCTCAGCATCATGTTGACCACTTTTGGTGTTAATCGCATGAATATCCTAGAAGGAGTATTTAAAGGAACATCGGCATCAACTGAAAGGCTTAAAAATGCCTTTAAAATGAAAGTAAAGTTTGACGCGTTGCCATGGGAACAGCGTTTGAGATATCAAAAATCCCTTCGCAATTTATCATCTACAATGTCTTGGCATCATAATCGCCACGTTTGGTGTCAATCGCTTGAATATCCTAGAAGGAGTATTTAAAGGAACATCGGCATCAACTGAAAGGCTTAAATATGGCTTCAAAATGAAAGTAAAAAGTTTGACACGTTGCCATGGGAACAGCGTTTGAGATATCAAAAATCCCTTTGCAATTTATCATCTACAATGTCTCGGCACCATGTTGACCACTTCTGGTGTCAATCTCATGAATATTCTAGAAGGAGTATTTAAAAGAACATCGGCATCAACTTAAAGGCTTAAATAAGCCTTTAAAATGAAAGTAAAGTTTGACGCGTTGCCATGAGAACAGCGTTTGAGATATCAAAAATCCCTTCGCAATTTATCATCTACAATGTCTCGGCATCATGTTGACCACTTCTGGCGTCAATCGCATGAATATTCTAGAAGGAGTATTTAAAAGAACATTGGCGTCAACTGAAAGGCTTAAATATGCCTTTAAAATGAAAGTAAAATCTGACGCGTTGCCATGGGAACAGCGTTCGAGATATCAAAAATCCCTTCGCAATTTATCATCTACAATGTCTCAGCATTATGTTGACCACTTCTGGAGTCAATCACATTATTTCTCCAGGAGGAGTATTTAAAAGTTTACCGCATGCAGCTGTAAGGTTTAAATATTCCTTAAAAATGAAAGTAAAGTTTGACAGGTTGCCATGGGAACAGCGTTCGAGATATCAAAAATCCCTTCGCAATTTATCATCTACAATGTCTTGGCATCATGTTGACCACTTTTGGTGTCAATCGCATAAACATTGTAGGAGGAGTATTTAAAAGAACATCGCATGGAACTGTCAAAAAAAATCCACCTTTGTGACTGACACACTTCCTGGCGCCTGGTGGTGGCGCTATACCCGGGAGTCACAATGGACACATCGATGCGATCGGAATCTTCAGACGAACAAACACCCTGCATGGCATCACAATAAGATATTTTTTGCCTTAGATATTAGACACTTCCTGTTTCTCTGAATTCGCCATAAATTCGTCGCCTCGCCATGGCAGAACCGTTCGAGATATCAAAAATCCCTTCGCAATTTAGCAAGTACAATGTCTCAGCATCATGTTTACCACGTTTGGTGTCAATCGCATGCATCCTCTAGGAGGAGTATTTAAAAGTTCAATGCATGCATTTTTTAAACAATCCAAAATAGCCGACTTCCTGTTGGGCGGAGCTTAAATGTTAGAGGGTGAAAGTTGTTCGGGTCGATGAGATCTATATGCGTACCAAGTCTCGTACATGTGCGTAAATTTTTGCCCGATCTGTGCCTCAATGTTTGTTTTTGCATTACAGGGGGCGCTACAGAGCTCCCTTACCACGCCCGAATTCCAGCCTTTGCCGGGTCCTAATGGCCGACGACTCTGACATCTCTGCCAATTTTCAAGAGTTTTTGAGTATGTTAAGGCCCCCAAATTGCCCTGAAACGTAAAAAAAAAATAAAAAAAAAAAAAAAAAAAAAAAAAAAATAATAAATCCGAGCAAAAACAATAGGGCTTCGCACCTTTCGGTGCA
This sequence comes from Paramisgurnus dabryanus, assembly GCF_030506205.2. Lineage (NCBI taxonomy): Eukaryota > Metazoa > Chordata > Actinopteri > Cypriniformes > Cobitidae > Paramisgurnus > Paramisgurnus dabryanus. The sequence goes on along the minus strand of NC_133343.1, from coordinate 42,386,750 downwards.
GGCCATTCTGGCCTGCTCCTCGGTGCTCGAGCCCTAATAAATCCGAGCAAAAACAATAGGGCTTCGCACCTTTCGGTGCAGGCCATTCTGGCCTGCTCCTCGGTGCTCGGGCCCTAATTAAACTAAAGCTTAATCCTGGCATAGGCGATCCCTGTCCAGGAACCACGCCTTATAGTATATGAAACCCAGTATACATGTGCATTTTTAAGGATAAAACATATCAAAATATTTAAATACTTTTTTACATTGTAATTCACAAACGTTAGTACTTACAGAGAGTTGGGAGCGTATTGGAGGCAGAGCATAATATGTACCAGATGTTGACGTATTTGTCTGCTTTCGAACAGATTCTGGACTTGTGAGCACTAAAACTTTCAAATGAGCGTCTGAAAACTGTGTGGTCGTAGTTTCTGGAGCAGGGTTCTGTTGTTTTACAGGTGTTGACCGTGGGACATCAGCAAAAAAAAGTCCTGCTTTCTCGCAATTAAGCTCCGCTTCATTCTGTGTTGCAAGGGACTCTTGACTTTCATGAGACGGATACTGAGAAGTTAAAGAAACATAGATTAATACGTTTTTAATAATAGGAAGACATTTCTAATAAAAAAAAATGACCACGTTTTGAAGCACACTGACGAAAAGCAAAAATAATAAATCGAAACATAAAAAACATGCATACCTCTGCTTGCCGTAGAAACGTTATGGGCACAGCTGACGCTTTTAGAAAACGACGCCGTCCTTGCTCGTTGTGGTGGAAATCATCCTGAAAAAAATTATCGCTGCACACTCTCTTCTCAGTCAGAAAATCTACAAGTGTGTTGATATCCATGTCCAGCGCGAGAAGCCACAGCATCAGTCGCTCAGGGTTGCGTGTTGGAAATCTGTGAGAACTCCGGGTAATGTTACTTTCTAGCGAAAGTAATCTTTTCTTTTTCAAGATATTGCCACATCTAGGGTACGCACACGTACGAACCATTTTAAACCATAAATTGACAACACAAACAACCTTATTTGTGTCACTCCACAGCTAACAACTTCTGAACGGTACTTCTCAACAATTGTAAACACTACGGTAACTAACGTTAACGGTAACCTTGGAGGTCATTACGTAATGCGTAAGGTCGTGAACGCGCACCGCTCGGCAAGACGCAAAGTTGCCATTATAAAGTACACATTATTTTTCTTTTATTTTCGAAAATGTGGATGTTTCGCTAGATAAGACCCTAATGCCTCAGTTAAGAACGTTTAGAGCCCTTTGAAGCTGTACTTAAACTGCAATTTTAAACTTCAAATCATTGGGGTCCAATGAAGTCCACTATATGGATAAAAATCTTGGAATATTTTTCTCAAAAAACCTAATTTCTTTTCGACTGAAGAAAGAAAGGCATACAAATCTTGGATGACCTGGGGGTAAGTACATTATGTGGAAAAATGTTTTATGAAAATGGACTAATCCTTTAAGTAGGGCAAAACAGGAAACAAGCAGAGAAGCAAGAGGTGCGGCGGTATGGACGTTACAGAATCCCCCCCCTCTAGGAGCGCCTCCTGGCGCTCTACGGGGTCTTCCTCGAGAGCGTTGTGCAGGACGGTCCAGTCTGGCTCGGTGGAACTCCTGGATGAGGTTAGGATCCAGGATGTTGTCCGAGGCTACCCAGGACCTTTCCTCAGGGCCATAGCCCTCCCAATGGACCAAATATTAGAGACGACCCACCGCGTCGCCTCGAGTCCAACAACTCTCTCACGGCGTAGGCCGGTTCCCCGGCAATGTCGAGAGGAGGAGGTGGCTCTTGAGGCTCAGTGTTGGGGTCGTACTCCGCATGATAAGGTTTTAACCGGGAAACATGGAAAGAGGGAGAAATGCGATAATTAACAGACAGGTCCAATTGGTATGTAACATCATTAATTTGTATAATTATACGGAAAGGTCCTACGTACCTCGAACTTGGACGGGAGCTGGAGTTTCAGATCTCTTGTTGAGAGCCAGACCCTTTGACCAGGTTGGTACGGGGGACGAGGACATCTGTGCCGGTTGGCTTGGAGCTCCTGGTTGCATATAGCTCTCTGGAGTCTAACATGGGCGCTTTCCGAGACTTCTCCACTCCTCCTCATCCAATTGTCCACAGCAGGGACATCAGAAGGCTCTCCAGACCAGTGGCGGTTCTAGACAAATTTCACTAGGGGGGCCAAGGAGGGGCCAGTGTTTTACCAGAGGGGCACATAAAAAAATGGCAAGAAATGATATTTAAAGATTATAGGGGTGGTTACAGGAATTAGTTTAAGCCAGAAGTATGCCTTAGTTTAATTAGGAAATAAAACTAGTTTTAACAAACATGCCTTACTAAAAACATTACTTGTGTGCATTTTGAAGCAAAACAAAGGGCACTGATGTATTTTAAGATATGGCATTGCTAGTTTTTTTGAGGTTGGACAGCTCTTACATTTATTTTAGTCTAGGACTAGTCTAATCCCTGTACGTGAAACCATCCCTTAAACTGTATTTTACTTTACAATCATATACATATTTATTTAAGAGTGAGTGCATATGCAAAAGATGAGCTGGGCTCTCATCAGCTCCCTTTTCAGTAGTCAGGGCACTGTGGTTAGGTAGTCTGCCATTATGCCAAACGTTAGTTACCTAAAAATTCCATGCAACGCAAAAACCAGTGAGCATCAATGGTCCCCTTACTGGAAATCACGTGACCTTTTCTAAAGCCCTCCAACCGAAAATCATGGGAGCCTACTCAATAAACTTTATGAAATGCAAACTTTTATAAAGACAAACGTTTGTTTTAGTTTAAATATAAACACACATTGCTAGACAGTTAGAGACCACAATCTTCTCAATATTTAAAATAATATTTATTTTAAATTGTAAAGATTTTTATATGTAACATTTAATAATATTCCTCCAATTTTATTCACGTATATGTAAGAACATAATTACAGCGCTTTTTACAATGTGTAAACTTTAAAAAGTTAGTGAGATGTTGGTTTTTCCGGTTGTTGATGAGTAACAGCTGTGAATGATCACAACGCGTAGCCACGTCACAGGAGATTAAGTGAACAGTGTCCCAATGTCAAGTGAGCTAGAGTCCTTACCAGTGCCCAAACCTGCATACACATTCACAACATCGAGAGATTGGGAACGAATTGAGACACTAGCCGAGCAGCACCCGCAGCCAGCTAGGCCCTGTCCCAAATGGCGCACTTCATGTGGACTTTCGGTCTTGTGGCCTTAAATTGCGCGTTCTCGCTTAGTCTACGAATCCATAGGGTGTCCCATCTGTCATTTTTACGCTTTGAAGTGTGCTCATCAGCGCCTCCTTTGCCCCCTTGATGCGGTCTTCAGCGAAGCCCGCACTGCAGCAGGCTTCGCGCACTTTGCCAACCCAGAAGTCCTTGCGAAAGGGCAATCAGACGACGGAAGGGAGGAGTTCACACTGACGGGCAACTTCTCTACCTATTTCCGGTGTGATGCTCGAGTCTGTCCTAAAATACGACTCCGGTGCACCCACGTGGACTCGCATCAAGGGTCCCTAAAGTCTGGACTACGTGATGTCATCAAAGTGTGGACTCTGAGGAGGACCACCAGCTCCCAGCTAACAAAAAAAGGTCCCCAGGACGTCCCCTAAACGTCCTCTGCGAACGTCCCCCGGACGTCATTGTGCATGGTACCCGTTACGTCGAGCGGACGTCCGCTAGGACGTCCTCCGGACTTTTACATAGACGTTCGCAGGACGGTCAGCGGACTTTCGGGACGTTTAGGGGACGTTCGCCTAAAGTCCTCAGCACATCATTTTATTTCCCTGCTAACCAAAGAAAACATGAAACAGACACGAGAAACATTGTATACCACAATCGAACTGTGAAGAGAGAGTGACATACCTACCTTTGTCCTAGTGTACCGCCTCAAAGTGAACGAGACAGTCCAAGCCCCGTGAGTAACTTACCTGTGTGATGTGCTAATCTGTCTGTGTTACAGTCACACCCGGAGGAAGAAACGAACTGTGGAGAGAGAGTGAAATACTTACCTTTGCCTTGTTACACCGTCCCGAAGAGAGCGAGGGCCCCCCCCACAGGGAAAAACCTAAGAGTGCAGGAGATACGGATGAAAAAGCAGGCTAGTTGCCGTCCCGTGTTGAAATCAAGTCACTAACAGAGTTTTACTCGTTTTGCCTCCAGGAGGAACGGAGGGCGCCACGGATTCAAGGACCAAGCCGTAAAGGAGCCCCTGTCCCCATTCCTTGGTCCAAACTGCCCTGGAGGCGAGAAGAAGTCTTAATAGTTTTAATTGCCCTTTCCCCTTCCCCTTCTTTTTTTAACTATTTAAATAAAGCTATACTTTAAAACTGTAGTATACTTGTCTGTCTGGTCATTGGAGTGGTCTTGGGAACCTCCTCGAGGTGGAAGTTAGAGAGGGGCGTGGCCTTTTAGTCACCTTGGGTCCGCCCCCGGCCGTGACAGATTTTGGCGTAGTCGGCAGGGCTCCACCTCGAGTTGAGCGACCAAGGCCCTCCAATGGCCGACGACGAGTTGCCCAAAGCCCCACCTCATGTTGTGCCCGAGAGGCCTGAAGCCCCACCCTGTGTTGTGCCCGAGAGACCCGAAGCCCCACCCCGTGCTATGCCCATATTTCTGGGGAACCCCTGGGTGCAGAAGTATGGCGGAGCCGAATCCGAGGTCCGCCTGGCTGAGTGGAGGGCCCAGATCGAGTATATGGCTGGCCTTCAAGGGCTGAGCGCCATTCAGCAACAACAGTTTTTGTTGAACTCGCTAGAAGGAGAGGCTCGGCGCGAAGTACAAGCCGCCCCCGAAGCCGTTCGAGCCACCGCCCAGTCCATATTTCAATTCCTCGCCGACCAGTACGGTGACACCACCCCTGTGGCCGTCCTACGGGCTCAGTTTTTCAGCTGTAAACAGGGCCCCCACCAGCCTATTCGAGCCTTCGCCCTGAAACTTCATGAACAGTATACTCGCCTGCAGAAACGTCGAGACCATGGGTTGGGAGATGAAGAGACCCTACTGAGGGATCAGTTCCTGTTGGGGCTAAGAGAGGGCGCAACCCAGAGCTCACATTCGACGATCTGAAAAAGGAGGCAATGGCCCTAGAAGGCGACCAAGCTGAGCTGAAAGAGGCCCCCGTATGTGCAGCGGTGAGTGGCCCGGTGGTGGCGGCCCCGGAAGTAGCAGACTGGAAACAGGCCCTGAAGGCGGAGCTTCTAAAAGATGTACGAGACCAGATGGCTGAGTTGACGAAGACCCTGGTAGGTGAGCTGCGTCTCGGGCCGGGAAGGAGAGCAGAGGGACCTGTCCCCCGAAAGCGGGGGTACTCCGAACGAGGCCAAGAAACAATGAGGCGGCCCTACCAGGTTAACCGGCCCAGGTTCGAGTGGGACGAGCAGGGGAGGCCAATTTGCAACTGATGTGGAGTCGCAGGTCATGTGAGTCGACAGTGCGGCCCGTGAAGAGCCTCCGAGGAGGGTTTTTAGGACGACCGGCCACAGTGGGTCATGTGGCCGGAGCCCCCCAAATTGACCCCCCTAGAAGAATAGAATCCAGAGACGAGATGGTCGGGCTTAGCCCAACGGTGAAAGTGCAAGTATGCGGCACTGTAGTGCGATGCCTCGTCGACACCGGTTCCCAGGTTACTCTATTCTCCGAAAGCCTGTCCGACGAGTTGTTTGGAGCCCAACCTGTGTGTGAAACTGAGGCTCCCTGGCTTACCCTGAAGGGGGCCAACGGATTGGAGATTCCCTATATCGGGTATAGGCTCACGGATTTCGAGCTGTACGGAGTACGAGTACCACAGAAAGGGGTCGTTATTGTACAGGATCACTGTCTTGGCCGTCATCGAGCTCTCATAGGTATGAATGTTCTCTCTGAGTGCTGGGAGGAGCTATTTAGGGCTAGGCCCGTACAGACAATACTGAGGGCCGAACGGCCAGGCTGGGAACGTGTGGTGGCCGACTGTCGACGAGTGCAGATGGCAAAGCTCCAAGACAGCCGTGAAGAAGTTGGGCGAGTAGCATGCCGGTTTGCTTTATCGGTGCCAGCAAAAAGCGAAGCCCTAGTGTGGGCCAGGGTGCCCCAGCGGTGCCAGAGGCCTGGGAGCTGGGTGTTGATCGAACCCCATGGGGACTGCACGCAGGTGGGAGTAGCCCGAGGCTTAGCGGTGGCACAGCGAGGCCGAGTACCTGTGAAGGTCCGTAATGAAAACCCCTATCCAGTGCACCTGTACAAGCATCAGCGGCTAGGGACAGTGACGCCGGTCGAGGGCCATCAAGTACGAGACAGAGAGGACGTGAGCTTTCGCCAGGTACGCCCCGCGGTGGTCGAGGTAGCATTGACTCAGGCAGATGGGGTGCCTAGGGCAAGGGAGAAGAGGATGCCGGGACACTTGACGGGTGACTCCTTGCAGGGGGAAGACCTGGAGCAGGAACAGGCGGAGCAGCTGCAGGAACTCCTTAGGAGATGGCAACATGTCTTTTCCACCCACGACGAGGACTATGGGTGCACTACGGTGATCCGGCATAGCATCCCCACGGGAGAAGCCGGGCCCAGTCGGGAGCGGTACCGTCCGATACCCCCCACCCTATACACTGAAGTCAGAACCTTGTTACAAGGTATGTTAGAACAAGGGATCGTACGGGAGAGCAGTAGTCCATGGGCGGCACCGATAGTGTTGGTTCAAAAGAAGAACGGTGCATGGAGGTTCTGTGTGGATTACAGGAAGTTAAATCAACTGACCAAGAAGGATGCGTTCCCGCTGCCTCGTATTGAAGACTCACTGGCGAGTCTGACTAGATCCGCTTGGTACTCCACGCTCGACTTGGCCAGTGGGTATTGGCAGGTACAGGTAGAAGAACGGGACCGGGAGAAGACTGCCTTTACTACGCCTTTTGGTCTCTTTGAGTGGGACCGGATGCCCTTTGGGCTCTGCAACGCTCCCGCCACCTTCCAGAGGCTGATGCAGCGATGCCTCGGAGGTCAATTGATGGAGTCTGTACTGGTTTACCTTGATGATGTAATTGTGTACTCCCCAGATTTCGAGACTCACCTACAACACCTGGAGAGAGTGTTTCGAGAAATGGAAAGATATGGCTTGAAGCTACAGCCCGAGAAATGCCACCTACTGCACCGCGAGGTGAAGTTCCTAGGCCACGTGGTGAGTGCGGTGGAGTGGCCGTAGATCCAGACAAGGTATCCGCAGTGCGAGACTGGGAGGCCCCAAAACTGTACGACAGGTGAGATCCTTCTTAGGCTTTGTCGGGTACTACCGGCGGTTTATAAAGGGGTTCTCGAAGATCGCCAAGCCCTTGAACCAACTATTGGCAGGGACAGGATGACCACGGGGGCGAGGGTCCCCCATGGTAGAATGGTCCATAGAGTGTGAGACAACCTTTAGGGCATTAAAGCAGGAACTGTTTCAAGCCCCGATCCTAGCCTATGCTGATTTCTCTCAACCCTTTTTACTATACACAGATGCCAGCAACCTTGGCCTGGGGGCTGTACTCGCACAGAAGCAGGATGGAGTGGAAAGAGTGATCGCTTATGCTAGTCGGAGTCTCCACCCTGCTGAACGGAATGACGCGAACTACAGTTCCTTCAAGCTGGAACTTTTGGCGCTGAAATGGGCATTGAGCGAAAAATTCAAGGACTACCTTTGGGGAGCCAAGGTAACCATAATCACTGACAATAACCCCTTAGTACATTTACAGACGGCCCGGCTAGGAGCAGTGGAGCAACGATGGGTGGCTCAGCTAGCCAATTATGACTACCAGCTGCAGTACCGCCCCGGGAGAGAACACACCAACGCGGACGCATTATCTCGGCTACCGACAAGGGGAGATTCGAGGGGCTCGAGTCAGCCCGGAGCAGGACAAGAAGACGAAGGACTGATGGTCGGGGTGGTGGAGGCACCCGGGAGCCAGCGTGAGGTAGTGCCCGTAAGCTGGGGATGGGACCCCCAGCGCTGGAGGGCTAGACAACAGGAGGATGAAGAGCTGCGGAACCTGAGCGAGTGGCTTAGGCAGGGCCGGCGACCGACCCCCACCGAGAGACAGAACCAAACAGAGGTGGGTCACAGAATACTGGGACAGTGGGAAAGATTAAAACTACGAGACGGTGTGTTATGCAGGGCTATCCGAGATCCGGGGACCGACGAAGAGGTCAGCCAGATCGTGGTACCACCCACCCAAGTGCAGGCGCTGTTGACGGCGTACCACGACCGGATGGGACACCAAGGACAAGAACGCACGGTGTCTCTACTACGCAGGCACTTTTATTGGCCGGGGATGGAGATTTCTGTGAGTACATTTATACAAGCATGCCCTCGATGTACTCTCTTTAAATCTCGACAGGAACCACGAGCGCCCATGGTCCCTATCCATGCTAGAGCCCCTCTCCACATCGTGGCGATGGATTACCTGACTCTGAGTCGTCCAAGGGACCGGTATCAGAACATTCTGGTTGTGACCGACCTGTTTACTAAATATGCATGGGCCATCCCTACCCTCGATCAGACAGCAAGCACCACGGCCGCAGCACTATGGAGGGCGGTCTTTCAGCCCTTCGGGTGCCCGGAGTTCCTCCACTCCGATCAGGGTCCAAATTTCGAGTCCCGCATCATCCGGGAAATATGCCAGCTGTACGAAGACCCACACGACCTCATACCAAACCCCAAGGGAACGGAGGCTGCGAGCGGTTTAACCAAACCCTGTTAAACCTGTTGGGGACCCTGGACCAGAGGCGCCAGGATGATTGGGTGAGTGCCCTACCGAATTTGTTGCAAGCATATAACAACAGCATACATAGTACCACGGGTTACGCCCCCACTTATTTGATGTTTGGAAGGCACATTCGTTTGCCCACAGACCTTCTGTTAGGAACAGCTGGGGGCGAAGGAGAAGGGAGTGTGACCGAGTGGGTGGGACGACACCATCACCGTCTCCGTTTCGCTTACGAGCAGGTAAACAAGAGGATCCAGGCAGCCGGGGAGAAGAATAAGAGGCTGTATGACAGGACGGCACGGGACGCTCCCTTGCTCCCAGGAGAGAGGGTCCTAGTGCGGGACAACCGGCGGCTCGGAGGAGGTAAGCTGAGTGATCGGTGGGAGGCCAGGCCGTACGTGGTGCAACGGCAGCAGAGGCCGGGACAGCCAGTGTACACGATCAGGCCGGAAGGGAAGCCCGGGCCTGACCGAGTGGTCCATCGGAATATGATCCGCCCCCGTCCAAACTATCCCCCACCACCCACGGAAGTGGCTCCTAAGGAGCCGGTGCCCGTCGCTCCTTGGATTGGAGGGTGGGCTATAGTCCCAGTGGATGAACCGGTTCAGGAGGCTCCAGGAGAGCCAGAGAACTTACCTGCTGGAGTAGATCCGGCGAACGAGCTGGTCCAGGAGGCTCCAAGGGAGCCGGAAGATTTGCCCGCTGGGGTAGACCCAGGGTCCCCTCCACGGCGCCCCCAGAGGGAGAACCGGGGACGACCGCCAGCCCGGTACGGAGAATGGGTTACAGCAAGCGGTTCTAGGGACTAGAACCATTCCGGTGGGGGAGGATGTCACCAGGTGACGATCTGTGAGGGCGGAACCAAAAGTGTGCCCGGACAACTAACTCTAAACACCGGGATTTCCAGGGTTTCCCCGAACGCTAAATCAAGCCAAATTACACGCAGGTGGGGGCGATTGACACGGCGATTCCTGATAGGCTGATCAGAGGAGAAAGCAGAGTACAAAAAGGCCTTTGAAGACATCAGAGGGGTGCTGTTGGTGTACCTTGTGCACGCTGTGTTTGCTGTTGTGGAAGCCGCCGTAGTGATCCACGTCGATCCCTTGGGGAAGAAAAGAGGCAAAAGGTGACTAGGTGAAGAGATTTGTGGACGGATTTACTTGTGGATGTGATGATTCAGAATCAATGAGTGCAGTGAAACCCCAGGTTGTGAGCACAAACAACGAGTGAGTAACCGCTGTTGCATGTATGCTGCATTGACAAAAGGCTGCTATTGTGTATTCTGAGTGTGTTAAAGGTACCTGGCCCCACTGTGAAGGGAAGCGTGGGTGAGCCGTGGAACAACCGGAAGTACGAACAGGTTGTGAGATCAAACAACGAGTGAGTAACCGCTGTTGCATGTGTATGCTGCATTGACAAAAGGCTGCTATTGTGTATTCTGAGTGTGTTAAAGGTACCCGGCCCCACTGTGAAGGGAAGCGTGGGTGAGCCGTGGAACAACCGGAAGTACGAACAGGTTGTGCGATCAAACAACGAGTGAGTAATCGCTGTTGCATGTGTATGCTGTATTGATAAAAGGCTGCTAGTGTGTATTCTGAGTGTGTTAAATGTACCTGGCCCCACTGTGAAGGGAAGCGTGGGTGAGCCGTGGGACAACCGGAAGTGCGAACGGGAACAACTTGGGAGCTGATGCTGTAGGTCATCTGGCCCTGCGGATACAAGAAGCGTGGGTGAGCCAAACGGGTAGCAAACTACATACAGGGGTTGTGCTGACTGTGTTCTATTATATACTATACTGTCTCTCCTGCGGTGAGGGCGATGCCCAGCCAGCCTCACTGACCGCTCGAGGCCAGGTGGTCCAGTCCAGAAATTCACGTGAGAGTGTGTCGAGTGCTGTGGGGTGAGTGAACTTATCATTTGGTGTTTACACAAGCTTGTCGTGTGTGCTGTGTCTGTAGCGACCAGAACCGCCCCCGCCTCGGACGGCTCGTGAGGAAGGGATAACACGTCGTGGCTCGCACCCCGTGTGAAGAAGAGCTCAGACCTTTCGGCCCCCTGTGTGTCAGCATTAACCACCTCACTTTCGAAAGCAGACAGTGGTGAAGCCCAGCGCTACGTCCAAGTGAGTAGCAAACTAAGTGCACTGTAAGGATTTTGGGTCATGGTAGTATTTGGATTTATTCCACAGAAGCCCTTGGTGTGTGAGGAGCCTCATCGAGAGTTCACCCCAGCTCGTGGCCCCCAGTTGTCCAAGCAAGGAGGGAGAGCCAGGGAAGCGTTCGGCTCCGTAGCACTCGACCCAGCCGTCCCCACGACACCCCTGAGGCGTACGCAGACGGGTGAAGGTATACGGTGCACGAACGTTGTGCGAAAGCCCACTGTCCAACGTACACGAGAAGTCCATACCTCGTGGATAACTAAATTGTGTGAGGTAATAAACTTACCTGTGTGATGTGTTAACCTGTCTGTGCTTAGAGCAACGTCCAGAGGGAGAAACGAACTGTGAAGAGAGAGTGACATACTTACCTTTGTCCTAGTGTACCGCCTCAAAGTGAACGAGACAGTCCAAGCCCCGTGAGTAACTTACCTGTGTGATGTGCTAATCTGTCTGTGTTACAGTCACACCCGGAGGAAGAAACGAACTGTGGAGAGAGAGTGAAATACTTACCTTTGCCTTGTTACACCGTCCCGAAGAGAGCGAGGGGCCCCCCCACAGGAAAAAACCTAAAAATGCAGGAGATACGGATGAAAAAGCAGGCTAGTTGCCGTCCCGTGTTGAAATCAAGTCACTAACAGAGTTTTACTTGTTTTGCCTCCAGGAGGAACGGAGGGCGCCACGGATTCAAGGACCAAGCCGTAAAGGAGCCCCTGTCCCCATTCCTTGGTCCAAACTGCCCTGGAGGCGAGAAGAAGTCTTATTAGTTTTAATTGCCCTTTCCCCTTCCCCTTCTTTTGGTGGAAGTTAGAGAGGGGCGTCGCCTTTTAGTCACCTTGGGTCCGCCCCCGGCCGTGACAACAAAGTAATTTTATTTTAATCCAACAGTTGTAATTATGCTGTGCTCCATGTTTGTGTGTGCGTGCCCGACCTTCCATGCACGTGCCCGATCTCCCGTGGGCGTCAGTCAAACTCGCTTCAGCGTCGTGTGTCTCTTGGTGTGTGTCTCTGTGATTGTAAATTATTTCTGCTGTCTTCTAACATAAAACAACGAAATGAACACATTTAGAAGTTAACTAATTATTTTTGGATATGTTTAAAATGTCTTGCAAAAAATCCCTAGCAAAAAATGTTTAAATAAGGGAGACAGAATTCTGTGCTTAAAATAGAAAGCATGCACAACTCTCTTTTACCTAATATTTTATGTTTATGGTATTATTGTTGGTGTGACAGTTCACTCAAAGTAAAGGTGGGTAAATTTGGACATATGCTACCCATTTAAGGTCTAAATGCAAATCAATCTCGATATGAATTCTGAAAACCAGCTAAAACCATCCCAAGCTGGTTGACTGGTTTTAAGCTGGTCTCTCAGCCTGGTATTAGCTGTTCAGGATTGTGTAGCAGGATGTGGTTTTTTGGCCACTTTATAGCTGCAGGCTAGAAAACCAGCTGACCCACCAGCTTAAACCAGCTTGGCTAAGCTGGTTGGCTGGTCTTAGCTGATTCAAGATGGTCCTCCCACCCTGACCAGCTAAGACTAGCTACAAAGTGAACGTAAACACCTTAGAGAGAGCATAGGTCACACAGAGTACAAAAATATTTTACTATTATGTAAAATAATGTAAGTTGTCTTATATATTGATCTTTGATATTATTGTAGGTTCTGTTGTGGGTTCAGGGCATCTTGAAGTATACTATGAATAAGTGTCAGATAGATCTATGGTTCTATTCCAAACAATTAAACATGTTTCTTGTTTTAAAAATAGACCATTAACTATTAACTTATTCTTATTCTTATTAGACTTTTGATTTTGTACTCTCAGCTCTCCGGCTTTCATCGAAAAAAAAAACGCTAGGGATTGTGACGATATCCGGTTTTGTGACGTCACGCTGAACAGATTGTGCATCGGAGCTCCGTCGAGTTCATCATCTAAAATCCTTTTTTACCATCTTATTCCTATTTATATAATATAACTTATACGTTTTACATAGGAATACTTTACCATGACGATTATTGAGCAGTACTACCACGTGAAACTATTTATCACTAATAAACACCCAGTGTTAGCATATAGCCTGCTAGCATCCACAAACAGTGGAGGCTGAAGCTAGCTTTTTCCGATCTAATGGCGGATTCATCTGATATATGCTTTTCTGACCTGTCCTCACCTGAGCGGGAAGCTGTGGAGGAGTTGTTACCCGGTTTTAGCAGATCCAACGTGAGGTACAGCGCCCACTTCACCCTGCATTCCGACGTCCACAAGCGAACGAGGCGTGCAACAAACGAGCATTCCACGCGATGCAGCTTCACGGACCGTGAACGACTGAACAGAGACGCCATCGCCCAACATGAAAGCGATCGGGAAGCTGTGGAGGAACCGCTGCCCGGCCTTCGCAGATTCAGCAAGCCCCACATCACCCTGGCCCCAGACGTTCGCAGGCGACCGAGGCGTGTCACAACCGAACACCCCACGCGATGCAGCTTCGGGGACCGCGTTCGGGTAAACGAAGACGCCATCGCCCAGCATGAAAGCGGTAAGACTCCGCTTGTTATTGTAACATGTACTACTTGCCACATGTATAGTTTAGCTTCTGCTGTTAGCATAGAGGGGTTTACATGCACTAAGTGTATTGAAGTATTAAGGTTAACTGAGAAGGTTGCTGAACTAGAATCGCGCATCCGAACGCTAGTTGAGGATAGCAAAACCGCTAATGTTACTGTTGCAAATAATCTATCGAGCGAAAAGACTAATGGCTCGGTTCCGACATCAGATGCTAATGTAAATATTACAAATACTGCATCGAGCGCGCATAGTGTTTATCAAAATACACATGGCTCGGTTCCGACATCAGAGTCAAGTCGGCGGTCAAACTGGGTGACTGTCAGGCAGCATAGTCATATACGGCGTCCTTATAGACCCATAACGTTACGGTAATTTCTAACAGATTCGATCCCCTAAGGAGTACACCAGCTGAAACACCTTTTAAAAGTGCCCTGGTCATTGGAGATTCTATACTCAGGAACACTAACATTGAGGCACCAAACACCATAGTCGACTGTATACCGGGAGCCAGAACGTCTGACATTAGATCCAAACTTAAAGTGCTGGCTAATGCTAAGCGGAAGTTTTCTAAGATTGTTATTCATGCCGGCACGAATGACACCAGGCTCCGCCAGTCGGAAATCACCAAAGATACTATTAAGGAGATGTGTGAAATTGCAAAAACAATGTCAGACAATGTAATATGCTCTGGTCCCCTCCCCGCCTACCGGGGAGATGAAACACATAGTAGATTAGTGTCTCTCAATGGATGGATGTCAAAGTGGTGCCCTCATCATAATGTAGGGTTTATAGACAATTGGAACCATTTCTGGGTAAGACCATTCCTCCTAACCCGAGATGGCCTTCATCCGTCATCGGAAGGAAGTGCTATACTCACTAGAAATCTGATCAATAGTCTTAATTCTGATATAGTCTGACTATCCAGGGCCCAGGTCAGGAAACAGACGGATCGGCTTAACCGTCCATCTGCTCTGCTGCAAAAACCAGCATCAAACCAGCATGGACCAGCATGGGAATCATGCTTGTCTATGCTGGTTTAGCTGGTGGTCCCAGCATACCAGCACCAAAACACAACATATGCTGGTATGACCAGCATGGGATGCTGGTACTAATGCTGGTTTAGCTGGTGCTAATGCTGGTATGGTGCTGGTTTACCTGGTGCTAATGCTGGTGCTGATGCTGGTTTGATGCTGGTTTAGCTGGTGTTCACTAGCAAACCAGCACCAAAACACAACATATGCTGGTCTTGCTGGTATGCTGTTTTTTTCTGCAGGGTGTTAGCTGCCGTGATATGTCAAGACCACTTATATCCCAGCACTTCGAGTCAATCTTACCGAAATATCAGCACATTTCAACTGTATCTGTTCCCAGAACAAATAAATACAAAGCACCGCTTGTTACATCTGGTACAAATCTGATTAATATTAAATTAGAAAACAATACATTAACATATGAATCTCGAATGTTAAAATTCGGCCTTCTTAACATTAGATCGCTTACAAATAAAGAACCTATTGTCAATGAAATAATTACAGACCAAAACTTAGATGCACTCTGTTTAACAGAAACCTGGCTTAAAGCAGATGACTACATTAGTTTAAATGAATCCACCCCACAAGACTATTATTATAAACACGAACCTCGATTAAAGGGGAGAGGGGGTGGTGAAGCTACAATATACAACACAATTTTTAAAGTAAACCAAAAATCTGAGCTAAAATTTAAATCATTTGAAATAATGTTGTTAAATATGGAAATAACTGATCGTAACCACAAACAGCTTTCTTTTGCCTTAGCGACAATCTATAGACCACCGGGCCACCATGCAGATTTCCTTAAAGAAATAGCAGATTTCCTATCTAAGCTTGTAGTCACTGTAGATAAAGCTCTTATTGTTGGTGATTTTAATATCCATGTGGATAACCCAAAAGACGCATTAGGACGTGCGTTTATGGATGTTCTAAATTCTCTCAATATTAGACAAAACGTGACAGGGCCAACGCATACTCTTAAGCACACATTAGACTTAATTCTGTCACTCGGACTCAATATTAATGACGTTGAAATATCACCTCAGAGTGATGCAGTTTCTGACCATTACCTTGTGTCATACACTGTACTTCTAGATAGGATCACTCAATCCACAACATGCTACCAACTAGCCAGAACAATAATTTCCACCACTAAAGATAGCTTTATTAGCACTCTTCCAGACCTGTCCCAAATGAAACATGTAGCAGATAACTGTGACGATCTAGATATTGTAATAGAAAACCTAAACAATGTCTGTTCTAACAAATTGGATGCCGTTGCTCCCATTCGAAAAAAGAGATTCAAAGAAAAACCGCCAGCTCCATGGTATGACCATCACACCGCAGCCCTTAAAAAGGCAGTTAGAAAAATGGAAAGAAATTATAGAAGCACAAAGTTAGAAGTATGGCGTGCAGCATGGAAAGAGAGTGTTAAACACAACAGACAGGCTATTAAAACCGCCAGATCTACATATCTTAGCAAGCTTATAAATGAGAATCATAATAACCCTCGTTTCCTCTTTAGCACAGTTGCGAAACTGACTAGAAACAAAGAACAAACAGAAACCAATAGTAAACTTCAACACAATAGTAACGACTTCATGAACTTCTTTTCTAACAAAATTTCGGCTATTAGGGAAAACATCGTAGCTACCCAGGCAGCCACCACTCTACCCATTAGTTCACTTAACACTAGACTACCATACGAACATCTTGATTCATTTAAACCTACTACAATAGATGAGCTCTCTAAACTAGTCACATCATCCAAATCATCGTCCTGTATATTAGACCCCGTTCCCACAAAACTACTTAACTCTTTCCCCGCCATTGACGAGATATCTCGTCAATTAAGAGAAAACGCTTCCCCGCCAATGACGAGATTTTCCGTCTTTCCGCAATACCGCTATTATCCACCAGGTGGCGCCCTTCCGCAACTTTTTAAAACCGGAAGTATTGCCCTATGGCAAGCTGCTGCATGTCCGTGTCTGTTTTAAAGATCGCTCTGAATGGGATCTCTATGAAAAGTCCGTCACAAATATGGAATTATTTTTGCTTTTTGCTCAAAATATGGTGTTTTTGCAAAAACCTACCCATATTCAAAAGCTGATTGCAAAAGAACCACTAAAGGTAGGATGAAACGGTTTTTTTTGTTTGAAAGCAGAGGGTCTGTTCTTTCATTTGGTATATTGTATGTTTATTTATTTAAAGAAGAACATTTTCTGGAAGGCATTAAACTTTGGTGAAAATCATGAAAAACGCTGGCGCTGGCTGGCAACTTTTTTTAAAAACGCTGGCGGTGAAAGAGTTAAAGCTTATTCTGTTTACTCCTACATGCTTGCTGCTCGTTTCAGATGATTGTACGTTAATAAAACACTCATGCTGTTGTTAAGCATAAAAGTACTCATTCTACTCACCTTGTTGCCGGCCATGACTTCCACCACTGTCGAGGAAGAATGGCAAGTAGACACCTCTGAGGAAACCCGGCCACCAACATTACAAACGGTTCAGGGACAGGATGTCTGCCCGGAAGATAACGCTACCGTTCGTAGGAGCTCTAAACGGTTGGCAAGTAAATCCTCGTCCCAACCCGGCATCAGCGACTGGCCCGTGGCAAAAATCCTGGAAACCCTATTTTCAAATGATATCCAGCCTCCGCGAGGCGCCTCTCACGAAGAACTATTTGCCTTCCTCTGCGAGTTTTTGATTATCCCAGCTGTCGAATCTCAGCCGGGGCCTCCTCCCCAGGCTTCCGGAAAAAAGCACACCGCGAAACATAAAAACCTGGAAACTACCGGCAAAGCCGCAGCGCAAAAACGTCCAAGCGGCTCTGTTCGTTCAGAACCAAGCACTTTTTCATCAGATAATCCGGTGCTCATGGCGCTTTCTGACATTCAGTCTTCTCTCCTCGACATGTCCGCTAGGATATCAATACTGGAAGACGGCTCCGTTTCCACACCGTCCTCGGCTCCCGTCTCTGCTCAATCAACATCCACCCCGGTTGCGACCGCCACTGCTGTCTCCGACCCGCACCACCACCAGCTCCAGCCTCAAGTTAATGATGTCACCACAGAGTTCATTCCTAGAAGGACCCTAGCGACCGCTGTACCTCTTTCCACGGGCTCGCCTTTTTTCCCACCAGCCGCTGCCATCTCTCATCAGCTGAGAAGTCAGATTTTGGCAGATAATGACATTAACCTCGTTAAACTCCTGCTGGGCTCTGAGCTGTGTGAACGACGTATTGTAGATTGCGGTGATGTACAGGTCGAGCTTAAAGATGGTGACCCCAGACTTTCAAAAACACTAACTTTTCCCGAGTTCTGTACCGCTTTTGGCGTTTACAGGGACGTTATTTGTGAGGTCCAACCAGCGCGCAGAGCCGAATTAGATGGTTATCTAGCCATAATTTCTGACCTAGCTCTCTCTTACGGTGGGGTTTTGTTCTACGAATACCACAAATCTCTTTCTGCAAAAGCAGCTATGTTTATTCAACGCTTTAACCAGAGACTAGACTGGTCCGTGGTAGATCTCGCACTCATAAGTAGACATTTCACAGGACATCAAATCCTGTCCTGCTCAATTTGTGGCTCTCTCGCGCATTCTACTAATTTATGCTCTAAATCCAAGCCTATTTTTCATCCTGGCCCGAGCCATAAACCTGGCCCCCAGGTGAATACATTTAGTACTCCAATCTGCTTTAATTTTAATGAAAATGTTTGTAGGATGCATAATTGTAAATATCTTCATGTCTGTAGCTACTGTGGGAATTCCCACCCCAAGTCTGTGTGCCCGAGGAGAACTCGCTTCATGAAAATGGAGCGAAAGAAATAAAACCATCAACTCCCATCAACGTCCCTAAACTGGGACGGGCGTTGAGAAAGCATCCTGATCGCTGTTTTGTGGATTATTTATTGACTGGTCTCGTTCATGGTTTCTTTGCTGGCCTGCTGCATTTTCCTGCTGTATCATTTCATTGCAATAACTTATTGTCTGCGTCTCAGGAACCAGAAATTGTCGATACCTTGCTCGAGAAGGAGGTTAAGAAAGGTTTCATGATAGGTCCATTTGATAATTCTCCTTTTCCGATTTTTAGGATAAGTCCTATAGGGGTAGCCACTCGGAAATACTCGAGTAAGAAACGTTTAATCATCTACCTTTCTGCTCCCCACAATAGGTCGGCTGACAGCATCAATAGCCTTATTCCTTTAGCCCCATTTTCGTTGTTTTACAACACCGTCCATGATGCCATTAACTTCATTAAAAAAAGCAGGACGTGGAGCTTGGCTTGCAAAGGCAGATTTTTCTGATGCTTTTAAAGTCATGCCTTTGCATCCCTCACAATGGCATTTGTTCGGCGTTCAGTGGAGGAAAAAATTGTATTTCGCGGTTAGACTCGCTTTTGGCTGTAGCAGTCCAAAAATATTCGATACCTTGTCTGAGGCTTTGAGCTGGATTCTTCTTAATAACGAAAAGTTATCATTCGTCCTTCATCTTTTAGATGATTTTCTTCTAGTAGATTTTCCTTCAGCAAAACCCGACTTTTCTATATCGGCTCTAAAACGCACTTTTTCTGAATTGGGCGTTCCTCTCTCGGAGGAAAAAACCGTGGGTCCAGTCAAAATAATTTAGTTTTTAGGCATTTCTCTCGATTCAAATCGCATGCAAGCTTCACTCCCCCTCGAGAAATTATCACGAATAAGACAAGTCATGGAAGTCGCAAAAAATTCAAGTTCTTTTTCAAAAAGGGACTTGCTCTCTCTTTTGGGGCAACTTAATTTCGCAATGAGAGTTATTCCTCAAGGCAGGTCATTTATTTCCAGGCTTCTCGACCTTTCTAAATCGGCAAAAGCTCTCAGTTAAAATTTATCCGAGCTAAAATTTTGGTCGCTGCTTCTAGATAAATGGAATGGCATTTCCTTTTTTCTCAATGATTTTATGGAATCATCTTTAGCTCTTAATCTATATACTAATGCCGCACCTTCTATAGGGTTCGGGGGGATTTTCGAAAACGAATGGTTCGCGTCTGCCTGGCCGGAAGAATTGCGTTCCTTAACTACCGGTGATTCATCGACAGCCCTATTAGAATTGTATCCGATTGTCGTAGCATGCGTTCTGTGGGGTAAACACTGGGCTAGGAAACAAATTTTGTTTTTTTGCGATAACAAAGATACGGTTCATATAATTAATAAAAGGCGTTCTTCTATTCCATTTATTAACAGGTTCATGAGACGTATTACATGGCTGTCAGTTTTGGGGAACTATCAATTTCGTGCAGAACATAATCCCGGTTTGAATAATCAAGTGGCCGATTCCCTGTCTCGTTTCAATTTTCAGAAATTTCATCTCCTGTGTCCAGATGCAGCCCAATCAAGCCTGGAATGCCCGCCTTTCAGCCAAACCATTCTAGATTGAATTCTCTCCAATCCTATGTGCATTCCGCTGCGCAGTACATGCGGGGGGGTTTGGCTAGCTCTACATTAAAATCGTATGACTCTGCATGGTCTTATTTCATAAGTTTTTGTGCTTCCTTATCTGTAGCTGCACTGCTTCGAAAAACAAATGCAACACTCTTCCATCAAAAGTACGGTCGCAGGCCATTCGCCTTCTGCTGAACTGGATCAAAAGACAATCTCCCCAAGGCAATGATAAACGTCTTCCTTTTACTTTACCTTTGGTGAAACAAATCATATCAAGATTACGGGATGGGTGTTTCGGGCCTTACACCGATCAGTTATTAGAAACTGTCATTCTCACAGCTTTCTTTGGTTTTCTAAGGGGTGGTGAAATTTCTTCACGCACTTGTTCTTTTGACCCAAATCTCAATCTAACAATTTCTGATGTCTCAATTCATGATCACTATTTCACATTATTTTTAAAACACTCCAAAACTGATAAAAATTGTGAAGGAGTAACCGTGTACATCTCTGAATCTAACACTGTTTTCTGTCCTCTGATTTCTATGCTGTCCTATTTGAGATGCCGCCCCGATGTTGATCCGCAGGAGCCGCTGTTCGTTACACAGGCGGGAAAAAACATGTCCAGAGCCTGGTTTTCTTCTCATCTACGCCTCCTTTGCCAATTCTGTGGACTGCCCCCGGACCGTTATTCGTCTCATTTTCTGCGCATCGGTGCAGCAACAACAGCGGCAGCATCCGCTCCAGTTTTAACCCTTAAGGCTATGGGGCGTTGGTCTTCTGCTGCCTACGAACGATACCTTCGTCCCGACGTTCGAGCTATTCTTGAGGCAGAAAGCTATGAGCTCAAGTTCTGAATTGTTTCACAAATAACACATTTGCTAATTAAAATTGCTAGTGCTCTGTCTAGTATAACGCATGATGTCATACCAAATGTTTAATTTCTTCATTTATCCCGTTTCTCAGAAGTGGCAGTCATCTAGCACTACATCGCAGATGTTTAAGCAGTTCAGAGACGGATGATTACAAGGAGAGTATTTTTTAGATACTGCGGTTGGATCGTCAATTCAGCTAAGTAATTGATATTCACCATAATAATTACGGCGGTTTAGAAACATTGCTTAGACACTCAATGTTCTGTTTTGGGGGGGTTATTAGTCGCCGCATTCTTTACCGAGAATTCATAGTTATTTATGAAGGATCAGGGGACTCATATGATTATAACATTTGCATAATTTGCTTTATTGAAGATTTTCAAGCATATCCTCCATCACAGAGGATTGCCAGGTGTGGTCTTGTTTGGGGGGAATATTTAGCTCTCACAGTCCTAAACTGCGTGAGCGTTCCCTAATGCTGCTGCTGCTGTGTGAACAGAGCCATACCGCCAAATTTTAATCTGTTTTCATCTACTGAATAAACATTTCTAAATTTTATTGTCTGTATGTTCTTGACTTAATGGACCTGACAGAAATTGAGCGTCAGCGTCAGTTCTGGCAGGCCAGGTAGTCAAGACGCCTTCTCGTCAGCTGATCTGCTCCAGCTGAGCTGCATCAGGAGGGTGACTTCCCTTGCTGCCAATGGCCAAGCTCAAACAAGGCGCCCTATTTAAAGCTTATTCTGTTTGCTCCTACATGCTTGCTGCTCGTTTCAGATGCCCGCCACCTCCCCAGCTCCTCCTTTCATATAACGTGGCATGTGTTTGTCATGTTGTCTGCTCTGTTCACGGGGGAATATTTAGCTCTCACAGTCCTAAACTGCGTGAGCATTCCCTAATGCTGCTGCTGCTGTCCTCTGACTCTCTGCTATTTCATGGTGCTCATGAAAGGTCAGAGGACTCCCTGAACAGTGTTTTGCCAAATTTTAATCTGTTTTCATCTACTGAATAAACATTTCTAAATTTTATTGTCTGTATGTTCTTGACTTAATGGACCTGACAGAACTTATTTTAGTTGCTTAAGAGTTATAAACAACATTTTAACATACTTATTAAGGCTCACAGAATCTCGCCCGACAGTATAAACCGCGTTTTATTCTGCACTGACGTTCATCTGACAAGAAATTTCGTTTTTCCAGGTAAGACACTACTTCACAAATTCAACAAATAAAACGATATTTATGAAAACGTATAGATTTTATTTAACCTTTATTTATTTTGTTGTCTTTATTTTAAAGTTTTGTGGGACATGTTTGGTGTTTTGGACTGGTGAAGGTTAGAGCAGCGTTACCCTGGCAACCGGAACATGAAGAGGACACTCTCTCTTTCTCCGTCTGACAAAACTACGCCTGCACAATTCAGAAATGACATTTTAAATTATATGGAGAATCCATTTAAATGTTTATTTTAACATATGTTTATTTAAATGTGTTTGTAATGTAAGTTCATGTTCAATAAAATGAAGTATTCCATTTCGGAGTCTGTCATTCCTACCCGTTCTCACCAAGATGCGTACAAATGACACGCAGTGTGATTATCGTGCAATAGATACGCCAAATTCCGATTTTGCGTGCATATGATACGCCAGTCCTTCCCATTCACTTATATGGCGAATCATTTTGTGTCGTTTTATTTATTGTTTTCTCATTTGATTTCTGTTTTTTAAACCATTTTCGCTTGGGTTTAGGGTTAGATTTCTGATTTGTTTAAGTAGGTTATTTAATATACAGGTTTCTCTATGTTTTTGTCTATATTTAAGCCATGGTCGCTTGGAGTTGGGGTTAGAGTTGGGGTTTGGGTAGGGTGTCATTTTTATATAACAAAAAGTTGTTCTAACCCTAAACCCAAGCGAAAATGGTAAAAAAAAACAGAAAACAAATGAGAAAACAATAAATAAAACGACACGAAACGATTCGCCATATAAGTGAATGGGAAGGACTGGCGTATCATATGCACGCAAAATCGGAATTTGGCGTATCATTAGCTGCAAGTATGAAACTGAGCTGCTGAAATTCTCCCTGTGTA
This sequence comes from Paramisgurnus dabryanus, assembly GCF_030506205.2. Classification (NCBI taxonomy): domain Eukaryota; kingdom Metazoa; phylum Chordata; class Actinopteri; order Cypriniformes; family Cobitidae; genus Paramisgurnus; species Paramisgurnus dabryanus. The sequence goes on along the minus strand of NC_133343.1, from coordinate 42,363,901 downwards.
GCTGTAGCATCCTCCAAGCTGCCTTCCCGTTGAAGACAGATAACAAATCTACAAACAAAAACAATCCATAATTAAACAAGAATAAAAAGTCAGCAGTGACTAGTAATGTTGTTATGACACAAACCATCTTTTGAAAGTCAGCTTGGCTTGCTCATTGACTGATGTTTTTCCCGACCACTGCTGTGACGTTGTCCTAAATTTGGTCTACTTTCAGAATGATTCTACAATCCAGGATTTCTTTCTAGGATTTGTTTTGAAACAGTAAAACATTACTAACTACACAATTGCAATAAATGAACAGTAAGTCTGCCTATTAATATTTTAAGATAAAAATAACAAAATTGTGTACCTGATTCTTCCGAATGGCAGAAATTGACTGGTGTGCTGCAGTTGTGATTGCAGGACATGGAACTGTAAACACAACCCAGATTAGAAAAAATAAAAAAATTTTAGGATGTAAGTGTTGTAGTATATGTTGTAAAAAGTTGAATGCTCTATCAATTTTAAGTAACTTTAGGCGTATGTGTACTTACAATGTTGTCTCTGTTGAGTCCTTTTGGCCTGGAATTCTCTTTCTGCAAACAAAAAACAAGAGTAAAATATAGCTGCAAAGCAGCAATGCCGGGGTTAAGCCAAAAAGGGCACAGAATGAAGTATCAATAATGACTGTCTTGATTTTAAATCTAAGTTTTCAGTAGATTAAGGCAAAAATTGCAATTTTTCAAATCTTCTTTATCTTGGTGGTGCTGCACCGAAACAATAGATGGTGCCGCGGGTCATGATTGTGATGACACCCACCAAATTTTATATACATATGATTAAGCAATGTTGAGATATAGCCTCAAATGACTTGACCACTGGGGGCACTGCACCAAAACAATTGATGGTGCCTCAGGTCATAATTGTGATGACACCCACCAAATATGGTGTACACACAATAAAGCGATCTGGAGATAAAGCCTCAAAACTCTTAACCACTAGGGGGCACTGAGAAGTTTACAAGGGCTTTCAAAAAAATGCTGATGAAATAGGTGGCTCTGTGACAAAACATTTCATGCACCCTCAGTACATGACATTTACAAGTTGTGAAACATTCACCTATTCATACACTGTCAGCCATGCGAGAGCCATCCAGCTCATCAGGAGCAGTTGGGGTTCTCAATGATACCTCAACACTTGGTCAGGTGGAGCTGGGGTTTGAACCACCAACCTTCCGATTTGTAGACAACCTACACTAACCACTGAACCACTGGAAATACGCACATTAATATGCAAAACTTTTGCAAAGATATAGCCTCAAATCCATTCATTCCGGCGTGCTTGCCATAATATTTGTTGATGCGCTATACAATAACTGATTGGTCTATCAAAATCTTTTTATGACTTTTTGTCTAGAGTCTAGATTGTGTGTACCAAATCCAAGCCAATCAAATGAACGCTGTAGGAGGAGTTTGAAAAAGTTGGTATTCTTTGTAATTGAAAATGGCCATCCGAAAACATTTTGGTATCGTTTGACTCGGCATGCCTCAAGGAATCTAACAATAGCAATTTCATGATTTTAGACTCAATTTTGCAGTATAAAAACAAAAACAGTCACTTTTCAAATCTCGTGACCACTAGGTGGCCTTGTGACAAACCGTTCCATGCACCCTCAGTTCATGACATATAACAGTTGGGGTTAGATGTCTCACTCATGGACACCGTGGAGCTGGGGTTTGAACCACCAACCTTCCGATTTGTAGACAACCTACACTAACCACTGAACCACTGGCAATGCACACATTAATGTGCAAAACTTTTGCGAAGATATAGCCACAAATCCATAATTTTAATATCAAGCAAAAATAGCAATTTTTCAAATCTCGTGAACACTATGTGGCACTGTGACGAAACTGTGCACGCACCCTCATGTCATGACTGCCATCAAAACTACTTTGGCAAAGATACAGCCTCAAATCCGTTTGTTCGCGCTCTACGTAAAATGTTATGACGCGGTATACGGAAACGGATCGGCGAATAGACACGAATTCCTTAACTTTTTGCCATGAGTGTCTTTAGATGCTAAACACCCATTCTTTACGCAAATTGGACAAAAGCTCTAGGACGAGTTCGAAAAAGTAGGTTTTACAAACAATTCAAAATATCAAAATAATTAGCATAACCGAAATGACGTCATATGGTGAAATCGAATTGGCATGAGCCAAGGAATCAGATGAAACAAGAATTGCGTTTCTATGACGTATGGGTCAGCAGTTATAACCAAAAATGCAAGTGAAAATTTGGACTGTTGGTGGCGCTTTAGGGTTTGACAAAGACACTCCAAAATTTGGTGTGGGGACTATTTGGAATGTCCTCTTTGAGTGTGCCAAAATTCATAACTTTCCGACAAAAAAAGTTAAAAATCAAAATGGCCGACCCCCAAAATGGCCGACTGAAAACCATTTGGTATCGTTTGACTCGGCATGCCTCGAGGAATCTAACAATAGCACTTGTATAATTTTAGACTCAAGTTTGCAGTAGTTATAAGCAAAAATAGCCATTTTTCAAATCTCGTGAACACTAGGTGGCGCTGTGACGAAACTGGGCACGAACCCTCAGGTCATGACTGCCATCAAAACAACCAAGTGTCGTGTGAATACGTTTAACTTTGGCGAAGATACAGCCTCAAATCCGTTTTTACGCAATCTACGTAAAATTCGTTGACGCGGTATACGGAAACGGATTGGCGAATCGACACGAATTCCATAACTTTTTGCCATGAGTGTCTCTAGATGCTACACACCCATTCTTTACGCAAATTGGACAAAAGCTCTAGGACGAGTTCGAAAAAGTAGGTTTTACAAACAATTCAAAATATCAAAATAAATAGCATAACCGAAATGACGTCATATGGTGCAATCGAATCGGCATGAGCCAAGGAATCAGAAGAAACAAGAATTGCGTTTCTATGACGTACGGGTCAGCAGTTATAACCAAAAATGTAAGTGAAAATTTGGACTGTTGGTGGCGCTATTGGGTTTGACATAGACACTCCAAATTTGGTGTCTTGACTATTTGGAATGTCCTCTTTGAGTGTGCCAAATTTCATAACTTTCCTACGTATGGTTCTATGGGCTGCCATAGCCTCAAAATAGAACAACTTTGGTCAATATATATCATATAAACATTGTATATTTTGCTTGCTATTATTTTTTGAACTTGATGTTAAAAAGAAGTTTGGTATTACTTTGCATACTTTACCTGTTAGAGAAAATAGGCTACTCTGACTGCATATTTTGTCCACAGCTGTCTAGAGTGGCACATTGTTTATTTTGGTCTCAATACCCTTCAGACAGAAACAAGTGTTTTATTATTTTTTTTATATATATATGTAGCTGACCTTGTTTTCGTTTAGCATTTGTATTTTATAAAACATGAACAAAATTATACCCCATTGTTCCACTCAAACCACAAGAATGGTGCTACCTCAGACTTATTTTGCTCTGTGAAAAAACTTGTAAGTAAAGTCCATATAAATCGGTAAGTTCAGCTTGCAAAACACAAAGGAAATGTACCATTGTACCAAAATTAATAGAGGACCATTGGCTACATTATCTTACCTTAGGCTGAAAATTATTTTCCAATGTCTTTTCATGTTGCACTGGAAACATTTGGTTGTTTAAATCAAACCAGTATCAATCTTGCAAGGCAAGTTTATTTGTATAGCACATTTCATACACAGAGGTCATTACAGAATAACATACGCGGATCTGGTGCTGAACTTACCTTTTTGTAGTACACATTTATAAGATGTTTAAAGGCTGAGAAAACAACATAAAGATAAGTTAATATATATACACATCAAATTATGTAAAATAATATAAAAAGGAAGCTGCTTAAATGTTAAAATGTTACCCAGATGTACCTACAACCCTCGCAGATAATTAAGAGCTTTTTTATTATTACAAGAGATTTAATTCAATTTAAGATTTTTATTCAATTGAACTGTATGCTACCATATAAGGGTTTAAAAATAAAGTAAAAAAAAGATATTTTCATATGCCAAATAAATTCAGGCTGATTTGTTATGCTGCATAGTTATGAAAAATTAACCACATCTACAAACTTATTTTGGTGATTTAGCCAATTTTTACAATGACTTACATGGCTATTTTTACTGCGTTTGCCACAGTATTCAATCATACATGTCATTTTAGTACAGTACAGTAGGTGGCGGTATATTGTTCGTGTCCGTATCGTCATACGCGGCAAGCAAGTACACACACAAGCCGTTTCCCAATTGCTGAGTCCCAATTCGCATACTATCCGTCCTAAATAGTATTCGAAACTAGAATTAGTACGTCCCAAAACGTAGTATGTTGAAATGAGTATCCCAAAGATACCCGGATGGTCTACTATTTCCGGTTAGAATTCGAAGTGCAGATCAATGAACACTCTAATGGCTAATATTGCCCACAACCCATTGCGTGCGGGAGGGAGGAGCTTAACCACACTGACCCTCTTGCTTATTTGTAGTAATACTGTGGCTGTAGAAATGTTAACTTTATTAGTCCAGCGAAAGAAACATGGTTCCTACACTTTTACTGTAGTAAAAGCATGGTTCATTTTCATCTGGGTATTTTTCAGTTATATGTAAGTATAAAATACATTAAACAATAGTTATACTATAAACTTTTAAATATTTGGACTTTAAAATAAGTAGCTTTTGTTACACACATTGCACATGAACGTCAGAACCAGACGCCTCACAAACGACCTGCGTTTAGTTCTAATAATGCTCTGCCTCACTCCTCAACTTGGTAGAACACATTGTAAAATGTATTGTGAAAAAATTGTTAACAGTCGTGGTGTGCGTAACTAGGCAACCACGTTTTCGTTCACGTTGCATGACGTCATCGAAGTACGTCCCAGAACGTGCATACTGTTTTGCTACACACTCAAAAGTATGTACATTTTCCTCACAAAAACAGTACATACTTTTAGGTCGTAGTAAAGTAGGCGAATTGGGACTCAGCATATGTCAAGGATACTTCCTTTGCAGGACTAATCCTTACAAGTCACTTCCTTCAGAGGGTAGGCGAGGCTCCTCTGTAGCCTTCGGAGAACACGTAAATGGAACAGGCTAGCAGGTGCACGTGAATGCGTCATTACGCCATTGAAAAGGTCTGATTTCACCGCTGAAAATGGATGTAAAAACTGTGTTACACTTTACAGTGGTCTGTTGCACACTAAGAAACACATGCAGTGGTAAAATATGTGATAAACTAAAAACAAAAGAGTAGGCTATATGAAGTAAGATTTACCAGGCGAATCACTGGTAAAAGGGAACAGCTTTAAAGTCCCCCTGTGTTAGTTATGTCAATACATTTAAAGGCATACTTCACCCAAAAATGAAAATCTAGTCATCATTTAGTAACCGCTATGTTGTTTCAAACCTGCATAACTGTCTTTGTCCTGATCAACAAAAAGGAAGATATTTTGAGAAACGTTTGTAGCCAAATCGTCTGCAAAGCCCATTCACTTCCCAAATAGGAAAAAGAGTACTAAGTAAATTGGGTCAAGAAATGATTTAATTACAAACATTGCTCAAAATAGGTTTCTTTTTGTGTTCTTCAGAAATACAAAATGTGTACAGGTTTGTACCAACATGACAGTGAGTAAATGATGACAGAATTTCTGTCTGAAGTGTCCCTTTAATAGATTAACAAACATTAAATAATGTCAAAACTGAAATTAAACTTAAACCTTCCTTTCTTCTACATGTTGTACAGGCTCGGCACTACTGTACCATCAATGCTACAGTGCCAGTACTGCAGCGGTACTACAGAGGGGAGGACACTACGCCAGACTTTAGGCTGGGCAGAGACGCCATGCAACAGCTGATGGTGGCCCTGAAGACTGACAGTGGATGGATGGGGTCCGACTCTGGAGACCCTCGTGTTTCTGTTCTGGCTGGCATCCGGTTCAGCCTACAGAGTTGTCGCCAGGGCCTTTAGCATGCCTATTTCCACAGTGCACAGAGTTGTCCACAAGATGGTGGATGAGGTGGTGGCTGTGCTACCCCAATTTGTCCGCTTCCCTCGCACACAGGAGGAGCTCCAATTGGTCGGGATGGTTTTGCTTTATTGGCTAATCACCAAGCATTCCGCAAGGCAGCAGGGGCAGTAGACGGCTGCCATATACGAATAAAATGTCCCGGTGGTCCTGATGGTCACGATTACAACAACAGAAAGCTCTTCCCTTCAGTGGTGCTCCAGGCTGTCTGTGACCATCAGGGTCGCTGTATTGACATCTTTGTGGGTTACCCAGGAAGTGTGCATGATGCAAGAATTCTCAAGAACAGCCCCATCTACACTAGGCGGATTAACCCTCCGCCTGGGTACTTTCTCCTAGCTGACGGTGGCTATCCATGTCTCCAGGAACCCCTGGCCCTTATCACACCATATAAGAGGCCAGTGAGAGGCATGGCACAGCAAAGGTTGAATTACCATCATTCCAAAGGTCGCACAATCATTGAGCGTGCATTTGGAATGATGAAAGTCCGCTTCAGGTGCATCTTTTTAGAAGCACTTGAAGTACATACACTGTTTGTCCCTAAGGTAATAAGTCATTGCAATACTTCTGTGGTACATTTGTTAATGAAATCAAAGTGAAAAGAACAGTTAATACTTAACAACTTGTATAATAACACTGTCTTATGTGTCGATGATTAATTCATATTTCTGCAGTCTTGTGTCATTTTGCTCTGCCCTGTGCACAGGTGGTGATGGCATGTGTGGCGAAGTGGAGCTGCTTGGCGGGCTGCACTGACCAACGAGGTGTCTGCACTCGTCGAGGCACCTCTTGATCATGATTTTTTTTGCCAGGTGAATAATTAAGTGTGGACTATGACCTGCTGCACATACATCCAAGTACATGCAACACCACCATTGGTAAACAGCCACACAGTGAAGAAGGTAAATGAAATATACTCAGATAGTTTACAGAAAAATGGAGACACCCCTCGCTGCAGACTGTAGCGCGGTGACATCACGTACCGATGTCACGTATGTCTTCAGTGCGCATGCGCAAAGTGACGCATGGTATGTCTTCAATGCGCATTGCGACGCGCGGTATGTCTTCAATGCGCATGCGCATAGTGACGCGTGGTATGTCTTTAATGCGCATGCGCATAGTATGTATTTAATTCGCATGTTATTTAACGACACGCAAACAACAATTATAGGTAATCACAGAGCACACTCAGCATTATCGGTTGTATTTTAAAGTTAATTTTAACTTATGTGTGTAAAGAGCACACTCAGCATTATCGGTTGTATTTTAATGTTAATTTGAACTTATGTGTACAGAGCACACTCAGCATTATCGGTTGTGTTGGTATATTTTAAAATTACTATGAACATTTATGGCACCTTTTAATAAGCAATGAATAAATAAATATATAGACCTTCCCATTTGTCATGGTTTTTTGTGTTGATGATTGTAACGTTAATTAAAAGTTAAATCAACTACGTACAGTACGTTTTCAGTCACTGCATCATTTATTATGTAAAAAACATCAAAAACTCAATGATAACAATGTTGCTTCGTTTTATAAACGGGCCACAAAACTATTTATTATGTAAGAAACATCAAAAACTCAATGATAACAATGTTGCTTATTTTATAAACGGGATACATAAAACTATTTATTATGTAAAAAACATAATGAAAACAATGTTGCTTCGTTTTATAAACGGACATTGTAGATATAATTATGTATAATACATGGGTGAAAAGTAACTAGGCATTAAAAATAGGTAATAATGTGCATATTTTTAAAACAAAATTTATTAGAACAAAACTTTGTTTTTAATGCCTAGTTAAATTTCATCCATCCTTTATAAATAATTATATTTATTCTGTTGGAAATTCTCCTCCGTCATTTAAAAAACAGTCATTAGAGCAATAGCCTTCAAACTCCTTTTCTGAATAAAATCCACATAGGACTCCCCTCCTGCCGTCCCCAACATAGCCAGGTGGGCAGTCTTTGAATACTTCTCCACAGCGGAAGCATTCGGTCAAAGAGTAGGGCACCCGAAACTGTTGTCTGTATGTTTTGGAGAATGCACTCCAGTTCACAACACCTAATTTAGACAAAATACAGATCACACAATATTAAATCATTTTGAAGAAAGGCATTAACATGTCATGTTAACATAGTCATATAAGTTTTTTTTATGAGATTATACATTACAGGAAGATGCTAAACAAATAAATGCTTGACTAAAGTACAATTCAAGTTATGAGTAATTTTATACACTGTAAAAAGAATACTGTGAAAAATACAGTAACTTGCTGGCAGCAATTAGCTAGTAAGTTGCTGTATTTCATTTCACAGTATTCTTACTGTAAATGTAACTGCAGTAAAATTAAAATTACTGTGAACTCTTTTACAGTAATAATCACAGTACTGTATTTCATAACTACTACTGTAATAGGGATTACTGCATTTATTTTGTGTACTGTAAAATGAAGACACTGTTTGTCACAAAAATGCCTTTTATTTTCTCACTTTAAATTACAAAAATTCATAATTTAAAAATAGCATAGCATACATTTTTTTCAACATGTTACATTTTTTCTGTGAACATCTCAAAACTTTTCTGAACACATACATTTTTTTTATATGTTAACATTTTTCTGTGAATATTTAATTTAATTTCAACACTTCATACAAAAACACTTTTCTGAACACACAAAACAATCAATATTTATTAAAATGTTTCTGGTAAATTACAAATGCATAAAAATTAAATGATTTACATTTACAGCAGGATTTCAAACCTGAATATTGTTTTTCTCCAAGACGGTTTTTTTTTCAGAACTATTATTCTTTTAAAACTGGACCTGAACTAGTTGACTTCCTGGGCTGGACTCTACCCTGTAGTGAAAGAAATGGACTATTAATGTAAAAGTTTATAAGCAAGACAGATGGGTTGATGACATATACATAAAAGTTTACTTCACAGTGTTTTAAAGGTGCGGTGTGTAATTTCAAGAAGGATCTCTTGACAAAAATGAAAAATAATATACAAAACTTAATTATCAGGGGTGTATAAAGACCTTTCATAATGAACCGTTATGTGTTTATTGCCTTAGAATGAGACGTTTTAACTACATACACAGAGGGTCCCCTTACATGGAAGTCGCCATTTTGTGCAGCCATGTTTCTACAGAAGCCCTTAACGGACAAACTTTTTTACTAAGTTGTCTCCAACTATGACATGTTTGTCCGGTGGCAGCTACCGTAGTTTCTCTATGTGTTTCAAAAGCAAGAGGTGAGCAGTGGACTGAGCAGTTGGTTGCAATTCACAACTTCACCACTAGATGCCGCTAAAATTTACACACTGCACCTTTAAATAAACAATTTTTATTTTTTTATATGCTCTGTTGGTGGTTTGTGGAGTAAAATCTAATATTTATTATTTAATAACTGTCTACATTAAAGGCGGAGTGCACAATGTTTGAAAAACGCTTTGGAAAAGGAGACGGGCCGACTACCAAAACACACTTAAAGCCAATCAGCAGTAAGGAGCGTGTCTACTAACCGACATCCTTGCTGGGTTGCGTATGTGTGAGGCGGGTCTTTTAAAAGAAGGTCCAGATTCTATTGGGGTAGGGGCGTGTTTGTTTAGGTGATTTCAAATATCAACATTGGCTTTCAAACATTGTGCACTCCGCCTTTAATACTATTATAAAATTATACATGAATATCCCACATTTCTGCCACAATACCATGTTTACAGTTAGTGATACAACAGTGAAATTTATGGTAAATATTTTTTGATTTTTGAATGGAAAAGTATTGTTTCACTCGACACGCCAAACACATATTTTGAAATGACGAACCACACACATGACGGGCTACATACATGTTGTGACAAACTTCGCATCGTGCGCCCTCGAAAAAAGAAGTCACCGGCCGCCACTGCATTAGAGCTGTGCTGCTTTTCTACCGTTTGCATGGCGAGTTAAATTAAACGTTTGATGTTTAACAATAGCACAACAGTTGATATAAACAAAAATAAACACTTTAAGAAGTATTTTACTAATCGGGTAGTTGGTTAAAGAATGAGTACTCAAATATTTGTTCCCATTCCTAGTAAAAACTATATAAAAAACAAATAAGTGCTTACCTCTGGATAAATTCCAATGTAGTGGCTGCATCATACATGGCTAGAGCAGAAGTGAAATCACAACGGTCACTCAATTGGAGGAGAACTCTGCCCTCGATGGAAAGCATCCATTTTTTGCCCCCAGAATGGACTCTCCTAAAAAATATTAAATAAAAGTTGACATTGCACAGTATTCAATCTGATATGGTTTACTATTTTACATAAGCAAAATTTATTGAAAACACTAGCCCTACATAACTACCTCTTTTTTTCCTATTAGATCAATAACCACTAGAGATTTTTGGAATGTATGGGCAAGATGACATAAAACTTTGTTCACACCACACAGTGACTCGATACAAATATGCTTTATAGATGAAGTAACCTTTAAAATTGGCATCTATTGTGTATGTCGAGTGCTGGGATCTTACCGAGCATGATGAGCTTGAGTTTTCTGTAACACAAAATAAACAAACAAATAAAAACTATTAGAAATCACAAGTACAATATTCATAAGAGAAAAAGTGTGTCAATAATGTACAAAAATAACTTGCATTAACCAAGAGAAAAACAGCTTCTTCCTGTTGCATGGTTTCTGTGCACTTTAACATGTTTGATATATTAATATATATATAGGGACAAGTGTTGTAAACTAGCTTCGGCTAAAAACACTATGATACATACATCAAATGACTGTTTACAGTGTATTTATGTCTCTTCTCTGTATCTGTCCCTACTAAAATAAACGTAACGTAACGTATGTCACTCATCACCTGATCATTGTCTGTCAGACGCTTGTTTGAGATGCAGCTTGCCTTGCCTGGAATTTAGACGAGCGCAGACGGCTGCAGTAAGGTGAGGAGTGAAAAAACTGTAGGCAAGCCGGACACTTCATGAATTTGTTGTGGACTGCAAACATCAGCAATGGAAGAGATCGCGTTCGCGTATTTAATCGCGGATTAAATAGATGCAACTGAAATACATTAAGATGTTTATAAGGAGAATCAACAAAGGTGAATTGTTCATTACTGGAAGGCTAGTAAATGTTGGGATGTAATCTAAGTCTAAATTCGTTTTTGTGTAAAATATAAACAGCTCACAGTACAACTAATCCAACACCAATACACAAGTTTAAAGGAATTAATAAAAAAATATGAATGTCATAATAAGAACAAGTTGAAAAACGCATCTCGCGCTGATCACCGGTGATCGGTTATGTGCAGATTTAGCTCATATCAAACAAGCCTATTAACTTTTGTTATGCTATTTACGTAAGAGATAATATATAGTTAGGCGGTTGTTATATCGAATGTTAGCAACTTTTAATCTTGTTTGTGGTGTTTTAGATATTATGGTTAATGTTGTTTATTTGAAAAATGTAAACATTTGTGTTCTATTTATTATTTTATATGTAGGCTGTTGTTTGTGCCTCTTAAACTCTGGTGTCAATTAAAGATGTTTCTTTGATGGTCAGTGAAAATCACTTTATCAGTCTTTTTATTCAGCAAGTTCATCAGGGTGTATTCGTTGCACTGCACTGCTATTCAGTTCAGTCAGTGGTATTATATTTTTCCTGTTAGACATCAAACATGGAACTCAAATCAAGAACTCAAGGAGGCAGTTTCCCTGACAGAAATTAAACTAGTCATGGACTAAACTAAAAGTAGGCTAAGGGCTGTCCAAATTGAAAAAAGCTTGCACTGACATATCTTAAAATACACCAGTGCCCTTTGTTTTGCCTCAAAATGCACACAAATAATGTTTTTAGTAAGGCATGTTTGTAAAAATTGGTTATGTTTTCTAATTAAACTAAGGCAGAGTCCTGGCTTAAAATAATCCCTGTCCGGGACCACCCCAAGGTCTTTTTTGTAGGCTACATGTTGCCACATAAGAACGTACTCAGGACCAGCAGCGTAAAAAAGATAATTAACATACAGTATACATAGAATAATTAAAAAACATAATTTAAAAGACAAAATAAAAAAAGTAACATAGTAGATATAATAATTACAGTATAGCTATAAGGTAGTCATTTCTTTTCTTTAGGCCTTACTTCGATCTAATGGGCCCCCGACCAAATTGTGCTTAGGGCCCCCGAAGGTCTAGGGCCGGCTCTGACGATGACGTAGCATCCTAGAAATTCTGGCTTCCGAGGATCCTTTCTTGACATTGGGAAACGGTTACATTATGACTGAAGTCTCGCTGGAAGGCTGAAGGAACAGAAACCCCTGGAAAGGTAGGAGTTTTAATTTAAACGTTAAAATGTGTTTAATCATTACGACAGTAAATGTTTGCTCTGCCATTGTTGAAGAATCAATTCAGATAAAATTTCGCGGACGCTCGCCCTCGGTATAGGCCGTTTCTCAAACGGAAGGCTGCATCCTACGGAGGTCGCATAGGCGGGCTGTATACGTCATCAAACCTGGTTTATTAAGTTAACTGAGCATTACATTCGCAAGTCATAAGCATATTACAACAATTTACGATAAACTAAGAATAATAGTCAACTTTATACTTGTTAACTTTCTGAAATAAGACACGCGACCTCCAGAGGCTGCAGCCTTATGAGGCCGTATGACGGCCGTATGAGCTTGCGCACTTTACCCGCTGCGTATGAATGAAAGAGTATATTATTATTACTCTAAAACAGTGGTCACCAATCCTGGTCCTGGAGGGCCGGTGTCTCTGCAGAGTTTAGCTCCAACCCTAATCAAACACACCTGAAGCACCTTAATTAGATGCTTCAGGTGTGTTTGATAAGGGTTAGAGCTAAACTCTGCAGAGACACCGGCCCTCCAGGACCAGGATTGGTGACCACTGCTCTAAAACCTTATACATTTACTCTAACATTGAACTAAAGTAAGCTAAGCTTACATACGATACCAAAATGTACTAATACAAGTAACGTTAACTTAAATATGGCTAACAAATTTCCTATACAAAGGAAATACAAACTATCAAACTGCACACTTGAACCAATATAAATACTGTATATGGTAAAGAAATCTTACCCTGTAACGAAAACTTGACGAAATTATGACCTTATCTAACAATTAACTACAAAATAAATGGGATTTAGTATCAAAAATGTCGAAGTTTTTCCCTCTTTTACCATCGTCTCGGTTGTGTCAGTTGAAGTATGATGTGTGACGCCTCGTGCCAGATAATTCAAATGATGTCGCTCGCAATAGATCTATCTGACACTTATTCATAGTATACTTCAAGATGCCCTGAACCCACAACAAAACCTACAATAATATCAAAGATCAATATATAAGACAACTTACATTATTTTACGTAATAGTAAAATATTTTTGTACCGTGTGTGACCTATGCTTTGTATGTTCACTTTGTAGCTGGTCTTAGCTGGTCAGGGTGGGAGGACCATCTTGAACCAGCTAAGACCAGCCAACCAGTTTAGCCAAGCTGGTTTAAGCTGGTGGGTCAGCTGGTTTTCTAGCCTGACCAGCTATAAAGTGGCCAAAAAACCAACACACATCCTGCTACACAATCCTGAACAGCTAATACCAGGCTGAGAGACCAATTAAAACCAGTCAACCAGCTTGGGCTGGTTTTAGCTGGTTTTCAGAATTCATATTGAGATTGATTTGCATTTAGACCAATGGGTAGCATATGTTCAAATTTACCCACCTTTACTTTGAGTGAACTGTCACACCAACAATATAACCATAAACATAAAATATTAGGTAAAAGAGAGCATGCTTTCTATTTTAAGCACAGAATTCTGTCTCCCTTATCTTTACAAATTTTGCTAGGGATTTCTTGCAAGACATCTTAAACATCTTTACAACTTCTGAATGTGTTCATTTCGTTGTTTAAGGTTAGAAGAAAAGCGGAAAGAATTGACATCGCAGTAAACCCAGCAAACAGCCAGAGACACAAGAGACACACACACACAGAGCCGGCCCAGCCACTAAACAACCCTTGCGATCGCAAAGGGCGCCGTGGCCAGCAGAGGGCCCCATAGAGTCACTGCCAGCTAGTGGTTGAAAAAAAATTATACATCCAAAGTAACATAAAATAAATAAAAAGAAATGGATCTACAGCGCTCTTTATCGGGCATCATAATAAGCACAGTTGTTTTTATTTAGTTCTTTATTATGGCGAGTTCCCCGCTAATCTTGACCCTGACTGACCCCCCAGCAAACAGGGGACGTCCTCCGGACGTAGCGAACGTCCTCTTAGGTCCGCATAAGGTCCGCATTGTAACGTTCGCTGGCGGACATTCCGGGGACGTCCGCATATGGTCCGCTAAATAACGTTCGCTGGCGGACCTTCCGGGGACGTCCGCATATGGTCCGCTAAATAACGTTCGCTGGCGGACCTTCCGAGGACGTTAGCATATGGTCCGCTAGACAACGTTCGCAGGCGGACCTTCCGGGGACGTGAAACCACTCAGTTTTTTTATAAACCCATACTACACATTTAACCATAAGGCAGGGTTACCCTTTCATGCAGACATCAAAGTAAAAATGCTGTTTTTGCTATTACTTTACTAATGAAAATCGTAGTTTATAGTATCTAATATTATTTTATAATTATTATTATTTTTTTCTTAATTTTTAAACTAGTATGCTAAAACATGGCCTTTATATCAACCCTTTACTGATTTTATTACATAGATCCCATTAAAGCAACTTACAATTTTACAATAATTTTACATTTAACGTGAATAAAAAGATCTGGCACCATGTCTTTTTTAGTTAATGATTTTCCATACTATTCCTAAGACATAACTATTGTCAATAAATCGAAATCACAATGCACATATTCATGTAATAGTTAAAGAATCCACCATTGTGAAGTTACACATCACCCAATTAAATATAAATGAAGTGCAAGTACTTGTTTATTCTGATTAATATGATACGGTGTTGTGTGGTTCAAGCGTTGTCTTTCTCATATATGAAGCACTGCATGATATATAATTGTCACACAGCAAAAATCTATACAAATACATTATATCAAGGAAAAACAAACTTAAATCTACAACTACAGCTCAAATGTAAAACTTTTATTATTGCAAAGGATTCAAATGCAAGCAAAGCAATGCAAACAGAAATGCAGAATGACATTCACTCAATCTGTTGCAAGCAATGACTTTCAAACAGCAAGTGCTAAAGGGCCAAACACGCGGAACACAAGTCCAACGCTGAAAATTCTGGAAAAGAACAATTGAAAAAAGATACAGGTAAGACATACATCCTCATATAAACTTGAACTATATCTCAAATTCTACACCCATCATTTAAACTGTCAGAAAGTGTTGATTAGACTGCAAAATAAGGTGTACTTTGTAATTTCATAATTTTCCTTTTTTTCTATTATTTTTCTTTTTTCTATACGGTTTCTTACTAAAATGTCTTTAGTGTTGCCAGCTCTCGTGAGACAAAAAAGCAACCGCTGCTTCAAAAACAAGCCCAATATTATTATATTGTTTACTGTCAACAAATGAGCTCAAAACATTTTAACCTTCAACCCCTCTGAAATTACACATTTTTAAGTTTAGTATTAAATTGCAAAGATAACACTTTACAATAAGCTTGTATTTGTTAGCATTTGCCACTATGAACTAACAATAAACAATACTTCTACAATATTTATTAATCTTAGTTCATGTTAATTTCAGCATTTGGTAAACCATATTTCAAAGTTATATCTGTTACAGGTGTATTATATTTTGTTGTGGCATCTAGCAGTGAAATTGCGAATAGCAATCAACCTAAATTTCGAAGCGCAATGTGATTCTATGGTAGCTGCCACAGGACAAAAATGTCATTGTCACTCTGAAGCCCATGTTATAGTTGTGCGTAAGGTCTACACCGTAGGTTATCCATAGCCTGAGCGTAGCCTGATTTTTAACAGCGTGTCAGTTCTACGCGGACCACAAGCGCTGTTATTGGTTCACTAGAACCCCTCCCATCAGGTAAAAAACTGCGTCATAGCCATTTCCATTTGCGACGGTGAGAACAAAAATAGGCCAAGTTGAGGAATGACTTAACTCAAACTGCTGCAACGAGTCGCTGTTTATTTACTTCGATCACTGCTGGTCAGTGGCGCTCGTGACTCCTCATTCGAGGGGCGCTAATTCAAAATAAGTGTTCGGAGTATCATGTGTGTGGTCCCCTTTTCCAAAATATGTGTCCTGCGTGTCGAGAGATCCTATGTGCATCACATATTTTGTCAAAATAAGTGCCTGCTGCACATGCGTCAAAACCGTTTATGATAAAAGAGACGCTCACGTTCACAAAATACACACAAGACACTCCCTTAACACTAAACTCTGATAAACATGGGATTATGCGAGTATCTGGCAAAAGCGAGCGTCTCTTTTATCATAAACCCTTTAGACGCATCTGCAGCAGGCACTTACAGGATCTCTCATAGTGCAGAACACATACTTTGAAAAAAGGAACCACACACATGACAAGCTACATACATGTTGTGATGAACTTTGCATCGAGCGCCCTCAAAAAAAGAAGTCACCGGCCGCCACTGCTGCTGGTCTTCTCAAAACATACGCAACAATCTGCTGTTTCTTCATTTGTGAGTTAAACTGACCAAGCTGCTTCTGTGGTTACATGCGTGGATACTGCCTATCAGCGGTCTACATGTATGTTTGCTATATTGAGCCCTTGAGACAACGTATGGACGAAACACGCTCTGTAGAACAGTTTTGTCCATTTAGGGCTACTGTAGAAACATGATGGTGACTTTCATGTATGCTGGCCCGCAGTGTATGGACATAAAAACGGCTCACTTAAATGTATGTCTTCATCTGTAAAAGATAAAAATCTCCATATCTCATTAAATGTGAATAAATATCAAGATCAAAATGCCGTGTTAACACTGCAAGAAAGAATTAAAACGTTTTAGGTTTTGGTGTATCAGATAAATTTGCTTCCCTTAATCATTCAAGCCAGGAAGTAGGGCACTTTTGGCGCTTTTCCATTGCATAGTATGACCCAGTTCAGCACAGCTCACTTTTGGGGAAGGGGTAATGGGTTTCGGATGCGAAGCCATGTGCAAAGTTACAAAAATGCAGAGCACACCACCGCGCCCATGTCTGGATGGCAGTTTTGTAACTTTGCGCATGGCTCCGCATTCAAAACGCACCAAAAGTATAGGCGTAAATGTTCTGTCAGCGGAGTACAGGTACTGATGACACGGGTGTTTGTATAGAACCTGTCATGTGAGAGAGGTAGTGGAAAATCTACTTGTGGCTTTCAATTTTGATTTTGTGGCTGCATTCCATTAATATGCTCTGTTGCTCCATGTTGTGTGTGTTTGTATCACATTTACGATGATGTTACGGCAGTAGAGAGGACGCAACTTTAACAATAAGGCTATAATCAGGGGTGCACATAACTTTTTTTGTCCTGGTTCTCAAAGAAGTACCTGGAGATGTTACTTGGTACTCACACTATTCATAGCACAGACATCCTACATGCTGACATCATCACTTTTCTCCTGACTACTCTTTTCGCCATATCGCTTTTGTTTAAACATGGTAGACAATGATGTACATAAAATATCCCTGGTTATTGTTTTTTACTTATCTAATCTTTATAAATAACTACTAGCCTAACTCATATAAATGTATACTTGTACTAGCAAGCTGTCTGAAGCATTGAGATGCGGATCACTGCTAACAACACACATTAATTATCTTACCACTGATGCACGAAGAAATCTCTTATGTCAAAGTAAATTAGCTAACTATGTAACAAAATTCCAGCAACGTTGGTACGCTAGAATTTTTTCTATTTGAGCATACGCACCAGTTATGTGCACCCCTGCCTATAATCTCACCCACTCTGAAGCGACACTAAACTGTACTGGAAAAGCAACGAAAGCGAGCTGAGCTGCATCGTGCCGAGCCAAGTTGTACCCTACATTGGAAAAGCGCCATATCATGACATCGGACCCTGGAACACAGAAAAGCATGAGACAGTAAAAAGCATCAGATGTTAGGTTGTGTTTGAATGCTTTCTATGAACAATTTCCCCCTGAACTATGCATGTAAATGAAATTAAACTACCTATTCTTTCTTTCCCCTTCTTAAACATCCTTTAAAACCATAGCCAAAAAACTCAAGATCTTAGCTTGTTATTAACAATATCCTTATTTGTTCCAACAAATATAACTATATAACTTGCTATACAAGTTAATTATACAAATATAACTCATTAATAATCTTATTAACAAATATTACCAAATTCAATTATTTTAGCCAGGAACACTTAAATGTCACTACATTGAAATGTCATATATGGTTATAAAAGTATATATTTTGACTCACATCTAAATATGGTGGCCTGCAGGTCTTCATTCTTGATGGGATTCAGAAACTGTGAACTGTCTTCACAGACAAATAATACAAAGTCAGCCTAAGAGTGTGGAGTAAACAGCATCAAGCCTTTCTTTAATAAGGAACTCATCTACAAAAAACAAACAAATACTTGTTATACTTTTATGAATTGTCAAGTTGTACAACACACAGCAATTAAGATTAAGACAAACAAAAAAATCACTGATTTTATTAATTCCATTGTTGTGTCTAATATATAGAAACAACTTGTGTTGTAACAGGAAAGATGACAGCCAGATGACGTCAAAGTATCGCGAGAGCGAGACGAAATTTGATTTCTTGAATCCTTCTCGCGGTACTCTGACGTCATCCGGCTGTCAGTCTTGCGGCGCCGCATGAAGTCAAAGAAGCCTCCTGACTGCGTGCGAGAACATTTTGAATTATCTGGCACGAGGCATCACACGTCAAACTTCAACTGACACAACGGTCTCGGTGAAGGGAATAAGCAAAAGCTCCTTTAAATTTCGTAATTTTTTATACACATCCCGTTTATTTTGTAGTTAATTGTTAGATAAGTAAGTAATTTCGTCAAGTTTTCGTTACAGAGTAAGATTTCGTTATCATCGTTACCATATACAGTATTTATATTGGTTCAAGAGCGCAGTTTGATAACTCATTCAAGGTTTGTAGCCATATTTAAGTTACTCGCTAACTTTGTTTAAGTGTTAGAGTAAATGTATATGGTTTTAAAGTAGTATTAATATAAGTAACTGCGCCTCAATCCGAAGGCTAACCACTGGAAGTAGCATTTGTAGGCTGTATACCTTTTACGTCATCAAGACTGTCATATTTAAGAATATTAACAATTATAAAGTTAACTATTATTCTCAGTTTATCGTAAATTGTTGTAATATGCTTATGACTTGCGAATGTAATGTTTATTTAACTGAAATAAACCAGGCTTGATGACGTATGCAGCCTGCATATTCGACCTCCGGACAATGTAGCCTTCCGTTTGAGAAACGGCCTACAAGTTGAGCGTTCGCGAGATTCTGCCGAATTGATTCTTCAATAATGGCAAAGCAAAAAGTAACTGTCGTGATGATAACCCACATTTTAAGGTTTAAATTAAAACTCCTACCTTACCTTTCCAGGGGGTCCTGTTCCTGCAGTCTTCCAGCAATACTGGCGCGTATGACGATGCGGACACGAACTGCACACTACAGTATACCGCCGCCTACTGTACTGTAGTAAAATAACGTGTAGGATTGAATACTGTGGCAAACGCAGTAAAAAAGCCATTTAATTCATTGTAAAAACAATGGGCATGCCAGTTTAAGTAACTTGTGGGCTAAATCACCAAAATAAGTTTGTAGATGTGGTTCAATTATTTTTAAAATGTGTAGCATAATGGACCAGCCTGAATGTATTTTTAAACCTTTATTTTTAAACCTTTATTTGGTGGTATATGGTTAAACCTTTTTAATGGTAGCAATAGGCTTTATACCCAGCTGCACTACTTCCTGAACTTCAGCCAGCTCCTTGTTTCATGTCTGCCATTATTGGACAAACTGATTAATCCAGGTGTGCCTGACCTCAGTAGTCACAACAACAATAATCAGACAGACCTGGGTTTATCAGTTTGTCCAATAATGGCAGACAGGAAACAATGGGCTGGCTGAAGTTCAGGAAGTAGTGCAGCTGGGCATAAAGCCTATTAAATAAAAATCTTAAATTGAATCAAATCTCTTATAATAATACATAAAAGCTCTGGGAGGGTTGGGGGTACATCTGGGTAACATTTTAACATTTAATATATTTTGATGTGTGTGTGTATATATATTAACTTTCTTTATTTTGTTTTCTCAGCCTTTAAACATCTAAACATGTCCTCCAAAAAGGTAAGTTCAGCAGATCAGCTTATCTTATTCTGTAATATTGATACTGGTTTGAGAAAAACTAAGATTAAACAACGTACATGTTTCCAGGAAAAAGGGAAAAACACTGGAAAACAATTTCAGCCTAAGGTTTGAGATGGCTAACTGTGTACATTGCCTTTGTGTACTGCAAGCTGAACTTACAGATTTATATGGACTTTACTTACAGGTTTCCTGTGCTGTTTTGCTCCATTTTACAGAACAAAATAAGGCTGAGGTAGCACCATCCTTGTGGTTAGAGTGAAAGAATGTGGTAAGATTTGGTTAATGTTTTATAAAATACAAATGATAAACATGAAGGTCAGCTACATATAAAAAATAATCAAACATGCTTGTTTCCATCTGAAGGGTATTGAGACCAAAATAAATAATGTGCCATTCTGGACAAACAGCTGTTACGTTCCTCTAATGTTTTGTGGAAGCGCTTGTTTTTTTTCTCTCTCTCTCTCTCTCTCTCCCTCTGTCACCTCTTAGGAAATCCCTAATACTGATTGGCAAAGAGACTGCCAATCATCATTGGCGTCGGCCTATCGCCGTAATGATCTCCAGCTGGCAGAGTTTAAAAGAGGGGATTTTCGACGCTAGAAGCCAGCGCCCTTCTCTTTGCACTCAAATTGTTGTTGTTACTTGTTTTGACATTAAGTGTGTAGAATTGTTACCTATGTTACCTTTGTTATTGGAAATAGCACTTTTATGCTGTCTTTATGAGCAGTGGCTCTAATTGTTTCTTTGGGTTAAACCAGAGGAGGTGAGACAGGTAAGAGGTCGCGCGACTTCCATCGCACACACGCAGGTAACTCGTTTGTATAAAACACTAGGTAAGAGGTGACTGCCACCCCCTGTATGTTTTATTTTTCATAGATTAGGGTAGGGAAGCATACGGCGCGCGGCGCTGAAAACTTTCTTTCCTTGTATCTTATTTTTAGTTAGGTAAGTGGGATTAAATAGTCAGTTGGGTTTTGTTATATTTAATTTCTTTGCTTTGGCGTCACCAACGTCTCATTTTCTCTGTTCATATTTGTTTAGTTAATTGTCCATTTACTATATTATTTCACTTCTTAATAAATTTTCACTTAACTGTCAATTTTTGTTGTTGCATTTTCTTTTGCCCACACAATTCATTGAATTACCACAAAAACTAAATAAATGTTGCTCCTTTACCCTGGACATTATATCAAAGGTCGTAACATTTGATGGGGGCTCGTCCGGGATCCTAATTTATCCAAAATATGGTGATTGTGGTAATTTTGTGGTTTGTTGTGGCAAGGAACAATGCTTTAATTCGAGTATGTGGCAGCATAGGAATCGCTTATGCGGTTTAGTGGCGTTCTGGATTGCGTTGATTGTGTTCATGGGGAAGTTCAATTTTGAAGATTTTTTAACTAGCCCATCTTTAATACAGATTGACTTATGTAGGAAAAAGGATTTGAAGCAGATAGCAGATCACTTTCAGATTCAATTGAGTACACAGGCTCGTAAAAAAGAGTTAAAGCGAGTGTTAATCTTGCGTTTGAACGAGTTGCAGGTGTTGCCTACGTCAAATATGGAAGGTGGTGGTGACAACGTGAGTGGCGTGGCTCAGGAGCAATTTAGTTCTGGGGAGGAGGATAAGCAGAGTGGCGGAGCCGATGCTGAAGCAGAGGCGGAGGCCGAAGCTAAGGCTGGCTTACCACCGTTTGATCCTTTTACACCCAGTTCTGTTGGTTCACGGGAAGGAGCCCGATTAAAAGTCCGTATGGCCCGTTTGCAATATGAAGCACAAGAGAGAGCCCAGACGCGCCAAGCTGAATTGAACTTGAAACTCGAAATACGAAAGCTGGAAATTGAGGCTGAGAAGGAAGTAAAGCTGAAGCAACTTGAGTTGGACGCGTTTAAAAATGCTACCGGCTCAGGTGTACAGCGGGACACCGCTCAAGCCAATTTTCCTTCACCGCATGGTGGTTTATCACCCGACACTTTTGAGGTGATTAAACACATTGCACTTGTTCCTCAATTTAGAGAAACCGAAGTAGATACTTACTTCAGTGCGTTTGAACGCATCGCCATTTCACTTCGTTGGCCTAAAGAGGTCTGGTCATTGCTTTTGCAATGTAGGTTATTTGGTAAAGCGCAAGAAGTTTGTTCTACGTTATCAATTGAGGAGAGTCTGAAATATGAATCTGTAAAATCTGCTATCTTGCGAGCATATGAGTTGGTCCCGGAGGCTTATAGACAACGTTTTCGGAAACACAAAAGAGTCCTACACAAACATTTGTGGAGTTTGCTAGGGAGAAGGGAGTATTGTTTGATAAATGGTGTTCTGCTAGTAAGGTAAATGATTTTGATTCCTTAAGAGAACTGATGCTGTTGGAAGAATTTAAGGATTGTTTAGCGGAACGCATAGTTGTGTATCTTAATGAGCAGAAAGTGACTACTTTGTCGCACGCAGCCGTACTCGCAGATGAGTTTATTTTAACTCATAAGAATGTATTTTCTTCTACACGTCCGGAAAAGTTACAGACAGACGCTTCGCAATCTCAAACGTCACGTTCAAAATTTAGCTCTGCTAATAAAGAAGAGCGTGAATGCTTTTACTGTCACAAGAAAGGGCATGTTATCGCTGATTGTTTGGCGTTGAAACGAAAACAGCAACCGCCACCAAAAAGCGTTGGGTTTGTTAAAACTGTTAAGTCCGCGGTCAAAGTACAACCTGTAGAGAAATTTGACGAAAGTTACCGACCTTTTGTGTCAAATGGGTTAATATCTCTGTCGGGAAAAAGTGCAGACCAGGAAGAGATAAAAATACCCAGGGACACTGGTGCTATGCAATCTTTTATTGTGGCAGGTAAATTACAATTATCTGATGATACTTTCTGTGGTTCTAGTGTGATTGTGCAGGGAATTGAGATGGGTTGCGTGAAGTTTCCGCTTCATCGAGTGCACTTACAGAGTGAATTGTGCACTGATTTTGTAAGGGTCGCTGTTTGTCCTTCTCTTCCTGTGAAAGGTGTGGATTTTATTCTCGGAAATGACCTAGCAGGTGGAAAAATAATGCCTGTTGTTGAGGTTGTCGATAAACCAGATACGTTATGTGACTCACTGTCTGAAGCTTACCCTGATATTTTCCCAGCCTGTGCCGTTACCCGTGCTCAGTCACGAAAAGTCGGTGATGTAGTGGATATGTCTACTTCATTCATGTGTCCACTGTTGTCAGGTGATGCATTGGATATGAATCTTGAAACGAGAAATTGTTCAAAAACCGAAGACCTAGGTGAGATGAAGTCAGATGCAGAAATGCTTAACTTGCCAGTGTCACGGGAGAAAATTATCACTGCGCAGAAAGAGGATAAAACTCTTGCGACTTGTTTTAATTCTGCTATTTCACTTGATGTGGCTAATGATAAGAAATGTGCTTACTTCCTAAATAATGACTTACTGATGCGAAAGTGGTGTGCTAACGCTGACGAGATTTTAGACTGGAATATTGTATATCAAATTGTGGTTCCGTTTTCCTATCGTCAACACGTTTTGTGCTTGGCTCATGATCACCAGCTAGCTGGTCACCTAGGAGTTACAAAGACATACAATCGGATTTTAAGACACTTTTTTTGGCCTGGGTTGAAGAAAGATGTTGTTCGCTATTGCCGTACTTGTCATACTTGTCAGGTTATTGGAAAGCCAAATCGAAAAATTCCACCCGCGCCTTTATCTCCAATACCTGCGATGGGAGAACCGTTCGAACATGTGTTGGTGGACTGTGTTGGTCCATTCCAAAAAACGAAGTCTGGTAATCAGTTTTTATTAACTGTTATGTGTATGGCCACCCGATTTCCTGAGGCGATTCCACTAAGAAAAATTACTGCACCTGTTGTTTGTAAGGCATTAGTGAAGTTCTTTTCTACATTCGGACTTCCAAAGATAATACAAACTGATCAAGGTACAAATTTTTTATCAAAACTTTTCGAACAAGTACTGGAAACCTTGAACATTTCGCACCGAGTCTCAAGTGCATACCACCCGCAGAGTCAGGGCGCACTTGAGAGGTTTCACCAAACCCTTAAGTCAATGTTAAGGAAAGATTGTTATGATACCGCTAAAGACTGGGATGAGGGGATTCCTTTAGTTTTATTTTCCGTAAGAGAGACTACTCAGGAATCTCTCGGATTTAGCCCCGCTGAGCTTGTGTTCGGACATCAAGTTAGAGGTCCATTAAAAGTTCTTAAAGATCACATCTTAGAGCCTACACGGAGTTCACAGACAAATGTATTGGATTATGTATGCACTTTTCGGGAACGTCTTCATACTGCTTGGTCGTTGGCTAAAGAGTCGCTTGCGAGTGCTCAAAAAAATATGAAGCACAAATATGATAGGCAGGCGGTAGTGCGATCATTTCAACCTGGTGATGAAGTGCTTGTGTTGTTACCTGTGGCAGGATCATCTTTGTAGATGCAAGATGAGTGAAACTGATTATATGTTGTGCCCACCTGACCGAAAACGTAAAACCCGTGTTTGTCATCTTAACATGTTAAAAGCTTACGTCAGAGAGTCGTCAATGTCAACGACAAGTGCTGCAGAGACTGCAGGGCCCGCTGTCTCGTCTGTTGCGATAGCCGTGGATTTGACGCCACCGTCTGATATGTTGGATGCGGATACAGATGGTGTGGTGTTTCGTCATGATTTTCAGCAGACTGCAAGGTTAGAAAATTCTGAGATTTTGAAAGATCTTTCCTCATATCTTGACCATTTAACTGTGACTCAGAGAATAGACATTGTGAAGTTACTCAGTGATTTTAAATGTTTATTTGGTGATGTTCCTACGCAAACAAATGTTCTGAAACATGACATTAATGTGGACGGTGCTCGACCTATCAAGCAACATGCATA
Source organism: Paramisgurnus dabryanus (assembly GCF_030506205.2). NCBI lineage: Eukaryota > Metazoa > Chordata > Actinopteri > Cypriniformes > Cobitidae > Paramisgurnus > Paramisgurnus dabryanus. The sequence goes on along the minus strand of NC_133343.1, from coordinate 42,338,612 downwards.
CCGTGTAAATTCATTGAAGCGATCGGTTATGCGTAAAGAGGTTGAGTATTTGCTGGAAAACAATTTGGCTAAGCCAAGTTGTAGTCCCTGGTGTTCTCCGTGTTTATTAGTCCCAAAACCTGACGGTACATTCAGATTTTGTACAGATTACCGTAAAATAAATGCTGTGACTGTACCGGATAGTTACCCGTTACCTCGCATGGAAGATTGCGTTGACAATATTGGGTCTGCACGTTTCGTTACAAAACTCGATATGCTGAAAGGGTACTGGCAAGTTCCGCTCACTTCACAGGCTTCAGATATTTCAGCTTTTGTAACACCAGATAATTTCCTGCAATATACATCAATGGCTTTCGGATTAAGAAACGCTCCCGCAACTTTCCAGCGTCTCGTTAATATTGTTTTACGTGATGTGCCAAACTGCAACGCATACCTCGATGACTTGGTGTTGTATTCGTTGAACTGGAAAGAACACATTTGTTTGTTGAGAACTGTATTCGAACGACTGATGAAGGCAAACTTGACACTAAATTTAGCAAAATGTGAATTTGGTAAAGCAACTGTTACTTACCTTGGAAAAGAGGTCGGCCAAGGCCAAGTTCGACCAGTAGCGGCTAAAGTCACGGCGATAACACATTTTCCTATTCCTACGACCCGGAGAGAGTTGCGAAGATTTTTGGGTATGGCAGGCTATTATCGTAGCTTTTGTAAGAATTTTTCAACTGTAGTGAGTCCTCTTACTTCACTACTTAGTCCGACGAAGTCTTACGTGTGGTCTGCTGAGAGCCAGCATGCTTTCGAGTCAGTTAAAGCCCTGATGTGTAATGCACCTGTTTTAATGGCACCGGACTGTACAAAGTGTTTTAAACTAGAGGTGGATGCTAGCTCTGTGGGTGCTGGTGCTGTTCTTATACAGGAGGATGAGAATGGTATCGAACATCCAGTTAGTTATTATTCTCGGAAGTTTAATAAACATCAGCTGAACTATTCAACGATTGAAAAGGAAGCTCTTGCTTTATTGCTCGCGTTACAACACTTTGAAGTTTACCTTGGTTCCAGTAGCTTACCAGTGGTGGTCTATACGGATCACAACCCCCTTGTGTTTTTGACTCGCATGTACAATCAAAATCAGCGCTTAATGCGCTGGGCTCTTATTGTCCAGAGTTTTAATCTTGAGATTAAACATAAAAAGGGTTCGGAAAATGTGTTGGCTGATGCTCTCTCGAGAGTATGATGTACTTCAAATATGATGTACTTGTTATTTTCACAAAACTAGTTTGCTCTTAAGTGTGGGAGTGTTACGTTCCTCTAATGTTTTGTGGAAGCGCTTGTTTTTTTTCTCTCTCTCTCTCTCCCTCTGTCACCTCTTAGGAAATCCCTAATACTGATTGGCAAAGAGACTGCCAATCATCATTGGCGTCGGCCTATCGCCGTAATGATCTCCAGCTGGCAGAGTTTAAAAGAGGGGATTTTCGACGCTAGAAGCCAGCGCGCTTCTCTTTGCACTCAAATTGTTGTTGTTACTTGTTTTGACATTAAGTGTGTAGAATTGTTACCTATGTTACCTTTGTTATTGGAAATAGCACTTTTATGCTGTCTTTATGAGCAGTGGCTCTAATTGTTTCTTTGGGTTAAACCAGAGTCGTATAATAACAGAGTTACGAAACGCTTTGATCTCGCCGCCGCGCGGTCACGTGATTTATGTAACGTTCTACAGTTCCAAACCAAGCAGGGCTGTCAATCTGTTTGCATAGGTTTTCAGCTATTTTAGGTAAATATTAGCTTGTAATGGGAATTGATCACTATACTTACTGTGTTTATAACGTTTTTTTTTTACTAGGGAGTGATGGAAATACAGTAAATCAGTTAATAAAGATAAACAGTTAATTGTTACCCAAATATAACTGTGATTATCTATACCAACCACAGCAACACAGTTTATCTTTTATTTTTGTAGCAAAATATGGCTATATAAATAGGTATCAATCTGCTAAAAACTTAATTCCTACACTTTTACTATATTAAAATCACAAAAAAGATCGCCAACGCGGTTATTTGTAACAGTGAAGCATAACAGAAACACACTAAATTCATATTTTAAATTCACATTAAATGTTAATATAATCATACATGATTTTCGAGGATACATCACTCGTATTACTTACCAAACACAATGAAACGCATAGCACCATTGTGAAGCAGTGTGACTTTCTTATAAGGCATTTAGCTTGTCGCTGTTGCCCCCTAGTGTTACTCGTAATATATAAATAAGATAAGTATAAAGTAGATGGCCACCAGTAATAACATATTAAACCATTAAATCTATATTATTCACACATTATACACAACTCATTAAAATATAAAAATTTTACTAGTTATTATTAACGATAATCATTACCTACAGCAGAGTTCATAAAATATCACTGTTGACTATATTAAAGCAACACTATGTAGTTTTTTTACCTTTAAATAATGTCTCTAAAATAACTTCAGTGATAGAACAACTTTTAACTTGACAAATTGTACTGTTGCTGCAACCTGAGCAGCCTCCTAGCTGCTACAAGCACACTCTGAAAGTGGCGGTGGAGGGTAGGAAACACAGCCCCGCCCCTCCCCCTGCCTGCAGAAGAGTGTCTGATACCAGGCACTGTTGCGCTTTTCAACCACATGGGGGAGCTGTAAGTCATTTTTACATGGAAACTACATAGTGTTGCTTTAATGAAATGTCCGAAAATGTAAAGAGAAACGGTAATTTCATCGATTTACCAGCAGGTGCCATTGAAATGAATGGGCTTCAGTGCTGCGTTTGGAACTATGCGTCACTACCGGTCACTACATGAAACGCTGTTACTTCCGCATTCCATTCTTACAACGGACGTCTATGTGAGTGTCGTAACTCTATTATTATACGACTCTGGGTTAAACCAGAGGAGGTGAGACAGGTAAGAGGTCGCGCGACTTCCATCGCACACACGCAGGTAACTCGTTTGTATAAAACACTAGGTAAGAGGTGACTGCCACCCCCTGTATGTTTTATTTTTCATAGATTAGGGTAGGGAAGCATACGGCGCGCGGCGCTGAAAACTTTCTTTCCTTGTATCTTATTTTTAGTTAGGTAAGTGGGATTAAATAGTCAGTTGGGTTTTGTTATATTTAATTTCTTTGCTTTGGCGTCACCAACGTCTCATTTTCTCTGTTCATATTTGTTTAGTTAATTGTCCATTTACTATATTATTTCACTTCTTAATAAATTTTCACTTAACTGTCAATTTTTGTTGTTGCATTTTCTTTTGCCCACACAATTCATTGAATTACCACAAAAACTAAATAAATGTTGCTCCTTTACCCTGGACATTATATCAAAGGTCGTAACACAGCTGTGGACAATATAAGCAGTCAGAGTAGCCCATTTTCTCACACAGGTAAAGTATGCAAAGTAATACCAAACTTCTTTTTAACCTTCACAAATACTGGCAATCCAAATATACAATGTTTATGTGAGGTACTGTGCAAATGTCTTAGGCCACCATGCTACCATTAGATTTGTTATTTTTGCAATTGTATAGTGATCATATATAATTATTTCTCAGTCTCTTTATTAGAATACAACCAGAAAATAAAGGAAATGTGTATGTAGTATTAAAAACAATATACCGGTAAACGTATAAGCTGAGGTGTCAAGTGTTTAGGGTAAACTCTCCTTCCACTTGAGCAATAGCAGGCAACTGCAGGATCTCTTAAACCTAAATGAAATTAAATCCTAATTTCTAATTCTAATCGAATGACTTCAGGACTTCAGGCTCCTCAAAAAAGCTCAAGATGTGTTTAGTGCCAAGAGAGGTCACACTAAATACTGACTGATGTCTGAAGAAGACATTTAGTTCTGAAAATGGATTTGTTTTTAATTTTGTGTACATTTTTCCTGTATTTACAGTTGGTATCTTAATAAAAAGAGTGAAAAATAAATATGGATGGACATTTAAACTTTGCTAAAACAACAAAGCTGGTGATAGTGTCCCAAGACTTTTGCACAGTAATGTATATTGACCAAGAGTTGTAATGATCAAAACAAATGCATGTCGTCTATTATTTTCTTTAAATGCACATTTATTCACAGTTCAGTAGGACAGTAAATTATCTGAAAGTGAAATCATTATTGAAGGTGATATCATTGTCACTGCATTCATTGTTACATGATTTTAAACAGTGGGAATCATTGTGTAAGTTTCTTAATAATATCAAATACTACTTTTTTGTCTTGTTGTTTCTAGACCTGAGGATAAGATTTCCAGTTTGAAAGTGAAGAAAATGAATCATTATTAACAGCAATTAGTAGTTTTTCAGCTGAGAAGCCAGGTGAAACTATAAGGACACTATGATTTACTTTCATATTATCATTCTTTTATAGATGAGGAGCAACCAGTAAGAAAAAGCAAAAAGATGTTTTGATGTTGCCTGAGGCACCTTATTGTGAGTACATTTTAATGCCATGTACAGTATTTGTAGTATAATGATGATTACTTGATTTATATTTATTAATTTAGCATATGCCTTGAGTGACTTACAAATGATAGAGCATTCAACATTTTACAACAGTTACTACAATACTTACATCATTAATTTTTAAATCTAATTAATTGTCTTTTATCACAAATGCAGCACACCAGTCAATTTCTTCCAATAATGAATCAAGGTACAGTATTTTGTTATTTTTTATCTTAAATTATTGATATTGATAGGCATTTTCTTCCACACAGACTTATTGTTCATTTATTTTACTGGTGTAGGTAATGTTATTAATGTTTCAAAACTCATTCTTGAAAGAAATCCTGGAGTGGAGAATCATTCTGAAAGTAGACCAAATACAGGACAACACCACAGCAGTGGTTGGAAAAATGCAGCAGACAATGAGCAAACCAAGCTGACTTTCAAAAGATGGTATGTGCCATAACACATGCAACATTACTAGTCACTGCTGACGTTTTACCCATGTTTATTAGGGGTCAAGCACCGAAGGTGCTGAGACACCTATTGGAATTGTACTTTTTTCTTTTTCTTAGCCATTGGTGTCTATGGCAGCCCTATGAACCGTATGTAGGAAAATGATGAAATTTGGCACAGTTGTAGTGGTGGTCATAAATAGTCATGTGGCCAAAAATGGGGTCTCTAGCAGTAACTCTATAGCGCCACCATCATCTCAAAAATTCAATGTTCAAATGGTTATAACTCATGATCCATTTGCTCTATGAAAATTCTACTTAGTACACGTGATTGCTCTCCTCATGCTTATTGTTTTTAATACCTTACAGTAAGACTCCACCCATTACAGTAGCGGCCATTTTGAAATGTACAGTATTTCGTTTTTTCGCTACTCCTCCTTCAAATTTGGTTCAATTCTTATGAGATTTGGCACATGTGATCTTTGGAGTGAGCCGCATAGAAATGACTGAACAGAATTTTGATATTTTTCTTTATTTAAAAGTAATTAATGCGTGAACTTAACGAGATTGACGCAAAATTGGTTCTGAAGCTGTATCTCGGTCATTCTTTGATCAATCGAGATGAAATTTGGTACGCTTCATGTCGACCATGAACTGGGGGTCCATGCCAAATTTGGTGACAGCGCCACCTATGGGTCATGAGATAGTAAAAAAGGCTATTTTTGCGCATAACTTCTGAATCATTTGTCAGAAAATTATGATATTGGTGTCTACGGATTCCTTACCTCATGCCGCATCTGTCGATGTGTATTATGCCGGGTTTGACCGAACCGCCTGTCCGCCATTTTGAAATTTGTCATAAATTGTTATAACTTTTGAAGTATTGGATATATTGGCGCAAAAATCGGTAGGAAGCTTTGGCATGATGTCCTGATTGTATCTGGGAAGTCAGAATACAGCGCCACCTAGGGGTTATAAACTATAACAGTTTTTATAGAACTGCTCATAACTTCTGAATACTTTGTCGGATATTAATTTTCTTTGTGAAATTGTATTCACTGGTTTATGCCGATTGCAACGATACCTCGTTTGTCATTTTCCATCATTCTGTTCATGTGTTATTGTAAGGCATATGGTAAATGATTTTTTTCGCTACTCCTTTTACAAATTTTGTTTATTTTATGCCAGGTTCTGCTCGTATAATGTTTGGAGCAATCCGCACAGAAATGACTGAACAGATTTTTCTTGCACCTAGGAATTTTTTTGAGAAAAACCTCTGTAAAGTTGATCGTCCCTGTGATGTTGTCTATTTGTCATAGTTAATTACTTTATATTACATTTTATAGCGTTACTCTACGGAATGTTCTTCTTGTCTTCAATCTCACTTGAGCTTTTTGATTCTCATATACATTGTATTTCTGTGATTTCTGCTCTGCGGTGTCATTTCTACATCTTTGGTGATTGGCATATGTCAATGCTTGCATTTCTGTAATCTCTTTCCTGCTGCCCCTTGAGCTGTGTCTGCTGAGTGGCGCATCCACTAAGTCGTATGCATAGAGATCCTGAATTCATGGGTTCGAATCCCACCTGAGGCAGGTGTTAATTTCTTCTATTAAAGTTTTGTTCTTTCCCACCTATTCTTCTTGACCTGTCTGTAGTTCACATATGTTCTATTTTTGCCATGTTTTCTGTTGCTGCTCTGCACTGCGGTGGTTCTGCTCTGTCATTGCAACGCTTTGGGTACTTGCTGCGCTTTGTGTTCTTGATGCACCTTGGGTGGTCAGTGAGCATTGGGTGATTGATACCTTCTATGTTGCTTGCTGTGCTTTGGGTGCTCATTGCGCTAAAGGTGCTTGGCCCCGAATCGCTGCTTGCAGCTATATTTACGGATTGTTTTTGTTTGTAGATTCGTTATCTGTTTCTTCAAAGGGGAGGCAGTTTGGGAGATGGGAAATAGGAGGATGCTACAGCTACACAGGGCGAATTTCAGCAGCTCAGTTTCACACTTGCAACTAACAATGAATTATAGTGAGTCTGTGTGAATCCCAAACATTTCAAAATTATTTTTGTATATATATTGTATGTAAATTGTAATGTTGTAAATAAAAATGTACAAAATGTTAATAGCACATAAACATTAATAGCAATTAATAGTCTATTTTTAAAACAAAAATAATGTTTGATGCTTTGGATACATATAGTATCATATACTCTACATAGTATACTTCAAGATGCCTTTAACACAAAAACCTACAATAATATCAAAGATCAATGTATAAGACAACTTACATTATTTTATGTCATAGTAAACTAAATTTATACTCTGTGTGACCTATGCTCTCTCTGAGATGTGTATGTTCATTTTGTAGCTGGTCAGGGTAGAAGCATGCTACCATTAGATTAGTTGTTTTTGCAATTGTGTAGTGATCATATATAATTATTTCTCAGTGTCTTTATTAGAATACAACCAGCAAATACAGGAAATGTGTATGTGGTATTAAAAACAGTATAAAGTATAAGCTGAGGTGTCAAGTATTTGGGGTAAACTCCCCTTAAACTTGAGCAATAGCCAGGGGCGCAATGAACAGTTTCAAGGGGGGTATGCAAGACAGAATTTTGGGCCCCTTCCTTTAGATGATTGTTTGATCTTCAAACCATAATGTGTAGCTATATAAAATTACTCAGTTGAGTGCGTTTATTTAATTTTACAGGTCGCATTTGCAACTAAAAGTAAATCCATGAAGCAATAAATAAATACATTTATTCGAAAAACGAATAGCCTACCATTTTAATCTGGAAACGCAGAAAACATTCACGTGACTGATTTTAAATAGATCACTAAAAGAAAAAAAATGCATGGAGATGCATTTCTGAATATGGAAATCTATGGAAGGCGCTTTGAAAGTCGCGGCAGTCAAGTTTTCTGCGCGGTTTTAGAAGCGAAATGTGTACAATTAGGTTTAGCTTATAATAGGTCATTCTTCAGGGTTCATATTGATGATCTTATAGTCCATTTAAAAATGTTCTTAGGAACTGACTGTATTCGTCAGAAAAACACTATCTTTATGTCGCTGTTCTCTGTGCGTGTGGTATGTGTTCCGTCCTCCGCTCATGACAAAAAGAGTGGCCGGCAAAAGTATTAAAAAAATAATATTACGTTGATCTTTAAGAGTGTGCGCTTCTCCCACACACGCCCTTCGCCAGTGACACAGAAATTGCAAAAAGCACAATCAGCTAAAGTTTTAAATATAACGTTGATTTTTAAAAGTCAAAAGCATGCTGCAATCAAATTTGCTGCTGATGGACATGGACATGCAAATTTAATTTCTGTGCACAGAAGGCTGTTTTCTGAAAAGCGATTAAAGTGATATACTCCATAATAAGATTTTGCACATCCAACAACAGCTATATCATTACAAAGATAATACTGCATGTTTTGGCATTTGGTAGCATATTGCAGTAGTTTATATTTGTTACGTAATGAGATGCACAGTGTTTTTTTTATGTTTTTTTTCTTTAATATTAACAACACTTATCAACAAAACATTGATTAAAATAAAGAGACAAATTATATTAAACGAAATTCATTTTAAGCAAACATTTGAAGCAAACAAAACTTAATTTAAACTCAAAAATTATGTCTTATGACTCACTCCATTTGTACCGTCATATTAGCCTTCAATCCATTACAATATATGGCGTTTAAAATTACAGTCTTAATAATCAAATTAAATTGAAACAATTAAGAACATTACAACAATATGTAAACACAACAATACTCAAACATAAATATAAAACAGACATTCTCTATTAGAATACATGTAAAAAAAACAATCTGATATAGCGTTTATAATAGCTGCACTAAGTTTACTATTTTGGGCAAAACCTCCGTTGCAAACCTGAATAAAAATAAATCACTTTCACTTTGAAAATGATGCGCTGTCATTAAAACCAGCTCTTAGTCATTTAAAATTTAACTCAATTATGGCTTATACAATTCTCCTATTTCATGTTTATTTAAAAAATAATATTTTTAACTACACCTATTAAGTTATTGTCTCAGACAATAGCAGGCAACTGCAGGATCTCTTAAACCTAAATAAAATGAAATTCTAATTCTAATCATCAAATGACTTAAGGCTTTTTTGAGGAGAATGAAGTCCTGAAGATGTGTTTCGTGCCAAGAGAGGTCACACTAAATACTGACTGATGCCTGAAAAGACATTTACTTCTGAAAATTGTTTTGTTTTTAATTGTGTGTAAATTTTTCCTGTATTTTCTGTTTGTATCTTAAAAAAAAGAGTGAAAAATAAATATGGATGGACATTAAAACTTTGCTAAAACAACAAAGCTAATGATGGTGGCCTTAGACTTTTGCACAGTAATGTTTGTTACCCATTTTATGTGTAAATGCAAATCAATATGAATATGAATTCTCCCAGTATGGTTTCCGCTGGTCAGGCTGGTGTAGCAGGATTGTTTTAGAGGGACTTTTGCACAGTACTGTATGTCCACATTTACCCACCTTTACTTTGAGTGAACTGTAACAGCAACAATAATGCCATAAGCATGAAATACTAGGTAAAAGTGAGTTGTGCATGCTTTCTAGTTTTAGCACAGAATTCTGTCTCCCTTATCTTTTAAATGTTTGCTACAGATATTTTGCAAGACATTTTAAACATATCGGGGCGGTTTCCCAGACAGGGAAATCTTAAATACATCAGTGCCCTTTGTTTAACATCATAATGCACACAAGTAATGTTTTTAGTAAGGCATGTTTGTTAAAACTAGTTATATTTCATAATTAAACTGAGGCATAGTCCTGGTTTAAGCTAATCCTTGTCTGGGAAACCACCCCAATAAATAATAACTACTTATCTTTTAAATGTGTTCATTTCGTTGTTTTAGGTTAGAAGACAATGGAAATATTTGACATGGGAGTCCAGCAGACAGCCAGAGACACGCACACACACGGAGCTGAAGCGCGTTTGACTGACGCGTACGGGAGATCAGGCACGCGCACGGGAGCTCGCTCGCGCACGCACACACAAACACGGAGCACAGGAAAATTACAACTGTTCAATTAAAATAAAAGAACTTTGTGGTAAACAATGTTTAGCGTGTCTGATTTCATTGGTTGTAATGAAATAAAACGATGTGCTGAGGACTTTAGGCGAACGTCCCCTAAAAGTCCCGAAAGTCCGCTGACCGTCCTGCAAACGTCCTTGTGAAAGTCCGGAGGACGTCTTCGCGGACGTCCGCTCGACGTAACAGGGGACCCTACACGATAACGTCCAGGGGACGTTCGCAAAGGACATTTAGGGGACGTCCAGGGGACCTTTTTTTGTTAGCTGGGGGACAAGTGTTGTAAACTAGCTTCGGCTAAAAACACTATGATACATACATCAAATGACTGTTTACAGTGTATTTATGTCTCTTCTTTGTATCTGTCCCTACTAAAATAAACGTAACGTATGTCACTCATCACCTGATCATTGTCTGTCAGACGCTTGTTTGAGATGCAGCTTGCCTTGCCTGGAATTTAGACGAGCGCAGACGGCTGCAGTAAGGTGAGGAGTGAAAAAACTGTAGGCAAGCCGGACACTTCATGAATCTCGCTTTGTTGTGGACTGCAAACATCAGCAATGGAAGAGATCGCGTTCGCGTATTTTATCGCGGATTAAATAGATGCAACTGAAATACCAACAAATGCATTTACATTAAGATGTTTATAAGGAGAATCAACAAAGGTGAATTGTTCATTACTGGAAGGCTAGTAAATGTTGGGATGTAATCTAAGTCTAAATTCGTTTTTGTGTAAAATATAAACAGCTCACAGTACAAGTAATCCAACACCAATACACAAGTTTAAAGGAATTAATAAAAAAATATGAATGTCATAATAAGAACAAGTTGAAAAACGCATCTCGCGCTGATCACCGGTGATCGGTTATGCGCAGATTTAGCTCATATCAAACAAGCCTATTAACTTTTGTTATGCTATTTACGTAAGAGATAATATATAGTTAGGCGGTTGTTATATCGAATGTTAGCAACTTTTAATCTTGTTTGTGGTGTTTTAGATATTATGGTTAATGTTGTTTATTTGAAAAATGTAAACATTTAAGTGTTCTATTTATTATTTTATATGTAGGCTGTTGTTTGTGCCTCTTAAACTCTGGTGTCAATTAAAGATGTTTCTTTGATGGTCAGTGAAAATCACTTTATCAGTCTTTTTATTCAGCAAGTTCATCAGGGTGTATTCGTTGCACTGCACTGCTATTCAGTTCAGTCAGTGGTATTATATTTTTCCTGTTAGACATCAAACATGGAACTCAAATCAAGAACTCAAGGAGGCAGTTTCCCTGACAGAAATTAAACTAGTCATGGACTAAACTAAAAGTAGGCTAAGGGCTGTCCAAATTGAAAAAAGCTTGCACTGAACAACGAATGTTCGTTAAGTAGCTCGTAGAAAGCGCTCTTAAGCATGGGCGCGGGAAGTGGGGGTGCTGCAGGTGCTGCAGCACCCCCTGGTGGCAAAGATTTAAAACTGCAATGACCATAAAATGATAGCTGATAAATGTCTCTGATTGTTGTTTGTTACTGTTCCAATACATTTTGTATGTCATCATGTTTGGGCTGTGTGATGAAGAGAGAATGATTAATTTAGTAATTTTAAAATGATTTAATTTATTTCAGTGTGTATTAGCCAATCAGATTTGTTTTGACAATGTGAATGCGATTCAGCCCATAAGCTGCGTATACGTATAAGCATAACATACAAGCACGCACACTCACAGACACATAGAACAAATTACTAGGCTATCTGTAGCCTATCTATCAGCTTCGCAATGTCTCAGAAGAGAATTTTGAATTTTTTTTCAATAACACAGCCCAAAAGTCCCAAGGACTAGCGTTATTTGTCCAAATGACTCACATATCAGAAAAAGGTAATCTTTTCAAAAACTATTTAAAAATATAGCCAAATTGTTTTGCGGTGTTTAACGCACATGTAAATGTAAAAGAACATTTAAAGTAAACATTTAAAGTAAAAAAGATTGAAGTAAATTATTAAAACGACATGAAAGGAACTAAATTGTAATGATTTGATGTACAATAAGGAACATGCGCATTTAAGAGTGCTGGGTATTTAAAAAATTTATATAAATTATTTCCATGTATCGATTTTAATGTTAAACATCTATAAATCCAAATTACATATGAAATATATTCCAACAATTTAGGATATGATGTTTGAATTTTAAAGTCTAAAAATATCTTATTTTTACACCGCCGTGCAGGAGGCATTGCAAACTGAAACAAAACTTAAGACAAAAATATTACATTTACGTTTAAAAATAGAATTAAATGAAACCTGTGAATTGAAAGGTCCAATAATCGCCTTTACTCGAGTGATGTCAATAAAGTTTCCATGTTAAAATTTATAATTATAAAAACCTAAAGCAAAGGAAAACAAATAAGGCGTAGGCTACTGGCACAAGTGAGAATGTATAACTGTTTCCATACCTCCGACTTTCCTCCAAACTTGCTTAAAGTTAATTCTCCTGTTTTTCTTTTTTGCTTTACATCTTCAAACTCCATGTTGCACTTAAGCTACACCATACAGAACAGCAGACCCGTGCGTGACGCGTGCCAGAGGAGATTCCGCACATGAGTCGCGTTGCATTTTGTAAACATTTTGTAGTTTGTGTAACTTTTTGGACACATTTGTTACTTTGGCCTAAATATAGTCTATATATAATATTTCTGATAATATGGCATAGTTTTCTCCCCACCCAATGAGGCTAATAAAGTAATGTTTAAAAATTATGCTTAATCAACGGTCCGGCCCGGCCAGAGGATAGTAAAAGAAAATAACGACCCTGGCAGAGGATCTAAACTCTACTATGTTGCAATAGGCTATATAGTTTGTATGTATGCACCGTCAGCTCAGCTGTACATTATGGATGGGAGTTGCGAGTGAGTTTTTAAAAGAGTGGTCTTCGCAGAATAAAAAGCTTGTGAACAACTTTAGAATTCTATAACTATAACACCCCCCCCCGGCGCATCTGCACCCCAGCACCCCCTACCGAAAATATCTTCCCGCGCCTCTGCTCTTAAGTGCTAAGTTTAATCGTTATCGGGAAACCCAGCCCTGTTCGTTTGGAATGTGACTGGCACACAGCTCTAGTCAGGACTGATTAGGCTATCCATTTATCAAGTATTGATTAATTATTTTCACTTAATCCCTTTTGCATTTTACAAAAAGTAGAATAGGCAGGCATATTCTGAATTTAATCAAAATTATGACTGTGGCGTTGAAGGAACCTTCCTTTAGTGATAAATAAATAAGTTCTTTTGCTATTATTATCTAGCAAATATGACAGTTTTAAACAAACTAAGTAGCCTATTTATTTATTTATTGGCAAATGCAGAACAACATGGAACATGTAGAACATAGGCGACACGCCTCTACCTTGCGATGAGAAGATTAATCATGGGGAACATAAGCTAGCTAAATGTAATTTTAAAATGTATTTAATTTAAAAACAAATTTAAACCGAAAGCGGACTGTTTATGCTTGTCAAATTTATGCTGGCTCGGTCACAAAATTTCGTCAGGCAGTATTTGATATATGTATTTGTGTTCATGGAAAACAATATAGGTTATAGAAATTCGTGCTGAGTGACAGGAAAAAGACAATCGTGCTAATTGGCACAAGAAAAAAAAAGGGTCAATGAATACGAACAAATAAATCGAAAAAAAAAAAAGATATTGTTGATTCTGCATTTATCCAGCCAGCATAAATTTGACAAGCATGTGCTTTCGTTTTAAAAATGACATTTAAAGGAGCGGTGAATCAAATACTAAATTTTAACTTGATAATTTGTTATATAAGAGGTCATCATACTTAAATGAACATCCTGCAAGTTTCAGAACTGAAAACGTCCGTGCTACTGAAATATAACAGTTTTTGGCACCAAGCCAGTAAAACAAGCCAGTGTGGAATTCGGAAATCTATGACGTCAAAGTAGAATTGAAGCACCGCCCCATAGCCAAATACAAGGACCGCTTTTGTAGCCCCGCCCACAGCTTTGCGCGTGACACACGTGTGTCTCAACAAGTAAATATGTCTTTAAAGATTGACAAATGTAACCAAAATGACTTTTAAATAAATTTTTTCTGAGAGACTTTTATTTTGACGCGGTGATCTGTTATGATGGACTGGAAACGCATTTTCGGTTGTGGAAGAACCGCGTGGGAACAACACAGAAGCTAAATATTTTAATTCGGAGGCTTGGAACATAAAAAGCAAACTTTTTCCACGCATTTAATGTTAAGAAGTTCCAGCTCGTGTGGGGAGTGTTTGTTAACTTTGTGTACAAGGATTCATTTGTAAAGAAGCCGATGCTGGATTTGCAGAGAGACTGTGATTAAAAGCACCACTTACATTGGATCTGACAACAATGACACAGCATTATACACAGTAAGACATTTTACTTTATTTAAGTTACTGCGTTTCACTATTGCTTTGTTAGAAGAGATCGCTTGATATGTCCTGTTGTAACATCCGTGTCTAAACACGTTTGTTTGACTGTTTTAATTTACTAAAAACATTAAACGATTAATAAAGGTACAACACTTAACAATACGACTGTAATTTAAAGGTAGAAATATACAAAAATAGTTATAAGGAAGGATTTATCAGCCGCAGTTTAGATTCTGATGCTCGTTTACTGTGTTGTATATGGTAATTTAGGCGAGTTACGTTTGAAAGGTCAAACACTCAACAAAGCTTATATTTATCATATAACTGTGGTATTTAACATTACGTGAATGTAAGAGCAACTTCACAAGCACAATCGAAATATACAAAGTTATTGATAAGGATTTATTAGCCGCAGTTTAGATTCTGATGCGCGCTTACTGTGTTGTATACGGTAATTTAGTCACGTCGAGTTTTGTTTCTACTTTAATATACGTATTGTCATTTATGTGTATCATATTTAGCACCCAGAATCTTTTGTGGCTCAAACATATTTGTGTTCGGCTGCTATTTTTATCACATTTATGTTTTTAAAACATTTGCCAACATGTAATGACGGGGAATGAAGCCGTCCAATCATAGCAGTGGGTGTTTACGTACAGGTCTTCAATGCGGCCCGCCCCTTCAAACGAACCATTTCTCCAGAGAGCCGCTAATCCATGTTACAAAATAGCCTATAGACCAATTTCGTGTTTGCAAACAGAGATGACGTTTTTTGTGGGCGGAGCCAAACTGGTTGCAGAAAGTGACTGCTCCGCAGTAGGGTTGTGAAGTGTTTTAGCATTAAACCGTGATTTTTATGGATCCGGTGTTCTGTCGAAGTCTGATTCCTTTATGTTTCCCTTTAGTGCAATGTTTCTTATAGCATTTTAATCACATTACGTTTATTTTTTTAGATAGATCAAAAGTTTAAATGGCTTGGCTACTGATATGCATGTATGTAATGTATATGTATTGTTCTTTTTTGCTAAATCAAATATTTGTACAGTCTGAATCGCTAAAGTACATGTAAAAGCAATACTATCATGTATTATATATAATAGCGTTTATTAAATATTTCATAATTTTACAGTTTTTATTATTTCTTCCTTAATAAATTATAATTGTAACGTGATAAAAACGCTATAAGAAACACATGGAGGGAACAGACTTCGACAGAACACCGGACATCTTCTCTACTTATTTTCTATTCTAATTATTAAAAGATTTCCAGATGATTTCCTCACTCCATTCTGTCCGTTTAAGGGCTTATTGTAATCATAAACACGTTTATCTTCAAATGATGTATTTGACGATGGTATTCTATAAAAATGAAAGCCATCTTTTTTGGCATTCTTATTCTGACACTTAACAGCACAACCGGACATTTTCCAGTGAGTTATCTTGCTCTTTTTACTCGTGTCTAATTCATTTCCACCGTTTTTCTGCAACCGCATTGCGCGCGCAGCTTGCAGTGACGTAACTGTGACGTCTACTCTAAATTGGTCTATTACTTATTGTTTTTGATGTTTTTGAATGTAAAAACCACGCGGACATCATAAGTAGACATCAGGCAACAGTATAAAACAATAAAATCGACAAATTCACCGCCCCTTTAAGCCTTTAATCATATAAGGGAGAAAGGCGTGTAGCCTACCTTTGCTTTCTCCTCATTGTTCTGCATTTGCCAATGAATAAGTCAGTCATATTTGTTATAAAAAAAAATCAATGTATGCTACATAATAATTAGTGATGCACCGATGTATCGGCCGCCGATATTTATCGGCCGATTTTTGATGAATTTGAAACCATCGGCATATCGGCAATAGCACGAGAAAAACAATCGGTATCGGCCTATTAATTAACTGCATAAAGAAATCCATTAAATGTAAAAAAACGAGTTAATGTTGTTAATAAAATAAATGCTGAATAGCAAAAACCACCTTTGAAGGTTGTCATGTTGTCTTATTATATTTGTTTAAGCTTAATTTGTGTCTCTCTTATTATGTTGGTCAGTTGAATGTTAATTAGATCAAATCCATGTCAGTAAAAATAATTTGATGCAGAAATAAACTAGCAAATAGACCAACTGTATAGTATTGTATACAAGTATTTAATATCGGTATCGGCATCGGTATCGGCCAGAAGTTGTCTGTTTAAATCGGTATCGGACCAAAAAAATCCTATCGGTGCATCCCTAATAATAATAGAACTTGTTAATTTTTTACCAAAATAAGAAAAAGAAAGTCACAAAAGATTCTGGGTGCTAAATATGATACACATAAATGACAATACGTATATTAAAGTAGAAACAAAACTCGACGTGACTAAATTACCATATACAACACAGTAAGTGCGCATCAGAATCTAAACTGCGGCTAATAAATCCTTATCAATAACTTTGTATATTTCGATTGTGCTTGTGAAGTTGCTTTTACATTCACGTAATGTTAAATACCACAGTTATATGATAAATATAAGCTTTGTTGAGTGTTTGACCTTTCAAACGTAACTCGCCTAAATTACCATATACAACACAGTAAACGGGCATCAGAATCTAAACTGCGGCTGATAAATCCTTCCTTACAACTATTTTTGTATATTTCTACCTTTAAATTACAGTCGTATTGTTAAGTGTTGTACCTTTATTAATCGTTTAATGTTTTTAGTAAATTAAAACAGTCAAACAAACGTGTTTAGACACGGATGTTACAACAGGACATATCAAGCGATCTCTTCTAACAAAGCAATAGTGAAACGCAGTAACTTAAATAAAGTAAAATGTCTTACTGTGTATAATGCTGTGTCATTGTTGTCAGATCCAATATAAGTGGTGCTTTTAATCACAGTCTCTCTGCAAATCCAGCATCGGCTTCTTTACAAATGAATCCGTGTACACAAAGTTAACAAACACTCCCCACACGAGCTGGAACTTCTTAACATTAAATGCGTGGAAAAAGTTTGCTTTTTATGTTCCAAGCCTCCGAATTAAAATATTTAGCTTCTGTGTTGTTCCCACGCGGTTCTTCCTCAACCGAAAATGCGTTTCCAGTCCATCATAACAGATCACCGCGTCAAAATAAAAGTCTCTCAGAAAAAATTTATTTAAAAGTCATTTTGGTTACATTTGTCAATCTTTAAAGACATATTTACTTGTTGAGACACACGTGTGTCACGCGAAGCTGTGGGCGGGGCTACAAAAGCGGTCCTTGTATTTGGCTATGGGGCGGTGCTTCAATTCTACTTTGACGAATTCCACACCGAATTCCACACTGGCTTGTTTTACTGGCTTGGTGCCAAAAACTGTTATATTTCAGTAGCACGGACGTTTTCAGTTCTGAAACTTGCAGGATGTTCATTTAAGTATGATGACCTCTTATATAATAAATTATCAAGTTAAAATTGAGTATTTGATTCACCGCTCCTTTAATTTTATGAAATACATTCAACTATATTTCAATGCACATTTAGGCCCTGAACAAAAAACAACTCGCGAGGGGAGGACTAGGGATTAACCCTTAATTAACTTTAAGGAATTAACTTTAGTGTTTAGAATTCAGTTAAAAACCAAAAAAAGAATTCTGTGTGCTTTTTGTTTAGAGTGCTTGTTTTTATTTAATGTATTTATTTATTCACTGGTGGTAGGGTTGGGGGACAATGAAGGGGGGGGGGGGGTTCGGCACATATGCTTGAACCATTACTAATTTGATGTGACGGGTGGAATAATTTTAACATGTCACCCGCAGTCCGGGTTAGGGTGGATTGCAGACTGCGGGTCTAAAAGCCAAGACTGTTTTGACTCGATTTGAGTCCCTAGCTCGATTTGAGTGTCTAGCTGGGTATGCGGTTTTACCTACTTCGTTTTTCTTATTTTACACTGTAAAAAATGTTTTGTGGCCTTAGTAAATTTAACTAAATAAAATTAGTCAATTATATAAAAAAATAGGTTAAAACAAAAACTATTTTTGAGTACAAATAATGCAAAAATGTGAGTAATTCTAGATTAACACATTATTTAGTTAATTCCTTAATTTTATCATGTAAAATTTGTGAGAAGGAAATTAAATAATTATAAAAAAAATAATAGGCTGTATTAACTTAAAAATATAGTGCATCATTTTTGCATCCCACTTTTTAAAGTAAATTTTACATGGAATTTTTAGTAGGCCTAATTGCTTCTCCATGTAAAACTTACTTAAACATTGCAATTGCTTAAATTGAAAAGGCTTAAATTCAATGTTAAACTTACTTTAAAAAAGTGAATGTAAAAATGATGCACTTATTTTTTTTAGTAAATCCAGCGTATATTTTTTTCATATTATTTTTATCAGTGTACTTAGTTTGTTTAAAACGGTCATATTTGTTATTAAAAATCATCAATATATGCTACGTAATAATAGCAAAATAACTTTTCACTAAAATAGGAAAGTTTCTTCATGCCACAGTCATAATTTTGGCTAAATGCAGAATATGCGTGCCTATTCTACTTTTTGTAAAAATCAAAAAGGATTAAGTGAAAATAATGAATCGATACTTGATAAATGGGTGACTTGTTCATTATTGTAATATAAAGAAATGCATTACATTTTTTTTAAACAAAGCCCGCCTTTTAATCTTTCTGACTAGAGCTGTGCGCCAGGCAAATTCCAAACGAGCAGGGCCGGGTTTCCCAAAAGCATTGCTAAGTAGATCGTAAAAACAATCTTAAAATTCATCTTAGAATTATGGGCCGTTTCCCAAAAGCTTTGTAGCTTAAGTAGCACTCGAAAATCATCGTAGATCTACGAGTGCTCTGGAGTAATCGTTAATTTATAAGTGCATCGTAAGACAGCAGTGTTACAAGGTCACCTGCAGGACAACCAGCAAATTGCACTCCTGCAATAACGATAATGTAATGTTTTAAATGTAGGCTATATTTATTTATTGGGGGTTTTTTTCTTTGTTTATTTGTTTAAATGACTTTAATATAATATATTTAAAATTCAAACGAGAAATTAAATTTAAATGACTAAACATAAATTAATTAAGAAGGAAAACGTATTTGGTACAATTTTGGTAAAAGTTGGTACTAGCAAATTGATAAATGGTTCCTACCAATTGCTGCTATAATTCATCTAGGCTACAGTAAAAAAATATTTTTTTGAAGGGTATGGCATCTGATTAAAGAAACCAAATAAATATTTACGGTACAATGCAATAATCCTTAATAGTAAATAAACATAGATAATAAACAACAAATAAAAAGAAAAATCTAAACTATATTATAAAATGCAGAAGGCATTGCGCAGTGGGACGAGTCCTAACTAAATATGAAAAAAGAATATTTCATGATGCACAAATTATTAAAACATTTAATAAGTCATTGAAAAATAATTAATAATATTTTAAAAAATATTAGTGCACATCGGCTGAAGATCATTAGCCTAAACAAGCTTCTGCTACAATTACGAGTCATTCAGTAAGTGACATTTCAGCACTTGACAAACGGATAGCGACTCGTTAGTAGCACTTAAAACCCAGCTGCGAGCGATCGTTTTACCTTGTAGAAAGCGCTCTTGAGTGCTAAATTCAATCGTTATAGGAAAACCCAGCCCAGGACCATTTCCGACAATAAAATGCTCTGCAAAGTTAACTAAAACAACTGCAAAATTTACCTGTAGCCTACAACGGACTCGAAAGCTACAGAGAGTAATAGCTTTGAGCTGTTAAAAGCAGAACAGACCTTAAAGGAAGGATTGTAAATGGTGGATATAATATTAACATGTAATTTGCAGTCCGGATTAGGGTGGAATGGCACAGGCAGACTGCCGGTCTAAAAACCGAGACCGTTTTGACTTCATTCCGTACACGCTGACAGCTGCTTCTATAAACGGCTTGTGCTTGTTTGTCTCCATGCTCAGTCTGGAAACAGTTAAATGTTTCTAATAACAGCGCGATTTGTAAGTGCATTCCGGTCACGGTATGTATATCAAATGCATATGGTCAAATAGTTCAATTAGTGCTTTCAAATAAGGCTCATGTTTTTGTTAATTACGGCAAGTTACATCCAATATTCTCGTTGCACCCGCTTGCTTTATTTTAGCTGCGTCACCTTAGCAGCTCCACTCCATCCAGCTGGCTCGCTGATGCTCGGCAAATGTTCGTTGAAGAGACACTGATGTTTTAAGGATAAAACCGCTTCACCCAGCTAACAAAAAAAGGTCCCCAGGACGTCCCCTAAATGGAATCTGCGAACGTCCCCCGGACGTTATCGTGTAGGGTTCTTTTGACGTCCTGCAAACGTCCGCAAAAACGTCTTCCGGACGTTCAAAATGACGTTTTGGGGACTTTAATGACTTTTAGGGGACGTCATGGGGACCTTTTTTGTAAGCTAAATAACATGCTAAGCACTTTAGGCGAACGTCCCCCGAACGTCATCGTGTATGGTTCCCGTTACGTCGAGCGGACTTCCGCGAGGACGTCCTCCGGACTTTTGCAAGGACGTTCGCAGGACGGTCAGCGGACTTTTGGGACTTTTAGGGGACGTTCGCCTAAAGTCCTCAGCACGTCGTTTTATTTCCTTGCTAACCAATAAAATCAGACACGCTAAACATTGTATACCACAAAGTTCTTTTATTTTAATTAAACAGTTGTAATTATCCTGTGCTCCGTGTTTGTGTGAGCGTGCGCGAGCGCCCGTACGCGTCAGTCAAACGCGCTTCAGCTGCGTGTGTGTGCGTGTCTCTGGCTGTCTGCTGGACTCCGATGTCAAATATTTCCGTGGTCTTCTAACCTAAAACAACGAAACGAACACATTCAAAAGTTAAGTAGTTATTATTTATTGGGGTGGTTTCCCAGACAAGGAGCTTAAACCAGGACTATGCCTCAGTTTAATTATGAAATATAACTAGTTTTAACAAACATGCCTTACTAAAAACATTACTTGTGTGCAATCTGATGTAAAAAACAAAGGGCACTGATGTATTTTAAGATATGTCAGTACAAGTTGTTTTTAGGTTGGACAGTTCTTTCATTTATTTTAGTCTAGGGCTAGTCTAATCCCTGTCCGGGAAACCGCCCCAATATGTTTAAAATGTCTTGCAAAAAATCTGTAGCAAACATTTAAAAGGGAGACAGAATTCTGTGCTAAAACTAGAAAGCATGCACAACTCTCTTTTACCTTAGTATTTAATGATTATGGCATTATAGTTGCTGTTACAGTTCACTCAAAGTAAAGGTGGCTAAATGTGGACATACAGTTCTGTGCAAAAGTCTGCATGCTACCATTAGATTTGTTGTTTTTTCAATTGTGTAGTGATCATATATTTATTTCTCAGTCTCTTTATTAGAATACAACCAGAAAATACAGGAAATGTGTATGTAGTATTAAAAACAGTATAAAAGTTTAAGCTGAAGTTTCAAGTATTTAGGGTAAACTCACCTTCAACTTGAGCAATAGCAGGCAACTGCAGGATCTCTTACACATAAATAAAATTAAATCCTTTCTAATTCTAATCGAATGACTGCAGTCTCCTCAAAAAAGCTCAAGATGTGTTTCGTGCCAAGATAAGTCACACTAAATACTGACTGATGCCTGAAGACGTCATTTAGTTCTGGAAATTGTTTTGTTTTTAATTTTGTGTACATATTTCCTGTATTTTCTGTTTGTATCTTAATAAAAAGAGTAAAAAATAAATATGGATGGACATTAAAATTTTGCTAAAACAACAAAGCTGGTGATGGTGGCTTAAGACTTTTGCACAGTACTGTACCTATTTTATGTGTAAATGCAAATCGATATGAATATGAATACTCCCAGTATGGTTTCAGCTGGTAAGGCTGGTTTAGCAGGATTGTTTTACAGAGGTTTTGGCCACTTTGTAGCTGGTCTTAGCTGGTCAGGCGGGAAGACCAGCTGACCCACCAGCATATACCACCTTGGCTAAGTTGGTTGGCTGTCTTAGCTGGTTTAAGCTGGTCCTTCAACCTGGCAAAACTGGTATGTCAGCTGGTCTTTCACCCTGACCAGCTACAAAGTGAACATACACATCTCAGAGAGAGTGTCACAAGGTGACGATCTTTTGGGCGGAACCAAAAGTCGGGAAACTTTGGTTCCGCCCGGATGTTTCCGCCCAGACCGAAGAACGGAAACACCGGACATCCGGCAGCCTCGCGAAGGCTGTAATCAGCCGATTGAGCACAGCTGTGCCTAGTTAAAGAGATCGCCGGGCAATTGGACAACTGGAGTACATGAAGGAGTATTTAAAGCACAGTTAAATGACAGTTCGGAAGTTCGGGCACGAGAGGGGGATTGACACGGGGAGAGCTCCTCTGCTTAGGCAGAAGAGGTAACTACGTACCTTTTGAAGAGCCCGCAGGCTCTGTTGATCCGGGCTGCGCTTGAAGCGCGCGGAAAGAAGACAGGAGCTGCCTGGGGTGAAAGAAAGGCGATACGTGAGTGGAGAAAAGGAGCACCCCGAAGAGAGCATTGTGCTGTCAAGCCTGCGCGTAGTGTGTGCTGGGAAACGGAGCTGTGCTCATTTTTTGGACGTGGTGGCTGTCTGTGTTTCTCTCTCTCCCTCTCGTTGTAGTCTTTATTGTGGACCTGCTGGAGTAAACAGGAAAATCCTATGGGTAAGAAGGAACTTTGTTCTAACCAATACTGAAGGAGTAAAGCAGGAAGAAAGTTGACCTTCTGGTACAACGTAAACAAAGGCTATCCGCCGTGAGTATACCCTTTTTGTGTGGAGTAACTGGCAAAAATTAACTTGTGTAACCATTGGAAACCTCCAGGAGAAGGAGGGCGGCCCTACCCCTACAAGAGTGTGGTGGGCGAGCCGTTAGAAGTACAAATTCAAACAGCCACCGCCACGAGACTTATTGTGGTCGTATTTCCCATCGCCTTATCGTAGCCCAAGCGCAGTGGAGGACACCGGGCGCTTCCCTTGTTGTGGTGCACTTATAGTGTGGTGAGTGAAACTCTGTAATAAATCTTTTCACGTTGGAGTGGTGCTGTGTATTTGCTGTGGGTTGCTGTGTGTCTTGTAGACGAAGCCCCGCATCATCCATTTTCTTCCACTGGGCAGAGGACGGAGAGGCCAACGACCTCAGAAACTACTGTTACCATATGTAGTGTGCTGTTTGGAGTACGAAGGGACGCAGACTAAGAGCTGTCCGTGACCGTGAGTAAACCATTGGAAACATTCGTGGTGTAAACTTACCTGTGTCTGTTTTGTCGCAGAGTCAGAGGCGAAAGGGTCCGCCGCCCCGTGGTCTCTACGAAAAGGGCGCCCCCGTCTAGGGATCGATCGGCCTATGGGCATTGGAGATAGGGCAGCGCTCGACCCGGTGAGGCGGTGTGTGACCTTCGCCCCTCTGCTGACCTACGGAGGAGAACCATACCTACCCAGAAAGCTGTAAACAGCAGAGCCGGTGAGAAATACTCGAAGTCCCAGTAACAGTGTCTTTGTGTCCTAGCGGCCACCTGTGGAGAGAGAGCAGAACGAGAGTGAATCATTGAAGAGCAAACTGTGAACGTGATACCTACCCAGAAAGCTGTAAACAGCAGAGCCGGTGAGAAATACTCGAAGTCTCAGTAACAGTGTCTTTGTGTCCTAGCGGCCACCTGTGGAGAGAGAGCAGAACGAGAGTGAATCATTGAAGAGCAAACTGTGAACGTGATACCTACCCAGAAAGCTGTAAACAGCAGAGCCGGTGAGAAATACTCGAAGTCTCAGTAACAGTGTCTTTGTGTCCTAGCGGCTACCTGTGGAGAGAGAGCAGAACGAGAGTGAATCATTGAAGAGCAAACTGTGAACGTGATACCTACCCAGAAAGCTGTAAACAGCAGAGCCGGTGAGAAATACTTGAAGTCTCAGTAACAGTGTCTTTGTGTCCTAGCGGCCACCTGTGGAGAGAGAGCAGAACGAGAGTGAATCATTGAAGAGCAAACTGTGAACGTGATACCTACCCAGAAAGCTGTAAACAGCAGAGCCGGTGAGAGTTACTCGAAGTCTCAGCAACAGTGTCTTTGTGTTCTAGTGGCCGCCTGTGGAGAGAAAGGCAAACGAGAATGAACATGAGGAGAATGGGCCGTGTGAAGATACAGTGGTGGTGGAGGAGAGCCTAGAGTGGCCATTATTTTAAGTTCCCCTTTTCCCCTTCCCTATTTAATATTTATAAGTAATTTAATAAAGGATATTTTAATTTTATGCTTACCTTGTGTGTCTGGTCATTGGGGTGGCTTTGGGAATCTCCTCGAGGTGGAGAAAGGGGCGTGACCTTATTTACATCTGGGTCCACCCCTACCTGTGACAAGAGCATAGGTCACACACACACACACACACACACACACACACACACACACACACTGTACTATGACATAAAATAATATCAGTTGTCTTATTATATTGATCTTTGATATTATTGTAGTTTTTTGTGTTAAATGCATATTGAAGTATAATATGTAGAGTATATTCACACACACTCACTATAACTCAATGTTAGTTGCAAGTTTGAAACTGAGCTGCTGAAATTTGCCCTGTGTAACTGTAGCATCGTCCTAATTCCCATCTCCCAAACGGCCTCCCCTCTGAAGAAACAGATAACGAATCTACAAACAAAAACAATCCATAGTAAACATGGGTAAAAAGTCAGCAGTGACTAGTAATGTTGCGTGTGTTATGGCACATACCATCTTTTGAAAGTCAGCTTGGCTTGCTGCATTTTTCCGACCACTGCTGTGATGTTGTCCTGGATTTGGTCTACTTTCAGAATGATTCTCCACTCCAAGATTTCTTTCAAGAAGGTGTTTTGAAACATTAATAAAATTACTAACTACACCAGTAAAATAAATGAACAATAAGTCTGTCTGGAAGAAAATCAATATCAATATTTTAAGATAAAAAAATATCAAAATAGTGTACCTCGCTGGTTGGAAGAAATTGATTGATGTGCTGCATTTGTGATTGTGCATGAAATGGAACTGTAAACACATTCCAGATAAAAAAACAAACAATAAAAACAATTAATCATTTGTAAGTCACTCAAGGCATATGACAATTAATAAATTGAAATCAAGTAATCATCATTATACTACAAATACTGTAGACTGAGATTAAATATATTGTTTCTTAATTCCAAAGAAGTATAACAATTTAAATGACTAATAAAATTAAAATGTACTCACAATAAGGTGCCTCAGGCAACATCAAAACATCTTTTTGCTTTTTCTTACTGGTTGCTCCTCATCTAACAAAAAAAAACCACAGGGAAAAAAATCTGAAAAGAATGATAATATGAAAGTAAATCATAGTGACCTTATAGCTTCACCTGGCTTTTCAGCTGAGAAATACTCCTAATTGCTGTTAATAATGATTCATTTTCTTCACTTTTAAACTGGAAATCTTATCTTCAGGTCTAGAAACAACAAGACAAAAAAAGTATTTGATATTATTAAGAAACTTACACAATGATTCCCACTGTTTTAAATCATGTAACAATGAATGCAGTGACAATTAAATCACCTTCAATAATGATTTTACCCTTAGATAATTTACTGTCCTACTGAACTGTGAATAAATGTGCATTTAAAGAAAATATGGATAGACAACATGCATTTTTCTTGATCATTCCAACTCTTGGTCAATAATATACATTACTGTACAAGTGTCTTAAGCCACCATCACCAGCTTTGTTGTTTTAGCAAAGTTTTAATGTCCATCCATATTTATTTTTCACTTTTTTTATTAAGATACAAACAAAAAATACAGGATGTACACAAAATTAAAAAAAAAACAATTTTTTAGAACTAAATGTCTTCTTCAGACTCAGACATCAGTCAGTATTTAGTGTGACCTCTCTTGGCACAAAACACATCTTGAGCTTTTTTGAGGAGACTGAAGTCATTGATTAGAATTAGGATTTAATTTTATTTAGGTTTAAGAGATCCTGCAGTTGCCTGCTATTGCTCAAGTTGAAGGTGAGTTTACCCTAAAAACTTGACACTTCAGCTTAAACTTTTATACTGTTTTTAATACTACATACACATTTCCTGTATTTTCTGGTTGTATCCTAATAAAGAAACTGAGAAATAATGATATATGATCACTACACAATTGCAAAAACCACAAATTTAATGGTAGCATGCTGGCCTAAGACTTTTGCACAGTACCTCATACAAACATTGTATATTTGGCTTGACAGTATTTGTTGAGGTTAAAAAGAAGTTTGGTATTACTTTGCATACTTTACCTGTGTGAGAAAATAGGCTACTCTGACTGCATATATTGTCCACAGCTGTTTGTCCAGAATGGCACATTGTTTATTTTGGTCTCAATACCCTTCAGATAAAAACAAGCATGTTTGATTATTTTTATTTTTTATATGTAGCTGACCATGTTGTTCATGTTTATTTGTATTTTATAAAACATGGATAAAATCTTACCACATTCTTTCACTCTAACCACAAGGATGGTGCTACCTCAGCCTTATTTTGTTCAGTAAAATGGAGCAAAACAGCACAGGAAACCTGTAACTAAAGTCCATATAAATCTGTAAGTTCAGCTTGCAGTCCACAAAGGCAATATACACAGTTAGCCTTAATAGAGGACCATTGGCTTTATTCCCAAACCTTAGGCTAAAATTGTTTTCCAATGTTTTTCCTTTTTCCTGGAAACATGTAGGATGTTTAATCTTAGTTTTTCTCAAACCAGTATCAATATTACAGTATGAGATAAGCTGATCTGGTGCTGAACTTACCTTTTTGGAGGACATGTTTAGATGTTTAAAGGCTGAGAAAACAAAATAAAGAAAGTAAATATATATATACACATCAAAATATATAAAAGAATATAAAAAATTAAGCTGCTTAAATGTTACACAGATGTACCCCCAACCGTCCCAGAGATTTTATGTATTA
Organism: Paramisgurnus dabryanus; assembly: GCF_030506205.2. Lineage (NCBI taxonomy): Eukaryota > Metazoa > Chordata > Actinopteri > Cypriniformes > Cobitidae > Paramisgurnus > Paramisgurnus dabryanus. Next base: position 42,311,248 of record NC_133343.1, on the reverse strand, counting down.
TTATAAGAGATTTGATTCAATTTAAGATTTGTATTCAATTGCTACCATCATAAGGTTTAACCATACACCAGATAAAGATTTAAAAATAAAGTCTAAACAATATATTCATAGGCTACATGCATTCAGGCTGATTCATTATGCTGCACAGTTATTAAAAATAATTGAACCACATCTACAAACTTATTTTGGTGATTTAGCCCACAAGTTACTTGAACTGGCATGTCCATTGTTTTTACAATGAATTAAATGGCAATTTTTTTTTTTTTTTACTGCGTTTGGCACAGTATTCAATCCTACACGTTATTGTACTACAGTACAGTAGGTGGCGGTATACTGTAGTGTGCTGTTCATGTCCGCATGCAGCACCCCTGAAAGACTGCAGGAACCCCTGGAAAGGTAAGTTAGGCGTTTTAATTTAAACCTTAAAATGATTTTAATCACCACGACAGTAAATTTATTTATTAAAAAATATTGCCATTACTAAAGAATCAATTCAGACAGAATCTCGCTCACACTTGTAGGCCGTTTCTGAAACGGAAGGCTGCATCCTCCGGAGGTCGAATATGCAGGCTGCATACGTCATCAAGCCTCGTTTATTTAAGTTAAATGAGCATAACATTCGCAAGTCATACGCATATTACAACAATTTATGATTAACTAAGAATAATAGTCAGCTTTATAATTGTTAATATTCTTAAATCTGACAGTCTTGATGACGTATACAGCCTACAAATGCTACCGTAGCCTTCGGATTGAGAAACGGCCGTAATGAGCTCGCGCAGTAACTTATATTAATTATTACTTTATAACATTATACATTTACTCAAACACTGAAACAAAGTAAGCGAGTAACTTAAATATGGCTACAAACCTCGAATAAGTTATTTACACGCATTTACACGCACCATTTACAAACCTCGAATGAGTTACTGCCCTCTTGAACCAATATTTACTGTATATGGTAACGAAATCTTACCCTGTAACGAAAACTTGACGAAATTACTAACTTATCTAACAATTAACTACAAAATAAACGGGATGTGTATAAAAAATGACGAAATTTAAAGGAGCTTTTGCTTATTCCTACCATCGAGACCGTTGTGTCAGTTGAAGTGTGACGTGTGAGGCCTCGTGCCAGATAATTCAAATGTTCTCTCGCGCAGTCTGGGCCTATACTGGCACGTGATAAAGAGATATGCTGTCATCTTTTCTTTTACAACACAAGTTGTTTCTATATTTATTAGACAAAACAATAAAATTAATAAAATCTGTGATTGTTTGTCTAAATCCTAATTGCTGTGTGCAGGGGTGCCGTAAAGGGGGGAAAAGTTAGGACGATTCTAAGGGCCCATGAACTTTTGAGGGCCCCAGCCAAGGACCGTGCCGCACACGCAACCCCCTTAAGCTGAGCCCTCTTAGCTCCGCCCCGTCTTTACTCTGCGTTTTAGCGCCGTCTTCAATCCACGGTCTCACAGTGCGCGTGAACTTCAGAAGAGAACAAGGTGCGTGTATTTACTGCTATTTCCTATGATATCTGCATATGTGCACTTCCTTACTATAAATGCAGTTTACACAATGTGACGCTGGAGCAATACAATGAAGTTTTCTTTCCACTGTAAAGTCTTCGCTCTGTTCACCTCAGTTTAAAAAAACACAAGGTGATTTACGTTCCCTGTTTTATGTTATGATTCTTACGCGAAGTCAGCCCTTATAAGCTGTTTTAATTAACGTAGCCCGTATAAGCTAATTAACATAAACTAGAAATGCGATCGGTTACACACTGTTTTGTAACGCAATATGCCAAGGAATGATTTTTATGCAGTCGTAAATCGAGTTGGTTGTAATAAAACTGAAATGCAACTAAGGCTAAACTAGTCAAATTATGTATATTAAAGCTTCTCAACTTGCAACAGGGTTAAGAAATCAATGGAAATCTATGTCGTAATCTGCTAAAGTTGTCATTCATTTCATTTTAGAGCCCCGTTGATTAAAAAACAGTCTGAAGAATCATTTAATAACAGTATAGCTGTTTTCTTAAAGAGTAATAAACCATAAACCAACTTTTTTTTAGTTAGTGATCTGTAAGAATGGGGTTTTATTAGTGCTGTTCATTGATTTTAGTAAGTTTTTTGACATTTGGATATAAAGTGTTTCAATACTACAATATATGGTGTAAAATTGTCTGAGTGCTGCCCTCTTCAGGTTGAACGGTGGCTACTGCAGTTGAATTTTCCTATTGAATGTTGGGTCCAAAAAATGCCTCGTGATGTAAGCAGGTTCAAGCTCACCACGCCGCTTTGGTCAAGCATTGTTGACCCAGTCTTATTTCAGGCATAATGTACATAGAAAAGATGCATTGTTGTTGTTCGCCATTTTTAAATGTTACAATTTCGTGTGTGTAACAACTCAAGTATACAGTATGTCACTAAGACTGTCTCTGAAAATCAGACTAAAGCTTAAAATCTTATTGTGAGATAAAAAGCATCACAGTTTAATTTCAAGCATTAATTTCACTATGATTTCAATCGCTGACATGACATTACTCAGTCAACATTAAAGATATCAAGTTTATATTTTCACAAATGTTCTTTACATTATATAGGATGATTTTATGTGGAAAACAGTAAATCACAAAGAAATACTTCAGCTGGGTTTTCACAGGCATGGTCACATTTATCTTTAATCTTTAAGAATGTTGCATTTTCTCTGAATATTTGATTTAATGTACTGTATTTTTCAAAATTAAATTTGCATTGCACAATATATTATCTTATCTGCAGACATTTTAGGTATCTATAAATACTGATAACTGTGGTCTAAACAATAGCAAAATAAATAGTTCTGTATTAATAAAGTACAGACAAAGATTTTGAATAGCTACAGGTTGGATTGTATGTTTGGTACGAAATGGGTATGGGGGGGCCTGACCCCCTATTTTTTCATAGGGCCCAAAATTGCTAGCGGCGCCCCTGGCTGTGTGTTGTACAACTTGATAATTCATAAAAGTATAACAAGTGTTTGTTTTTGTAGATGAGTTCCCTATTAAAGAGAGGCTTGATGCTGTTTACTCCACTTACTGTGCATTCAGACCGCCACCGGCGAGAGCGTCAATAAAAGCTCTGGCTGCCCAGACAACGACGCTAAAGAAAAGTTGTAGTGGACGCTCTGACGCTCGAATGCATTCTCTGAACTCCTCTCAGGCGGAGGTTTCCGCCTTCCGATTGGTTGCCGGTGAACATTTCCGCCTTCCGATTGGTTGCCGCCGAACCGCGTCATATCTCATTACCATAAAGTTGAGCTGATTTCAACTCTCCTCGACGCTCACGCTGTACATGACGCGCCGCTTCTCGCCAGAGCTCGCCGCCGGCTCTCATTGAAAATGAATGACTTCCGACCACTTTGACGCTCTCGCCGGTGGCGGTCTGAATGCCCAGTTAAGCCGCCTTTCCACTGCACACGACATACGGAAACGACAGTCGGAGTTCTCCCCCTAGTGGCAGTCGTAATGAAGTTTCAGTTTAATCGTATATGGGAGGGAAGCTCATTCCAGCGCAAGAGGCTTCATTCTAATATTTTAACCATGGTGGAATAAATAAATGAATGCAAATAAATGAATGCAAATGAATGAAACAATAAACAGCTATGCATATATGACAAAGATTGCCAATATTTTTTTTGAGAGAACATATAAAGACAAGATTAAAATAATTACATACACAAATTAAATTAATAATGTATTTATTATCAGTAATCAATAGTGTTTTTTTAAGGATTCAAGTGTAACTAATAAAGTTAAACCAAAAGGATTAATCATTTTCACCTCACACACAGTTTGTGATTGGAATACAATGAAAAACTTAACTTCCGGTCGGCATATCGCATGCGGTTTAGTCGCACAAGTTCAAATTTTTTAACGCATCCAACCGTCAAAACGGATCCGATATTTACGCATCCGCAGATGGTCGGCACCTCACGCATCCGCTTTGCGACTCTCCATAGGAAATGAATGACTTCCGGCTTATCGGCCGTCGTTTGTCGTGTGCAGTGGAAAGGCGGCTTTAGGCTGATTTTGGATTATTTGTCTGTGAAGACACAGTAGTTCAGTTTCCGAATCCCATCAAGAATGAAGACCTGCAGGCCACCACATATTGAGCTGTGAGTCAAAATTTATACTTTTATAACTATAACGGTATATGACATTTCAGTGTAGTGCCATTTAAGTTTCCCTGGCTAAAATAATTTAATTTGGTAATATTTGTTAATAAGATTATTAATAAGTTATATTTGTATATTTGACTTGTATAGCAAGTTATATAGTTACAGTATATTTGTTTGAACAAATAAGGATATTGTTAATAACAAGCTGAGATGGTGAGTTTTCTGGCTATGGTTTTACAGGATGTTTAAGAAGGGGAAAGACAGAATAGGTACTTGGTTAATTTCGTTTACATGCATAGTTCATGGGGAAATTGTTTAGAGAAAGCATTCAAACACAACCAAACATCTGATGCTTTTTACTGTCTCATGCTTTTCTGTGTTCCAGGCAGGGTCTGATGTCATGATATGGCGCTTTTCCAATGTAGGGTACAACTTGGCTCGGCACGATGCAGCTCAGCTCGCTTTCATTGCTTTTCCAGTACAGTTTAGTATCGCTTCAGAGTGGGTGAGATTATAGGCAGGGGTGCACATAAGGGTGTGTATGCGCGATTAGAAACAATTCCAGCATACCAACGTTGCTGGAATTTTGTTACATAGTTAGCTAATTTACTGCAACATAAGGAATTTCATAACATCTCGATCACTCCCCAGTGACTGGTCCCAGTATAGGTCATAAACCCCGCCTCCCCCATGTTATTCAATGGGACTTGAGACCAAGCTGTTTTTTTGTCATTTACTGTAGGTTTTATCATGCTGATGTAAATTCAAGTGTTTGTTTTTAAAATAAGTTTGTTTTTAGTTAGTTAGTTAATGCTATAAAACGGTGGTGTCACGTCATGATTGACAGCTGTGTATGCACATTCTGGGAGAGTGAGGGCGGGGCCTTGATTTTGCGGCTTTACTTCCTGCTCACTACTGTGCAGGACTGGTCCCGAAATTGCTACTGCGCAGACTTAAAACCCAAGATGTCAGCGGCGACACTGGCGGCTTCACTTTTCACCAATGGAAGAGAGCAAGCTCTCCAGGTGCTCCTTTTAGAACCAGGACAAAAAAAGTTATGTGCACCCCTGATTATAGGCTTATTGTTACAGTTGTGTCCCCTCTACTGCCGTAACATCATCGTAAATGCGATACAAACACACACACACACACACACACACACACACACACACACAACATGGAGCAACAGAGCATAATAATGGAATGTAGCCACAAAATCAAAATTGACAGCCACAACTACATTTTCCACTACCTCTCTCACATGACAGGTTCTGTACAAACACCCGTGTCATCAGTACCTGCACTCCGCGGACAGAACGTTTAAGCCATGACGCCTATATTTTTGGTGCGTTTTGGATGGGGAGCCATGCGCAAAGTTACAAAAATGCCATGCAGACATAGGCATGGTGGTGTGCTCTGCATTTTTGTAACTTTGCACATGACTTCACATCCGAAACCCATTACTCCTCCGCCAAAAGTGAGCTGTGCTGAACTGGGTCATACTATGCAGTGGAAAAGCGCCAAAAGTGTCCTACTTTGTGGCTTGCAGGATTTAAGTAAGCAAATTTATCTGACACATCACAACCTAAAACCTTATAAAAAAAGTTTACATTTTTTCTTGCAGTGTAAACACGGCATTTTGATCTTAACATTTATTCACATTTAATGAGATATGGAGATTTTTATCTTTCACAGATTAATACATTTGAGTGAGCCGTTTTTATGTCTAAACACCGCGGTCCACCATACATGAAAGTCACCATCATGTTTCTACAGTAGCCCAAAACGGACAAACTGTTCTACAGAGCGTGTTTCGTCCATACGTTGTCTCAAGGGCTCATTATAGCAAACATACATCCAGACCGTTGGTAGGCAGTTTCCACGCGTGTGACCACAGAAGCAGCTTGGCCAGTTTAACTCACAAATGAAGAAACAGCAGATTGTTGTGTATGTTTTGAGAAGACCAACAGCAGTGGCGGCCGGTGACTTCTTTTTTTGAGGGCACTCGATTTGAAGTTCGTCACAACATGTATGTAGCCCGTCGTGTGTGGTTTCTTTTTTCAAAATATGTGTTCTGCGCTTTGAGAGATCCTATGTGCATCACGTGTCATGTCAAAATAAGTGCCTGTTGCAGATGCGTCTAAAGGGTTTATGATAAAAGAGACACTCACGATTGCCAGACACTCACATAATCTCATGCGTAATCAGAGTTTACTGTTTAGGGAGTGTCTTGCATGTATTTTGTGAACGTGAGCATCTCTTTTTTTATCATAAACGGTTTTGACGCGTGCGCAGCAGGCACTTATTATGACAAAACATGTGATGCACACAGGATCTCTCAACACGCAGGACACATATTTTGAAAAAGGCACATGATACTCCGTACACTTATTTTGAATTAGCGCCCCTCGGATGAGGAGTAACGAACGCCACTGACCAGCAGTGATGGAAGTAAATAAACAGCGAATCGTTGCAGTTTGAGTAAAATCAATACTCAACTTGGCCTATCTTTGTTCTCATCGTCGCAAATGGAAATGGCTATGATGCAGTTTTTTACCTGATGAGAGGGGTTCTAATGGGTTCTCAGGCTAGGGATAACCTACGGTGTAGACCTTATGCATGCACTATAACATAGGCTTCAGACGAAGACATTTTTGTCCTGTGGCAGCTACCATAGAATCTCATTGCGTTTCGAAATTGAGGTTGATTGCAATTCAACCGCTAGATGCCACAACAAAATATAATACAAATTTAACATATATAACTTTTGATTTTAAATATGGATTAGCAAATGCTGAAATTAACATGAACTAAGATTAATAAATATTGTAGAAGTATTGTTTATTGTTAGTTCATGGTAGCAAATGCTAACAAATACAAGCTTATTGTAAAGTGTTACCATTGCAATTTGATACTAAACCTAAAAATGTGTAAATGTCTTACCTGTATCTTTTTCACTGTTCTTTTCCAGCAGTTTCAGCGTTGGACTTGTAATTCTGCGTGTTTGGCCTCTTTAGCACTTGCTGTTTGAAAGTCATTGCTTGCAACAGGTTTGTCATGACTGCTGGGTGATCGATGGCTGTGTGATCTGTGTGTGTGTGTTGTTTACCTGTGGTGCCGGTTCCTCGTGTGTTCACTAACTCCGCCCCCTTGTTTCGGTAATTGTTCAGCGGTGGTGTCTCGTTTACCTTTTCCTTTATATTGCACGTAGTCCTGTCCTTCGTTGCGCGCTCATTGTTTTATCACAGTCCTGCTGCCCTGCCTTGTCTTGTCAGTCGCTCTCTGTCTCTTCCTCTTGTTACCCCAGGTTTGGTTTTCGGCGTTCGGGGACTCGTCTTCGCCCGGACCGCTCGCTTGTGGATTACTGGATCTCATTGACTTTGTTTGTCTCTCGGTACAGCTGGTTCGCTTCGTTTCTAGGCGGTACACCAGCTGTCTCTGTTTCTCTCCGGTTTGCATCATCACCCGTGAGTGGAGTACACCTTTTTACCATTGTGGATTACATTGACTCTAACGACTGTTGTTTCTCGGAACCGCTGGTTCGCTTCGTTTTTAGGCGGTGACCAGTGGTTTCCGGGTGGCTCTTCTACATCAGGATTTCACAGTGGATTACCCGTCTGAGAACTTGGATTTACCATCTTCCATCTCCGCCTGTCATCCACCTTCAGGGCGGCGTGTTGCATCCCTCTGTTGCGTGTGGTGACTGTGCTGGTGTTCTCGACGGAGTGCGTGGGTGGCTCTCTCTCTCCCTTCGGATCTGTACTGGATTATCGTGTAGCGCCGACTCACTCTCTCCTACTGTGGGAGTGCTTCATTCCCACAGTAGTGTTATCATCTAGAGTGAGTCAACGGGTGTGTGCCGTGTGTGGATCTACCAGTGACTTTGCTCTCCAGATCTCTCATTCTATTTTTCTAAATAAATATTGTTAACTTGCACTTGACTCCGAAGTTTTTTCCTGACAGATGAGCGCGCCACTAATGGAGTCAGCAAGTTTAGAGAGTCTGGAGGTGCAGACCGCCCTTCACCAGCAGGGGGCGGCCATCGATCAACATTCATCATTATTGTCTGCTGCTGCCAGAGATTTCAGTATCTTGCCTGAGCAACTTAAGGAGCTTCACTATGAAGCTCCAGCCTCATCCGGAGGAGCCGTTTCGATTGAACGGGAGTCACACACGGCAACACCCCCCACCTACAATGGCGACCCCAACACCTGCAGATCCTTTTTGCAACAGTGCTCTCTCGTCTTTGCGCTCCAACCCCGTCGATTTTCTTCATCCACTTCCAAGGTGGCCTATGTTCTGACGTTACTCACGGGAAGAGCGAGAGACTGGGGTATGGCCGCCTGGGGGGCTAAAGCTCCATTTACATTTTCATTCGAGGCTCTTGAGGAGGAGATGTTAAAATTGTTTGATCGCTCACTCAAGGGGGACATGGCAGCGGCTGAGTTGGTGAGATTACGGCAACGTAATGACTCCGTTACGGACTTTGCTATAAGATTTAAGACTCTCGCTATTTGCTGCAACTGGAACGACGCGGCATTAAGAGCGCAATTTCTCGAGGGTCTCACACCGGGCATTCAAGACGAGATTGCACTGAGGGAGCCACCCACGTCACTGGAAGCTGCCATCGATCTGGCTCTGAGGGTTGAGTCTCGCCATCGGCAGAGAGATCTGCGTCGCTCATTTCGCCATCTGATGTCGGAACCAGGGGAGGCCGCTTCAGAGACGCCCTCCGAGGAGCCTATGCAGCTGGGCAAGTTTCGTATCTCTGCTGGTGAGAGAAATCGTCGTCTGTCTAATGGTCTCTGCTTATATTGTGGCAAGCCGGGGCACCTGGCGGCCACATGTCCGGTAAAAAGCTCACGCCCACCGATGAACTTGGGAGTCTCGGTGGGCGCATCGTCATTTAAGTCTCCCGTAAGCAGCACAACACTTCCTGTCATCATTAATTCCTTCCATTCACAGGCGTTGCTGGATTCCGGTGCGGAGGCGTGTCTTTTGGATGCTGGGTTGGCCAAGTCCTGGGGTATCCCATTCATCCCTCTCTCCTCTCCTTTGTCTGCCTGGACATTGAAGGGCCAGCATATGGCTGTGATCACGCACCGCACACCCCCTGTGAGTTTGTTTGTTTCTGGCAATCATCGTGAGGAAATTGAGTTTTACATCTTAGAGGATTCACAATCACCAGTCATTTTAGGTCATGACTGGTTATCCAAACATAATCCTCACGTTGATTGGCAGAACAATGTTGTGTTATCTTGGAAGTCTTCGTGTTATGTTTCTTGTCTTGGTCCTGCTCCTTCTCTTGTCTCTTGTTCTGTCTCGCAGGTTCCGGCTATCGATCTCTCAGGAGTCCCGGCGGAGTACTCGGATCTGTATCAGGTTTTCAGTAAGTCCCGGGCCACTTCTCTGCTTCCTCCTCTGTCGTATGATTGCGAGATCAAACTACTTCCCAACACTTCTCCGCCTAAGGGTCGTATATTTTCCCTAGCTAAACCAGAAAGAGAGGCTATGGATAAATACATTAATGACACTCTTAAAGCCGGTCTCATTCGCCGCTCCTCGTCTCCAGCTGGTGCTGGATTTTTCTTTGTAAAGAAGAAAGACGGGTCTCTTCGTCCGTGCATTGATTATCGAGGGCTGAATGACATTACTGTTAAGAATAAGTACCCCTTGCCATTAATGTCATCAGCATTCGAGTTATTACAGGGAGCGCGCGTATTTACCAAGCTAGATCTGCGCAACGCTTATCACTTGGTACGTATTAGAGAGGGCGATGAGTGGAAGACAGCCTTTAATACACCCTCAGGACACTGGGAATATTCCGTTCTGCCGTTCGGTCTTTGTAACGCTCCAGCTGTCTTCCAGACCATGGTCAATGAAGTGCTGGGTGACATGATTAACAGATTTGTCTTTGTGTATATGATGACATTCTCATCTTTTCTCCCTCCATGCAGATACACACTCAGCACGTTCGCATGGTTTTACAACGGCTTTTAGAGAATCAACTATTCGTTAAGGCGGAGAAGTGCGAGTTCCACAAGAAGTCGGTTTCGTTTCTGGGTTTTGTTATTGCCGAGGGAGAAATTCGTCCCGATCCCGCTAAGGTTAAGACGGTTGCCGATTGGCCAGTACCCGACACTCGGAAGGAGCTTCAGCGATTTCTGGGGTTCGCCAATTTTTATCGGCGTTTCATCAGAAATTTTGGTCAGATCGCTAAGCCTCTTACTGCTCTCACTTCACCTAACGTATGTTTCCGTTGGAATAGAGAGGCTCAGGAGGCCTTTGATGTGTTAAAGTCCCGGTTCATCTCTGCGCCTGTCCTCTCTATTCCCGATCCGGCTAAACAATTTATAGTGGAAGTGGATGCATCTGATGTCGGGGTAGGCGCCGTTTTATCACAGCGATCGTCTATTGATGGGAAAGTACATCCGTGTGCTTTTTTCTCTCACCGGTTAAACCCAGCAGAACGTAATTACGACATAGGGAATCGGGAGCTGTTGGCGGTTAGACTCGCTTTGGGTGAATGGCGTCACTGGTTGGAGGGAACCTCGGAGCCCTTTCTGGTCTGGACGGATCATAAAAATCTTGAATATATCCGTTCGGCCAGAAGACTAACATCTAGGCAGGCTCGTTGGGCACTCTTCTTTGATCGTTTCAACTTCACCCTCTCGTACCGGCCTGGCTCGAAAAATACCAAACCTGATGCTCTCTCCCGTCTGTTCGAGAAGTCCGATTCGGAGAGGGCGGAGACCATTCTCCCGGAGGGGAGGCCGGCGCCCTCGTATGGGGAATCGAACAGCGGGTGAGAGAGGCCGGCCGGGAGGGGGAAGTTCCGGATGGGTGTCCAGCGGGTCGCCTATGGGTTCCTGAGCGGTTACGTTCCGATGTCATCCGGTGGGGTCACGAGTCCAAGTTTGTCGGCCATCCAGGTATTCGGAGAACGTTGGCTGCCGTCCGTCAGCGTTTTTGGTGGCCTTCTATGTCCACTGACGTCAGACAGTTTGTACTAGCCTGTTCGGTTTGTGCTCGTAATAAAGCATCTAATTTACCACCCGCTGGTCTGCTTAAATCTTTGCCCGTGCCCTCCCGTCCCTGGTCTCATATAGCCCTTGATTTTGTCACTGGCTTACCGGCATCTAATGGTAACACTGTTGTTCTAATTGTGGTGGATCGTTTTTCGAAGGCGGTTCATTTCATTCCCCTGCCCAAGCTACCTTCTGCAAAAGAGATGGCTCAGGTTTTGATTAATCACGTCTTTCGGTTACATGGTATTCCGACTGACGTAGTGTCAGATAGGGGTCCTCAGTTCATCTCTCGTTTTTGGCAGGAGTTTTGTAGACAAATTGGCGCCACGGCCAGCTTGTCTTCTGGTTATCACCCGCAGACCAATGGGCAATGCGAACGGGCTAATCAGGATCTCGGTAGAACGCTCCGCTGTCTATCGTCACAATATCCGAATTCCTGGTGCGATCAGCTCCCGTGGGTTGAGTATTCTCATAATTCTCTTCCCGTTACGTCTACCAATTTATCCCCGTTTGAACTTTCCATCGGTTATCAACCTCCCCTGTTTCCATCACAGGAGCCCGAGGCAGCGGTTCCGTCTGCGTTAGCTTTCGTACGCAGGTGCAGACGCACCTGGAGGAGAGCTAAGACACTGTTATTATCTAATTCCAGACGAACCAAAGCTGCAGCTGATCGTCATCTGCGACCTCCACCCCGTTACGTTTGTGGTCAAAAGGTATGGCTTTCTACCAAGGATCTGTCTCTCCGTGAGCCTTCTCGAAAGCTGGCTCCGAGATTCATTGGGCCATACAGTATTTCTAAGGTCATTAATCCGGTGACGATAAAGCTTAAGTTACCCCTTTCTCTTGGTCGGGTTCACCCTGTTTTTCATGTATCCAAGGTTAAACCTGTGATGTTTGCTCGCTATAACCCTCCTGTCTCTGCCCCTAATCCCCCCGCCCCTCGTCTAGTGGATGGTGCCCCTGTCTATACTGTTAAGAGGTTACTAGACTCCCGCCGCAGGGGCAGAGAATTTCAGCCCATTGATCAAGAGATAGGCTGTCATCTTTTCTTTTACAACAATGGAATTCAATTTTTTTTTTTTTTTTTTTTTTTTTGGCTGATTCTGTTGCTATGTTGTATAACTTGACAATTCATCAGTGTATAACAAGTGTTTTTTTGAAGATGGTTCCAGAGAGGCAAACACTCTCTTTTCCACATGTTTATTGGGAAGAATGGTAAAACATGAAATGCTGCATGCATATATTTGAGGGAAGTGGTGGGCAATTGCAGCTGACCATACCAACGTTGGCCCAACGTTGTATTTCTGTCAGATAGGTTGGGCCAACGTAACCAACCAATATTGACGTTGTCCCAACGTCTGTTTGCTACCTGGGACAAGTCCGGAGTGTGCCATTTGGGACCGGGCACTAGAGTTCAGTGGTTGGGTGCGTCGCTCTAATTTGCCAGTGTAGAACGTTGCGTCACATTAGTTCCGCTTTTGGCGCTCACGTGTAAAATCAAAATAAATGTATACTTTTTTATTTGGTCAGCACGGGGTGGCCACAGGGGTGGCCAGGGACATGTCTACAGAGGCACGGGCCACCCTTGGCCTCCGTGTAGAACCGCCATTGACTTTATTGTTAACATAAATTAACTGATTGTGGAATTGTGTTTCATACATCCACTGATATTTGGAGATATATTTTAATAATGGACATAATTAAATGTATAGTATTTAGTCTGAACACATATATGAATCAATTTTTATTAATAATGGACATAATCAAATGTATAGTAATTAGTACAATCACAAATATCAATCCATGTAATAAAAAATTGTTTATTTAAAGAAAATATTGTACATTTTCTAAGACAGCAATAAATATTCGCGACTGTAAATGTAATGAAATAAATGCTTTAACATTGTAATATTATGCAAAATACATGCTTCCACGCCCGCTGCACACTCATCATAAGTGGAAGCATGCGCAGACATCTTCCGGAGCCTCGTTTCATTAACTAAAATGAACTTACCCTGCAACATAACCTGCTCCGGAGCAGGTTATCTTTAGAGAGTCAGTTGCTATGGTTACTTACATAACCCGAAAGTTACCTACTTTTTTGGAACCGAAAGCAGATGTTATCCGCTTACTTACTCCTAAACTTACTCGGGTAAGTCACATAACCTGCTTTCTGGAATACACCCCTGATGAACACAAAATAATTTATTTTGAGAAATGATGGTAAACACACATCATATAGTGTCCATTGACTTCCATAGGGATTTTGGAAGTATTATGATAAATGATGAAGAAAATATTTTGATAAATGATGGAAAGCACACAGTTGACGGTACCCATTCAATTCCATCATATTTTCTATTCCTACTATGGAAGTCAGTGGAGATTATATGCTGTGTGTTTACCATCATTTCTCAAAATAAATTATTTTGTTGTTATCAGGGGTGTATTCCAGAAAGCAGGTTATGTGACTTACCCGAGTAAGTTTAGGAGTAAGTAAGCGGATAACATCTGCTTTCGGTTCCAAAGAAGTAGGTAACTTTTGGGTTATGTAAGTAACCATAGCAACCATAGATGTTATCCGCTTATTTACTCCTAAACTTACTTGGGTAAGTCACATAACCTGCTTTCTGGAATACACCCCTGATCAGGGGCGGGTCTAGAGAATTTTTCATGGGGGGGCCGGACTGGGGCACAGACTTAGAGAGGGGTGGCACATTTAAATACATATAAACAGTGAATTAGTGTAACTTGCCCTACATTGAAGGTAATAATACTGTGTACTGTATCCTGATACATTCAGTACATTTAAACCTCCTGATGTGTTTTTGTTTTAACCTCCCTCTGGTCTCTGCATGTAATACACATACCTTGGTTTGCAGAAAAGTCAGTGGACTACTGCTGCGTCTTCCTCTCTTCCCTCTCCTCATGCCTTTCTGCTTCTATCTCTCTTTTTTTCTTCAAAATGAAGAAACTCTGAATTTTTTGAGACCTTTTCATTGGTCCTATTGCCTGTATCTGACTGTCTGTCTGTCCCTAAAGAAATAATAATGCATTTTTCTCAGTTACTTTGTCAAGTCATAAACTCATTTATTTCCTAAAGTTGAATGTTGTCCGCATATCATCTTAATAAAGATATTACATTTGGTAGGGATGTTAACCGATGACCGTTTGACCGATGGTTGACCGTATCAACGTTAACCGGTCAAAGTTGTCGGTTGTCGGTTAAAAAAAGGGATCTGTAAATTAGGCTATTATAGAAAGTGGACTAAACCCTACTACAGTTAGTCATCTCTTTCTTTCCAAGATCTTTTTGTGTGAAGTGAACAAATCCCTCACACTCAGTTTTTCATAACTGGTCTGTTATACTTTATAAACCAATAAAAAAACATTTGGCGCCAGGTCACTGCTTTTGGTTTCGCATGTTCACAAGGTTTGCGAAAAGTAAATGCTACAGGCTATTTTTTGATAAATTCCTTTATTCGAATAGTAAATAAAATACAGTAATACAATAATTAAAATTAAAGTCTCTCCTGGTTGTGTTCCAAATTATTAACATTTATGTCTTTTAGGCTAACAGTAAAGTGCAGAGTAAGTTTTGTTTCTGTAAATCCTCAGCCATGATTTTTACCACTTTATTAAGTTTTGCTTTGTAGAAAGCATTTCTTTGAAGTGAATTTCGTTTTGTATAAATTGTATCTTAATTTTAATAAATGTTTAATCAACCAAATGCATGTATTTAATAAATAAAAAGCAAATATAGCAGAGTATATAATTACCGGTCCGTGCATGAAGGCGCCGGCACTGCGCGTTCACTTGCATTGCATTGTTAATTAGAACGCACCTCATCATAAATAAATAAAACTCAGCGTAGGCCTATATGCCTCATACAAGCATTAAATATCTTTGCTGCATTTGTTCTAGAACAAAAACAGTGCGAGACCTGCTTTGGCCGGTGCTTTTACACATTCTGAAGGTGCCCGTTTAATCCATTGGTTTTGTCGTGTTGCAGTCTATTAGGCAACATTCCGCATAAGATGGGTTTAGATTTGGAAATACATTACATCTATATTTCAGTGGTAACAGAAAAGGTGATGATGATCATCCTATGTCTTTAATATAACTACCCCAAACTAAAGCGCAGTCTCTCTTCTGAGCTGTCATTTTATTAAATGAGCCGCGGCAATTTTCAAATGAGCTTCACAAACGCCTTTATTTTCAAGTTCAACGCGATCACCTAGTACCTAAACTATTTCGAAACTAAGCACGGCGCCGTTTGCGGGACTCATGTTTCGCGCTGTAGGGGATTTTAAAAGTATTGTGAGGTCTGTGTGTGTGTGAGCCGGAGGCAGAGCGCAGAGAGATGCGAGTCGCGAAATTGCAGGCGCGGCTTGAAATGGCTGTTTATTTTAGCATATTTTAAACTAATAGGCCTATCAGTTAACCGGTTTCAGGGCTCGGTGGCCGGTCAAGAAAATTTTTCGTTTTCGCCATCCCTAACATTTGGTTGTATTAAATGGCATATTGCACAGAGCCCCAGTGAGTATAGAAAAAAATAATGTTTATGTTGTTTTCTTTAAATATGCTTCTGAGGCTGTGGTCTGTTGCATGAAGCTATTTGAACAACAAACTCTTAATTTTCAAAATTCAGAGTAAGTTTGGAGTCGACAAATCCAGATAAATCCAAACTGGTTTAGATCAGGATCAGATGTTGGACAATGCTTGGTTTAAACTTTGTGTTTTATCTAGAGTTTGCAAAGCCTGTGCACCTGAAAGTGAAACCTGCTTCATGCAACAGAAAATGTACTTAACAAAAGGAAAAAAGTTAATAGCAATGAAAGTTTAGAGGCTGAGGAAATTCTAGACGTTTATTCATAGTCGTATGACATGTTAATGTTTTTGCATGCGCCGAATCAACGCAAAGCTCTCTCCGTGTGTCGACTATTGAGGGCACTTGTCGTCTTAAATAAACCCATGCACACACAGACGGCGCAGCTTAAACAGTCACTCCACATAAAAACGTTACGTTGTTTTTCATTGATCTATTCCATACACTATGAGATACAATAGCACAACTCTCCCTAAAGTTTACACATCAATATTTGAAGGATATAGGGATGATTACGTCTGATTGGAACGGGACCGGACACATTCAACCTGTCTTTACATACAGCTACTCACTTAGTGCCTTTTTAGTGTTAAATTGCTTAAAAGCACTTGAAGGTTAACATTTTAAAACAAGTGTAAATTATAAACTATCCCTGTTTAATCCGCGATCGAATCGCATGCGGGTTGAAACGTGGGTTCTGATCCGTATGGATAAACTGCGATCTAACACACCACTATTTATTACAAACGCAAAGGCAAACGTGACTTTATATATTCTTTTAATGTACCGTTAGGTTGTCTTCAACTTTAGTAATGAGCATTCTCGACAGTAACAGAGAGGAGCTAGCTCTAACTTACTAATCGCAGGTTTCCACATTTAAGGAAACATATCAAAACTCAGCTCACTCACCTATGACTTTGTTGTCCTTTTTCACTATCTGCATAAAACTCCTTTCTCCGTCCTCTGTGTTTTTCCTTGTTTTTCCTTGCTTTTTATTGGTGCCACCACCGTTCGTTACTATAAGTGTGCGCCTACTAATTGACTCCGATAACAACATGTCACGGTAGAGTGGTTCCTCGGGTCTAGACAATTTTTCATAGGCGGAGCCTCCACAAAAATTTATATTTTAATATTTTAAGCTAATAAAAAAATGTAATATAAATAAATCAAAGCCCTGTAAAATATGAAGTTTTATTTTAAGAAAAGCAAAACCACTAGTACATAATTAATACTGACGAGACTGATGGTGTGGGAGGGGGGGCACTTGGGGTGGCCAATCAAATTGTGGGGGTGGCCCGTGCCCCCCCTGCCCCCCCCCCCCCTGGCCCCGCCCCTGCCCCTGATGAACACAAAATAATTTATTTTGAGAAATGATGGTAAACATACATCATAGTGTCCATTGACTTCCATAGGGATTTTGGAAGTATTATGATAAATGATGAAGAAAATATTTGATAAATGATGGAAAGCACACAGTTGACGGTACCCATTCAATTCCATCATATTTTCTATTCCTACTATGAAAGTCAGTGGGGATTATATGCTGTGTGTTTACCATCAAAATTATCTTCTTTTGTGTTCATCAGAAAAAAGAAATTCATACAGGTTTAAAACAACATGAGGATAAGTAAATGATGACAGAATTGTTGGGTGAACTATCCCTTTAACATTTTAGTTAGTTTCCTCTCCAGTAAACAGGCGTGTTCATAAGGAGAGTGTTGACGTAAGGGAATGTGATTGGACAAAAGCTGAGGTATATAGTTCTTAGGCAGCTGCTCCTCCCTTTCGCCAGTGAAGTTTCACTACAAGCTTCTGCACCACACAGGGCAGACAGGAACACAAACACAAGTAAGTCATTCTTCATTTCACAATTCGTTTACCATAATCTTACACCCACAAGCCTGTAATGTATATTCTCGAGTTTTTATACAAGTACGTCCTTAAGATAACGTTTTGCTGTAAAAATATGCTCTGGCTCGACTCCATGTCAAATTCTCCCCACTGTTTCATCCTTTGCTAATGCCTACGTGGACTTTGTGTGTGAACAGTTAGTAATGCTGATTTTGTCTAAAAGCAGCCACACTCAGCGACCATTAAAGGCTGTGTTTTAAATCCTTACTTATTAGACGTTGTCACTCACGAAACATAAGGTTTTTAATGGGTCTATAACGGTAAAGTTTTCCTATTGTGGCGTGTGTTAGCGCTCGCGCTAGCTGGTGTACGTGTCACTGTCGCGCACGCGCAGCTCAAAGTTTATTAGAGTTTGTATCTAGCCATGACAAGTTTCAATCTCAATAAAAAAAAAGAAACGATTCTGTTTTCAGTACGAAGTAGAAGCATTTCGACTGGAATATGTACCCATCACACTCTCCCGATATATAACGAATTCTAGAGAAATTATTGTTAAAATATCAACGATTTAAGGAAGAGAAACCCTTCTTTCCTAGTCTGTTAGCCGTTAGCATGGCGTGTCATGTCTTGACGTAGCGCAGGGGATTATTTTTTTCTAAATTTGATGTATTTTACACAAGACATTCTATCAGTTGTAATTATATTGGTCTTAATTTTATTTTCTTCATACTGTTTTGACATTTAAAAAAAACGGCAAATATAAATCCGCCATATTCAAACCCCTACAAAATTGACATACGCAGGACGGCCACGTTAGCAAGACGCAAGAGCTGCTGGGCCATGTCGTATTGAAACGAATAAATCCCCCTTTTGTTGAACATCCGTCATGTATTCTCGCCAACAAATGCTAATTAAGAAATTTTGGGTTTCGTCGTATCTATGATTTAATATTTAAAAACTCATGTTTATATATTCATGAAAACGATTAAAAAGTAGTTTACTAAACATGCTTAAACAGCCTTTTAGTTCCCTTTTACAACTTTGATTCATAAGTCACGTTTACAAGTATTAAGGTTTAGTTGGGTGTCAGAATGGGACATTTGCACCGGCAAAGTAATTATGCCACGTGTACAAAGTTTTGACAAAGTCAAGTCATTCCGTGTGTCTCAATTCGTTCCCTAGCTCCTGAGGTCGTGAGTCAGTATATCGTGTACACAGGTTCGGGCACTGGTAAGGACCCTAGCTCACTTCACATTGGGACAATGTTCACTTTATTTTTCTGTCACGTGGCTGCTTAAGCGCGTTGTAATCACTCACAGCTGTTACTCATCAAAAACCGGCAAAACCAACATCTCTCTGACTTAATTTTAAAAACAGTACATTGTGAAAAATGCTGTCATTATTCTCTTGCATATCTGTGCATAAAATTGGAGGCATATAATTACATTTTAAATGTAATAAATATATTTACAATTTTAAATAAATATTATTATTTTAAATGTTGCGTAGATTGTGGTCCCTTACTGTGTAGCAATGTGTGTTTATATTTACAACAAAAACAAATGTTTGTCTTTATAAAAGTTCTGTAACATTTCATAAAGTTTATTGAGTTGGATCACGTGATGTTCGGTTGGCGAGCTTCAGAAAAGGTCACGTGATTTCCGGTTAGGGAACATAGGGACCATCGATGGTCACTGGTTTTTGCGTTGCATTGTGGGAATTTTTAGGGTACGAACGTTCCAGTGCACTGAACGTATTTTGCGATTGAGACAGCCCTTAAAATGGCCGACTCCCTGATCAGTGCCCTGACTACTGAACAAGGGAGCTGATTGAGACACACGCATTTTCATCATCAGGGGTCCGTTCTCACAGTTGCCAACTCTCGCGAGACAAATGCGCAACTGCAGCTTCTAAAACAAGCCCAATATAATATTATTTAGTTTCAGCATTATAATTTATTATTTAATACCAATAAATGAGCCTGCAACATGTTAAACGGAAACCTCTCCAAAAGGATAAACAAGTTATTTAGCAAAATCTTCTACACGGGAGATAAAGATAAGAGCATCAATGGGAGCTGTAACATATTTAGCTTAATAAAATACATTTTAACCATATGTATCCTCTTTTAGTATTAGTAGACTACTTGTTTTATATATTACATATGCATTCATACATTACAAAACATGGTAAAAATTACATATTTACCTTACAAAAGGTGTCCATCCATTACACTGTCCATCATCTACTCAGCTGTCTCCTCTTAACTATCATAACAGACTAACGTTATTTTAAAGGGCCACTAAAATGACCACAAAGAAGTTTATATATTTATTGTTGTGGTCTACCACAATACTGTTGTTTGAATTAATGTTCAAAAAAACACATTATTTTTCTCATAATATAGATATTTGCAACATCTCTCTCTAAAACGCTTGATTGCAGGGCGTCTCTTCAAAGCCCCACCCCCACAAACGCCAAGTATACTCTGATTGGTCAGGGATTCTGAACGATTGTGATTGGTCAATCCTTGTAGCGCTCGAAAGTCTATTACCATATCGGGTTTAGGCTTCTCATGCCTGTACAGATAATCAAACACAATTTTCTCTGTAAACTGCTTCTAGTAGGCTATTGCATCGCTATTGCCTTGCAGTTTGAGCCTGAATCAGATTTAGAGAGTTTGCAGAAAGAAACAAATCTAACACATGCTCCTTCCCAAGGACGAATGAAGCAGGATGCTTCACAATGCTACATTTGTAACCACCTTACACTTCGGATGTATTGTGGCTGCAACAACAGGGTCACGAAAATTCAGACCTCTGTAATTTTTCCATATTCAGAAATAAAGGTAAACCTCCTGAATAAATAATCAGTGTATTACAATTCTTCATTTAAGTGACTGCATAGATATTTAGTGTCTGTAATGTAAACTTTTCAGACTGAGTGTCATTTTCGGTGAAGCTCTGCTGTGTAGCCTACTGAAGAGAACTGGACTAGTTGTCTGTCACATAATAACCTGTTACTTTCGTTCACTGTGTAAAAGCATGATGGCAAACCTTGGTGCAGAATTTCTTTATAATAATAAACACAGTCGATGTCCAGACACCAAGCATCTAAACAGCTAAAATAAAATACCATACACGCGTTCTCCGCAGCGCAGACCAAACTCTCTCGTGTAAACACACTACATTTATCTGAGTGTTGCGCATGGCATGGGATTTAACACAACGTGCAGATAGTTTCGCGCCTACTGTTGTTGTACAACGTCAAGTTTATTATGAAAGTAGCCAAATACTTTCTTGCAAAAAAGGCGCAGTGAATACAAAATATTTTTTTTTTACTTTCTTTAAATAGACAATCTATCTATAAATAAGTATGAATATATGTATAAACATGCCTGTGGATGAAATATGGATCCAGAAAGATCGCTGTGTACCAATTCAGCACCATTCCCATGGACAGCAGCCGCTAACATCGTAAGTAAGAAAGGTTTTAAAGTAGAGCCCGACCGATATGGTTTTTTTTGGGCCGATGCCGATACAGATATTAGGGAGTAAAAAAACCCGATAACGATATATCGGCCGATTTTTTATTTTTTTTACTTTCTATTCCAGTGTGCAAATTTTTGACTGGTACTGTTTATAGAATAACAACAGTACACACATAAACAGAATATACTATTAAAAAATGTGCAATGATTACTGCAATGTGGTGATCAAACACTTAATGAAATAAAGATAGATGGAGGAAGGGTACAGTTTAACAATACACTTTATTAAACAAAATTAGTCTTACATCAGTGCACTGAACAGTGAACTGCACTTATTATTAATAACTTTAGAACACAAATAGAACAAAATGTAACAAAATTTTTTACTTAAATAGCAAATAATTGGGTGATGTGTCTCTTTAAATGAACAATTGAATGAACATAATACACATTTTTTTCACAAGCCCCCTTTAGTCTTACAGTTCTTAATACTGCCAATCTAACAGGGGCAAGTTGTAATGCAGAAAGCACAGCTTTTCTGCATTTTCTCCTTTGAGAGTGCTTCGCTTTTCTTCATAAATGTTCCCAATAGTACTAAACACCCTCTCACTTGGCACAGAGGAGGGTGGACAGGAGAGGTATCTCCTGGCCTGGCATGATAGGCCCTTGAACCGGCTATTGTTGTGCTTCCACCACTCCAGTGGGTTGCCTCTTTTTCTGTCTATGACTGGCTCACTCATGTACCTCTCAAGCTCTTCAAGGATCCCCTCAGGTGCCTGTGCATGACTGGTTGATGTGAGCATGGTGTCATACAGACTGTCTAGAAGACTGTGGGCCTGGTCCTCCACTCTCTGTCTTTTGGGGTCTCCCTCTTCACTGGCACTTTCTGTTGGTGTTGGGTCTGGTGGAGTCATCTCTGTCTCTTCCCTCAGCCAGGCTTTGGCTTGGGTAAGTGTCTCTGCTGACAAGGGTCGCTCCTTGTAGCGTGGGTCAAGCAGGCATGCGAGCACCACCTCTTTCGACTCTTTCACTAGTTTGGAAAACCTCTTATTCAGGCTCTCCAGCATAGTCTTCCTCAGAGTCTGGATTCCTTTACTGGTGGGTCCCTGTGACTCCAGCAGACACTTTAGCACCCCTACACATGGTATAATGCAGGAGGCAGAGGAGTCTGCTTTGCTCATTTCTTTAGTTATTTCTTCCAGTGGTGTCAGGGTCTCTGCCAGGTTGGCTGCCACATCCCACTCATCCGCAGTTGGACAGGTGAAATGCCCATGATCACTTGAATAAGCTGTGATTGCTCTCTTTTGCTCCAGCATCCTCAGGAGCATGTGTAGTGTGGAGTTCCACCTGGTTGGCACAGCCTGAAGTATGGAATGCTGAGGGACACCAACCTCCTTCTGAATTACAGAGAGCCGTTGCTGTGCAATAACTGAGTGGTTAAAGTGTGTGGCTATTCTTTTTAGTTTGGCCAATATGTCCCCCACCACCCTCTGAGAGCTGAGTCCATCATTAATGATCAGCTGAAGTGTATGAGCACTGCAGCTCAGGTCAGGCATCTCTGCAAGTCTCATGCCTTTTACCATATTCGCACCACTGTCCCTTAGTACAAGGAGGACCCGTTGTGTATCGATGTTCCATTCTTCAAGCATGGTCAGGAACATCTGCCCAATGTATTCCCCTGTATGGGACCCAGACATGGCCTTCACATTTAACACAGTTTGGACTCTGTTCCAGTTCTCATCAATGAAATGAGCAGTTAAGCTCATGAGGGCTTCAGTAGAACCTGACCAACAGTCAGTGGTAAAGGTAATACTGTTTCCTGCATTTTCCACAGAGATAAGTTGCTTTATTCGTGTTACAACTTGTGAGTAAATTTGGTCCAACAGCTGAGTGCGGAAATACTTCTCACTTTTCAAAGGGTATCTGGGCTCTGCCTTGGCCAGTAATCTTTTAAAACCAGCACCCTCCACAACTGCATAAGGCAGGATATCAGTGGCGATCATTTCCATAATCATCTTGTCCAGCTCCTTTGTTCTTCGATCATCTGTGGTCCACTTTGTGGTCTTATCCAACACTTGTTTGAGTGTGGGCTGTGATTGAGCTCTGTCTTCTTTAGGCTGTGCTGCTTTATCATATGCCACATGATAGGCTTCTTTATGTTTCACTTTAAGATGTGCCCACAGGTTGGTTGTATTTTTCTGTTTGAGGCTGCTTGATCCCTGACTGACAGAGCCTGCACAAATATTACAGATAACTGTACCAGATGGGTCCTTGGTGAAGTAGTCCCACACCTTACTTCTTCCACCCTGAGCCATCTGTAAAAAATATGTATGTTTAGATATTATAATAAATATAGTAATATATGAGACATTAACAGAATGATACATTTGAGCTGGAAACAAACTAGTTTACATTGCATGTTCCATTCTATATTGTTCTGTAGCTTAATCTTCACTAATGATTTCATCTTTTTAATTAGTAACATTATATTAAAATTAACTTAAGTGACTCCATTTTAATGGTAAGATTACGTTATTTTTAGTAATCAAAAAGCATTTCTAATGAACTGAAATTACAATTGAAAACAACTTAGCTTAACAAAAATGACATGTTTAGGGCCCTATAAAATGTTTTTTTCTCAAATTGTTTTATTTCTCTGAAATTCTGTGTTTTTTGTTTAAAGTTTTCTTAATTCTATTTTAATTGTTTAATAAAATTGTATTACTCGTCAATCATGTCTAATTAATTGAATTCATAAATAAACAACCATTTTAATAATGAAACATTCTATGAAATGTTTTTTATTTTGACAAATTGTGCTGTGTATTTTCTGGTAACCAAATGGACATGTAGAACATAAAGGATTTTTGCAATATTTCACATACTGTAGTCCAGGGGTGTCCAGACTTTTTTGTGTGGTGATCTATTTTTTTAATATTTTTAAAAGCTGACAAGATCTACCTGCTAAAAACACAGTTTAATTTTTTTAATAACACTTTAAATACTCCTTAAAATAGCGGAGATGCGGTTTAGTAAAACAAACTAGAAAATGACAACAGTATTAGAAGCGTATCTCTCTCTCTCTCTCTCTCTCCTCTCTCTCTCTCTCTCTCTCTCTCTCTCTCTCCTCTCTCTCTCTCTCTCTCTCTCTCTCTCTCTCTCTCTCTCTCTCTCTCTCTCTCTCTCTCTCTCTCTCATCTCTCCTCTCTCTCTCTCTCTCTCTCTCTCTCTCTCTCTCTCTCTCTCTCTCTCTCTCTCTCTCTCTCTCTCTCTCTCTCTCTCTCTCTCTCTCTCGCTTACACACACAACACACACACACACACACACACACACACACACACACACACACACACACAGTGCGCGTGGATCCGCTCCTGAATGAAAGCAAGAATGCGCACGCATCTTGTTGAATTTCGCAAGTAAGACGACTGAGCTGCAGCTGGCAGGCATAATAAGCTCGTGGAGCAGCATGCAGTTAACTTATGTTTGATCTACCAGCATTGCCTTTGCGATCGACGTATTGAATACCCTGCTCTAGTCTAAGTTATACAGTGATTTGATTTGAAGTGTGCTGACGTCTTTTTTTAATCAAAAACATGAGAAATTCCGTTAAGGAGTAAATTCCATTTTAATGACTAGATTTCGTGATTCTGTCCGCATTTACTGCATTGTAGAATTCATAGTACCCTACTATTAATGTAGCAAAACAAGTATGATAAGCTCACTGTGATTAAAAGACGGGGGATATTTTTTATTTACTTTAGCATTGCGTCTCAACAGCTAGGTAACAATTAGCGCTAATTCACTATTCAAAATACTCCACCACTGCCGTCTATTGAACTGCAGAAAGATGCAAACTTTTAAATCTGCTACGTTACCGACTGTTCGGACAAATGTACTGCAGGGGCATCGCAGTTTTAAGGGTTAACGTTATATTGGCCTGATCTTGAAAATGAAAACTTATGGGTTCATTGTTTATTAACTCGTGTATTTCACAAACTTGTTAGCAACTTACCGTTAGACAATGTTTCCGTCGTGAAGACGCTGCTGCTTGCCTGCGGCTGCTTGAACAAGATACCTCCGGTCCTTACTGAGGTGAGGCTGATGTCACTATAGTGGTGACCTAGGGTCGCCAGTAACAGTAGTTTGTCGCGCTCTGCTGGACAAACTAAGCAATTACACCATTTACACGTTCTGTAAAATTGATCATATCGGCGGCATATCTGCAGCATTTTCGCCGATGCAGATATATCTGCGACAGGCTCATATCGGCCGATTTTATCGGCAAAACGATAAATCGGTCGGGCTCTATTTTAAAGTCTTCATAGCACGCTATGTTTAATTAAAAACAACGTTATTGAGAAACACAGCACTGAGTATAAAAGTATCAGGTGTTATGAGGTTTATAGAAGCTCCGTCTCTCTCCACTTACTATTCACACTTTTACCGCTGCATGCGGCTCTTGTCAAATGAGTTTGTATAAGAGAGCGAGAACTGCTTCATTCATTTTATACACTGAATAAAACGAATTGTTTATGCATTTGCTTGTCGATTTAGAGCTATACAGGTATAAACAGCGGTTGAGATTAGACATACAGCAGGCTACAGTACGTTAAAAGGCTTATTTAACGTGCACGCACAAGAGACAATTTTAAAGTCCTCTGAAGTTTACAAGTTTACAATGTAACACTATACTGCATTATTTGAAACTATTACATTGTAACATTGTATAGTTTTGTATGATTTGCTGAATTATCCACACATCATGGCGCAAATACGCGTGAAAAATTCTCATATAGGATGTCAGTTTATTTAATTATTTTTAACTATTTGTTATATTTTCCACAGCACTGCGATTGTACACAACTAATAAATATACACACAATAATGTATACTGGTTGTGTATGTGATCCTAAAGCACTACAAATTAGGAACAGATTAATCCTTTAGGGGCAAACGTTGGACAAATCCAGCCTTGACCTCTACATGTTTAAGGAAGCAGTGATCACAAAAATGACGAGAGGAGAAATAGTTTCTGGTTACAGTGCGAATTAATTGCATTGCAACTGTTTATTGCATAAACTGTAACCACTATTTCACTTACTCTTCATACTGTACAATATTATTTTACCCTCACATAAAAAACAGCTTCTTCTAGACATACTGAAATCAATAACTCCGCAATACCGTTAGCAAACAGACTTGGGCTAGTTAACAGATCAGTTCTGACAACAGCAAGTGGGCGGGTATAAGCAGCTAGTGGGCGGGCATTGTTTAAATGCACACGTCCACGTCATCAGGTCACGGAAATAACTGTAGAACTACATCTCAGGCGTTTACTGTAGTACATTAAAAATGCCTTCGGTTAAAGGGAATATCTTCCTTTAAATTGGACTGTAAGCTTTGTAACTCTGCACATCCCTTTTATGCTCAAAACTGCTACATTATACTGTAACTAGAGTTAAAAAGTTGAAATCCATGAAAGGGGCTCTTTAAATTACAGTTTCGCAGAGTTATTAGCTCTCGCCAGCGCGCTGCCTGCGCAGTGAACGTGACTTTTCTCCAATGAGGGGGAGAAGGGGCGAATTCGGCGGGATTTTTTCACGAATTACTCCACAGCACTTACTGTATATTAGTGCTGCAACGACGCGTCGACGTCATCGATTACGTCGACTATGAAAATACGTCGACATGCGTAAAATGCGTCGACGCGTCGCTGTTTACATTCATTTCGCCTAATGGCGGCTTCTGCTCCTGGCAGTGTTATCCATACATTGATTTGTTTGTGTGCGTCACAAAATCAACAATGGCCGCAACATTTACATTTTTATTTTCATTTAAAACGGCTTCATTTATTGTTGTGAGCGCTTGGTGGTGCCTCTCTTGTGCACATGCAAGCGCGCTCTCTCTCTTTCTCTGCGTGAAGCCCCTAGACAGCGCATCTCATACATGACACTGGGTGAAAGAATTAAAAGTTGGCTGTGTTTTCCATGCGGATTCCATGTGGATTCCTCTGTGTACTTGCATTTTCACGTAAACGTCAGATGTTACTGGCATATGGAAGCATATGGGTAGCATAATTCAATTTAGAATGTAATATGCAATATGACAATGCAATATGTAAAATGGCAATGCATTTCTGTATTTAAGTTTACATTTTCCATGCTTGTATGTGCAATGCTTGGTGCAAAATAAAAATGAAAATGTAATACTTTAATTTACATTTTCCATTTTCTACAGCCTTGTTTTAAATACATATTTTAATGCTTTAGAAGTTGCAAAATTAAAATGGAAATGTATTACCCGAACTGATATAATGTGTTTCACATGGTCAAGCAAAAACTAGCAAAATTATAATTTAAATGTAATTCTCCCTAAATGCATTTACATTTACAGGTGGGAAACTTGGGATTGCATTTTCATTTACATAGAGCGCAACGGATGTAGCAAAATTAAATTGGAAATGTATTAGCTGGATTGATTAGATGTGCTTTACATGGTCAAGCAAAAACTGTAGCAAAATGACCATTTAAATGTAATTTTCCCTGAATGCATTTACATTTACGGGTGGGAAACTTGGGATTGCATTTTCATTTACATAGAGCGCAACGGATGTAGCAAAATTCAATTGAAAATGCATTCCGAGTTGACCACGCCCCCGCACCCGTGAATCACTGCGTCAAGGCGGGCCAACAACTCTCATTGCCTGGCCTCTCACGTGGGAAACATGGCGGCAGCAGGGCTGATTGAGAGTGTTATATTCGCTGACCGATTAAGTGAAGCATAAACGGAGAGATATTAGTGTTTATGGAGATTATTACGTGTCTGTAGGTGACAGAACAACAGCGTTGTTTGATCCTCTCACCGAATTGTCTGCATTATCAGACGCTAGTTCACCCCGCACTGTCCTGTGGCTGTCTTCGCATGCAAGTAGCCTACGGATGTTTCTACCGCGAACATTTCATCACAGTTCAAATAAACACTGACTGTTACATATATGTGAATGTATTTTTACGTTGAAAACATTGTACATTTTTTAAAATGATTTTAAAATAAAGATAATGGCGTTAAAACCTCACACGGTGCGAATGATAAAAGGTTTATAAGCTATAACAGACTACTTCTTTATTTAGTTTGACATGTTATTGTGAAGAAGAATAAACATTACCTGTTCCGGTGAAAGTCTTTAACAATTATGCAATAATAGATTATCATCTAACAAGAATAACCATGGTTTTACTACAGTAAGGTTTAAGTTTTTTTAAAAGCTCTTGTGTGGTTGGTTTTCAAAACCATCTTGTTGTAACCATGATTTTGGCTTCAACTATAGACCAATTTAGAGTAGACGTCACAGTTACGTCACTGCAAGCTGCGCGCGCAATGCGGTTGATGAAAAACAGTGGAAATGAATTAGACACGAGTGAAAAGAGCACGATAACTCACTGGAAAATGTCCTGTTGTGCTGTTAAGTGTCAGAATAAGAATGCGAAAAAAGATGGCTTTCATTTTTATAGAATACCATCGTCAAAGACATCATTTGAAGATAAACATAGGTGTTTATGATTACAATAAGCCCTTAAACGGACAGAATGGAGTGAGGAAATCATCTGGAAATCTTTTAATAATTAGAATAGAAAATAAGTAGAGAAGATGTCCGGTGTTCTGTCGAAGTCTGTTTCCTCCATGTGTTTCTTATAGCGTTTTTATCATGTTACAATTATAATTTATTAAGGAAGAAATAATAGAAAACAGGAAAATTATGAAATATTTAATAAACGCTATTATATATAATACATGATAGTATTGCTTTTACATGTACTTTAGCGATTCAGACTGTAAAAATATTTGATTTAGCAAAAAAGAACAATACATATACATTACATACATGCATATCAGTAGCCAAGCCATTTAAACTTTTGATCTATCTAAAAAAATAAACGTAATGTGATTAAAACGCTATAAGAAACATTGCACTAAAGGGAAACATAAAGGAATCAGACTTCGACAGAACACCGGATCCATAAAAATCACGGTTTAATGCTAAAACACTTCACAACCCTACTGCGGAGCAGTCACTTTCTGCAACCAGTTTGGCTCCGCCCACAAAAAACGTCATCTCTGTTTGCAAACACGAAATTGGTCTATAGTCAAACTATGATACATTTTCGAAAGGGTCTAAGACGGCGTCATTGCTTGTTTTACTGTTTGCATCTCCAGCAATTCTGTTCATAACCAGAGCACCGGATATAATAATCTAAGTTTCGTTTCATTCTCAGTCTCGGTTAGCTCTTCTGTTTTATCTGTAAAAAGAGGCAATTTCTCATAATGCGCACGTCTAAATAACACGCGAGCAAGTGAAATCAGAAAACCCAGCAGCGGTGTTAAATCTCGAAATAGGTAACTGCGACCTGAATGGCCAAAACAATCAGAAATACATACAAAATAATTTTCAGGTATACTACTTCTTTACATAAAATAAAACAAATGAAGTGATAGCGCATTAAATGACCATTCTATATTACAATACCTTAACCCTGCAGTGACACGTTAAAAAAATTTTGAATAGATTTTTTTTTCTTTTCGAATAAGTATTGCAGATCGACTAGTCTTGCACACCCGGACATCAGCATATTGACCCCGATCAGACCAAACGTACATTTAACTTTCTGTACTTTTATACACTTTCATCCTAGCAGAAGCTTAATGAATGGAAGGCTATACTGACCTGTGGCTAGGGTCCGCTTATCTTATTCACTACTTTTAATGTTCCATTTATTTATATCCACAAAAGTTATTAACAAAACATAGATTAAAATGAAATTCGTTTTAAAGAAGCAAACAAAACGTATGAAGAAAAATTACGTTTAAAATGGCCTATTCTGTATTTCGCAATAAGCTAATTAAATTTAAACAAATATTTAAACACAACAATAGCCTACTCAAACATAAATATATAAAACAGACAGAGTGTGAAAGCACAACGCAGCTGCTTGACAAATCTAACCGCATACATACTGCAATAAACAGGTGCTTTTACATCAAAGGCCAACAGGATATGCCATTTGGTGAGGGGTCGCTCACTGATCCCCGTATGTTTGTAAATCCTAGACATGGTTGGATCTGCCGAACGGGTTGAGCACTTTTATATACTGTGTTGAGCAGAGAGGCTGCACAGTTCGACCAGCGGGAATCGGCTGCGCATCAGGTGGCCAGATTGTGTTGCTAACTCGCAATGTATAACTATTATCAGACCGGCGCTCGCAGCCTCAAAACACTGCCGGTTCACCGGGAAAAGTCCCGACTCTCCCGATTGCCACTCCGATACTGTTTGTAGGCTACTTGAATGCAAAGGCACGAAAGGCAGCCACAGGACTGTGCGAGGTGAACTAGTGACCAAACAGTTGTCAGCGTCTGATAATGGCCACAATTCGGTGAGAGGACCAAACAATGCTGTAGTTCTGTCACCTACAGACACGTAATAATCTTCATAAACACTAATATTTCTCTGTTTATGCTTCACTTAATCGGTCAGCGAATATAACACTCAATCAGCCCTGCTGCCGCCATGTTTCCCACGTGAGAGGCCAGGCAAT
This sequence comes from Paramisgurnus dabryanus, assembly GCF_030506205.2. Classification (NCBI taxonomy): domain Eukaryota; kingdom Metazoa; phylum Chordata; class Actinopteri; order Cypriniformes; family Cobitidae; genus Paramisgurnus; species Paramisgurnus dabryanus. The sequence goes on along the minus strand of NC_133343.1, from coordinate 42,280,519 downwards.
GGGAGTTGTTGGCCCGCCTTGACGCAGTGATTCACGGGGCGGGGGCGTGGTCAACTCGGAATGCATTTTCAATTGAATTTTGCTACATCCGTTGCTCTCTATGTAAATGAAAATGCAATCCCAAGTTTCCCAGCCGTAAATGTAAATGCATTCAGGGAAAATTACATTTAAATGATCATTTTGCTACAGTTTTTGCTTGACCATGTAAAGCACATCTAATCAATCCAGCTAATACATTTCCAATTTAATTTTGCTACATCCGTTGCGCTCTATGTAAATGAAAATGCAATCCCAAGTTTCCCACCTGTAAATGTAAATGCATTTAGGGAGAATTACATTTAAATTATAATTTTGCTACAGTTTTTGCTTGACCATGTGAAACACATTATATCAGTTTGGGTAATACATTTCCATTTTAATTTTGCAACTTCTAAAGCATTACAATATGTATTTAAAACAGGGCTGTAGAAAATGGAAAATGTAAATTAAAGTATTACATTTTCATTTTTATTTTGCACCAAGCATTGCACATAGAAGCATGGAAAATGTAAACTTAAATACAGAAATGCATTGCCATTTTACATATTGCATTGTCATTTTGCATATTACATTCTAAATTGAATTATGCTACCCATATGCTTCCATACTGGCAGAGAAGACAACTGATTCGAGTTTATCATGAAAGTTTAGCAGTGTTTTCCCACACACACTGGTTCTCTATGTGCTTGTGCGCAAGCTCTCTCTCTCCTATGCCCGCGCATGCCTTCTGTACACTGTAAAATGTAATTAGTTGACCTTACTTAAAAAAAGTATGCAAACTCGTTGCCTCAAAAAAATTAACCAAAGTTAGCTTAAGATTAGTGATTTAGAAAAGCTTGTTTATTTTAAGTGTGCAGTACTAATCTAGTAGTACCACTAACACGCTTTTTTTAAGTTCATGTAACTTTTTCATTTGTGTGGATTGCTTGATATAAGTTTAACCCCACTTAGAATTACTAAATACCTACAACCAAAATACTTTTAGTTCTGCTTACTCAAAGAAACCAATTTGGGTCCTTGTTTTGTTACGATCTAATAAACACATCCCAAACATATAATTTAAAAGAACACTCACTTGATTCAGCTACATTACAACATTTACCGTAAAACTTCAAATAATAGCCCGGGCTTTTATTTTCCCAAACCTATCATCACACCAGGCGTCTAAAAGAGACAGGCGCAGTGTTTCCCATACATAGGCTCTACTTGGGCGCTGCGCCCAGGTAAATTGCGACCCGCCCAAGTAAAAAAAATCACTTTACGAATTTCCGTATTTCTGAACTCGACTGGATGACCCGTGTTTTGGAGAGAGAGAGAGAGAGAGAGAGAGAGAGCGCGCGAAAGAGAGAGCGCGAGAGAGAGGTGGGGGGACGGGTGACCGTGAAGATGATGCACGCGTCATAAACTCATCATCCAGCGCGGCAAACTGGATCAACTGCAGCAGCACATACGGAGCAGCCAGGGAACACACTGCGACCAAAATAGTCGCATATGCTTATGTGCATATGTGTTTATAGCATCTAAGTTGGCTTCATTTTGCGTGCAAGCACGTTGTGTCTCTCCGGTTGAGTGTCCGTTCACGTGCTCTCTGTTTCTCAATGAATTGGGCGCGACGCGAAGCAACCTCAGTGTCACATTGTATCCTTTCATGTTTCTGAACTTGAGCAGAGTTTTACCATTAGAGTGGTCAGATGGGTCCGGGTCGGTCCTAGTTCATTACTTCGGGTCCCAAGTCTGATTAATATTGTGTGTAAAACCCGAGTCTATCGGAGAACGGCCGTGAGCGCTACCGCGCTAAAGCTCGAGTGCTGTTTTAGCGTGCCTCCGGTTTCTATAGCGATAGCAACTGGCTCTTGTCACGACCACGCGCCGCTTCATTTTCTTTATCCCATTTTTTAATAGTCTTACTATTAATAGACCACATATCTTTACTAAAATCTAAACAGTTTGCACAGAGATTGTAGCAAAAAGCAGTGCTAATACTGAATGAGCAAAGCTCTAGCTGACTCAGGATATAAAAAACGCAAAGCTGTAATGTAAAGTCTGTCATCGGGACAGCACAGCAAGTAGACTTTTAAATCTGAAATAATTAGTGGATTAAGCTTTTTTTAATCGGCAAAAGAGAACTAGAAAGCAGAAGCAGTAAAAGTGCCTATCTTATAGAAGTTATTACCATTATAACATCAGTCACATTTATAATCTATAGACCTGCACTGTCTATATAGGCTATAGAATACATAGTATTGTATATAATTGAGCTTGATAAAAGGGGTCATCAAATTGCTTCATATATCAGTGCAAAAACATCAAGTTTTTTCGTGGTGCTTTGACAAACAGTGTCAGCTTTGTTTATGGCAAAAAAAGTTTGGGGTGGTTAGATTAATGAACTATAATGTGAAATTAATATGAATGTTTTATAAATCAAAGTATTGTGTTGTGTCACACATTTTTAGTTCTTTGTTACATGTATAGTAGACCATTTTTTGTCGGTGGATAATAATGATTGCCCTTTTCACCAGCTACCACCACAAGTAAATTTCAGATCTGTGGGAAACACTGCAGGCGTCTATAAGAGACAGGCTTTTAATTTAATTGTTCCAGCATGACAGCAGGAGGTTACCACATATTATGTTTTATTTTTAATTTGAATGTGTTTAACAAATTAGTTTGTGTAATAACAACAGTATTAAATTATTGGCAGCATAAATAAAGCAAACGAGCATATGCTTTTTTATTGGTTGTTGCGTGAAATCTTACCCAGATACAACAGTGCTATTTTCTGATTGGCTATTGTGTAGCCTCTTTCTCTTTTTTTTTTGTATTGGCTCGCTCGACTAGAACTCTAGGGAAGACGGGCTTGATAGAGAGAGAGAGAGCAGTGCGGCCAGATACATTTTGGGCGCTGCAGCGTATTAAATATGATAAATAGTGTTCCGCGCGAGAAATACAATGTGTGGCGGGAGTGCATGCATGACAAAAGACTGAAAGCCCGGCTATTATCAGCGGCCTCAAAACACTACCGGCCCACCGGGAAAAGTCCCGACTTTCCCGATTGCCACTTCGCTACTGTCATCATCACCTCAATCCTGGCGACGAAGCTTGTTGTGTTGTCATAGTGATGAGTAACGGAACGACTGCGTCTGTCACGTGACATCTACCGGTAAGCAAAAACAACTTTAGCTTGTTCAATCTGCACCATAGAACTGTCTTAAACAGAATATCTGACGGGTTTTAGAAGATTAAATACAAACCGAAACTAAAAAACAGACCAGGCCTTTATTTGAGACAGGCGTTTATTTACCCAAACCTGTCGTCACACCAGGCGTCTAAAAGAGACAGGCGTCTATTTGGGACTCGGCTATTATTTGAAGTTTTACGGTATTCAATGCACATTCATGTACATAACAGCAGCTAAACAAAGTTGTGGTTGATTTAACTGTAGACAGTTAAAATGTAACTTTTTTTACATTAAAAAAATTGCATTCAGTTAAAAATTGCATTTTAAACAAAGTACAACAAATGCTTTTGTGTCCCAAAGTGAGCAGTGAAAGGATTAAAGCAACACAAACAAAAACATCACTCCTTGGGGTTTGTATTTGTACTACATTACAACTATAAAAAGCTTTCCTAAAACACAAATGTAAACAGGACAACCGTGGTAGGTTATTTTCTGACATTATCATCTAATAACAACTAACAACTCTTAATAAAACACGGTGGCTCCATTTCCAACATTAGCATACCTGGATAACATTACAGACTTTAATGGAATTTCTTTTTTTTTATTAAGATCAGAAGCAAATACAGTTGCATGAAAGCATCAAACTGTAGCTAATAACAGGAGAACATTAATGGCTGCAAAGCTTACAAAATTCTATCGGACAGCTCTTTAACCCAGAAGACTGTTCTTCAGAGTCAACCGTTTTGATGGGAGGTTTTTCTTTCCCAGTCCAAGCATCACAGTCTAAATAAAGTTGAGTGTATTTGCCATGCATTTTGGGTAAGCCCAAACAAAAGACTTAAGGCAAGTTCTTAACATTATCCATAACAATACCTCCCTCCAGAATGATGGCAGTGGAGATGGGCTGGAGGACCACTAAGCTTTGACCCTCGTGAGGACTATCTTCACTGACAACCTTCAGGACACCAACAGTGATGCATTCTAGAGCCTGGTGTCTAATGATACACAGAGAGAGAAAAGATAAGTTAACAGAGTAAATTGCAAGGCACAAGCAGACAGGAAATAAAATAGGTTGGTCTGGATTGTCTCATTTAGAACTTGATGAACTAACATACAGATCAAAAGCAAAATGAATCTACTTACCAGCCAGCTCATGTGCTGCATCAGCTCCTTGAGTTTCTGGCCAACAGTTCCCTTTTTGTTTTGAAAAGTTCGATGAAACGTAGGGCATACTGGTCCAAAGCCTCAAGTCTCCCTCAAGATTCTTACTGGCGATTCTATTAAACTCAGCAAACACCTAAAAAAGTAGAGAGGGGTATTAACATTCCAACAAGTGTTTGGATTTCTAGCCACGCACCTTGAATTCATTTTTGATTTACATCATTTTATTGGTTGAAAACAAAAATAGGTTACCTGTCTCTCTGTGAAAAGTGCTGGCCATCGTTCAACCATGTTCTGTACAGCAGGCCCTTGTTTTTTACAATTTCTTGTCTGCATAGTGGGAATGATTGGTCCATCATTTGTGAAATGAGAGTGCCACATTTGGTTGTTTTTTCTTCATTTCTTCCACTAAAACACAAAGAAGTGACATTATATGGGGATGATGGGAGAAACCCACACAAATAAGCTCTGGTTAAAATAATAATAATAATAATTTGGGTTAATGTGTAAGGTAGATTTAAAAAAATTCTCTCACATCTTCATGGACACAACAATTAATGTTTTAATATTTTTCCTTGTAATAATGTATGATTAGAAAAAATGCAAATGCATCCGTGTAGATGAGGGAATAAAAGTGTATGCTCGTTGTGCACATTCTACATTATGGCCAAGCATGCTCGCTTAAAATAGCATCGAAATACCACAAGCAACACTTAAAACAATTCCACCACTGACTTTAGACATTAGGAACTGCAAAATAGCATCAGGGATTGTTTGTGCCGGAACACGCCTTCTTTTTTGCGCTGAATAGACCAGGGAGCACAAGTTCATTCCTAGTTTACTAACGTGCATCTGTGGAGGGAAAGTCCGCTGTGCATCAGGTGTAAGATAGGGCTGGCTGCATTATCAGACTTTAAATACCAGAGCTATAGGAAAAACGAAATCCTTGCAAAAATCTAATTATCAAGCTTTTCATCATTGAACTTCAAGACAAGTGAACAGAGCAGTACAAAAGGTAAATAACTCACTTTTGCGGTTGGCATCTAGGATACTGTAGTCCTGGGTATGATGGACTGTCCACAGTATCTATAAAGACAGTTCAGAAATACTAATTACATCAAATATTTGAAATTCAACATATGCACAAAATATTCTGTATGATGAAATGTACTATAATGATAAATTCATTTAAACACACAAGATATTTAGTTTGAATTTCTTAAATTGATTTGCTTTTGTTGTAATCCAATTGCTCTGATGTAAGAATAACTTTTACTTTAACATGCAATAATAACAGTTATTAGTTGAAAATACCTTTTATTGCTGGGATTATGGAATGTGAGGAGGATTGATTACCATTCTGCTTGAGCCTGAAAGAGGACAGTTTAAAAAAAAAAAAAAAATTAAAATTTTTTTTTTAAATACAACCAAAGTTCACCACAACTCACAAACAAGTAACGTTACATGTGAAATATGCCTATAACTCACAGACAGTTCCCCTTATTAAAATGTGCATATTATGTACAAGATGACCTTGAATAATAATGTATGCAACGGAGTATGCCAGCAAATACGTTCCCTATCATAACAGGCTATGATAAACTGTGTAAAAAAATTTCAGACAGGGAGACACTCTTGTCTGTGTAAGGTGTCTGATCTGGGTACTACACGTGGTAACCATGGAAACGGCACAGCTACGAATATCGACCAGTGTTAAGTGAGAGTGTTAAATAAAATAACATTTTGGGATATCCCCAATCATATGTCGACACACGTGGTAATCTTGTCTTTGATAAGCACAGACTGTTATTATTGGTAGCTAAATTAGCATTAGTGCTAACTTTAATGCCTAGCTTAAAATAAAATGATACATACATACATACTTGTTCTGCCTAAACTTATAAAAAATCAGTTATAAAGCTCAGGAAACTCACAAACCACCGGGATCAGTCTGTCATCATGCTAGTCAGTACGTTACTCGACAAAAGTTACCTTACTAGGCTTGTTCGACTTCATGCGACGCCGCAAGAACCGACAGCCGGATGACGTCAAAGTACCGCGAGAATGATTCAAGAAATCTTATTTCGTCTCGCTCTCGCGATACTTTGACGACTTGCGGCACTGCATAACACTGAATAACAAAAGTTATTCCTGAATTTTAACGTGTCAAAAGTCTTTAAAGTTTCCAATTTTCAACACCGAGGAAGTTGTGGATTGAAAAAATAAAGTATTGACCAAGTTTCAGCAAAATATAGCCACGTTATGTCTATAATATAGTTAGCCAGCGTAAGCAGACATTACTACACGCAAATCAAGCGCAAAATACTGGCGCAGACTTACAGATACAAAACGGTGTGCACACAGGTAAAATATTTACTCACCAAATAAGTGTGCCAAGCACAAGAATCTCGGCTGAAGATAATCAAAAGTGCCGTAGAAGCGATGTATAGGTCCAGCTCCACCTGGTCAGTTGCGGCATGTGTGAGGTGACTTGTAACGACCGTCTGCAAAATTATGATTCCCGCAACGCCAAGACCCGCCCCACGAAGCACCTTGATTGGTTGGGTTTAGGGATTTCAGAGAGGACTGATCTGCGCATGTCCACATGTCATAAACTTACTTTTTCTATATGAATCCAGCTCAAGTAGACTGAGCTGGTAAGATTTTTCAACCTCAAAGTACAAGTAACTCACTAAAAGCAAGTGTTAACAGCAGGTTGATAAAAACTGATTAAGGTCAATTTACTTTTTTTTAAGTAAGAACCATGTTTGCAATTACAGTGTAGTAACTCTGTGGAATGGCAATTTTTTAATTTGCGCCGAATTGTCTGCGATGTCGAGTTTATAAATCAAGATTTTAGTAACTTTGTAGTAAAAAAAACAGCTGGTTGGATTAAACACAAGGTTATTGGGTCATGTTTAGTCATTATTTTAATAGTCTTTGGGGTGGTTTCCTGGACAGAGATTAGCTTATGCCAGGACTAGACTAGATTTTAAGATATGTCAGTGCAAGATGTTTTCAGTTTGGACAGCTCTTATAGTTATTTTAGTCTAGGACTAGTCTAATCCCTGTCTGGGAAACCGCCCCTATATGTCTGACAACAGAACAGATAATATGTGAAAATAGCATTCAGTTGTGTTAAAATACAATAAAACAAACAATGACTGTCAGATCAGACAGAGTAGAAAAACAGATTATCCAACATATTAAATAGCTAATCAAAAAATTAACACTGTATTAATAATAAAAAATAGTCGTTAGAGTAGTCGACTAATCGGAAAAATAATCGCTAGATTAGTCGACAGAAGAAATAGTCGTTAGTTGCAGCTCTACTGTATATTAGCTGTGAGCAGACAGTGTCAATCAATGCATTGGATATTGAGAAAACGCCAACCATAAATGTAAAGAAAATAGATTTTCATAACAAGCAACCTTATTTCTTTAAATAAGCCCAAAAAACCGCAACCCGTGATTTTTTTTTTTTTTTTTTAACGCAACTTGCAAAAATAAGAAGCCCAAAGTCGTGTATTATAAGCGGACTTGGCAACTATGTCCATTCTTCGTACGTCGCTTAATACATCCGAGATCAAATGAGACATCTGAGATGTTCAGATTTCGCAAATTCGGTTCTTTGAACCCCGCTGTTGAGAATTAGCATGGCAGGGTTGAATTATCGGAGATCAATCCTTGCGCGTTCGTGCACCACATGAAAAGGCAATACATATCGATAGTAGAAACACTGATCAGTGCCGGTTGTTACAATAACCAAAGAACATGCCCATTTTTAACCCCTGCAGTGCGCAAGCCATTGATTTAAGGTTATTGTAAAACTTCTTATGTTGAATTTGTAAACCCCAACTTCAATTGCATTATTCTTAAAACTGATTTCTGACTACAACAATATTAGGCATAGCAGGAGTCCACATTAATTGAAAGTCCTGAATCTGCCAAGTCTGAAAAAGTGTAGTAAAGAAGATATAGATAAGTGGGAATATGTGCAAATAACTTTGCCTATTTGGCTATTGCCATTAGGCATGGGCCGGTAACCGGTTTCAAGGTATACCGAGGTTTTAAAGAGTCAAGGTTTCAAAAAAACTCAAAATTCCTGTTATACCCTTTCCAAGGTATGAACTGTGTTTACACAAAACTAATTAAATCATTACATGTAATTGATTTGTTGTTTACATTTTAAGATTAGAATATTATAATTTAAAGACTTTTTATTTTTACCTGGCATACATGTTGTATGTTGCTTAACTCTTTCCCCGCCATTGACGAGATATCTCATCAATTAAGAGAAAACGCTTTCCCGCCAATGACGAGATTTTCCGTCTTTCCGCAATACCGCTATTATCCACCAGTTGCCCATCCGCAACTTTTTAAAACCGGAAGTATTGCCCTATGCAAGCGGCTGCATGTCCGTGTCTGTTTAAAAGATCACTCTGAATGGGATCTCTATGAAAAGTTTGTCACAAAAATGGAATTATCTCTGCTTTTTGCTCAAAATGTGGTGTTTTTGCAGAAACCTACCCATATTCAAAAGCTGATTACAAAAGAACCACTAAAGGTAGGATGAAACGTTTTTTTTTTTTTTTAAAGCAGAGGGTCTGTTCTTTCATTTGGTGTATTGTATGTTTATATATTTAAAGAAGAACATTTTCTGGAAGGCATTAAACTTTGGTGAAAATCATGAAAAGCGCTGGCTGGCAACTTTTTTTAAAAACGCTGGCGGTGAAAGAGTTAATATATTGTCCCAGTTGAAAAGTTGTTGTTTGTACACGCAGACATTTGAAAAAACACATTTTAGTGTTGCAATGGCAATACCGCAAAACCGTGGTATTTTTGCTTAAAGGTATAGCGGAAGATTTTCGTTTTTCGGGTGGATCACCACTGTTATTGGTCATCCCAGATGTCAATCATTCTGATTATATGTTGACGTATAACCGTCGCACGTGCTCGCCTCTACGTTCGCTTTCTGCACATGCGCACTTTCACGTGTATGTGTGTTGTGCTACGGTTTCAACCATTCATTGAAGGTCGCGTTCTCACTGTATTTTTTTTAATGTCTGAGGGTCGCAAGAGAAAAAGTGTCTACGAATTGTATGACAAGAAGAGAAAGGACTATAAATAAAGAAACAAGACCAGATGTTTATGGGACACTATTTCACACGCTGGCGTGAGCTAAAAGGACAGGTTGGGCTTCCCACGCGAAGTTTCTACTGGAAAGGTACATTTTGTCATGCTATTTGGAGAAATCCATTTAAAATCACTGCTGGTAAAAGTTGATGTAAGCTATGATTTGCGATGCTATTCCTGACACAAGTCACGAACCGCACAGACACGGTAAACATGACGACAGAAACTTGTAAACAGAGCGAAGAGAAGAACTGAGCTCCTGCACGCTCTCTCTCTGTCTCGTGCACGCGTTTAACAGGCGTTCCCTCTCGGGAGCATTTTTTAAAAAATATCGAGGGGCGGTTCTTTTAAATAATTCGGGAAAATCTTCCGCTATACCTTTAAGGTTATCACACCGTAAAAATCTCATACCGGCCCATGCCTTATAGACCAATTTCGTGTTTGCAAACAGAGATTACGTTTTTTGTGGGCGGAGCCTAACTGGTTGCAGAAAGTGATATCTCTGTAGTAGCGGTGAGAAGTGTTTTAGCATTAAACCGTGATTTTTATGGATCCGGTGTTCTGTTGAAGTCTGATTCCCATATGTTTCCCTTTAGTGCAATGTTTCTTATAGAGTTTTAATGACGTTACATTTATTCTTTAGATAAATAAAAAGTTTAAATGGCTTGGCTACTGATATGCATGTATGTAATGTATATGTATTGTTCTTTTTTGCTAAATCAATTATTTTTACAGTCTGAATCGCTAGAGTACATTTGAAGCAATACTATCATGTTTTTAAAATAATAACGTTTATTAAATATTTCTTCATTTTCTTGTTTTCTATTATTTCTTCCTTATATTTATAGCCTACGTGTTTGTAAAACTATTATAAAAGTATTGTTTACACACAGGCGTGTTTATATATAAATAACGTTTTACATCGTGTGTGTGTGGGCTATATTTATATATTTATTAAGTATGTAAACATAATAATTTTAGAACAAACAGGAAGAAGATATAAGCTAAGATATAAGGAAATAAAAAGAAATAATAGAAAACGAAAAAAAAATATAAAATATAAAAATGTTTTGATGTTATTGCTTTTTCAGTATAAAACAAAACATTTATATTAAATAAATTATAAACATAACGTGATAAAAACGCTATAAGAAACACATAGAGGGAACAGACTTTAACAGAACACCGGACATCTTCTCTACTTACTTTCTATTCTAATTATTAATAGATTTTCAGATGATTTCATCGCTCCAGTCTGTCCGTTTAAGGGCTTATTGCAAACATAAACACCTACGTTTATCTTCAAATGGTGTCTTCGACGATGGTATTCTATAAAAATGAAGGCCATTCTTTTTGGCATTCCTATTCTGACACTTAACAGTTATCTTGTTATCTTGTTCGTTTCACTCATGTCTAATTCATTTCCACTGTTTTTCTGCAACTGCATTGCGCGTGCAGCTTGCAGTGACGTCTACTCGAAATTAGTCTTTAGCCATTATTTTATCACAGAAAAGGGACAGGGAAACATCTTTGTAGACAGAGTTTTAAAGATGGAATAGATACCAATTACTAAGCAAACCTTTCATGCATGACATTGTACTTGACAACTGATAAGTTAATTCAAAGGAAAATTATTTCACACCAGTGCTTTGAACCAGATTTTTTCCCAATTGGTTCATTCTGAACAGAAACAGTATTTTATAGGGGTGTGCATTGGCACAGTCCTCACAATTCGATTCAATTACGATTCATCAGGTAACAATTCAATTCGATTCTACGATGCATTGCGATGCATCAGAATTCTACTGTACACAACAAGGCAAGTGCAACTATTCTCAACAAAAATGGAAGCTTAGCAGCTTTAAGACAATGACAATTATATACCTGAGATGAGAATTTACACACAGCGTAAGTCTTGTCTGGTTGCCCATTAACTTCGTAGAATCCGAAATGTGCCCATATGTCCACTTTCCATGGAAAAGGGTGCGTTTTTATTTACCCGTCTATCACTGTCATCTCTCTCCGCCTCAGCCATCTTGATTGTTGTTGTTATGCCCCCGGAAGTAATTGAAACTTCACATCTTTATTGTCCACTCGAGGCCAGAAAATAAACAGTGACATAATCGATTATGGCACTTTGTGCATCGATGCTGAATCGTGCATGCCCGCATTGCGATGCATTGCTGAATCGATTATTGTTGACACCCCTAGTATTTTAACGTTTCCGGTTTTCGATTCAACCCCAAAATTGACGTTCCTGAACCGGTTAGAACAAGAAAAAGTTAATAACGTTCCATGTCAGCTAGGGCTGTTCCGAATACCATTTTTTGAGATTCGAAGCTCTAGTAGAAATCAAATTGAATATTCGAAGCTTCGGAAGGAGGGGCTGTGTGTGTGTGCATGCGTGTGTGTCTGTCTGTCTACAGTTTTATTTAATGGCGGATGTGCAGTGGCGTGCCATGGGGTTTCAGTCAGGGCCTTCAGTAAGCATGTAAACCACATACATACTCATCTGTTACAGCTAACGCACCCATATGCAAATAATGTGCATATTCGGCCGCACATACAGGCACTCAGCAACATGACTTCTAATCAACAATTAGCCTAAAACAGTATGCTAGGTAAGGGTGGGTTGAACAAATTTCACTGCATTTATCATGTAATCCCCCTATGCACACTGTGTGCATAGTGTCACATCCACATGCTACAGGCTACTATCAGTGCAACATGAACCACTCAATAACAATGTGCATAAGCCCTAGGGCTGGCACTTTTTATTTGATATTCGAATATGCATTCGAACATGACGTGAAATATCCGTATTCGAACTATAAATAAACAATCCGGTTTTTTTAATGGCATGTGTAGCGCATTTTTACAGTAACGGCTCGTAATAGGAAGGAGGCTGAGAGTGAGACCGACGACGGCAACTGTGCGCAAGAGAGGGAATCAAATGGGACCAAAATGAACCTCATGTGCATGTCAAGATAGAATTATAGTTTGTATATAAAATGGCATATTGTTTATAGCGTTAAATATTATAGCAGAATAAAAAGCTTGTGTTAATACGTTCCATTATGAAATTAGCATGTATGAAGATAATTTAATCTAGCCTGGTTAGCCAGACCTACATCAAGATGTAAGGTCTGGCAACTCTTCACACAAACGGCTCAATGCAAGGGGCGGGATATAAGGTTGTCCCTCAAAATGCCTCTGCACGCAATAGGATAGCGCTATCACCAGTGGAGCTAATTGGAATTTCAAACTTTTACCGTAACCAGTCGGCAAAACTCCAAACACATCTTTCTTGCTTAAAAAGGACTTCAGTAGGGTTATTTGCTCTTCTCTCAAAGAAAAACATAAGTCCAAGTCCTCCAGAGTCGCGGCCAAAGCCGCTTCAAAAGATAGCTGTTCGCCAGCAGCAGCAGCCATTCTCTGTTTTCAAGTAGGAACCGTTGCAGCTCTGTCGTCATCATGTTAAGCCCGCCCCACAGACGCTACACACGATGTGATTGGCCTGACCAAATTTTGGTTTTTGGACCGGTTAAGTGTATTGTGAGTGCCTAGACTAAACCCTGGCAGCAAATATATTTTCCGGCCGCTAGGGTGCGTCTAGATTTCTAGGCTAAATTTAATCATTTTACAACGCAATGTAAACTTTATATTAAACAACAACAGCATTTGTCTTGTAAACGGATTTTAAATGATCATGTGCTGACTGTTGCTCGTCACATAGATGACATAGTCAAGTGAGATCTGCTTAGCTCAGCGGTAAATTTAATTTCATCTCAAGTATCAAAGGGTTTGTGCTCTCTATCATTGAAAACGGGCAAGCAAACACCACGCGCAGGGTAAATGCACTTGTCAGTGACGGCTCACAAACGCGCGGGATATGTATGTGTGCTGCTTGTCAATGAGATTACTTCTCACTAAACACGCTCAAGCGCGGGATATGTGGGCTTGTCAATGACGGGCATTAAATCCACGGAATTCCGCTGAGTTTTCTGCCGAAATCTGTGGGCACGAATTCCGTTTGGGTCTGCCTATATACTCCTGCTATTTAAGTTGTCACGTTATTTTTTGTAACAGTTCTGAATCGTTTTTATAAGTTTGTTATTCATAAATTGATAACCTGCTGCTTCAAACATTAAGTAAAAAAGTAATCCAGACAACCCTGTTTATGACTGTCACTGTTAATTATTTTGTTATTGAATCTCCATTACGGTGGTCTTTTTATGCACGTGCGGGGGAGCGGGGGGGCGCCTAGATATTTGAATATATTCGGATACATTGCATGATATTCGAAATCCGTTCGAATTTGATTTTTCTCAAAAGTGACAGCCCTAATAAGCCCTTAATAAAGCTTATTATCAGATACAAACCACAATCTGCATGATACAATACTCGCAAAGTAGTAAAGCACTCACCCGTCACTTTTCAGTCACATACCCGAGGACATGAGAGCTGCGCTGTGTTACTGAAGTCAGTCGTCTCATCCACCATAACTGCCACAAATTTTTTTTGTTTAATTTCTTCTTTGATGTGATCATTTAACACTTCTGACACTACAATTATTATATTGTTTTGATTTTTTCCTGACGGTCCTGTAAAAACTGTGGCCGTGGCAAGATGATGTCGCAAGTCAGCATCATGCTCCGCTAATAGCGTTAACAATTCCAAGTAGTTACCCCTGTTCAGCGAATCTTCATCGTGTCCCCTGATAATTCTCGCTGTCCCAAAAAGAGAACACCGTCACTCACTAAAGGCGGGCGTACACGGTGCGTTTTTTGCTGTCGTAGGAGCTCGCATGCGATTTTTTTTTTCTCGGGAGCAAATCGTTCATGCTCGTATGGTCGCGGCTCGCACCGTGTGAGAGGAATTACGAGCCGAGCAGGTTACGAGCACCTTACGACCTCCCGATAATTTTTAAACATGTCAAAAAAGTTTGGGAGCTGTCGGTATAAATTCGTAGTGTTGGTGCGGGTGAACGAGACGATCTGGCAAAGCACTTGAAGTTGACCAATCAGAATGTACAAAACATACAAGAAGAAAGACAAATGTGGCACTGCTACCTCAAATTTGGACGACAACTCTATAGCTGGATATGTTTCGCGCACACACACACTCCGGTGACCGGACATCGTGACAAATATGACAGGTCCTTTCAGTGACGACCTCTTGATCAGCTTCTTTGCCTGAAAAACCTGTCATACGTGTTTTTGTGATGTCCGGTCACAGCTTTGGATGTGTGCGGAAACGGGAGAGAATGTAGATTAGGCTATAAGGGCTACCACAATGCATAAAACGAGGGCTACTTTTTGCTATTAAAACTTTTTTGTTTTACTTTGTAATACTGTTGATATTTCTTTACATGTTAATGTTTTATCATTATTTACAATCTAAACTTAAAATAAGCCAACTAAAATGTGTAATAAATAAATATAAAAATTAGGGGTGCACGATTCAGAAAATTTCACGATTCGATCCGATTCCGATTCTTAGGCTCAAGATTCGATTCAAAATCGATTTTCGATTCAAAAACGATTCTTGATTTTAAAAAACGATTCACAGTATGTAAATGTAGTTTACTTCTTCCTTTGTGACTGATTGTAGGAGATACAATTTTAAAGAAAAGAAACACAACAAATTAAATGTAGTTTGATATTACTTTATGTCTTTATGCAAAAATAAAAACTGATATGAAGCAATTAGATGACCCCTTTTATCAAACTCTATTGAATACAATAATATAGTATATGAATGATAGACAGTGCAGGTTTATAGATTATAAATGTGACTGGTGTTATAATGGTTATTATTTCTATTAGATAGAGCAGAAGCAAGGAAAGTGCCTCTCTATTTCTCTCTTGCCAATTAAAAAAAGCTAAATCCACTCATTATTTCAGATTCAAAAGTCTACTTTCTGTCCCAGTTACAGGGGACTTTACATTACAGCTTTGCGTTTTGTAAATCTTGAGTCAGCTTGAGCTTTGCTCGTTCAGTGCAATAGATTTTGGAAAAGATATGGTTTATTAATAATGTTAGAAAAGAGCCCGTTTTTATCGCCATAGAAACCGTCGGCACGCTGAAACTGCACGCGAGCTTTAGCACGGTAGCGCTCACGGTCATTCTCCGATCGACTCGGGTTTTACTCACTAATCAGACTCGGGACCCGAAGTAATTTAACTTTGACTGACCCGGACCTGACTGACCATTTCAAATACAAACCGGGAACCATACGGTCCGCGGGTGCTCCGTGAAGTCCTCTAATGGTAAAACTCTGCTCAAGTTCAGAAACATGAAGGATGTGACATGAGCTTATTCGCGTCGCATCCCAATTCATTGCGAAACAGAGAGCACGTGAACGGACACCGAGCTCATCATGTCGCACACAAAATGTCATTATTAAAGAGTGTCATCATCACAGAAAAACAAAAAAGACAAAATGTGACGCCAGAAATACTTGGGCACTTGTTAATATAACTAAGCACAGCACCCAAGTAAAGTCAATGTGTGGGAAACACTGTGACGAGTGTGCAGGCGTCAGAGTGAATACGACGCGGCGTCGTCTATGGGAATACTGAGATAAACTCATTTCAGGACAATAGTAAAACGGCATTACAAAAAAAATGTATGAATCGATTTTTGGAATTCTATGAATCGATTCAGAATCGGCAAAGCTTGAATCGCGATTCAAATGTGAATCGATTTTTTTGCACACCCCTAATAAAAATTATTAGACTCCGTGCAGAGACCACTGGTTTAAACAGTACAGGATGGACAAAGAATGTCGCAATTTTTGTGTAATCCAAGCTGTGCCAAGTCGCTGTAGTACAGTTTCATAAATTAATGGATATTAAAAGGGCTGTCGCGACAGAGAATAGAAATCAACGGAATGTCCATGTTTAATAGGCTATAAGATATGCATTTATTGTTTTACACTTAGACACGTATAATAAATGCAAAATAAATTGTCAACGAACAAGAGTACATTAAACATGATGATCATACGCGGAGACGAAGTTTTCTACATTATTATGGAGCTTCTGCTTTAACAAGTGAGCAACATATTTTCGACCAAAGGAACACATAATATATAACCCAATGTACGTTATGGTAGCCTTAGCTTGTTCTGAAATGATGAGAATATTTAAATAACTAAAAATGTAGGCTATCTCTGAAACTTTATTTAAATGATGATTAATTTGTTTTCATACTATATTTGTATTGGTATGTATTAATTTACATAGGCCTACTGTGAAAATGCCCTATATTAATTAATTATATTATTTTTGCAGTTACAGGAGCACAAATGCTGCGTGCTCACTTTTACTTCAAGACACCGCATTGACTGAGGCTCCGTGTACATTTGCACTATAAAATGCAAACAAGCCTAGACAATGTGCTTTATATTAAATTAAATGATTTTCGTTTACAAATTAATATTTGCTGTAGATGTATTGTCTTAATAATTTAATCATAAAGGGAAAGACGTGTTGCGTTAGCTTACCTTTCGTTTTTACCTCATTGCTCCTCATTCTGCATTTACAAATAAATAAATAGGCCCACTGAATTTGTTTTTTTAAACGGTCATATTTATAAAAAAGCAACAATATATGTAACATTAATAATAGCAATATAGATATTTACTTGGCACTACAATCATGATATATTAAGACTGTAAAACCGCATATGTGCTAGCACGAACAACCACTGATGAGAAATTCCTTCACCGCCACAGCACTAGACCTATATTGCAATTTCGGAATGCATAAACAGAAATACAAAAGAACAGAAATTCCTGGCTGTTTTCTGCACTCAAGCCAATATCTTTGCCGTATTCTTCTTGTTTTATTTTTTGTACATTCTGCCACTCACAGGTGCGAAAATGCTTACGTCAGAATTCCTCAAGTCCTACAGTAAAATCTTATCGTGTGTGACTGCATACGAATTATTTTCGCATAAACTCACTCGTGTTGTGTGCGAGAGCTCACGACGTTCCGACCGTCAGAATTCGCACCGTGTACGCCCAGCTTAAGACGCTTCAGAATGTCCCGGTTCTTTCTGACCCTCTCATTGTGGACGCTGATCTCCCGTTTTCTCTACTCGTTAAGTTCCAAATCCACACGACTTTCACCAAAAGTTTTTAAATGCATGACTGACATTATGGCGGCGCTCGGAGCCTTTGTGTTTAAGAGCTGCCTTCGTGAAGCTGTTCAGACTGTCAAAGCCAGAATCATTCCATGTCTCTTTACTCGTATTAAAAAGTAAGCACGGCCAACAAAATAACTTCTTGTGCTGGGGGCAACAAGATCGCGTGTATCTGCAACAGCGGATGTAATTTTCTTTAATAATAACTGAATTTCCCGTTTCCGTTGGAAATTGACGACTGACGTACGGGGTAGCGCTGGGCACGTCGCTAGACCCGGAGGACGTGCTGTCAATAAACGTCAAAAATTCATTGGTTGATGTTTCTATCACTAATGATTGTAACAAATCAGATGTGTTGCAGGGCTCGACATTAAGGCTTGTCCGGGACAAGTGGATTTTTTGAAGGACAAGTGTAAGAGAAAATTAGTTGTCCGACTGGACAAGTTAAATTTCAAACAATGTTACTTAACGTTATGTGCCGTTAACGACAGAGCACAACACGCAGCGCAAACACCGAGTGGAATATTGAACAGAGAGCGCAGCGCGCCGACACAAACACACACACACACACGTTTATAACTTGCTGTTATTGTTACAAAACAAGCTGCGCGCGCATGAAACCTGATCGCCGAACATGGAGGGGCGGGGCGACATGGAGTGGAGAGTGATGTTTCTTTAGGCTCCGGCGTGAATATAAATGACAGACACTTCAAACGCAGTCCGTATTTTTTCTCTTCTAAGGTCGGTAAAACTGTTTTATAATTAGAGTCTCTCTTTCAGCGCGCCTACGTGTGTGCGCACCCCGCGACAGCCGATTTGAATCTTACAGAGTTCGTCACTGTACATTAAAAAAATCCCACACAAACATTACAGCGTAAATGCTAGGATTAAGATTGATTTTATATACAACAGATAATATAATCTGGATACATTTACCCTAATAAGTTTTTTAAAACATGGTAATGTTTTAATGTTTTGCTTTAGTGTTGTCAGACAATCATTGAAATGTGGGAGAAATGAAGAGAAAGGCAGCAGATATAGCATCCTTCTTCAGCAAGAGTAGCAAGAAGCAGCCAAATGAATCTTAGTAAAATACATTTCAGTGGCCTACAAAATTCACGTGATTTTCTGGTCTCTATAGTTTTTTCAGCAATGGGAGATATAAATTCTGGTTTCAAAGTAAATTTCAAAAGTTTTATTTGATTAAATGGTAAAAAAAAAACTTGAGGTTGAATTATGACTGTATGTTAATCTCAATTCATTTTTAATTGAAATTAAAGTATTGTAGCAATTGTATGTTATACATCATTGTGATTAATGCACCTATAATACTTAAAAGTATTTTAAGGTTGGATGATAGAGATTGTATGTGCGACACCAGAGTTACTGCTGGCCCCTGCCTGGCCACCCCTATGAAAAATCCCTTGCTCCGCCACTGATTAGCAAAACACAAAAAATAAATTATATTATAAATCTTTACCCGGACAAGTGACTTTTGTGCATGGACAAGTGAAACATAAATGTACTTGTCCGAAGGACAAGTTCCTCAAAAAGTTAATGTCAAGCCCTGTGTTGTCCTTCAACAAAAGCCTAGCAGTATCTGTAGCGCTGGTCCCAGCTGAATAAGATGATTTTTATGTGAATTTTTGAGGGTACTCCGGTTCAACCTTAACAAAACTAACGAATTTTGTGGACATTACACCAATGAAAAAAATAAATGGCATACTAAAGAAAAACATTTAACAATTTTTTTTTTTTTTTTTTTATAGGGCCAGCAGAGAAGGCACTGCTGGTCCTGACGGCCCACCACTGCAGATGTGTTGCTGCGGACCCAAGGGAGTGTGTAGTGCCTTTTTTCGTGCAATATGGACAAGTGACACGTTAATTTATTAATAATAATTAATCTTTAAAAATACTACAGAACAGCGCAAGCCGGAAGCGGCATGCCGGTCACGCGTCCTGCGAGAACAGCATTAGTGAAACAAAACACGAGCAATACTTTTAATAAGGTAGCCTAACATTTTTCTAACAAACAAACATTCCCGTATCAGGAATTGGCAGCACAGTAATTACTGACAATGTAAAGGGTACGCCATTTTAATAAAACAACGAAAATAAATGAACGAAGTCAGTGTTTCCCACAGGATTTTGAGATACTGTGGCGGTGATGACGTCACACGCTGATTAGCATATATGTGACGTCATTGCGTCGTGTTTAACTCTTTGATCCATCACATTATATTGCATTTTAACACAACTGAATGCTATTTTTACATAGTTTCTGTTTTGTTGTCTATTAAATAGTGACTAAACGGGACCCAGTAACGACCCACAACTCAGTAACTCTCTGTTGAATCCAATCAGCTCTTTCTTTAACTGCTGCTAAAAACGCGACATTGTCTGAAAAAATCATCATACGTTTACATTGAGGCTGTACTGATGTTGCTCTTCTCATCAGTGTTGTTGTGTTATGAGCGCTTTTTTATTTGAAATACGAGTGGTAGTTTTATTGTATAGCGCAAACCATTTGTTGCAAATTCAGAAATATGAGAGAATACACGGTTGCTGTTACTACAGAACACGTGCATGGGCATGCCGCGGTAGGGAGAGAGCTCGGACACAGACTCGCATCAGAACGGGTATGTGTGGGAAACACTACAGCTAACCTTTTGTTAAGTTACTCTCATGATGAACTTGATCAGCCGTCTTCTCTGTCAGTAACATCTGTGACTGTTGACGTTTTACGCGAAAAAGAGAAAGCACACGGAGGAACACGGAGTTAAACACTTTTCACTGTTATGTGAGAGAGGCGCAGGCGCGTAGCAAAGAAAGGGGAGGGGGCCGGAGGCGCACGCTGTTGAGGCGCTGAACAGTGCACACAACGATAGAGGGAGGATGGAGGCGCGCTGAGCGCTCGCTGCAATGAATTAAGCCGTTCTAAATAGTAAAATTAAAATGTTAATGGGAATCATGAAAAATGGCGGTCCGCCACAGATAAATGAATATATGGGAAACACTGGAAGTTCAACCAACTGTAATAAAACAGTAGCGTACTTTCAAAATCAAGTTTATTTATAACACTTACACAATCCAATATGTTTTTTTCATCAGTAGAACAATAAATAAGATATTTTGCAGAAACCCCAGTGCTCCGTCCTGCAAGTCAACCGATCCGCACACTTTAAGAGCTAAAGCATATATATCCAATACAAAAGTAATCCCCAACTAGATATGCAATTCCCAAGGAATTACCAGTGCATGAAAATGCAAAAAGTTGATTAACAGAAATGTAAAAGAAATTTAGTCTAGTAGTTTACCTGGCTGTTGACATGTTTAAGTGTGAAGCTAGCATGATTTAAAAAAGTTATCATGATGAAATATGATGCTAGCATGATTAGCATGATTCAGCATGACGTTAGCATGATGCTAGCATGATGTTAGCATGATTAGCATGAAGCTAGCATGAAGCTAGCATGACTAGCATGAAGCTAGCATGATGCTAGCATGACTAGCATGAAGCTAGCATGATGCTAGCATGACTAGCATGATGCTAGCATGACTAGCATGAAGCTAGCATGATGCTAGCATGACTAGCATGAAGCTAGCATGATGTTAGCATGAAGCTAGCATGATGCTAGCATGATTAGCATGAAGCTAGCATGATGCTAGCATGATTAGCATGAAGCTAGCATGATGCTAGCATGATTAGCATGAAGCTAGCATGATGCTAGCATGATTAGCATGAAGCTAGCATGATGCTAGCATAAAGCTAGCATGATGCTAACATGATTAGCATGATGCTAGCATGAAGCTAGCACGATGTTAGCATGATTAGCATGAAGCTAGCACGATGTTAGCATGATTAGCATGAAGCTAGCATGATTAGCATGAAGCTAGCACGATGTTAGCATGATTAGCATGAAGCTAGCACGATGTTAGCATGATTAGCATGAAGCTAGCATGATTAGCATGAAGCTAACATGATGCTAGCATGATTAGCATGAAGCTAGCATGAAGCTAGCATGACTAGCATGAAGCTAGCACGATGTTATCATGATAAACACGAAGCTAGCATGATTAGCATGAAGCTAACATGATGTTAGCATGATTAGCATGAAGCTAGCATGAACCTAGCATGACTAGCATGAAGCTAGCACGATGCTAGCATGATTAGCATGAAGCTAGCACGATGCTAGCATGATTAGCATGAAGCTAGCACGATGCTAGCATGATTAGCATGAAGCTAGCACGATGCTAGCATGATTAGCATGAAGCTAGCACGATGCTAGCATGATAAACACGAAGCTAGCATGATTAGCATGAAGCTAGCACGATGCTAGCATGATTAGCATGAAGCTAGCACGATGCTAGCATGATAAACACGAAGCTAGCATGATTAGCATGAAGCTAGCATGATTAGCATGAAGCTAACATGATGCTAGCATGATTAGCATAAAGCTAGCATGAAGCTAGCATGACTAGCATGAAGCTAACATGATGCTAGCATGATTAGCATGAAGCTAGCATGATGCTAACATGATTAGCATGAAGCTAGCATGATGCTAGCATGATTAGCATAATGCTAGCACGATGCTAGCATGATTAGCATGAAGCTAGCACGATGCTAACATGATTAGCATGATGCTAGCATGATTAGCATGAAGCTAGCATGATGCTAACATGATTAGCATGATGCTAGCATGATTAGCATGAAGCTAGCACGATGCTAGCATGATTAGCATGAAGCTAGCACGATGTTATCATGATAAACACGAAGCTAGCATGATTAGCATGAAGCTAACATGATGCCAGCATGATTACCATGAAGCTAGCATGAAGCTAGCATGACTAGCATGAAGCTAGCATAATGCTAGCATGATTAGCATGAAGCTACCATGATGCTAACATGATTAGCATGAAGCTAGCATGATGCTAACATGATTAGCATGATGCTAGCATGATTAGCATGATGCTAGCACGATGCTAGCATGATTAGCATGAAGCTAGCACGATGCTAGCATGATTAGCATGAAGCTAGCACGATGCTAGCATGATTAGCATGAAGCTAGCACGATGCTAGTATGATTAGCATGAAGCTAGCACGATGTTATCATGATTAGCATAAAGCTAACATGATGTTAGTATGATTAGCATGAAGCTAGCATAATTTGCATGAAGCTAGCATGATGCTAGCATAATTTGCATGAAGCTAGCATGATGCTAGCATGATTACCATGAAGTTAGCATGAATTTAGCATGAAATTAGCATGATCCTAGCATTATTAGCATGATGCTAGCATGATTAAGATGATGCTAGCATGGTTAGCATGAAGCTAGCATGATTTAGCATGAAGCTAACAAGATTTAACATGAAGCTAACATGATTTAACATTAAGTTAGCAAGATTTATTATAAAATTAGCATAAAGCTAGCATGAAACTAGCACGAAGCTAGCATGACTTATCATGAAGCAAGCATGAAGCTAATATGACCCAAAGACCCAACCCCCATGTCTCTATGATGTCCGGATCCAGAGATATAAGTCTTTGTTTATTATGTTGCTAGGCTGCTCATATTTGGTTGCTAGGGGCGTGGCTTAATACCTCAATAAGGATGGTGAGAGACTGATTGGATGCCTGAGTAAAATGAGCCCACCCCCATGTCTCTGTGACACTGTGCTGCAAAGATATCCATCTGGGCATTTTATAATGGCAGTCTATGGGAGATGTTGCTAGGGTGCCCAAAATGGTTGCTAGGGGCGTGGCTTGATAGCTCAATAAGGATCCTAAGGGACTGATTGGATGCCTGAGTAAAATGAGCCCACCCCCATGTCTCTATGACACTGCGCTGCAAAGATATCCCATCCGGGACGTTTTTAGTTCCTTATATGGGCATGATTCCTGCCCCATTATAAGTCCATGGGGAAATTTGGGGACCTCTTACACCCCAGGGGTACAGCTTACACCCCATTGTGAGGTATGTTCTTACAGAGCCTGCCAGCCTCTTCAAATGTGGCAAGTCACAAGTTTCTGTGAAATCCTAGGTCTGAGCTACGACTCGTCAAAGTTTGTCCCAATGTTAAGTCTATGGGATTTTTCGGCTGCTTTTTCGCCCCTGGGGCGAAGACCGTACCCCCGATCGCTTATAAAAGTCATAGCACACTATTCCCGAATAGTCCGCACGTTTGAGAGTTTGAATGAAGTTTCTAAGTTAACCGGTTCGAGCCGTATTAATTGCGGAAATTTGGTTGGAAGAATAATAATAATAATAATAATAACTAGATAGGTACATTTCCTGAAGAAAATGTGAGTGGTGCTTGCCGTGGCAAAATTCTGGGGAACATATATGATTATACTCCAAGCCAAAAGTAAAACGATCCAACTCCTGTGTCTCTACGATGTTCTGATGCGAAGATATTAGGCTTTGTTTACTCTGTTGCTAGGGTACTGTATTTGGTTGCTAGGGAAAAAATTGGCATCCCATAGTGATTACACTCTGAGTCACGAGTCAAACGGTCCAACCCCCGTGTCTCTACGATGTTCTGATGCTGAGATATAAGGCTTTGTTTACTCTGTTGCTAGGGTACTGTATTTGGTTGCTAGGGAAAAAATTGGCATCCCATAATGATTACACTCTTAGTCACGAGTCAAACGGTCCAACCCCCGTGTCTCTACGATGTTCTGATGCTGAGATATAAGGCTTTGTTTACTCTGTTGCTAGGGTACTGTATTTGGTTGCTAGGGAAAAAAATTGGCATCCCATAATGATTACACTCTGAGTCACGAATCAAACGGTCCAACCCCCGTGTCTCTACGATGTTCTGATGCTGAAATATAAGGCTTTGTTAACTCTGTTGCTAGGGTACTGTATTTGGTTGCTAGGGAAAAAAATGGCATCCCATAGTAATTACACTCTGAGCCACGAATCAAACGGTCCAACCCCCGTGTCTCTACGATGTTCTGATGCGGAGATATAAGGCTTTGTTTACTCTGTTGCTAGGGTACTGTATTTGGTTGCTAGGGGCGTGGCTTGGGAGTGGCCAATGATGTGCCCAGTCATA
Organism: Paramisgurnus dabryanus; assembly: GCF_030506205.2. Lineage (NCBI taxonomy): Eukaryota > Metazoa > Chordata > Actinopteri > Cypriniformes > Cobitidae > Paramisgurnus > Paramisgurnus dabryanus. The sequence continues at coordinate 42,255,791 of NC_133343.1, read as the reverse complement.
ACACTCCGAGTCACAAGTAAAACGGTCCAACCCCCGTGTCTCTACGATGTTCTGATGCCGAGATATAACTGTTTGTATTTTATGTTGCTAGGGTGCTCAAAAGTGGTTGCTAGGGGCGTGGCTTAGTAAGTCTGTAAGGATCCTGAGAGACTGATTGGATGCCTGAGTAAAATGAGCCCACCCCCATGTCTCTATGACACTGTGGTGCGAAGATATCCATCTAGGCATTTTATAATGGCAGTCAATGGTATAGGTTGCTAGGGTGCCCAAAATGGTTGCTATGGTAACCTTACACCCCATTGTGGGGTACGTCCTGACAGAGTCTAGCACCCTTTTCAAATTTAGTAACCCACATGTTTCTATGAAATCCTGGCTCGGACCTATGACCCGTCAAAATTTTTGCAATGGTAAGTCTATGGGATTTTGCCCCATTGACTTTTCATTGGGACACTTTTGGGCACCTCTTACACCCCAGGGGTACAACTTACACCCCATTGTGATCCATGTTTTTACAGAGCCTACCACCCTCTTCAAATGTTGTAACCCACATGTTTCTACAAAATCCACGAGCGGAGCTATGACCCATCAAAGTTGGGCCCAATGTTAAGTCAATGGGATTTTTGGGGTGGTTTTACGCCCCCCTTTCGGAAATCCTGCACCCGATCCCTTATAAAAGTCATAGCACACCTCTCCTCAATAATCCGGTCGATTTGAGCCCTCTTTCATGGGTCTACAACAAAGCGTGCGGGACGAGTTAATCGCCGAAAAAAGTGTCCGGATGTAAGAATAAAATATAATAATAATAATATCCCTGAGCAATAGTAATAGTGATGCTTTGCATAAATGCAAGCACCACTAATAATAATAATAATAATAATAAAAAGCCCAGTAAGAACAGTACAGCACATTTTCAATGCACTGTAATAACATATTGTGACATATTGACGTCTTGTGAAGCAAATCAATCAGTTTTTGCAAGAAACTGAACGTTATTTACAACACTATTAGCGTGAATGCCAAAGCAGGAAGCGCGCTTTACGTTCGAGGCGATCTCTTCAACTGGTGCCGTTTGGTGGCTGTTGGCTATGGATGTTGGTCTCTCAGCACCACCTATAGAGCGGGAGCGTAAAGCACACTTCCTGCATGGCAAAAGCTCTGCATTAACGCTCGTCAAGCCCTAATGTCAGCTGTGGTACATGCAAATAAGTAGGCTGATCATTAGGAGATAACTGCAGGGCTCAACACAAAAAATTTTTTACTGGCCTGGCCATGTTGTAGACTGAGCGGTCCTATCTAGAAGTATTGTGTATGACACAAGGCAATGGTCTGAAACGGCATCGCTCTGGGGTTATATTTCGATGTCATTAATATTGAGTTCGAGTGACAGAATTAAGTCTAATGTATGCTTACGAGTATGCATGGGCCCTGACACGTTTTGTTTAATACCGTCCATAAACGCACGTCCTAATGCATCTTTTGAGTTATCCACATGGATATTAAAATCACCATCGATAAGAGCTTTATCTACAGTGACTGTAAGCTCAGATAGGAAGTCTGCTATTTCTTTTAAAAAATCTGTGTGGTGGCCTGGAGGCCTATATATGGTAGCTAAAATGAACGAAAGCTGTTTGTTGTTACGATCAGTTATTTCCATGTTTAACAGTATAATTTCAAACAAATTAAATTTTAGTTCTGATTTATGGTTTACTTTGAACATTTTGTTGTATATTGTAGCTACACCACCCCCTCTCCCTTTTAGACGAGGAACGTGTTTATAATAGTCTTGTGGGGTGGATTCGTTTAAGCTGATGTAATCGTCTGCTTTAAGCCAGGTCTCTGTTAAACAGAGTGCATCTAAGTTTTGGTCAGTAATTATTTCATTGATAATAGGTTCTTTATTGGTAAGCGATCTAATGTTAAGAAGGCCGAATTTTAACATTTGAGTTTCATCTGTTAATGTATTGTGTTCTAATTTTATGTTAATAAGATTTGTACGAGACGAGGTAAACGGTGCTCTGTATTTATTTGTTCGAGGAACAGACAGAGTCGAGATGTGTTGGTACTCTGGTAAAAAAGGCTCTATGTGCTGGGATATATGTGATCTTGACATGTCAAGGCAGCTAACAGACTGATGGGTAAGCCGATCTGTCTGTTTCTTGACCTGGGCCCTGGATAGTCAGACAATATCAAAAGTAAGACTATTGGTCAGATTTCTAGAGAGTATAGCACTTCCTTCCGGAGACGAAAGGAAGCCATCTCTCTTTAGCAGGTCAGGTCTTCCCCAGAAATGCTTCCAATTGTCTATAAACCCTACATTATGCTGAGGGCACCACTTTGACATCCAGCCATGAAGAGACACTAATCTACTGTAAGTTTCATCCCCCCGGTAGGCGGGGAGGGGGACCAGAGCAAATTACATTGTCTGACATTGTTTTTGCAATTTCACACACCTCTTTAATAGTATCTTTGGTAGGGGTCTAACGATATTACGAACCGAACCGAACGATCGCGATACACCACCCACGATACGAATCGCAAACGTATCGTGTTGCGGTACTCTCACGCCTCCTGCTGCCCATTGTTGAGGTTAATGTCACTAATCTATTTATTAAAAATATATATTTGCATATATTTGATTAAATTATATTAGTAACGACTAATAAAAGCTTTTTAAATGCTGTTCTAAATAGTATATTCCAAAGTTACTGTTTTCCAAGTGCATGTCATGTCACGTGACTTGGGAGTGAGCGCAGGTCACAGGATGGCTGCTCCGCCTGAGATTGCAGATCCCCCGGACACATTTAAGTCTCTTGTGTGGGAACATTTTGGGTTTCCAGTGGAGTACAGGAATGGAATTCGTGTCGTAGACAAATCACACACAATCTGTCGTAACTGTGTGCGTGTGCTTGCGTTCGCGTGTGTGTGTTAGGCATGGGCCGGTATAAGATTCTGGCGGTATGATAACCTTTAGCAAAAATACCACGGTTTCACGGTGTTGCGGTATTGCCATTGCAACACTAAAATGTGTTATTTTCAAATGCCAGGTACAATTAAGCCTTTAAATTATAATATGCTTTCAAAACATTTATAATATTTTCGTAATGTATATTAAATGTAAACATCAAATCAATCACATGACTTCATGATTTAATGAATTTTGTATAAGCACAGCTCATACCTTGGAGACGGTATCACAGAACATTTTAGTGGTTTTGAAACCTTGACTGTTTTAAACCTCGGTATACCTTGAAACCGGTAACCGGCCCATGCCTAGTGTGTGTGCTTGCATGTCAGATCAGGTTAACTGAAGTGAAATAGAAGAGCGTGACATCATTCTCCAGAACAAAAGTAAAAATGTAACAAGACGTCGTCTGTCTGAGGTAAAAACAGAGGGTTTACACGTTTGTTGCTATTTTAATCGCAACAGAGATTTGATTTGTTTATTTTTGCTTGTTCAGCACAAGTTTGCGTGTTTAGTCGCCTCTGCTGTCACTGTGAGAAGAAAATCATTAATTCATCTGTTTCATGATGTTAAACATGTAAAGTGATGCATGGTCTCTGTTCATCTGTTCTCTTCTTCACAAATAATTAAACGCATTTTAACTTGAATGCCTTTTTTGTAAGTCCATGATTAAAAATGAACATGTAAACAAAAACAATTTTTATAATTAAAGCATGAAATGACGAATAATAAGTGATGGCAGAATTTTTAAAAGTGAAAGTCTAGCGCGACCTCTGGTGTGTGTGTGCGTGTGTGATGATTACCTTGATTAGTTCATTACTGATAATAAACCCACATTATACTCAGATTTACAGATTCATAGTACATTTATTTCATGCATTAGTTGACTTCAACAGTAACATTTTCAGCATTTTAGCTAAGGAATGATATTCATCACCTGATAAACAGCTAATAACAGTCCTGCATTACTACAGTTAAAGTTTGATTTTAAGTTTGTTTGCCAAAGTTAATAAAGAAAACGTCAAGTTATTTTTGTTGTTGTTATTAAGTTAAGTTAATCTATTGTTCCTTAGCATTGCTGGTAAAATGACAGGAACCCTACACCCACAGCAAATCGGACCGAACCGTGGCTACAAAACCGTAAACCGATCCGAACCATGCAATAGGTGTATCGTTACACCCCTAATGGTGATCTCCGACTGGCGGAGTCTGGTGTCATTCGTGCCGGCGTGAATAACAATCTTAGAAAACTTGCGTTTAGCATTAGCCAGCACTTTAAGTTTTGATCTAATGTCAGACACTCTGGCTCCCGGTATACAATCGACTATGGTGGCTGGTGCCTCAATGTCAACATTCCTGAGTATCGAATCTCCAATAACCAGGGCACTTTTAACAGACGTCGCAGCCGGTGTATTGCTGAGTGGAGAAAATCTGTTTGATATTAAAACAGGAGCGTGATTTGGGTGCCGAATGCGACTATGCTGCCTGACAGTAGGGATGCACCGATACCACTTTTTTGGAGTACGAGTACTTGCACTTCAGTACTTGCCGATACCGAGTACTCAATAAAAAAACATAATTTAAATTTACAGGTAACAGCTTTGGTAATATAATTTAACAAAAAAACAAAGGACTAGTTTTCCAGTTTGTTGTAAACTCTGCCTCTTTGGACAACACGAGGCATTAACCCCTCACACGCCACTCAAACATGGGTCATCCTGGGCCAGGTACTGCCAGTCATTTTGACAGGTGTAGCTTAATATTACACAAAAATCAAATATAAATATTAGGGGTGGCAAGATTAACGTGTTAACTCATGCTATTCATTAATTAATCATTAACGCGTTAAAATAATTCAACGTAATGAAATGCAGTCAGACCACCAGGAGCCCCGCCCGGCTTTGATCCGCGAGCAGGAGGTTTTTAATGCTGTACAGAGTAGAACGATTGAAGTGTGGCTCTTTCATGTACGGATGCAGGTGCGCGCACACACACACACCCACCCACCCACACACACACACACACACACATACACACACACACACACTCACACACAAACCAGATGCATGAACAACCAAGAGACGCGTCACGCGCACATATTCTTTTGAACGCGGAGCTTTGTCATACAATGCACAAACCAGATGCACGAACAACCAAGAGACGCACATACTCTTTTTTTTTTTTTTTTTTTTTTTTTTTTTTTTTAACTTGCTGTTGTGTTTATTATTATTATTATTATTTTTTTTTTTGGCTTTTCATAAACAGGGAAACATTAACAAACACAACTTGTTCAATTATAAGTGTCAGAAATAATAAATAACTGGAATAAAAAAAATTACACAAAATGTATATATACATATTATACATACATATTGAAATAGAAAATATATAATATAAAAAAAAAAAATATATTAATAATAAAAATAAAAATAGTCAATTCAATTCAATTCAATTTTATTTATATAGCGCTTTTCACAAAAGTCAATTGTTTCAAAGCAGCTTTACATAAATAGAAGCAGTGAAAAGCACAGAAAACGACAGATAGCACAACAAAATACATGATAGCATGAGCAGTTAAATTTGCTGCGGCTATGACTCAATATTATAATTGCACGTATTACTAAAGCAACGTATAGAAGAGGAAGCTAGGTAAAGCCCAAAAAGGCTGCCTCCCCGGGGTGAAAAACCCCCTAGGAGAAAAAAAAACCCCGGGCTTTTATCCGAGGAAAAATAAGTCCTAGGAGGGAAAAACCCTTGGGAGAACGGAAATGGAGATTTGGCGGAGATTAAGCGGTTCTGCCGGTGATCGTTGGTCAGGTATCAGCTGGGCATAACGTTGAAGGACAGCCAGTAGATCAGAGGTGTGCCGACTTTCACATCTACCGGGACTGGGTCTGTTTGTCTCGTCCTCGGGTCGAGGACGAGACAGGGAGAGAAAAACAAAATCGTATTAGCGTAGCGGCCGTTCATATGTATTGAAGTGTCACACAGTGATGTGGTTTAACTCAGCTTAGTTCCAGACAGACTAAATATTGCGGCATAATTATGTTATCCACAGTTGAGGATTTAGCAAATTGGGGGCCCAATGCGAGGGTATATATGGTAAATAAGGGTCACCTTCCGATCTTTAAGAGAAAATGAAACCTGACGACCCGTTTGACTAAGGCTGGAGGCCCCACTGTCGTCGTTAATGCAGTTTCAGTGGCAAACGGGTCTGTATGGCATACTATTCATAAGACTTACGATAGCGCCAAAATCGCAACCCGACCATACGTGCCAACCCGTTTGACTAAGGCTGGAGGCCCCACTGTCGTCGTTAATGCAGGTTCAGTGGCAAACGGGTATGTATGGCATACTATTCACAAGACACACGAAAGCGCGAAAAACGCAACCCGACCATACATACCAACCTGTTTGACTAAGGCTGGAGGCCCCACTGTCGTCGTTAATGCAGTTTCAGTGGCAAACGGGTCTGTATGGCATACTATTCACAAGACACACGAAAGCGCGAAAAACGCAACCCGACCATACATACCAACCTGTTTGACTAAGGCTGGAGGCCCCACTGTCGTCGTTAATGCAGGTTCAGTGGCAAACGGGTCTGTATGGCATACTATTTCAAGACACACGAAAGCACCAAAATCGCAACCCGACCATACGTGCCAAACCGTTTGACTAAGGCCGGAAGCCCCACTGTCGTCGTTAATGCAGGTTCAGTGGCAAACGGTGGCAAACTATTTAATGCAATTCATTTTAAGTGTTCATGCAGAAAAGGTTTTTATTTATTTATTTGGTTGGTCTGTGTTATGACCGTGAGTGCTTTGTTCCGTGCAAATAACTATTGCGAGTTAAGAACCTTTACTAGACAAATTATGCGAATGCTTTGTTGAAGAGAAAAGTTTTAAGTCTAGATTTAAAATGATCGACTGTGTCTGATTCTCGGACATCGGTTGGTAAATCATTCCAGAGCTTAGGGGCTAAGTAGGAAAAGGATCTTCCACTTTTAGACACTTTTGATATTCTAGGGATAATTAATAGGCCAGAATTTTGCGACCGTAGTGTGCGTGATGGATTGTATTCTGATAGTAATTCTCTAAGATATGAGGGTGCTAAGCCATTTAAAGCTTTGTAGGTGATTAGTGATATTTTAAATTGGATGCGATATTTAACTGGTAGCCAGTGTAAAGATGCCAGAATTGGGCTTATGTGGTCATACTTCTAAGATCGAGTAAGTACCCTTGCAGAAGCGTTTTGAACTAGCTGATGCTTGTTGACCTGATTTGAATGGCATCCCCCGAGTAGCGAGTTACAATAGTCTATTCTAGAGGTCATAAAAGCATGAATAAGCTTCTCTGCGTCAGATGTAGACAGTATATGGCGTATTTTTGAGATATTTCTAAGATGGAAGAATGCTGTGCGGCAGACGTTGGCGATATGACTATCAAAGGATAAGTTGCTGTCGAACATCACACCTAAGTTCCTAACCGTGGAAGATGGCACCACAGTACAGCCATCTATGTGCAATTTGTAATCTGACATATTATGTTTGTAGCGATTTGGTTCAAAAATAAGTACCTCTGTCTTATTGGAGTTGAGCTTATGAAAGTTATGTGCCATCCAGTCACTAACATCGCTAATGCAGTCTTTTAGCCTTGAAAACGTGTGTGTTTCGCTGGGATGCGAGGAGATGTAAAGCTGGGTATCATCCGCATAGCAGTGAAAACTTATGTTATGTTTCCTGATAATGTCTCCTAGGGGTAACATGTATAACGAGAACAGGATAGGACCTAAAACTGATCCCTGCGGTACACCGTATTTAACCAGGGAGTGATATGACTCTTCCTCATTTACATAAACAAAGTGATAGCGATTGGTTAGATATGACCTAAACCAGGCTAGCGCCTGACCACTGATACCAACATAGTTTTCTAGTCTATTGAGTAGGATTCTGTGGTCTATTGTGTCAAATGCTGCACTAAGGTCTAGTAATATAAGAATTGAGATTTCACCACGATCGGATGTTAATAGGAGGTCATTTGTAACTCTAAGCAACGCTGTCTCTGTGCTATGGTGGGGCCTGAATCCTGATTGGAACTTTTCATATGTACTATTATTTGTCAAGAATGTGCGTAACTGGCTTGCCACTACCTTTTCTAATATTTTCGAAAGAAAAGGGAGATTTGAGATTGGTCTAAAGTTATTAAGTTCTCCTTGGTCAAGCTGTGGTTTTTTTAATCAGCGGTTTAATAACTGCTAGTTTGAAAGCTGTTGGAACGTATCCTATTTCTAGCGATGAGTTAAAGATATTTAGAACCGGGGTTGACACTACAGGGAATACTTCTTTAAGTAGTTTTGTGGGAACGGGGTCTAATATACAGGACGATGATTTGGATGATGTGACTAGTTTAGAGAGTAGGGCTGGGCAAAAAAATCGATTTTTCGATTAATCGTTTTTTAAAACGTGGTCGATTCAGAATCGATTCTCAAAGAGCAGAATCGATTTTTTTTCCCATATTTTTTTTTTGCAAACATTGAACGTAAGATTAACGTTAATCAAATTACTAGTCTTCTTCACTAGATTTCACACTCTTTTTTGCGACGTTGATGCTACCTTCACATAAAAAGTAAGAGGTATGGAAGCATTTTAGATTTTGCAAGCAAGACGACAAGGTTAGTGTTGTGGCTTTTAATTTCTTTTTATTAATTACCCACTTGTAAACTTATGTTCACTGTTATTTTTTATTAATATAGTATTTGTATTAAATCTATATTCATTGAGTTGAATCAAGAATCGAGTATAAAAACCAACCCGAGAATCGGAATCGAAAATTTAATCGAGAATCGGAATCGAATCGATTTGATAGCTTGTGAATCGAAATTGAATCGATCTGGAACATCTGAATCGATACCCAGCCCTATTAGAGAGCTCATCTATTGTAGTAGGTTTAAATGAATCAAGATGTTCGTATGGTAGTCTAGTGTTAAGTGAACTAATGGGTAGAGTGGTGGCTGCCTGGGTAGCTACGATGTTTTCCCTAATAGCCGAAATTTTGTTAGAAAAGAAGTTCATGAAGTCGTTACTATTGTGTTGAAGTTTACTATTGGTTTCTGTTTGTTCTTTGTTTCTAGTCAGTTTCGCAACTGTGCTAAAGAGGAAACGAGGGTTATTATGATTCTCATTTATAAGCTTGCTAAGATATGTAGATCTGGCGGTTTTAATAGCCTGTCTGTAGTGTTTAACACTCTGTTTCCATGCTGCGCGCCATACTTCTAACTTTGTGCTTCTATAATTTCTTTCCATTTTTCTAGCTGCCTTTTTAAGGGCTGCTGTGTGATGGTCATACCATGGAGCTGGCGGTTTTTCTTTGAATCTCTTTTTTCGAATGGGAGCAACGGCATCCAATGTGTTAGAACAGACATTGTTTAGGTTTTCTATTTCAATATCTAGATCGTCACAGTTATCTGCTACATGTTTCATTTGGGACAGGTCTGGAAGAGTGCTTATCTGGAAAAGCTATCTTTAGTGGTGGAAATTATTGTTCTGGCTAGTCGGTAGCATGTTGTAGATTGAGTGATCCTATCTAGAAGTACAGTGTATGACACAAGGTAATGGTCAGAAACTGCATCACTCTGAGGTGATATTTCGATGTCATTAATATTGAGTCCGAGTGACAGAATTAAGTCTAATGTGTGATTACGAGTATGCGTTGGCCCTGTCACGTTTTGTCTAATATTGAGAGAATTTAGAACATCTATAAACGCACGTCCTAATGCGTCTTTTGGGTTGTCCACATGGACATTAAAATCACCAACAATAAGAGCTTTATCTACAGTGACTACAAGCTCAGATAGGAAATCTGCTATTTCATTAAGGAAATCTGCATGGTGGCCCTGTGGTCTATAGATTGTCGCTAAAGCAAAAGAAAGCTGTTTGTGGTTACGATCAGTTATTTCCATATTTAACAACATTACTTCAAATGATTTAAATTTTAGCTCAGATTTTTGGTTTACTTTAAACATTGTGTTGTATATTGTTGCTACACCACCCCCTCTCCCCTTTAATCGAGGTTCGTGTTTATAATAATAGTCTTGTGGGGTGGATTCATTTAAACTAATGTAGTCGTCTGCTTTAAGCCAGGTTTCTGTTAAACAGAGTACATCTAAGTTTTGGTCTGTAATTATTTCATTGACAATAGGTTCTTTATTGGTAAGCGATCTAATGTTAAGAAGGCCGAATTTTAAGATTCGAGATTCATCTGTTAATGTATTGTTTTCTAATTTTATTTGAATCAGATTTGTACCAGATGTAACAAGCGGTGCCCTGTATTTATTTGTTCGGGGAACAGATACAGTTGAAATGTGCTGATATTTCGGTAAGATTGACTCGAAGTGCTGGGATATAAGTGGTCTTGACATATCACGGCAGCTAACAGATGGACGGTTAAGCCGATCCGTCTGTTTCCTGACCTGGGCCCTGGATAGTCAGACTATATCAGAATTAAGACTATTGATCAGATTTTTAGTGAGTATAGCACTTCCTTCCGATGACGGATGAAGGCCATCTCGGGTTAGGAGAAATGGTCTTCCCCAGAAATGCTTCCAATTGTCTATAAACCCTACGTTATGCTGAGGGCACCACTTTGACATCCATCCATTGAGAGACACTAATCTACTATGTGTTTCATCTCCCCGGTAGGCGGGGAGGGGACCAGAGCATATTACATTGTCTGACATTGTTTTTGCAATTTCACACATCTCCTTAATATTATCTTTGGTGATTTCCGACTGGCGGAGCCTAGTGTCATTCGTGCCGGCGTGAATAACAATCTTAGAAAACTTCCGCTTAGCATTAGCCAGCACTTTAAGTTTGGATCTAATGTCAGACGTTCTGGCTCCCGGTATACAGTCGACTATGGTGTTTGGTGCCTCAATGTTAGTGTTCCTGAGTATAGAATCTCCAATGACCAGGGCACTTTTAAAAGGTGTTTCAGCTGGTATACTCCTTAGGGGATCGAATCTGTTAGAAATTGTCGTTACGTTATGGGTCTTAGAAGGACGCCTTATATGACTATGCCGCCTAACAGTCACCCAGTTTGACCGCCGACTTGACTCTGATGACGGAACCGAGCCATGTGTATTTTGATAAACACTATGCGCGCTCGATACAGTATTTGTAATATTTATATTAGCATCTGATGTCGGAACCGAGCCATTAGTCTTTTCGCTCGATAGATTATTTGCGACAGTAACAGTCTTACCGCTTTCATGCTGGGCGATGGCGTCTTCGTTTACCCGAACGCGGTCCCCGGAGCTGCATCGCGTGGGGTGTTCGTTTGTGACACGCCTCGGTCGCCTGCGAACGTCTGGGGCCAGGGTGATGTTTGGCTTGCCGAATCTGCGAAGGCCGGGCAGCGGTTCCTCCACAGCTTCCCGATCGCTTTCATGTCGTTCACGGTCCGTGAAGCTGCATCGCGTGGAATGCATGTTTGTTGCTCGCTTGTGGACGTCGGAAGGCAGGGTGAAGTGGGCGCTGTACCTCGCCTTGGATCTGCTAAAACCGGGAAACAACTCCTCCACAGCTTCCCGCTCAGGTGAGGATAGGTCAGAAAAGCATATATCAGATGAATCCGCCATTAGATCGGAAAATGCTAGCTTCAGCCTCCACCGTGTGGATGCTAGCGGGCTATATGCAAACTGTTTATTAGTGATAAATAGTTTCACGTGGTAGTACTGCTCAATAATCGTCACGGTAAAGTATTCCTATGTAAAACTAATAAGTTATATTATATAAATAGGAATAAGATGGTAAAAAAAGAAAGCTTTTAGATGATGAACTCGATGGAGCTACGATGCACGATCTGTTCAGCGTAGTGTATGATTGTCTGCGTAAATACCTGAATATTTAAACATAGGAGGAAAGGGATATAGATATAAATGACTTTGATAGTGTATACAAATGTTATATACCTGAATATACTCCTACCTTTAAAAAAAACAATGCATATACCTACATAATCATACATGTATGCACCTTACATACCATTACACACCCCATATCCTCATACAAACACAATTATACTTATACACCTGCATGACCATGCATATTCATGCCATATGCAACCTATTCATTAGGGGTGGGACAGTTGTCATGACCACCGCACCACCGCGGTGGTGCATTGCCACCGCAGTGGTGAAGTGCCACCGGCGGTTGTGTGACGTCACATATCAGGTGAATGATTAAACAAAATAATAAGTAAAAATTGCAGTTTTTTGTACACATGAAATAATAATAACAAAAGTTGTACAGTAATTTATAGCCTAAGATACAAATTTATAACATTGTTTTATGTTAATACACAAATCTCCACTACATTACCATGTATGGCGTTTCCACTAAACTGGTGGATTTTAGCATAACTCAGCACGTTGGAGTTTAGCCATGTCACTGTGTTGTGCGTCTGCGTTCGTTTCTTTTGGTCTCCAGTGACAGTGAAATACATACACATCATGTTTGTCTTTTGTTGTGAAATAAAATTTTTACCAGGTTAAAGTCGCGCGCATTTAGTGAAACGTTATTTTCTTTCACCATTTAATCCACCCTAACCCCCCCCCACCCCAATGGACCCCACCACCGCAACACCGGCGGTTGTTGTTGATGGTTCCACCTCGGTGGTAAAAATTTGCCACCGTCACAGCCCTACTATTCATATCAACCCACATACATTATGCTCATGCGCGACAATAGAAAGGTTAACAGTGTAATAAGAATAAGTGAATAATAAAAAAAAAAAGAAAATAAGAAAAAAAAAACTTAAAAATACAAATGACACTTAACTACTATCTCTAAGGACGATACTTGTTTCCTGTAACTTTAATACTAACAAGAACTAAAACAAAAGGTGGTAACAGTCTATATCACCTGATATTCGGAAGTACAGTCTCTTGACAAGATAAGCAATATCTCAGACTATTGGGAGCACACGGAGCACACGTCTTTCCTTGATCACTCAACCATTAAGAAGTTATAAATTAAGATTAAGTAAGGATTTTATTGGATTCCAAATTTTTACAAATGTCTTGGGTCTATTTGCTAACTTGTATCTCAACTCCTCAAGGGGTAACACACTACTTATGTCTCTGAGCCAACTCTCAAATATGGGCACAGACTCAGATTTCCACTTCTGTAAAATTGCTTTTTTGGCCAATATCATGCATAATGAAATGGCCTGTGATAAATATTTATTTCCTATATTTGAAGTATCCCCAAAAATGCCCAATTTGGGCTCAGGTACCAAGTCAATTGTATATGCTTCTGAGAGGAATTCAAATATATGCTGCCAGAAAGGCCAAAGTTTATGACATGACCAGAAAGCATGAGACAACGTGCCTTCTGCAATTTTACATTTGTTACAAATAGGGGATACATTTGGGTAAATCTTATGTAGTTTGGTCCTTGAATAGTGAAGTCTGTGGATAATTTTAAATTGAATCACTGCGTGTCTAGCATTAATAGAACATTCATGAATTTTATTAAGACAACCTTCCCATGAATCATCAGACAATTCTATAGCAAGTTCTTTCTCCCATTCATGCTTTATATGAGCAGTGTTTGTGTTCACCGTATCTAGTAATAGAGCATAAAAAAAAGAAACAGCACCTTGTTCCACTGGGCTCCGCTTACTTAACCTTTCGAGAGTTTGATGTATTGATATGTTTTCAAAGCCTGCAAAATGTTTCCTTGTAAAATCCCTGATTTGTAAATACCTGAAAAAATCTGTAGATAAAAGATCATATTTTAATTTAAGTTGATTAAATGAGCCAAATTTATTATCCATGTATAAGTCCCTTATGGAAATGAAACCTTTTTGTCTCCATTGGGGAAAAAACTTTGTCGTGTAAGGCTGGAGTGAAGGCATGGTTTTTACAAATTGGGCTGTCCAAATATATATGTGGAAGATCCAAAAATGATTTAATCCGCTTCCATATTTTAAGAGAGTTATTTATGATTATATTCTCATTATAAGACCTTGATTCAATTTTTATTGGACTGTTCAACAAAGCTTCTAAAGATGTCTTACAACACGAAGTTCTTTCTAACCAGACCCACTCCGGTATCTCCCCATTATGTTCTGGAGTTTGTCTCCACCAGGAAAGGAACTGTAAATTAGCGGCCCAGTAGTAACATCTGAAATGGGGAAGACTAAATCCTCCTTTTGCTTTTGGCTTACACAAATGTTTTTTAGATATTCTGACAGCTTTATAATTCCATATAAATGAAATAATAATAGTTTCTTATTTTGCAAATAGCTTGACTGGTATCAGAACTGGAATGGAAGAAAATAAATATAAAAATCGAGGGAGAGTCACCATTTTGATTGCGTTGATCTTTCCTGCCATAGACATAGGCAAAGTCCTCCAAAATGTTATATTATCTTGTAACTGATTCATTTTTATATGCCAGTTCACTTTGAGTAATGCATCTATTCTTCTTGTGACTGTGATTCCCAAATGTTTAAATGAATTGAGCAATTTTAAATGGAATAGTATTTAAAAAAGTTGCATCGATATCCGAGGTTAAAGGCATTAACTCACTTTTATCCCAGTTTATTGTGAAACCTGATAGTTTGTTAAATGATTCTAAAAGTTTCAGTAGAGGTGGAATGGACAATTCTGGCTCTGATATATACAACAGCACATCATCTGCATATAAAGATATATATTGGGGTCTATCATTCATTAGAATAGGGACAATTTCAACATTCCGCCTGACACTTTCTGCCAAAGGTTCCATCGCTAATGCAAATAGATACGGGGAAATGGGACAGCCTTGACGCGTTCCTCTGTATAGTGAGAACGAGGCTGACAGTGTCATGTTTGTTAGGACTGAAGCTTCTGGATTAGCATATAAAATACCAATCCATTGAATGAATTTGGCCCCAAATCCGAATCTATTTAAAGTAGTTAACATATAAGGCCATTCAATTTGGTCAAATGCTCGCTGTGCATCTAATGAGATCACACATGCTTTTGTCGCCCGTTTTGTATATATTATATTATAAAGGCGTCTCAGATTTGACTGTATGTGCCGATTTGGCATAAATCCAGTCTGATCCTGATTTATGATTGAACATATATATTGTTTCAATCTATTAGCCAATATCTTACTAATAATTTTTGCCTCTATTGGAATAAGAGAGACTGGACGGCAGGGCTCTGAACCGGTTCAAGGAACGAAAACGAAAACCGGAAACGAACGAAATTTTAACAGGAACAAAAACGAAAACGAAAACAAAATCAATTTTAATCGTTCTGAACAGAAACGTTTATTTAAAATTACCATTAACCGGTTAATAACGTTATTTTATCGTTTTCTTTAATATTGTACTTATCAGTGACCAATCATGATTTGAACAGTACAACATGTGACTTTGACGCATCAAGAAGCGAGTGACTTTGACACATAGCGTGAGTGAAATGCCCGCGCAGCAGTCATCGAGTCTCCGGCCCGATAGCATTTGTCTTAAATAACCTCAAAGCTACCCATCAAATGTTCAGAGGTATGTTTAAGTTAAAACTTGCTTGGAAATATGAAGATGCAAACTGTAACTCAAAAAAGCCAGGGGACTTATACCACTGTCAATTACTTTTTAGATGGGTCGCCACCAAGAAATTCCTTTTCGTTATTATTTTTCTTACGACAAGCTGTCTTAACAAGTTTGTCTGCAATATTGAAGGATGTGGGGGAGAAGTACAGTAGCCGGGAATCACTGAGGTAACTTACAGAGGCACATTTAACATAAACATCCAGCAGAGTATGCTGCGGTTTCAACCAGAAAAAGACATGATTGAAAACGGGTGGTTTTTTTCAGCTGTTTATACTTAAAATGAATGCAGGAATTTCTTTTGTGGTTTTAACAATTAATGAAATGTTGAAGTTTAGTTATATCATGTGTTATGTTATTATTTTTGTGTGAAAATTAGTCTGTATGCATGCATTTGTTAAAGTATAGCCTGAATTAAAATAACGTTATTAACCGGTATTTTTTCTAAGTAAACCGTTTTCGGAACGTAAATGTTCAATGAGGAACGCAAAAACGGAAACGTTAAAATATCGATTCTGCTCGGAGTGAAACGATTGATAATTTTTTTCGTTTTTAAGCCCTGCTGGACGGTATGAGGACATCTTCAGTTTATCTCGTCCGGGTTTAGGGATTAAAACTATGTTAGCTTTGTATAGTGTTGGGGGGAGTCTCAACTGGGAGAATGAATGATTAATCATACGGAGAAATATAGGGGCAAGAAATTTCCAAAACTTTTTATAATATTCTGCACTAAACCCGTCTGGACCCGCACATTTATTATTAGGAAGATTGTTGACCACTTCACTGATTTCGTTTAAAGTAATCTCTTCCTCTAACATTTCAACAGCTTCTTCACTTAATTGGGGAAGATTAATGTTAGACAAGAATTGATTAATTTCATTAATATCTATATTTCCTTTGGATGTGTACACTTTTTTTATAAAAGTCAGCAAAGCATTCATTAATACGCTTGGGATCGGTTAATATTTCTCCGTTTTCTGTCCGAATCTTATGAATGGCTCTTGATGCTTGGGACTGTTTAAGCTGTCGAGCTAGTTGTTTGAGGTTTTTCTCCTAGTTCGAAATGACGTTGTTTAATCTGATTAAGCTGTTTAGTAATTGTTTTAGCAAGAATAGAGTTATATTCACTTCTTAATGCTACAATTCTTTTTAAAGTAGTTGAACAATAATTAAGTTTATAGCATTCCTCTAGTTCAGTAACTAATGTGTCTATTTCATTTAATCTCTTCTTATCTTCTTTATTTTTCTTTATTTGAAATGAGATTATATCCCCCCTAACAACTGCTTTCATTGAATCCCATAGTACGGAGTCTGTCACATTGCCAATATCATTTTCAGACAGAAAGTACCCAATTTTTTCTATTATGTACTCACAGAATTTATCATCATTCAGTAAGGAATTGTCAAATCTCCAGTTATAGGTCCCTTTTTCTGACTTCAAATTTAGATCCAATGTTAAAGGAGCATGGTCTGATATTAATCTGTTATGGTATTGAGTGGATTTGACCATTTTTAACAGATTGAAATCTATAATAAAGAAATCAATTCTGGAATAGGATTTATGCACGGATGAATAAAAAGAATATTCTCGAGCTGATGGGTTTAAACTTCTCCATATGTCTACCATGTTGAGATTTTTCAAATAGCTATGTAATGTGGCTGCAGCTTTACTTTTTGTGGTGCGACTAGGCTGTGCGTCTTTAACTGGATCAATAATACAATTAAAATCTCCCCCTATGATCACATTAGACAAAGTATCCTCAGGTATTTTGTCTAGAACCTTTTCAAAAAAGGATGGATCATCATAATTAGGACCGTACAAGTTAACCAATGTAATAGGAACTAAGTTTATTTCTCCACAAACAATTAGATATCTCCCATTTTTATCAACAATCGTTTGCTTATGAATGAATGGTACCAGTTTCTTCACAATAATCGCGACCCCCCCCCTTGATTTAGTGGAAAAATTTGACTGGTATATTTGAGCTGCCCACCCTGGATTAAGAAGCGCCTTTGTTGTTTGTTTTATGTGAGTTTCTTGTAGAAAAATTATTTCAGCTTTCAATTTATTAAGATGCATAAACACTTTATGTCTTTTTACTGGATGATTCATGCCTCTTACATTCCAACTTAAAAGCCTTACGCCTTCTCCGTGTGCTTGACCTGTTCTATTCATATCTTATTACTTGTAGAAAACAAAAGAGTATGTTCTGACTTCCGACGAAATTGACTTTATCAAACCATTCAACTGAACTTGAACTACATCCACCTTTACCCCACCCCTCTACCCAAGAACAACAAACAGAACCAACAAATATATAGAAAAACCTTATTCCCACTCCCGCCCCCACAGTTTCCATGTTACTACCGGATCACTCACCACCGATGCAACGTAATCTTCCGTATCCCGGAAAGAAAAAGAAAAGAAAAATCCATCCTCCTCCATTGTGATGGAACAAAGCAATAAGTATCGTAATTGTCCGTTGCTATTTTGACCCTTAAATAATTTATTTAAATTAGTTTAAGTCTGCCTTAAAATGTCAACTTCGATTCCCTTAGTCCACTTGCCAGTTGTCAACGACTCTCTTTAAGTAGGCTTCAGCATCCTCTGGTGTGTCAAAAGTTTTGGTCTCGCCTTCCTTTGCGGTGACGATAAGTGTAGATGGGAACCGAAAGCCGTACTTAATACCAAGACTCTTGCATTTCTTCTTTATTTCGTTAAAGCGATATCTCTGCTTCAACACATCCGCCGTCAGGTCCGGGAAAATGTGCACCCTTTTTCCTTTATACTCCAGAGATTTCTGTCTGGCCAGCTTCATTATTAACTCCTTCGTTTGGTAATGATGTATCCTGATGACAAATGCTCTTGGACGTTCGTCTCTCGGTCTGCGCAGCGCTCTGTGAGCCCGGTCAATCACGATAGGTTTTGTGAAGTTTTCCATTCCCAGCAGTTTAGGAAGTAACTCCGCAATAAATTCGGTTGGTCTGCCGTTTTCTTCTTTCTCTGCAACGCCTACCAGCCGGATATTATTACGTCTGGAGCGAGACTCAAGATCATTACATTTATCTCTGAGTTGTTTACATTCCTCCATTAGCTCCACACACTGCTTTTCCACGGTAGTCAAACGAGTTTCCTGATTTGTAGTAGCCTCTTCAATTATCGTGACTCTATCTGCGATGTCTGTCAGTGTAACTCGTAGCTCCGTAACCGTTTGTGTGAACGTGTCGAATTTTTGGTTAAAGGAAGCGTTTAAAGCTGTTATCGCATCCATGATGTCTCGATTACTAGGAAGGGTCACACTTCCAGCACCGCCAAGTAGCCTCGGCTCCCCCGTAGCATTTCCCGCGGTCTTACTTTGGTCGTCGGTCTCCTCATTTTGTTTGTCATTTTTTTTTCGGATGTTTTGGCATTGCTGTGGGTTTTAGTTGACTCCTGATTTAATAATGAACAAAATTAAGGGTTTTATGTCTAATTACAGATTCATTTAAAGTTTAATTATTGGAGGATTTGCGGAGCTTAGACGAGAGCGACTATCTCCATGCAAACCGGAACCGGAAGTCCGCTCATACTCTTTTGAACGCGGAGCTTTGTCATACAATGCATCATGACGCATGCGCCTCTTGGTGCTTTGTGGATCTGGTTTGTGCGTGCGTGCGTGAAACAAAAACACGCAGTGTAGCGAAGGCTTTACGGTTACTTAACCGTGACGTTTTTAAGCGCGGTTAATAGTGAAACCGGTTAATCGCTGCATCCCTAGATGCAAGTAAAGTGATTTTCAGTCTTATTCAGCTATTCGAGGCAGTTCTATTTAGACAAAAGTATTTATTGATTGACACATTATTGAAATAGCTATTAGACAGTTACCTTGTGTTTCATGTGATGCTCAACTATTAACGTTTTCATGATTAAAGATATCACACCTCTTATAATGTGTAAGTATGTTTACATCGCCATAGAACTATAATTACATACTTAACGTTACATATTTAGACACACGTGCATATTTTAAAATAAGATTATTTTATATAAATGTAAAACTATGACTCGTTATATTCTTTAAAATATTGTGTATATCGTATAATGGCACATTAGGTAGATGAACTCTTTATTTGTAATTATCCTACTTCATAAAGTTTACTATTGCTTATTGATCTGATATTTTCTCGTCGTGAGATCGCTCGTGTGCAGCCAACATAAACTTCAAGAGTAACACCGCGGATGGAGCAAACATCTCTATCTTCTCATCTTGGCTTTCACCGTGCAAACAGTTCGCCTCAGTTATGTTCTTTATGTTTCTTGTATGATGATGCGATCTCACTCCCGTCTCCTGTCAGATTGAAGTGACTTCCTCACGGTAAAACAGGCAGAGTTCTGTGACGTTATATCCAGGTAGGCGTATTAAGGGCGGGGTTTTGTGAAGCGCTGCGGCGCTATTGGCTTGACAATGCAAACGCGTCGTGATTTTGGCTACACAGCTGGAGGGTTGAGGCTATTGGCTCCGCGAGGCCCGTTTGAAGCCCTGGCTCGCACAGGCCCGATAGTGCAACTGAGGCTAATGACAAGCGGAGTCTTACAGTTTTCATGCTGGGCGATGGCGTTCGCCCGAACGCGGTCCGTGAAGCTGCATCGAGACGGGTGCTGGCTCGCAGCACGCCTCGGCCACCTACGAGCGTATGTGGTCAGGGTGATGTGAGGCACGCTGACCCTGAGAAGGCCGGGCAGCACCTCCTTCACAGCGTCCCGATCTGGTGTGGACAGGTCAGAAAAGCATACATCGTATGAATCTGCCATTAGATCGCCAACGAAGGCAGGTTTAGTAAACAGACGGTAAGAAATGCTAGCTTCAGCCGGCACCCGTGATGCTAGCGGGCTATATGCTAACACTGGGTGTTACTAGTGATAAAATCATTTCGCGTAGTATTACAATTCAGTAATCGTCAAGGTAAAGTATTCCTAAGATAAACTAATAAGTTATATTATATAGATAGGAATAAGATAGTGAAAAAAAAATAGGATTTTAGCTGATAAGCTCAACGGAGCTTCGGGCTTGGACTCCTCTCCTCGTCTCTCTCTCAGCGTCTCTCTCTGATGATGTATATACTGCATATATTTCCATGCAGTTCTATCCATTTTAACAAATAGTGGAGCATTTAGCTGACTTATTTCTTTAACACCAGCAGATTTTTTGAAGTTGCCAGCCAGCGCCCGCATTTTTTATGATTTTCACAAAAGTTTAATGTACAAAATACAGTTTTATCTCATCTTCATTTTTATTCATCACCTCTCAAATATGGGTGGGTTTTAAGGATGTTTGTTAGAGATCAGATAATATTAGTGAATGCTCCAGTGTTTTATAAGTTGGGTAAGCGCGCCAACTAGCGGGTAATAGCGGAAATATAGATTGCCTTAAACTCATCATTGGTGGGGAAAGAGTTAACTACAAGTAAAGACGTTAAACCAAATATTTCTTACCTCCGACATGCAATATCTGTGTGGTACTGAGATCCCACATAAACTGTTTTTATTTTTTTAAGCAAGTCAATACACCATTCGAATGACACAATGGCTGTTCATTCTTGATGACGTGATATGATGTGTTGATATGTCTCTCGATGCGCTGGAAATTCTCCTCATTCATACATCTTGCCATTAAGTTCAGTGGACCAGATGAAGCGTTCTCAGACTTTTCTCATGGGCTTCAAAGTTTTGTTGGAGGTAGTTGCTGGTCCTAATGAAAAAGGATCCAGACTTGTCTGCTATACCTGGATATTGACGGAGAAATGGTCGAAACATTGCATCGTTTCTTTCGTCGTGTTTTATTTAAGTAAATGTATGCTTCCGTAGGCCTGTCGCGATAAACGATAAATCGATTAATCGCACGGTAAATAAAATGAGCGCGATCATTTTTTTAGGCCGCGATAATTCACATTTGCATGCTTGTTTGTTTTCCTTGTCTCTCTCTCTCTACCAAAGAGACTGGATGACCGCTCCGTGCAACGAGTGACAAGGAGTGAACCCTCGTCAGTCATTTGTCAGTCGCATGATCTGTGTGGGGAGGGGGGACTCCTGGCGTAGCCTATCACAGTAGGAGTACTGAGGAGGATGAGCGCCGCGTGAGAAGTGTAGCAGAAGAAAACACTAGTTAAGACGAGAGTTGGAGAAAAATATGGATTTACTAGAGGCTGTTTACACTTGTCATTAACATGCGTTTTTATCGATCGGATCACAATGTTTTACGTCTTTTCTGACTTTTCTGACACAAGGTGAACAGTGCTATTTTTAGCCTTTCATTGATAAACTAAAGCGGGTGATCTCCGCAGTTTCATTTTGCAAGCGTGTGAAAGTTGCGCGATCTTATTTCATCAATTGCGCTGAAAATTCAGAGAAAGCTCTAACATATACATGTAGAAAATACTGTGCAGCATGTTTACTTGCTAAACAAGCAGTGGATATAATATTAGTTTGCGTCCATATAAACTCATAATTACTCCCGCTGGCGTTCAAATGACAGCGGAGAGATCGCCCACCGTCTCGACAGACCACCCCTCACAGTATTCAGCACAGAAGCGGTCGAAAGTGGACAAAAGAGACGGATTTAAATACCAGGTGTAAATGTGATATGTCTCTCTCGTCCACTTGTGATCTGATCAAAAACACATCTTAATACCAAGTGTAAACAGCCAAGTTTCAAAACCAAACGCTACAGCTGCAGTGTGGGAGTACTTTGGATTTAAACCTAATGACCGAGGTGAACCACTAAACCTGAACGAGCCGTTATGTCGCATTTGTGGTAAAAACGTAGCACTTAAAAGTGGCAACACGACAAACATGCATATGCACCTAAAACGCAATCATCCTGTTATTTTGTTCATTTCTTGTGGTTATTTAAAATGTCTTCCAGTTCCAGTATTACTTATTGTTTAGAAATAAAAGTTTCTAGATCTTTGAAAAGGTGTATCTGCATTATTACAATGGTCCCGGAGCATCAATGTTATCGACTATCGCGATAAATTCTGAGGCAATTTATCGCCTAGCAAAATTTGTTATCGTGACAGGCCTATGCTTCCGATATGCTAAAAAAAATTACGTTTGGCCTTAAAATCGGAGGACGCCGGCGCCTCCCATCTCAACGTATCTTTGCTCTAACTTACTACTACCAGCTGAGTTTCATGCAAAACACGCAACAGTCACCACAACAACCAATAAGGTAAGCGAAATTAAAGCTAAATTTATTGTAACGGACTACAGTGTGAGACACAGAAGCACAACTCTCTCTCAAGTTTATACATCAAGAGTTCTGATCTTTGAAGGGCATAGGGATAATCACTTTTGATTGGAGTTGGACTGGACACATTCAACCGCATACTCACTTTAACGCCTTTTTGCGGTTAAATTGTTTAAAATCACTTAAGTGTTAACATTTGCAACCCTTTGAGACACGTGCAAATGATCAACTTTCACCCTATTTAAATTTGCGTATTAATCCGCGAATCGCATGCGAGCCGAACCGTGGGTCGGGATCTGTATGGATCACGGATCAACTGCAAACCATTACATCACTAACAGTGTTTCCCATAGATCTGAAATTTACTTGTGGTGGTAGCTGGTGAAAAGTGCAATCATTATCCACTGACAAAAAATGGTCTACTATACATGTGACAAAGATCTAATAATGTGTGACACAACACAATACTTTGATTTATTAAACATTAATATTAATTTTACATTATAGTTCATTAATCTAACCACGCCAAACTTTCTTTGCCATAAACAAAGCTGACACTGTTTGTCAAAGCACCACGAAAACACTTAAGCCGTTTCTCAATATGCGTTCTTGTCTGTACTTGTGTTCTTGTGGACTTGTGAAACGTCATCAGTCGCGGCCCAAGTACTGTTCCAATTCAAAGTTCGCATCAAGCCCAAGTTCACATAAAATCCCCGGATGTGTTCTTGATCCGCCCATTTTATCGAGGATGCATCAGAGGAGACTTGTGTGGACTTATGAGAGCGAAGTTTCCCAGAATGCATTTCGCGTCAGGAGTTCGTTCTTCCGAGTCTGAACTTGCAAGTTCGAACTACGAAGGACACAAGTCCGAGTTCGGCGTACTTGGTTTTGAGAAACGGCTCTTATGTTTTTGCACTGATATATGAAGTAATTTGATGACCCCTTTTATCAAACTCAATATATACAATACTATGTATATAGCCTATTAATAGACAGTGCAGATCTATAGATTATAAATGTGACTGATGTTATAATGGTAATAATTTCTATTAGATATTATCTTACTGCTTCTGCTTTCTATTTCTCTTTTACCGATTAAAAATGCTTAATCCACTAATTATTTCAGATTTAAAAGTCTACTTGCTGTCCCGATGACAGACTTTACATTACAGCTTTGCGTTTTTTTATATCCTGAGTCAGCTAGAGCTTTGCTCGTTCAGTATTAGCACTGCTTTTTGCTACAATCTCTGTGCAAACTGTTTAGATTTTAGTAAAGATATGGTCTATTAATAGTAAGATTATAAAAAAATGGGATAAAGAAAATGAAGCTTTCTCTCTCAACAAAACACGGGTCATCAGTCGAGTTCAGAAAATACGGAAATTCGTAAAGTGATTTTTTTTTTCCTGGGCGGGTCGCAATTTTCCTGGGCGCACCGCCCAAGTAGAGCCTATGTATGAGAAACAATGACTAATAAGTATAAAAAAACATCTTGAGATACTTGGTAGCCTACAATATTTACCTATTATGATCAGATGAGTTAACAACGAACGGAAGTGTCATATTGCACAGAAATCTTGTCAAAGAATGAAAAATAACGGCATTAAACGGTTACCATTATTTTAAATAAATGTTTGTGTTCTGGAACATATCTTTTTTGAAAGTTTCTGGTTTCGTTTCTGTTCCTTGCAAAACATCAAAAGTTTCTGGTTTTCGTTCCTTGAACCGGTTCAAAGCCTTGTTTCACACAGAGTAATTTTTTTGTTGCACATAACATCTGGTATTTATGTTGCAGGGCTCTACTCTAACTTTGTGCACAAAAGTTAGGTGCACCCAAATTTTTGACCGCATCGCATTTATAGTTCTCCCAAAAATGAAAATTCTGTCATAATTTACTCACTCTCATGTTGTTACAAACCTGTATAAATATCTTTGTTGTGGTGAACATGACTGAAAATATTTTGAGGAATGTTTGTAACCAAACCATTCATGAGCCCCATTCATATTCATAGTATTTTTTTTTCCTACTATGGAAGTGAATGGGGCTCATGCTTGGTTTGGTTATTAACATTCCTCAAAATATCTTGCTTCGTGTTCATCAGAACAAAGAAATTTATGCAGGTTTGTAACAAATGGAGGCACAGTTAATGATGACAGAATTTTCATTTTTGGGTGAACTGTCCCTTTAACACCGCAGTTTATCGCCCATGGTGGTTTAATGTACAAAATATAAACATGTAGGCTATTTTATAATTTTCATGCTGTCATTCCATTTTTCTTATCGAGTCATGCACACACCTGTTTCATAACCCGCTTCCATGCAATTAAAATAACACTTGATCCTTTATCCGATATCAGTATAAATTTGTTTCATACCCGCCTGTTTTACATAAAGACTGCAACCGGACGCACCGCAAATCGTGGAGTAAGGTAGAAACTTTTAAAGATCTTCATGCAAAATATTGACAAAAAATAAGCACAGGGCCATGATCTGACAAATATTATCATTTAATGTGAAACTTTGTGAGGGTCGGCAGATTGACAGCTGAGCGGTCAGCAGTGTTTGAACACTCATAAGCGCTGCGCTTATATTTATAATTACCTGATAAATTGATGATATGATTTCAGTGATTCCAAAGGAATTTTCAAAAAAGAATCAAGTAGAATGTAAAATGTTTAAACTTTAATGTCTCTTTCTCGCCGCCCTGTGTAAACTCGCATTGGTGATGGCATAGGCTACGCGTGATGAACTACCCAAACTTATTTTTTCACCTTTTTTCAATATTTTCATTACGTGTTGGATTTTAAAAGCTCTTTAAATTAAACATGCATTTTATGCAGATTGCGCTTGTATAATGGAGAATACATGACGTCTAACTTTACGTAAAAGTAAACAAGATTAGATTGCACCATGAAATAAGCCTGCTCTCGAGCAGGTTTAAGCTGCTGAAAAATAACCAAATAATCCAAGATCAAGCCAAATCGTCAACAATCAAATTCAGCTAACTGAGTAATCCACGTAAAAAGAACGGAACCCAGGTCTGATTTTCCCATTTCAATTTGTTTTTATTTTCTTTTTAGGCAAAAGCTGGCAGGCTGACACGACCGAGCAGCTCTACAGGACGGATTATCTGGTAACTGACCATTTAGCTGGTAAGATTATTGACTACCTTTGTTTCTAATAGAAGGTTAAATTGCTGACATCTGCATTGATTATCCTGCTTGTTGCAAGTTTGAACTGTGGGAGTTTTCGTGTGATTGTCTCTTTTGTTTGTAGCCACAGGCATGAATTGTTTGCCCTGTGTGAATCATTAAGATGAGATCAAAATTTAATGTTGTCATATGACTCAATTTATTCAAACATTCTTTTAAGGGTCTGCAGGGTTTTAAGTGTTCTGTATACCCTCTAAACAATTATGAAAACCTTGTGGAGTACTAACCCCGGATTTCCACCGACTGCGGTGCGGCTGCAGATCATCTCCGCTGCGTTACGTCTCTGCACTCTGCCGTCCGCCAATACCCCAGGGGCGGGTCTAGAGAATTTTTCATGGGGGGGCCGGACTGGGGCACAGACTTAGAGAGGGGTGGCACATTTAAATACATATAAACAGTGAATTAGTGTAACTTGCCCTACATTGAAGGTAATAATACTGTGTACTGTATCCTGATACATTCAGTACATTTAAACCTCCTGATGTGTTTTTGTTTTAACCTCCCTCTGGTCTCTGCATGTAATACACATACCTTGGTTTGCAGAAAAGTCAGTGGACTACTGCTGCGTCTTCCTCTCTTCCCTCTCCTCATGCCTTTCTGCTTCTATCTCTCTTTTTTTCTTCAAAATGAAGAAACTCTGAATTTTTTGAGACCTTTTCATTGGTCCTATTGCCTGTATCTGACTGTCTGTCTGTCCCTAAAGAAATAATAATGCATTTTTCTCAGTTACTTTGTCAAGTCATAAACTCATTTATTTCCTAAAGTTGAATGTTGTCCGCATATCATCTTAATAAAGATATTACATTTGGTAGGGATGTTAACCGATGACCGTTTGACCGATGGTTGACCGTATCAACGTTAACCGGTCAAAGTTGTCGGTTGTCGGTTAAAAAAGGGATCTGTAAATTAGGCTATTATAGACAGTGGACTAAACCCTACTACAGTTAGTCATCTCTTTCTTTCCAAGATCTTTTTGTGTGAAGTGAACAAATCCCTCACACTCAGTTTTTCATAACTGGTCTGTTATACTTTATAAACCAATAAAAAAACATTTGGCGCCAGGTCACTGCTTTTGGTTTCGCATGTTCACAAGGTTTGCGAAAAGTAAATGCTACAGGCTATTTTTTGATAAATTCCTTTATTCGAATAGTAAATAAAATACAGTAATACAATAATTAAAATTAAAGTCTCTCCTGGTTGTGTTCCAAATTATTAACATTTATGTCTTTTAGGCTAACAGTAAAGTGCAGAGTAAGTTTTGTTTCTGTAAATCCTCAGCCATGATTTTTACCACTTTATTAAGTTTTGCTTTGTAGAAAGCATTTCTTTGAAGTGAATTTCGTTTTGTATAAATTGTATCTTAATTTTAATAAATGTTTAATCAACCAAATGCATGTATTTAATAAATAAAAAGCAAATATAGCAGAGTATATAATTACCGGTCCGTGCATGAAGGCGCCGGCACTGCGCGTTCACTTGCATTGCATTGTTAATTAGAACGCACCTCATCATAAATAAATAAAACTCAGCGTAGGCCTATATGCCTCATACAAGCATTAAATATCTTTGCTGCATTTGTTCTAGAACAAAAACAGTGCGAGACCTGCTTTGGCCGGTGCTTTTACACATTCTGAATAGGGGTGGGAATCGCTTGGACCCTCATGAATCGATTCAGAATCGATTCTTAGGGTCACGATTCGATTCAGAATCGATTCTTGACGTACTAATTTGCATATCTGTGACGTCATTATGTCGCATTTGCTTTCAAAGCCAGGTTAATGTTTGCGCTTTTGCTAGTCTCTGAACTGTCATATACTGTACTTTAATGCAACTAGGGATAAATAATGTCATTCTTATATACATACATGTCCTGTTTCTGTTGTAAGACATTAAAACCAGTAAAAATATTAATTTAACGTGACATATTAATTCTATATGTTAACCGGCATTAACTTCCACGAACGTTAAGCGTCTAATCATCATCATTATACACAGTGATTGGCAATATTACTGTATTTATATAATGCAGCGCACCCAGCGACTGAATAACAAACTATGTGCATATTTTTACAGAAGTATATTCATGTTATATCTAAACAGTCAGCGGATGGTTTAGGGCAGGGGTGTCCAATATGTCGATCGCAAAGGCAATGCCGGTAGATCGCACAACTGCTGCTCCACGCGCAAAATTGTCATTATGGTCTTTTGGAGTAATTGTGAAACATGCAGGTCTTTTTGAGTTGCTGCGCCTTTCTTCTCAAATGTGTTTGCCAGGCCACTGCAGCTCAGTCGTCTTTAACTTCCAAAATTCACATGGATGCGCATTCTTGCCTCACGCAGTTCCTGATTCACACGCACGGTGTGTGTGAGCGAGCAAACGAGAGGGAGAGAGAGAGGCAGCGTAGCGCTGATTTGTATGCTTCTAATACTGTTAGTTTCACTAAACCGCATCTCCGCTATTTTAAGGAGTACTCGACATGTACTCAAAAAGAATAGAGTAATGGTGACAGCCCTAAATTCAATGTAGAGATATATGCAGTATAGTCCTACAAGCATTTAAAGTGTTCTTTCTCTTCTGCTCTTGTAAGCTCCGCTATGCGCTCTTGCAGGGCTCGCTCTCTTAAGTTGTCCGTGTGAAGCACCGCTCCCCCAGTTGAGTTCCGCCTTTTGGTTCTGATAACGTGACGTTATTGTGTAAACTAACATTTAAGAATCGATTCTTGACATTTGTGAATCGATTCAGAATCGGCCCACGTCCGAATCGCGATTCATCTAAGAATCGATTTTTTTGCCCACCCCTAATTCTGAAGGTGCCCGTTTAATCCATTGGTTTTGTCGTGTTGCAGTCTATTAGGCAACATTCCGCATAAGATGGGTTTAGATTTGGAAATACATTACATCTATATTTCAGTGGTAACAGAAAAGGTGATGATGATCATCCTATGTCTTTAATATAACTACCCCAAACTAAAGCGCAGTCTCTCTTCTGAGCTGTCATTTTATTAAATGAGCCGCGGCAATTTTCAAATGAGCTTCACAAACGCCTTTATTTTCAAGTTCAACGCGATCACCTAGTACCTAAACTATTTCGAAACTAAGCACGGCGCCGTTTGCGGGACTCATGTTTCGCGCTGTAGGGGATTTTAAAAGTATTGTGAGGTCTGTGTGTGTGTGAGCCGGAGGCAGAGCGCAGAGAGATGCGAGTCGCGAAATTGCAGGCGCGGCTTGAAATGGCTGTTTATTTTAGCATATTTTAAACTAATAGGCCTATCAGTTAGCCGGTTTCAGGGCTCGGTGGCCGGTCAAGAAAATTTTTCGTTTTCGCCATCCCTAACATTTGGTTGTATTAAATGGCATATTGCACAGAGCCCCAGTGAGTATAGAAAAAAATAATGTTTATGTTGTTTTCTTTAAATATGCTTCTGAGGCTGTGGTCTGTTGCATGAAGCTATTTGAACAACAAACTCTTAATTTTCAAAATTCAGAGTAAGTTTGGAGTCGACAAATCCAGATAAATCCAAACTGGTTTAGATCAGGATCAGATGTTGGACAATGCTTGGTTTAAACTTTGTGTTTTATCTAGAGTTTGCAAAGCCTGTGCACCTGAAAGTGAAACCTGCTTCATGCAACAGAAAATGTACTTAACAAAAGGAAAAAAGTTAATAGCAATGAAAGTTTAGAGGCTGAGGAAATTCTAGACGTTTATTCATAGTCGTATGACATGTTAATGTTTTTGCATGCGCCGAATCAACGCAAAGCTCTCTCCGTGTGTCGACTATTGAGGGCACTTGTCGTCTTAAATAAACCCATGCACACACAGACGGCGCAGCTTAAACAGTCACTCCACATAAAAACGTTACGTTGTTTTTCATTGATCTATTCCATACACTATGAGATACAATAGCACAACTCTCCCTAAAGTTTACACATCAATATTTGAAGGATATAGGGATGATTACGTCTGATTGGAACGGGACCGGACACATTCAACCTGTCTTTGCATACAGCTACTCACTTAGTGCCTTTTTAGTGTTAAATTGCTTAAAAGCACTTGAAGGTTAACATTTTAAAACACGTGTAAATTATAAACTATCCCTGTTTAATCCGCGATCGAATCGCATGCGGGTTGAAACGTGGGTTCTGATCCGTATGGATAAACTGCGATCTAACACACCACTATTTATTACAAACGCAAAGGCAAACGTGACTTTATATATTCTTTTAATGTACCGTTAGGTTGTCTTCAACTTTAGTAATGAGCATTCTCGACAGTAACAGAGAGGAGCTAGCTCTAACTTACTAATCGCAGGTTTCCACATTTAAGGAAACATATCAAAACTCAGCTCACTCACCTATGACTTTGTTGTCCTTTTTCACTATCTGCATAAAACTCCTTTCTCCGTCCTCTGTGTTTTTCCTTGTTTTTCCTTGCTTTTTATTGGTGCCACCACCGTTCGTTACTATAAGTGTCCGCCTACTAATTGACTCCGATAACAACATGTCACGGTAGAGTGGTTCCTCGGGTCTAGACAATTTTTCATAGGCGGAGCCTCCACAAAAATTTATATTTTAATATTTTAAGCTAATAAAAAAAATGTAATATAAATAAATAGGGGTGGGAATCGCTTGGACCCTCATGAATCGATTCAGAATCGATTCTTAGGGTCCCGATTCGATTCAGAATCGATTATTGACGTACTAATTTGCATATATATGACGTCATTACGTCACATTTGCTCTCAAAGCCAGGTTAATGTTTGCGCTTTTGCTAGTAGTCTCTAAACTGTCATATACTGTACTTTAATGCAACTAAGGGATAAATAATGCCATTCTTATATACATATATGTCCTGTTTCTGTAAGACATTAAAACCAGTAAAAAAGTAATTAAACGTGACATATTAATTCTATACGTTAACCGGCATTAACTTCCACGAACTGACTAACGTTAAGCGTCTAATCATCATCATTATACACAGTGATTGGCAGTATTACTGTATTTATATAATGCAGCGCAACCAGCGACTGAATAGCAAATGTGCATATTTTACAGAAGTATTCATGTTATATCTAAACAGTCAGCGGATGGTTTTGGGCAAGGGTGTCCAATACGTAGATCGCAAAGGCAATCCCGGTAGATCACACATAATTAACTGCTGCTCCACGAGCGAAATTGTCATTATGGTCTTTTAGAGTAATTGTGAAACACGCAGGTCTTTTTTAAATGCTGCGCCTTCCTTCTCAACTGTGTTTTGCCAGGCCACTGCAGCTCAGTCGTCTTTAACTTCCAAAAATTCACAAGGATGCGCATTCTTGCCTCACGCAGGAGCAGATGCACGCGCACTGTGTGTGTGAGCGAGCAAACGAGAGAGAGAGAGGCAGCGTAGCGCTGATTTGTATGCTTCTGATACAGTTGTAATTTTCTAGTTTGTTTCACTAAACCGCATCTCCGCTATTTTAAGGAGTACTCGACATGTACTCAAAAAGAATAAAGTAATGGTGACAGCCCTAAATTCAGTGTAGAGATATATGCAGTATAATCCTAGAAGCATTTAAAGTGTTCTTTCTCTTCTGCTCTTGTAAGCTCCGCTATGCGCTTGTGCAGTGCGCGTTCTCTTAAGTTGTCCGTGTGAAGCACCGCTCCCCCAGTTGAGTTCCGCCTTTTGGTTCTGATAACGTCACATTAGGGGTGGGCGATATGACCAAAATCTTCTATCACGATAGGATTAATTTTATATCATGATAACGATATGTGTCACGGTAGAGTTTTTTATGTTTTAATAAGGTTTAAATCTTTAATACCATAGAAATGTTCATAATTCTCACAAAAAACATATACAAGCATAGAAAGAAGATAAAAACAAACAAAACTCAAGCTCTCTGAAGATACACAGTCAATAAGAATGATAATAAATAATTATGCATGTATGTATAGGCCTATATATATTTTTATTTAAGGTAGAAAAGTGATTTAATCAGGAGCAGTGAGAGATTTTTTTCTCAATGCTGTTTGATTAACACGAGTGACAGACAGGAGCAAAATTAGGTAACTTCCCCTTTAAGACCAAAGTCCGGATCCAATACACTGTTACACATGCGCTTTCTCTTTTAGCTGTTTACTTTCTCTTAAGACCTTACTGGTCGTGTTTATGATGATGCTTGCAAAGACGGGAATTTTGACGCATATGTGTATTTAAGGCCAATAAAGCGGGAAAAATGCTCACGAGCTTAATAAGCAGAGGTCGCGCGACTTGCGCGCTCCTCACAGACAGAAAGAGCAGCGGTTGCGCGACTTGTCCGCTCCTGACACACAGAAAGAACGCACGCATACAGATCTGTTGTCTGTGTTTCAATGGCTTAAAATAACTTGTTTTAAAACTGCAGTGCTTAAATACGTGTACAAACGTTACGTTTTCGCGACCACACGCACAGGAGCGTGACGTGGGCACGTAACCTCGATAGAAACGATAGTCTAAAATCTCTACCGGTTGACAAATTTCTACCGGTTAATTTTGTCTACCGGTTTATCGCCCACCCCTACGTCACATTATTATATTTTGTAAACTAACATTTAAGAATCGATTCTTGAAATTTGTGAATCGATTCAGAATCGGCCCACGTCCGAATCACGATTCATCTAAGAATCGATTTTTTTTCCCACCCCTATAAATAAATCAAAGCCCTGTAAAATATGAAGTTTTATTTTAAGAAAAGCAAAACCACTAGTACATAATTAATACTGACGAGACTGATGGTGTGGGAGGGGGGGCACTTGGGGGGGCCAATCAAATTGTGGG
The DNA here is from genome assembly GCF_030506205.2 of Paramisgurnus dabryanus. NCBI lineage: Eukaryota > Metazoa > Chordata > Actinopteri > Cypriniformes > Cobitidae > Paramisgurnus > Paramisgurnus dabryanus. The sequence continues at coordinate 42,222,994 of NC_133343.1, read as the reverse complement.
GGTGGCCCGTGCCCCCCCTGGCCCCCCCTGGCCCCGCCCCTGCAATACCCACCAGTTCCGTTTTTGTTGCAGAGCGGCTGCGTGCTGAAGTGACGAGGACTCATGAAGTCTCGCAAATTCATGTGGTGATCGCGCGATACCTAGTTCTGTCTCTGCCCATTATTCCGTTGAATTATGACGTTTTTACAAACCAGCCCAGATCATAACACGAGATCTCGCGTAGACAGAGCAGTACATCAAATCCATCCAAAATGCAAAAAATAAGAATTTATATATGATCTATCTTTATTGTATTTATTTGAAACTCCCCCTGGCTCTGTTCCTGTCTATTATTTGTTTTTTCTGTATTAATGGCTTTATTTGTGTGTGTTTGTAATGTTTGTATTGCAAAGATTTATTAAAAAAACACGAGTTCTCGTGAATTCAGGTATGATCACGCGATAAAGTCATGGCTCCGCCCTGCGGAGCTGTCCGGCATCCGTCAAAAATAGAAGCTCTGCGTATTTGTGCCGGAGGGCTGCGGATAGCCGGAGCTGTGACGGATTCGGAGCGCAGTCAGTGGAAATACACACATTGACTTGAATGGAAACCGATTGACCCCGCCGCCGTTCCGCAACGGATCCGCAGCCTTTCCATTAGGTCAGGGGTCCCCAACTGGCGGACCCCGGTCCGAATCCGGACCGCGAGATGCGTCCATCCGGACCGCAAAGACTTTTAACACAATAAAATACATAAATAGCAAACGCTATTTAACGTTATTATAAAATCCTATTTATATCAGGCACATATATGGTCAGCCCAGTAGCGCTATATGGGTCCTACATCAACACAGGTTTCGAGTGCGGAGCCAGCGCGAACATTCACAGACAGGTGTGCAGGGAAGAAAGCAGAGAGCCTAATCTTGCTTGCGAGTCTGTTGCGGTTGTCAAAAGTGGGGACATTAAACACCATTACGAAACTAAACAAAGACACTTTGAAGAAACTTACCCTCAGCAGTCCGAGGTAAGGGTGCGAAAAATAAATGAACTAAAAGCCCAGTATGAGCGACCCACACTCACTCATTGCCAAACAACGAGCTATGCGTCATCGAGCCATCTATGAGTGTTCACTGAAAATACAGTGGATTTAAGGAAAGCATAACAAGCCCTTTACAGATGGGAAAATAGTAAAGGAGTGCGTGGATGCTGCATTTTTGGCTCAACGTATAGTTGCGAGTCAGCATTCTCAACAGTTAACATTATCAAAAGTAAAAACATGTCAAGAATGATCAATGAGCATAGTTTTTTTGACTAGGACTTTTTATTCTTTCGTCTTTTGAACTTATTTACATTTTTATAAACTTGAAGGAACAGTACAAATTAAGAGAGAAATGTTTTCCTGCACTTTTTCAGTTTTCCAAAACTGGCAGTTTACTTTTACCTGTTTGTGTTTATGAAGGATATTGATGATGATCTTTTACCAGTGCAACTTGAAGCAGCTAAGCAGAACTTAGTTAAGTACAGACAATAAATGAGAATGAATGTAACATGTGATATGATTTGATTAAGTCAGAGAGGTTTGTATTCATTGATTGTGATTGTAATTCTCAGTTTAGCAGAAAAGTGCATGTTAGTTTTCCTATTAAGTTGTTATGTGGAAATGAATGTGTGTTTTGCAGATTTAGAGATGAATGCATTTTGCACTGTTCCCTTCATATTTTTGTCAGACATTGTTACTGGATAAATTTAGATATTTTGTACCAAGCAACTGAAAGGACATACAGTAACAGAACAGCTTTAAAATGAAATCCATTTTGTGAAGGATTATTTATGCTTATACATATGAAGAAACATTATTCAATATGCTTGATAACACTATATTTTGTTCAATAAAACAAATATTTACACTAATTTCTTTAGTCTGGCGAAAGCAGTCGATTTATGTTTTTACGTCCGGACCTCGGCTGGTGCGGAGGGTTCATTTACTGGACCTCCACCAATTTTAGTTGAAGACCCCTGCTTTAGGTCTTTGGGAGGCATGCAGAGTAGGATCCCGTAAGGAGAGACCCATTATAGCAAGGGGTTTACATTTTATGGGGAGAATGATTGGCTCCTTCCCAGATAACAGACAGACAGTGAATCAACATTGAAATGATGTTAATCCATCAACCAAATTAGCAGTGGCTCAGTGGTTCATGTAGGTTGTCTACAAACCGGAAGGTTGGTGGTTCGATCCCCGGCTCCACTGGACCAAGTGTCGAGGTGTCCTTGAGCAAGGCACCTAACCCCAGCTGCTCCCGACGAGCTGGATGGCGCCTTGCATGGCTGACACCGCCGTCGGTGTATGAATGTGTGAGTGAATGGGTGAATGTGAGGCAACATGTACAGCGCTTTGGATGGCCATAGGTCTGTTAAAAAGCGCTATATAAATGCAGTCCATTTACCATTGAATCAACATTGAAATTTTACATTGATTTTTCATCAGGTTTGCACCCTGGAATAATGTTATTTCAATGATGCAAAATCAATCAAAATGGCTAAAAAACCAATCTTTCTTCAACATAAATTCAATCACTTAAGGTAGCAGACCAACAGTGAATCAACATTGAATTGATGTTGATGCCATTAACCAACAGGGCTCGCAAAATTTTTTAATCCCTGATAGCCCTTCGGGCAGGCACTCTTTCATTTTTGGTAGCCCGAAATGAATTCAAGTAGCCCGAATAAAAAATACACTGTTTAATGTAGAATTTGATAAATCCTGGATTTCCATGTAAGCCAACTATTTCTGCCCATCCCCAGCTAACAATTTGGTACCCAAAACGGTCCCCTAACATTAGTTTTTGGTTTCTAGAATGTTATTTTCCAAGGATTTTGTTTAATAGCAAGGAATGTTTTCTTAAAGAAAATAAACATTCCCCTAATGTTATTTTTAGGTTATTTTAACGTTCCCCTTACGTTAGAATAAGTGAATGTTATATTACTGAATGTTATATTATATGAATGTATTATAACACAGGTTATTTTTAATTTAATTTAATATAATAAAATACCTCAGCACATATTTAGATAACATGGTATTTTATCAAATATATAAACAACCAGTGACTTTAACACGATATAGAAGACTTAAAACAGATATTTATTAAAAAGGAATAAACATTTAATTCCCTTTAGGTTAACAGATCTTACCATAGCAGTTTATTTTCGCTAGAATAATGTTAGACTCTGAAACGAAATGACACACACATTCTATTCGCTTTAGGTAAACGTAATATCTTACCACTGCTGTTTAGTCACCTATCAAAAGCTTCTAACATCATATTCTCTTAAAGGATAGTCTACTCATTTTCAATATTAAAATGTTATTACCTTAACTAAGAAGAGTTGATACTTCCATCTATCATCTTAGTGCGTGCACGTAAGCATTGGAGCGCGCTGCTACACTTCGATAGCATTTAGCTTAGCCCCATTCATTCAATGGTATCAAACAGAGATAAAGTTAGAAGTGACCAAACACATCAACGTTTTTCCTATTTAAGACGAGTAGTTATACGAGCAAGTTTGGTGGTACAAAAGAAAACATGGCGCTTTTCTAAGCGGATTTAAAAGAGGAACTATATTGTATGGCGGAACAGCACTTTTGGGAGTACTTCGACTCTGCGCAGTAACACTCTCTCTCTCTCCCATTATGAGAGGGAGAAGGGGAGCGGATTTTTCAGGCGAGTTAAATTTCTCGCTTGCTGCTATGACCTGTCAAAGTTTGTCGCAATGTTAAGTAAATGGGACTTTTCCGAAGTTTTATGTCCCGTTTTAGGAATTCTTTAAGTCGGATCCCGTCAAAAAGATATAAGACACTTCTTTCGACCAGTCAGAATGTCCGTGGAAAATTTCGTGGATGTAGCTTGAAAGCTGTCGGACGAGTTAGCCGCAGAAATTTTAGTCTCAGAAGAAGAAGAACTAGATGGGTACATTTCCTGAAGAAAGTGGTGCTTGCCGTGGCAAAATTCTGGGGACCATATATGATTATACTCCAAACCAAAAGTAAAACGATCCAACTCCTGTGTCTCTACAATGTTCTGATGCGGAGTTATAAGGCTTTGTTTACTCTGTTGCTAGGGTACTGTATTTGGTTGCTAGGGAAAATTGGCACCCACTAGTGATTACATGCCGATTCACAAGTAAAATGGTCCAACCCCCGTGTCTCTACGATGTTCTGATGCGGAGATATAAGGCTTTGTTTATTCGGTTGCTAGGGGCGTGGCTTAGGAGTGGCCAATGATGTGCCCAATTTTTTCACCCCTAGTCACAAGTAAAACGGTCCAACCCCCGTGTCTCTACGATGTTCTGATGCCGAGATATAACTGTTTGAATTTTATGTTGCTAGGGTGCTCAAAAGTGGTTGCTAGTGGCGTGGCTTAGTTAGTCTTTAAGGATCCTGAAAGACTGATTGGATGCCTGAGTAAAATGAGCCCACCCCCATGTCTCTATGACACTGTGGTGCAAAGATATCCATCCGGGCATTTTATAATGGCAGTCTATGGGATAGGTTGCTAGGGTGCCCAAAATGGTTGCTAGGGTAACCTTACACCCCATTGTGGGGGACGTCCTGACAGAGTCTAGCACCCTCTTCAAATTTAGTAACCCACATGTTTCTATGAAATCCTCGCTCGGACCTATGACCCGTCAAAATTTTTACAATGTTAAGTCTATGGGATTTTCCCCCATTGACTTTTCATTGGGGCACTTTTGGGCGCCTCTTACACCCCAGGTGTACAACTTACACCCCAATGTGATGTATGTTCTTACAGAACCTACCACCCTCTTCAAATGTTGTAACGCACCTGTTTCTACAAAATCCTTGAGCGGAGCTATGACTCGTCAAAGTTTTGCCCAATGTTAAGTCAATGGGATTTTTCGGGTGGTTTTTTGCCCCCCTTTCGGAAATCCTGCACCCGATCGCTTATAAAAGATATAGCCACCATCTCTTCAATAAGCCGGTCGATTTGAGTCCTCTTTCATGGGTCCACGACAAACCGTGCGGGACGAGTTACGCGCCAAAATTTTGTCCAGAAATAAGAATAAGAATAAAGATATTAAAGTTTGAAGACAAACTTTATGTTGGCTTGAAAAAGCGTAGCCTGAACGTTTAAAACGGTTTGACAGAAGTTTAGTTTAGTAGGCTATCTGGCTGTTAGTATTTTTAAGTATAAAGGTAGCATGATTAGCATGAAGCTAACATGATGCTAGCATGATTAGCATGAAGCTAGCATGATGTTAGCATGATTAGCATGAAGTTAGCATGATGTTAGCATGATTAGTATGAAGCTAACATGATGTTAGCATGATTAGCATGAAGCTAGCATGATTAGCATGAAGCTAGCATGATTAGCATGAAGCTAGCATGATGCTAGCATGAAGCTAGCATGATGCTAGCATGATTAGCATGAAGCTAGCATGATGCTAGCATGATTAGCATGAAGCTAGCATGATGCTAGCATGATTAGCATGAAGCTAACATGATGTTAGCATGATTAGCATGAAGCTAGCATGATTAGCATGAAGCTAGCATGATGCTAGCATGAAGCTAGCATGATGCTAGCATGATTAGCATGAAGCTAGCATGATGCTAGCATGATTAGCATGAAGCTAGCATGATGCTAGCATGATTAGCATGAAGCTAGCATGATGCTAGCATGATTAGCATGAAGCTAGCATGATGCTAGCATGATTAGCATGAAGCTAGCATGATGCTAGCATGATGCTAGCATGATTAGCATGAAGCTAGCATGATTAGCATGAAGCTAGCATGATGCTAGCATGATTAGCATGAAGCTAGCATGATGCTAGCATGATTAGCATGAAGCTAGCATGATGCTAGCATGATTAGCATGAAGCTAGCATGATGCTAGCATGATTAGCATGAAGCTAGCATGATTAGCATGAAGCTAGCATGATGCTAGCATGATTAGCATGAAGCTAGCATGATGCTAGCATGATTAGCATGAAGCTAGCATGATGCTAGCATGATTAGCATGAAGCTAGCATGATGCTAGCATGATTAGCATGAAGCTAGCATGATGCTAGCATGATTAGCATGAAGCTAGCATGAAGCTAGCATGATGTTAGCATGATGCTAGCATGATTAGCATGAAGCTAGCATGATTAGCATGAAGCTAGCATGATGCTAGCATGATTAGCATGAAGCTAGCATGATGCTAGCATGATTAGCATGAAGCTAGCATGATGCTAGCATGATTAGCATGAAGCTAGCATGATGCTAGCATGATTAGCATGAAGCTAGCATGAAGCTAGCATGAAGCTAGCATGAAGCTAGCATGATGCTAGCATGATTAGCATGAAGCTAGCATGATGCTAGCATGATTAGCATGATGCTAGCATGATTAGCATGAAGCTAGCATGATGCTAGCATGATTAGCATGAAGCTAGCATGATTAGCATGAAGCTAGCATGATTAGCATGAAGCTAGCATGATGCTAGCATGATTAGCATGAAGCTAGCATGATGCTAGCATGATTAGCATGAAGCTAGCATGATGCTAGCATGATTAGCATGAAGCTAGCATGAAGCTAGCATGATGCTAGCATGATTAGCATGAAGCTAGCATGATGCTAGCATGATTAGCATGATGCTAGCATGATTAGCATGATGCTAGCATGATGCTAGCATGATGCTAGCATGATGCTAGCATGATGCTAGCATGATGCTAGCATGATGCTAGCATGATTAGCATGAAGCTAGCATGATTAGCATGAAGCTAGCATGATGCTAGCATGAATAGCATGAAGCTAGGATGATTTAGTATGAAGCTAGCATGATTAGCATGAAGCTAGCATGATGCTAGCATGATGCTAGCATGATTAGCATGAAGTTAGAAAGATTTATTATGCAATTAGCATAAAGCTAGCATGAAACTAGCATGAAGCTAGTATGACTTAGCATGAAGCTAACATGACCCAAAGACCCAACCCCCATGTCTCTATGATGTTCAGATCCAGAGATATAAGGCTTTGTTTATTATGTTGCTAGGGTGCTCATATTTGGTTGCTAGGGGCGTGGTTTAATACCTCAATAAGAATCCTAAGAGACTGATTGGATTCCTGAGTAAAATGAGCCCACCCCTATGTCTCTATGACACTCTGGTGCAAAGATATCCATCTGGGCTTTTTATAATGGTAGTCTATGGGAGATGTTGCTAGGGTAGCCTCTTACACCCCAGGGGTAAAGCTTACACCCCATTGTGATGTATGTTCTTACACAGCCTGTCAGCCTCCTTAAATGTGGTAAGCCACAAGTTTCTACAAGTTTCTCACTCACAGCTATGACCCATCAAAGTTTGTCTCAATGTTAAGTCAATGGAAATTTTGGGGTCTTTGAGCCCCCCGTTTAGGAATTCGGAAGGTCCCATCAGTTAGAAAAGATATAGCACACTAAGTCAGACCAGTCTGAAGGTCCGTGGAGAATTTGGTGCATGTAGCTTGAAAGCTCTAGGACGAGTTAGTGTCAGAAATTTAGTCTCAGAAGAAAGCGGAATAATAATAATAACTAGATAGTAAAGTTTGAAGACAAACTTTATGTTGGCTTGAGAAAGCGTAGCCTGAACGTCTAAAATGGTTTGACATAAGTTTAGTTTAGTAGGCTATCTGGCTGTTAGTATGTTTAAGTATGAAGGTAGCATGATTAGCATGAAGCTAGCATGATGCTAGCATGATTAGCATGAAGCTAGCTTGATGCTAGCATGATTAGCATGAAGCTAGCATGATTAGCATGAAGCTAGCATGATGCTAGCATGATTAGCATGAAGCTAGCATGATGCTAGCATGATTAGCATGAAGCTAGCATGATGCTAGCATGATTAGCATGAAGCTAGCTTGATGCTAGCATGATTAGCATGAAGCTAGCATGATGCTAGCATGATTAGCATGAAGCTAGCATGATGTTAGCATGATTAGCATGAAGCTAGCATGATGCTAGCATGATTAGCATGAAGCTAGCATGATGCTAGCATGATTAGCATGAAGCTAGCATGATGCTAGCATGATTAGCATGAAGCTAGCATGATGCTAGCATGATTAGCATGAAGCTAGCATGATGCTAGCATGATTAGCTAGCATGATTAGCATGAAGCTAGCATGATGCTAGCATGATTATCATGAAGCTAGCATGATGCTAGCATGATTAGCATGAAGCTAGCATGATGCTAGCATGATTAGCATGAAGCTAGCATGATGCTAGCATGATTAGCATGAAGCTAGCATGATGGTAGCATGATTAGCATGAAGCTAGCATGATTAGCATGAAGCTAGCATGATGCTAGCATGATTAGCATGAAGCTAGCATGATGCTAGCATGATTAGCATGAAGCTAGCATGATGCTAGCATGATTAGCATGAAGCTAGCATGATGCTAGCATGATTAGCATGAAGCTAGCATGATGCTAGCATGATTAGCATGAAGCTAGCATGAAGTTAGCATGATTAGCATGAAGCTAGCATGATGTTAGCATGAAGCTAGCATGATTAGCAGGAAGCTAGCATGAAGCTAACATTTATTGCGTTGCTAGGGTACTAAGTTTGGTTGCTAGGGAGAAAATTGGCATCCCATAATGATCACCCTTCAAGCCACAAGTAAAACGGTCCAACCCCCGTGTCTCTACAATGTTCTGATGCGGAGATATAAGGCTTTGTTTATTCCGTTGCTAGGGTACTAAGTTTGGTTGCTAGGGAGAAAATTGGCATCCCATAATGATCACACTTCAAGCCACAAGTAAAACGGTCCAACCCCCGTGTCTCTATGATGTTCTGAAGCGGAGATATAAGGCTTTGTTTATTCCGTTGCTAGGGTACTAAGTTTGGTTGCTAGGGAGAAAATTGGCATCCCATAATGATTACACGTCAAACCACAAGAAAAACGGTCCAACCCCTGTGTCTCTACGATGTTCAGATCCAGAGATATAAGGCTTTGTTTATTATGTTGCTAGGGTCTTCATATTTTGTTGCTAGGGGCGTGGCTTAATACCTCAATAAGAATCCTAAGAGACTGATTGGATGCCTGAGTAAAATGAGCCCACCCCTATGTCTCTATGACACTCTGGTGCAAAGATATCCATCTGGGCTTTTTATATTGGTAGTCTATGGGAGATGTTGCTAGGGTACCCAAAATGGTTGCTAGGGGCGTGGCTTAATAGCTCTGGGGTGATCCTAAGAGACTGATTGGATGCTTGAGTAAAATGAGCCCACCCCCATGTCTCTAAGACACTCTAAAGTGAAGATATTCCATTTGGGACGCTTTTATTCCCTTTTATGGGCATGTTTCCTGCCCCATTTTAAGTCAATGGGAAATTTTGGGGGCCTCTTACACCCCAGGGGTACAGCTTACACCCCATTGTGAGGTATGTTCTTACACAGCCTGTCAGCCTCCTTAAATGTGGTAAGCCACAAGTTTCTCACTCGCAGCTTTGACCCGTCAAAGTTTGTCTCAATGTTAAGTCAATGGAAATTTTGGGGTGTTTCAGCGCCCCGTTTAGGAATTCGGAAGGTCCCATCAGTTAGAAAAGATATAGCACACCTCGTCAGATCAGACCGAAAGTCTGTCCAAAGTTTGATGGCTGTAGCTTGAAAGCTCTAGGACGAGTTAGAGTTAGAAATTTTAGTCTCAGAAGAAAAAGAATAATAATAATAATAATAATAATAAGTTTAAGTGCAACAACAGTATGTTGGCTTTCTCAAGCCAACATAACTAGATAGGTACATTTCCTGAAGAAAATGTGAAGTGGTGCTTGCCGTGGCAAATTTCGAGGGACAATTTATGATTATACTCCAAGCCAAAAGTAAAATGATCCAACCCTCGTGTCTCTATGATGTTCTGATGCAGAGATATAAGGCTTTGTTTACTCTGTTGCTAGGGTACTGTATTTGGTTGCTAGGGGAAAAAATGGCATCCACTAGTGATTACCCTCCGAGTCACGAGTCAAACGGTCCAACCCCCGTGTCACTACGATGTTCTGATGAGGAGATATAAGGCTTTGTGTACTCTGTTGCTAGGGTACTGTATTTGGTTTCTAGGGGGAAAAAATGGCATCCACTAGTGATTACCCTCCGAGTCACGAGTCAAACGATCCAACCCCCGTGTCTCTACGATGTTCTGATGCGGAGATATAAGGCTTTGTTTACTCTGTTGCTAGGGTACTGTATTTGGTTGCTAGGGAAAAAATGGCATCCACTAGTGATTACCCTCCGAGTCACGAGTCAAACGGTCCAAACCCCGTGTCTTTACGATGTTCTGATGCGGAGATATAAGGCTTTGTTTACTCTGTTGCTAGGGTACTGTATTTGGTTGCTAGGGAAAAAAATGGCATCCACTAGTGATTACCCTCCGAGTCACGAGTCAAACGGTCCAACCCCCGTGTCTCTACGATGTTCTGATGCGGAGATATAAGGTTTTGTTTACTCTGTTGCTAGGGTACTGTATTTGGTTGCTAGGGAAAAAAATAGCATCCACTAGTGATTACCCTCCGAGTCATGAGTCAAACGGTCCAACCCCCGTGTCTCTACGATGTTCTGATGCGGAGATATAAGGCTTTGTTTACTCTGTTGCTAGGGTACTGTATTTGGTTGCTAGGGAAAAAAATGGGATCCACTAGTGATTACCCTCCGAGGCACGAGTCAAACGGTCCAAACCCCATGTCTCTACGATGTTCTGATGCGGAGATATAAGGCTTTGTTTACTCTGTTGCTAGGGTACTGTATTTGGTTGCTAGGGAAAAAAATGGCATCCACTAGTGATTACCCTCCGAGTCATGAGTCAAACGGTCCAACCCCCATGTCTCTACGATGTTCTGATGCGGAGATATAAGGCTTTGTTTACTCTGTTGCTAGGGTACTGTATTTGGTTGCTAGGGGCGTGGCTTGGGAGTGGCCAATGATGAGCCCAGTGATTACACTCCGAGTCACAAGTAAAACGGTCCAACCCCCGTGTCTCTACGATGTTCTTATGCGGAGATATAAGGCTTTGTTTACTCTGTTGCTAGGGTACTGTATTTGGTTGCTAGGGAAAAAAATTGCATCCACTAGTGATTACCCTCCGAGTCACGAGTCAAACGGTCCAAACCCCGTGTCTTTACGATGTTCTGATGCGGAGATATAAGGCTTTGTTTACTCTGTTGCTAGGGTACTGTATTTGGTTGCTAGGGAAAAAAATGGCATCCACTAGTGATTACCCTCCGAGTCACGAGTCAAACGGTCCAACCCCCGTGTCTCTACGATGTTCTGATGCGGAGATATAAGGTTTTGTTTACTCTGTTGCTAGGGTACTGTATTTGGTTGCTAGGGAAAAAAATAGCATCCACTAGTGATTACCCTCCGAGTCACGAGTCAAACGGTCCAACCCCCGTGTCTCTACGATGTTCTGATGCGGAGATATAAGGCTTTGTTTACTCTGTTGCTAGGGTACTGTATTTGGTTGCTAGGGAAAAAATTGGCATCCCATAATGATTACACTCTGAGTCACTAGTCAAACGGTCCAACCCCCGTGTCTCTACGATGTTCTGGTGCGGAGATATAAGGCTTTGTTTACTCTGTTGCTAGGGTACTGTATTTGGTTGCTAGGGAAAAAATTGGCATCCCATAATGATTACACTCTGAGTCATGAGTAAAACGGTCCAACCCCCGTGTCTCTACGACATTGTAAAGCGAAGATATCCCATCTGGAACTTTTTTATTCCCTTATATGGGCATGTTTCCTGCCCCATTATAAGTCAATGGGAATTTTCGGGTGTCGCTTACACCCCAGGGGTACAACTTACACCCCATTGTGATCCATGTTCTTACAGAGTCTACCACCCTCTTCAAATGTTGTAACCCACATGTTTCTACAAAATCCTTGAGCGGAGCTATGACCCATCAAAGTTGGGCGTAATGTTAAGTCAATGGGATTTTTTGGGTGGTTTTTCGCCCCCCTTTTGAAAACCTTGCACCCGATCGCTTATAAAAGTCATAGCAGACGTGTCCTCAATTAGCCGGTCGTTTTGAGCACTGTTTCATTGGTCTACGACAAACCGTGCGGGACGAGTTACGCGCCGAAAAAGTGTCCAGATATAAGAATAATAAATAAATAAATAATAAGTATGAGCAATAATAATAGTGATGCCTTGCATAAATGCAAGCACCACTAACTAGATAGGTACATTTCCTGAAGAAAATGTGAAGTGGTGCTTGCCGTGGCAAATTTCGGGGGACAATATATGATTATACTCCAAGCCAAAAGTAAAACAATTCAACCCACATGTCTCTACGATATTCTGATGCGAAGATATAAGGCTTTGTTTATTCGGTTGCTAGGGTACTGTATTTGGTTGCTAGGGAGAAAATTGGCATCCACTAGTGATTACACTCCGAGTCACGAGTCAAACGGTCAAACCCCCTTGTCTCTACGATGTTCTGATGCGGAGATATAAGGCTTTGTTTACTCTGTTGCTAGGGTACTGCATTTGGTTGCTAGGGAAAAAATTGGCATCCACTAGTGATTACACTCCGAGATACGAGTCAAACGGTCCAACCCCCGTGTCTCTGCGATGTTCTGATGTGGAGATAAAAGGCTTTGTTTACTCTGTTGCTAGGGTAATGTATTTGGTTGCTAGGGAGAAAATTGGCATCCACTAGTGATTACCCTCCGAGTCACGAGTCAAACGATCCAACCCCCGTGTCTCTACGATGTTCTGATGCGGAGATATAAGGCTTTGTTTACTCTGTTGCTAGGGTACTGTATTTGGTTGCTAGGGAAAAAAATGGCATCCACTAGTGATTACCCTCCGAGTCACGAGTCAAACGGTCCAAACCCCGTGTCTCTACGATGTTCTGATGCGGAGATATAAGGCTTTGTTTACTCTGTTGCTAGGGTACTGTATTTGGTTGCTAGGGAAAAAAATGGCATCCACTAGTGATTACCCTCCGAGTCACGAGTCAAACGGTCCAACCCCCGTGTCTCTACGATGTTCTGATGCGGAGATATAAGGCTTTGTTTACTCTGTTGCTAGGGTACTGTATTTGGTTGCTAGGGAAAAAAATTGCATCCACTAGTGATTACCCTCCCAGTCACGAGTCAAACGGTCCAAACCCCGTGTCTCTATGATGTTCTGATGCGGAGATATAAGGCTTTGTTTACTCTGTTGCTAGGGTACTGTATTTGGTTGCTAGGAAAAAAAAAAGGCATCCACTAGTGATTTCCCTCCGAGTCACGAGTCAAACGGTCCAAACCCCATGTCTCTACGATGTTCTGATGCGGAGATATAAGGCTTTGTTTACTCTGTTGCTAGGGTACTGTATTTGGTTGCTAGGGAAAAAAATTGCATCCACTAGTGATTACCCTCTGAGTCATGAGTCAAACGGTCCAACCCCCGTGTCTCTACGATGTTCTGATGTGGAGATATAAGGATTTGTTTACTCTGTTGCTAGGGTACTGTATTTGGTTGCTAGGGGCGTGGCTTGGGAGTGGCCAATGATGTGCCCAGTGATTACACTCCGAGTCACAAGTAAAACGGTCCAACCCCCGTGTCTCTGCGATGTTCTGATGCGGAGATATAAGGCTTTGTTTACTCTGTTGCTAGGGTACTGTATTTGGTTGCTAGGGGCGTGGCTTGGGAGTGGCCAATTATGTGCTCTGTGATTACACTCCGAGTCACAAGTAAAACGGTCCAACCCCCGTGTCTCTACGATGTTCTGATGCGGAGATATAAGGCTTTGTTTACTCTGTTGCTAGGGTACTGTATTTGGTTGCTAGGGGCGTGGCTTGGGAGTGGCCAATGATGTGCCCAGTGATTACACTCCGAGTCACAAGTAAAACGGTCAAAACCCCGTGTCTCTACGATGTTCTGATGCGGAGATATAAGGCTTTGTTTATTCGGTTGCTAGGGTGCTCAAATTTGGTTGCTAGGGGCGTGGCTTGGGAGTGGCCAATGATGTGCCCAATTGTTACACCCCTAGTCACAAGTAAAACGGTCCAACCCCCGTGTCTCTACGATGTTCTGATGCGGAGATATAACTGTTTGTATTTTATGTTGCTAGGGTGCTCAAAAGTGGTTGCTAGGGGCGTGGCTTAGTAAGTCTGTAAGGATCCTGAGAGACTGATTGGATGCCTGAGTAAAATGAGCCCACCCCCATGTCTCTATGACACTGTGGTGCAAAGATATCCATCCGGGCATTTTATAATGGCAGTCTATGGTATAGGTTGCTAGGGTGCCCAAAATGGTTGCTATGGTAACCTTACACCCCATTGTGGGGGACGTCCTGACAGAGTCTAGCACCCTCTTCAAATTTAGTAACCCACATGTTTCTATGAAATCCTGGCTCGGACCTATGACCCGTCAAAATTTTTGCAATGGTAAGTCTATGGGATTTTGCCCCATTGACTTTTCATTGGGGCACTTTTGGGCACCTCTTACACCCCAGGGGTACAACTTACACCCCATTGCGATCCATGTTCTTACAGAGCCTACCACCCTCTTCAAATGTTGTAACCCACATGTTTCTACAAAATCCTCGAGCGGAGCTATGACTCGTCAAAGTTGGGCGCAATGTTAAGTCAATGGGATTTTTTGGGTGGTTTTTCGCCCCCCTTTCGGAAATCCTGCACCCGATCGCTTATAAAAGTCATAGCACACCTCTCCTCAATAAGCCGGTCGATTTGAGCCCTCTTTCATGGGTCTACGACAAACCGTGCGGGACGAGTTAGGTGCCGAAAAAACGTGCAGATGTAAGAATAAAATATAATAATATCCCTGAGGAATAGTAATAGTGATGCTTTGCATAAATGCAAGCACCACTAATAATAAGTTTAAGTGCAACAACAGTATGTTGGCTTTCTCAAGCCAACATAATTATTTGTCATTTCTCATTTGTCGTTTTTTGTTTTTGGTCATGACTTCTTTGACGCGCTCCAAATTAAATAAAAACACTTAATTGTTTCCAAGGCAGGATCACCTTTGTTATTTTTTTAGGTTTAGTTATCAAAATGTATTTTTGTGTGATGTTCTGTAGATCGTGGCTTTAAAATGTTATGAGGAATAATTAAACAAATGTTGCCTTACATTTGACCTTAAAAATATATATATATATATATATATATATATATATATATATATATATATATATATATAAATGCATCGTCAGTTTTGTCTTCGTTTATTACTTGAAAGACAGTTTTGGTCACTTTATCAGAAAGGTGTTTGCTGCTTGTGAAAGAAAATAAAAGTTACCAATTTGTACCTGGTCTGGTCCCCTCCCAACCCATGCACACAAACATAGATGATTCGACTATCGGTCGACTATGGAAAGATTCGACAATTCTGATTCGAATATGTAAATCCTTACATAATTCGACACCCCTAATAATCGCACAGGCTGACATCGCGATTGCGATTCGATTAATTGTGCAGCACTAATATTTTCGTAAGTCCCACCCACTGATCTGTAATAGGTCTTTAGCGTAAGTGGGTCCCACCCATAGCCCCCACCTTGGAAAAATGAGGAATGAGTGTCTGTAGTCTTTCACCCTCAACAAAGATACAGCAGTTCCTTCTTTCATTGACGCCAAATGACGATTTTACATCGTTGAAAGAATGAAGTGAATCACTGAAATCAGTATTTCTCCCGTCTCAGGGGAAACTGAGGTAATGATGCACGAACATTTAAAAACGTGACTGGGGTTCTAACGATACAAAGCTTAATGCAAATCGGTGTCCCTTTAACTTCGCTAAGTTTTGTGATGCTTGCTATACACCTTGAAGTATGCATGTGTATATAAATTTTTTTTTTATTTCATATATTAGAAATATTAACATCTACGTTAATGACGTTTATCCTTTTTCCATCTCACGTGGCATGACGAGCTAAATTAAAGGTCATTGTGGACCAAGTTTAGGAACCTCTGGTCTAGTGGAACAAATGGTCAGCTTTTACTTTCCATAAAATGGATCCATCCTTGAATAAATATATATATATTTTTTAATCATTATTTAGAAAATTATTTAATGGGACTGTGGTCTGATTAAAATCCAGAAACATTCACCAAAGCATTGTTGTTTTTAAAATCTGAAGTAAGCTCTGCCCACATTAAGCAGTTTATTGCCTGGGTCTATTCGTTTTTACATTGACAATCATTTTAATGATAATTTCACCAAACCTACAAGCCTACCTTGATTTGTAGTACTCACCTAAGCTCTTCCTTTTCAGTGGCACACTCGGACTCTGTGTAAACGTGGGATTTCGACCATGAGCTCAGTCGCTGTACTTACGCAAGAAATCTTTAATGAGCATCGCAGTGGCCTTCTGCCAGAGCAGGTTAAAGGTGAGCAATTCTCCAGGACCATTACGACTCCTTGTTAATGGTTTTCTGGTGGGTTGAAGCAGTCATGTTGTTGCTTATCTTGCTTACCA
The DNA here is from genome assembly GCF_030506205.2 of Paramisgurnus dabryanus. Lineage (NCBI taxonomy): Eukaryota > Metazoa > Chordata > Actinopteri > Cypriniformes > Cobitidae > Paramisgurnus > Paramisgurnus dabryanus. Next base: position 42,206,565 of record NC_133343.1, on the reverse strand, counting down.
ATTTTGTTTCTGTTCATGTTAGCTCCTGGTGCGAGCCCAAGCAGTGCAGAAGAGGAGGACAGTCTCCCCACCTACAAGGATGCCTTTCCACCTCTGCCTGAAAAAGCTTCATCACCAGAGGGAGTGCATGAGGCTGGAAATGCCTGGGCATCTAAGCTCAAACCCCTCAAGTCCTCTGTAATTACCCAGGTACAAGCTAGTTGCACTCACATTTGTTGTCAATGATCTATTGGTGGACCTGACTGAGGCTTGTTTTTTCCTTTTGACTTTGGCCTTTAGGTTTTCCATGTACCTCTGGAAGAGCGCAAGTACAAGGACATGAACCAGTTTGGAGAAGGAGACCAGGCTAAAGTGTGTCTTGACATCATGCACAAGACTGGAGCTCACCTGGAACTCTCCATGGCTAAGGACCAGGGCCTCTCCATAATGGTGTCTGGGAAACATGATGCAGTCATGAAGGCCCGCAAAGAAATTGTGTCCCGACTGCAGACTCAGGTTGGTGGTATGATATTAAACTGGCCTAGATTTTAGATGTATTAATTATTGTGATTAATCTGTACAATTACTGTATAACAGGCTTCAGCTACTGTAGCCATCCCTAAAGAACACCATCGCTATGTCATCGGCAAGAGTGGGGAGAAGCTGCAGGAGCTAGAGCTGAAAACTGCCACCAAGATCCAGATCCCTAGACCAGACGACACCAATAACCACATCAAGATCTCTGGAACCAAGGAAGGCTTAGAGAAGGCCAAGCATGAGATTCTTCTCATCTCTGCTGAACAGGTCAAAGACTTTATTTCAGTGTAACTTTTTGTTCAATTTAGTAGCCTGTTTGAATCTAGTAAGCTTTGTAAACCAAACAGAGTTAAAGGGGTTTTGTAGTAATGTTGATACTAATTTTTTGGGATCATTGCTTTTTAATTGCAAAACTTACTCCAGTAATTTAATGCAGGATAAGCGGGCAGTGGAAAGAATGAACATTGAAAAGGTGTACCATCCTTTCATCACTGGAGCTTACAACAAACTTGTAACGGAATTGATGCAGGAAACAGGAGCCCGCATTAATATCCCTCCACCCAGTGTGAACAAAACTGAGATTGTCATAACTGGGGAGAAAGAGCAGGTGGCCCTGGCCATGGTCAAGATCAAAAAGATTTATGAGGACAAGGTAAGCCGTAATGCAAAACAATGAAAAGGTTCATGGGACTTTTATTGACATTCCTGTTAACCTAACTTTTTAAATTCCAAATTTCTTATTTATTAATTGCATGTAGCTAATCTGTTATTTATAATTAGAATACTTCGAAATCGATTAAACCTTTTCATTTGTGCTGTCATCTTCTTACACACATTCTACCTCTGTTACTTCTGTAACTTCACAGTTACATTAAACACCTCTATGACGGTTAGGGATGCACAATCTTGATTTTTCCTGGCCTGTTTTTATACCGATTTTCTTAACAAGCAAATTGGCTGATTCCTATCAGATTTCCGTTTTTTTTTCTTTTTTTTTTTTTTTTTCTTATCAAGCAACAAACAAGAATGAAAGTATACATAAACAATATGCTTATTTGGTATTTAACAGGCTAAACTTGGTTTGGCTATTGAAAACAATAACTGTAACCATCTAAAATAAACAGCAGTAAATGTGCAGTGGTAGGCTATGTTCAATACGAACATAAGTGGTTAAACGAGACCATGACATGGATGGTTAAGTGAGGGTTGAAGGTCTTGCCTGTTTTGCATCATCAACTTTTGATACCTATTGTGTTCTATCAGGTGATGAACTTAAATGTCTGACCAAGTTTGTTGTGGCAAATGCAGGGCTCTCAGGTTTTATTACAAAGTTTGGAGTGAGATAACATCTGTTAGGGGAGAGGCCCCTCTGCCCCACCAAATTCTCAAGTTTTTGCTAGCAGTTCAATGTTACCTATTATTCATAACTGACCAGCACAAATATAAATTATAACAATTAGTAAGTCTGATAAAAGACATACAAATGTATCCAAATTAAATAAATTGCTCTACATATTAAAAAATACAAATGTATCAAAATTAAACTGAAATCTGTATTAATTACAGTAGGATTGCAGCACTTGCCATCAGCGTGTATTTTAAGCTGTGTTTAAGAGAGATAAGGTTACAAGTTCAGTACTACATGGCAATAATAATGAAATACATCTCTGGTCCTTTCATTGATTTCAGTAAGCCTCTACGTTAGTTTCAGGTAAGCTAAAGCTTCTGATTGCAAAGCAGTTGGAGAGTTTTTTAATAAATCAAGCATAATTTAACACGTATTTAGCTATATTCAAGAAACCTGCGTTATTTACAGCCTTTATCAGATCTTGCTCTTGTAACTTTCACTCTGTGCGTGCACGCGCCGTGCATCCAAGTAATTGACAGCGCGAGGAAAAACCCGAGACAGCTAAACTCGACAGATACTGTAACTTCCCTGCGCCTCGTCCATTAATTGTATATAGCAGGAAAAATTACCAGTCTCTTAGAAATAGAAGGTGTGAGTGTGTTAACTGACTGAAATGCGTGTATCTCCGGGGCGGATCTGCAACGGATCCGTTCCGGAGCTTATTGCTATCATGGGGTGAATGCGTGAGACTTGAAAGCCTTGCGAATGTACTGTTGTTTCTCCGCGATTAACTTGTCCTTTACAGACATTGCAGCTTGCAGTCTTAATGTCCTGCGCACAGATTTCAAAATGCTTTTACACAAAAGACATGTTTGTGAATGATTAAAATGTAGTCTGTGCAGTTCTGGAATAATCGGCCGAAAAAATTAAAAAACCGGCTGCATCCCTAATGACGGTTTTTATTTAAATTGGTAATGCCGGCTTGGATACATCTTTCGAGCTAGAATTGCAGATTTTGGTTTGTGTGACACAATATTTGTATTTCTTTACCCATTTACATGCTTTCCATAGTCTGTTGATCTCATTAAGGAAATAGTTCACCGAAAAATTACTCTGATAGATTTGACTTATTTTTTTTCAGCTGAACACAGTCAAAGTGTTTTTTTTATTCTGACAGTTTATTATTAGCGTTTTCCCATTGCTTTTCCATTGAGTTTAGAACCACTTCAAAGTGGAAGGGTTTGTAGACTATTTCAGCAGTAACAGTGCTCAAAATTAACTTTTTTATTTGGTAGCACTGGTGCTCCCAACTTTAAAGAGTTAGGAGCACCAGGAAAAATTTAGGCGCATCCATCCAAAAATTAAAAAGCACCACAACTACAATGTATATGTTAATAGATTTATTTTATTAAAAATAAAACACCACCACCGAGCTTTACACATCCTATGGCCAGCATTTAACATTTGGTCTTCTATTTTATTTAAATTTTTTTGCTGCATAGATTCCTAAATTAATACCCAAATGCTGTTGAAATAGTATAGCATTAATAATTTAACAATTACAGGTAAAATGAATAAGATTACAATAGAAAATCTAGCAAACACGTAAAACACTGTTTATTTGGGACATTACAAAAGCGACATTAATATAGAAGGCTAATATATATTGGTATTGATAACTGCATTACCAGGATGCTATTACTACTAAATAGGCAATGTTTTAAAAAATACTATAAAAACATACCATCAACATTGTCGTGTTCCACATCAACATGGACCACAAGGATGTTTGTCGGATGTCCAATAACCAGCGCATGCGCACATACACTATCAAACACTCTTTGACAGGTCGGTGCCTCCATCAATAATGAACACAATTGTCATGACACTTCTTTTGTTTTTGGCACTTTCAATTCAATTCAATTTTATTTATATAGCGCTTTTCACAAGTGTTAATTGTTGCAAAGCAGCTTTACATGAGAAGATGTAGAGGAGAACACAGCAAGTTCGTCATGTTTAAGCAAATTCTGGCGCTTAAAATGTTTTGATTCCGCCACCAACGCCGTTTTACAGTATTTACAGTAAACCCAGTAAGTTACACCGAGCCATTTTCATAGCGGAGACACTCGAAATCTATAAGCCACTCTCTCCGAAAGGTTTAACGTCAAGTCTTATTTTCCGGTGGTGGAGTCGCATTAGAATCCGGATCGTCGTCATTAATTACATTAGTAACATTGGCTGTAGTCGGCTCGTTCTCGTTATGCTCGCGGTTCGCGTACCAACGTAGCACGGCAACAAGGAATGACTGACGCTCATATTAGCCAATCTGCGGTCTTCATTAAACGTAAGAACTTAATGGTGAAATTTGATTGGTTATGTAACGTTAGAGAGAACACTGAACCTGGGACAGCAGCACGCAGCATCACAATCTAAATCAAGTCGCACAACAAAAACAAACAAAAACAACAAAATGGGCAGTCGCACACATGCTCCCAAATATATTTTAAGGTTGCACAGATTAAATTTCGGTCGCATATGCGACCAAAATAGACGCAATTTCGAGCCCTGAGTAACAACAGAAACAAAAGGCTTTTGTGAAACACGCATAACTTCCAGTAAACTCCGCAATTTAGATTTTACATGAGCAGTTTAAAGAACATAAGGAAACCTTATGATTTTAGATGAAAGAATAAAAAAGTTACAGCAAAAAAGCTGTTCTCATTCAGTGAAATCTCTCCATTAACAGTTTGTCAAAACGCGTCATAAAATGTTTCAGTGATGTTTAGGAGTCAAAAGAGCCCACCCCCATGTCTCTTTGATATTCTGATGCAGAGAAAAAGCTCTTGCAAAACGGTTGCTAGGATACTCATTGGTTGGTAGGAATGAATTAGTATCCACCAAAGGTTTTTAGCAAAAATAGCCATTCACTAGGTGGCGCTATGACAATCGTGCATGCAACCTCAGGTCATGACTGTGTTACATCAAGCTAATTTCATGACTATACACTTTAGTTTAAAGAAGAAACAGTTGTATGACCATAGGGCTTGCTTAATATCAAAGGTTTTGTTCAATTATGAGGCCAACTAGGTGGTGCAACAATACCTGTTTTTTTTTTGTGTGTGGCCTCAGACTCTGCTCATACATCAGCGTATTAAATCTGGTGTAAAAATCACATTTCGTTGCGGAGTTATAACCATTTATGTGTATAAAACACAAAATTTAAAGTTTTTTTTTCAATTTTCTGCCGTTTTTGATGGAAATTGTAATAAAAAAGCTATTAGAGTTTTTTGGTCAGAAGGTAATGTATTGTTCTTCCTATGGTGTTTGAGTCGATCGGAATAACGATCATGGAGATTCGCGCGTGTTTTTTAAGTGCTATTTTGCTGCGCAGGCTAAGCGCTAGTTTGATGCACAGGGCTAAGCGTTCCTTGCATGTTCAGTATCGTTGGACTCGGCGACTTTTCAGAACTCCAAGGAAACAAGTCCCGTGAAAATACATTGGCCGCAGCAAAAGTTATAGGCGTATAAAACATTCCTCTGACCACTAGGTGGCGCTGCAACGAAACTGTGCATGCACCCTCAGATCCTGACTGGCATCACAAGTACCAAGTGTTGTGTCAATAGGCTTAAGTTTGGCGAAGATAAAGCCTCAAATCTGTTTTTTAGCGCTTTACGTAAAATTTGTTGACGTGGTTTACGGAAACAGATTGGCGAATCAACATGAATTCCATAACTTTTTGCCTTGAGTGTCTGTAGATGCTACATACGGTTTTTGATGGCAATCGGGCTAAAGCTCTAGGACGAGTTCGCAAAAGTAGGTTTTATGAATAATTCAAAATGGTGGAAAAAATTTCTTGACGAAAAATTATGTCATAGGGTTCAATCAAATCGTATTGAGCCAAGGAATCAGAGGAATTGCTTTATCACAGGTTTTGTTCAATTATGAGGCCACCTGGTGGTGCAAGAATACAATTTTACAATTTTTTAATGCTTTGTAGGATAAAAACTTCTTTGGTAGACCTGATAAATAATTTAATCATCATAAAGTCAACATAGTAAACTTTTTTTTTATTTAGACTGTTATTTAGGGCAAGTCTTTCTTAACACTCTTAAAGCACATTTAAATTCTAATTTCTGAGGTGCTGTGAGTGATGGATTGTGCTGACAGTGACGACTTGTCTTGGACAGATCTGTTCTTTCAACCGTTCATTCAAATGAATCTGTTCATAGGAGTCAGTTCGGGAATCGGAACATCGTTGTTACTGTAACAACACTGACTTCAACCTTTCTCTCCCAGACAGTCTGTTCTTTGCTGCTGACGCAGCTATGCTGCGAGTGAGACAAGAGCTGGCTGTTCAGGTGGTGACCAGTGCGGCTCGCAGAGCAGTTTCTCTCGGTGGTTTGATGTCAGACTTAACTCCTTCAATTCAATTCAATTTTATTTATATAGTGCTTTTCACAATTGTTAATTGTTGCAAAGTGCTTTACATGAGTAGATGTGGAGTAGAACACTGAAAATCAATACATAGTATAAGAAGTAGAATATAGCGGCTAAGGATAAACCGTGTAAGCGAGCGTATTAATAATGTAATGTATACAGTAAAGTGCTAAGTTAAGCCAAAGTAGGCTGACTCTCCCTGGGACTAAAAAAACCCCTAGGAGAAAACCCAATGGGAAAAAATCCTAGAAGGACAAAAAACCCTAGGGAGAAATTAAGATATATATCCCTATCCCTACAGTGTCATATATATATGTAGGGACACTGTAGGGATAGGAAGCGGGTAAGCGGATTAAACTGGTTCAGCCGGTGGTCGTTGGTCGCGCATGGGCTGGGCATCACGTTAAAGGACAGCCAGTAGATCAGTGGTGCGATGACCTTCACAGCAACAGGAACTGGGTCTGTTTGTCTCATTGTCCTCGGGGTCGAGGACGAGACAGGGAGACAAAAAGAGAATTCTTTTAGCGTAGGGGCCGTTCGCATGTAATGCAAGTGTCATACATTATAGTGGTTTAATTCAGCTCGGTTCCAGACAGGCTAACTATTGCGGCAAGAGTAAATTACCCATATGAGGTATGTGAGTGCTTTGTTCTAGACAAAATAACTACTGTGGGAAAAGTACATTTACTGGACATTCTATGTGATTGCTTTGTTAAAGAAGAATATCTTAAGTTTAGATTTAAATTGCTCGACTGTGTCTGATACTCGAACATTATTTGGTAAATCATTCCAGAGATTAGGGGCCAAGTAGGAAAAGGATCTACCACCTTTAGACACTTTTGATATTCTAGGGATAATTAAGTAACCAATTAAGTAAGATAATTAAGTAACTCATCTATGCATAAAGTCTGCCGTGAGGCCCGTGGTATTGCCGTTTATTAAAAGGGCAGAAAAAACCGGGGTATATACAGGGCTAAACACAAAAAAATTCTACTGGCCCATTCGGGCCAGTGGTTCAGGTTTTCACTTGCCCTGCCAAAATTTTTACTGGCCCCAACAAAAAATATTTTTGTCACATATTAATAATAATAATTCAAAAGACACATTTTATTCATCATTAGCCTGTCAGGGCTATGGTCTCAGATATTTCAGCATAAAAACTGCACAAAAGATAATTCATAAATGAAATCTTGTTGCAAGAAGGTTAATTAACCAATATTACTTTTTTTTTTTTAAGTTGCCAGCCAGCGCCCGCATTTTTTATGATTTTCACAGAAGTTTAATGCTGATCCCTCTGCTTTCAAACAAAATACAGTTTCATCCCATTTTCATTTTTATTCATCACCTCTCAAATATTGGAGGGTTTTAAGGATGGTTGTTAGAGATCAGATAATATCAGTGAATGCTCCAGTGTTTTATAATTTGGGTAAGCCCGCCACCTAGTGGGTAATAGCGGAAATATAGATTGCCTTAAAGCTCCCGTTCTGTCTGTGATTTTGAAGCTTTGATTGTGTTTATAGTGGGCAATTTAACATGTGTTCATGTTTCACGTTTAAAAAAACGCGATATTTTCCACACAATTTACTTAACTGTATAGCGCTGTTTTCACTGTCCTCAAAACAGGCTGATGTCTTCTTCTTTGAAATACATTCTTATTGTGTAGTTTGTTTAGTGTGCTGTGATTCGATAGCAGCTTAGCTTAGCAGAGGCGTTTGAGCCACTGAACTGTTTACTGACGTCATTAAAGCAGGAAATAGAGGGCTGTAGTCCAAACCGGCCGTTCGTTGTAGGCTTTTAAAGAGGAATTCTATTGAAGAAAATATATCGCCTGTCAGTGAACTTTGAGCTTTATCATTTTACAGGTATTATTTATGCTATTATAGCAACATTACACACTATCTAGGGTTTAAAAAATGGTATCAGGAAGAACGTGACCTTTAAACTCATCATTGGTGGGGAAAGAGTTAACTATAAGTAAAGACGTTAAACCAAATATTTCTTACCTCCGACATGCAATATCTGTGTGGTAGAGATCTCACATGAATTCTGTTTTTAGTTTTTTTTAAGCAAGTCAATACACTGTTCGAATGACACAATGGCTGTTCATTCTTGATGACCTGATATGCTGTGTTGATATGTCTCTCAATGCGCTGGAAATTCTACTCATTCATACGTCTCACCATTAAGTTCAGTGGACCAGATGAAGCGTTATCATACTTTTCTCATGGGCTTTGACGTTTTGTTTGCAGTAGTTGCTGGTCCTAATGATAAAGGATCCAGACTTGTCTGCTATACCTGGAAATTGACGGAGAACCGGTCTTAACATTGCATCGTTTCTTTCGTTGTGTTTTATTTAAGTAAATATATGCTTCCGATATGCTAAAAAAAGTTTACGTTTGGCCTTATAATCGAAGGCGCCGGTGCCTCCGCCATCTACCAGCTGAGTTTCACACAAAACACGAAACAATCACCATAACAACCAATAAGGTAAGAGAAACTTTATGCTATCGCTAAGAAGTTTACGTTCGCGCCGCTGAAAATGCGTCTCGATGGTAACATTGCGTAAGAGTACATATATTGACAGAAAATATATTTTAGTGACTGAGGGTGAAGCACTGGCCCGATCGAGCAAGTGACATACGATTTACTGGCCCGAGCTTCTCTCACACTGGCCACGGGCGACCGGGCAGTCTCTTATGTCGAGCCCTGATATAAGAAATGTACCAATATTCAGCGCACTGATATAGGACGGGACTGAATAAAGGGAGGTGTTCGGGCCTCAGCATATTATCAAACAAATTTGTTCTGCCTCTGATTCCGTCTAAGCCAGAGAGAAATGACAGTGCAAACAAACATTGTGAGCTCTACCGGAGTGAGACAGACCCAGGCCGGGTTAGGCTCTTATAATAAGTGTTCTTAGTGCTCCAATAGCGGCGTGTTCACCCTATCGAGCAGACGAATGAGATCGCGCCACTCCAGGAGGGGAGGAGCGTGAAGCTCTGTGATCGCTGAACACTAGATGGCTGCACTAGAGGCAAGAAGCCCGTAAGACCGCGTGCTAACTCTAAGCGACTGAAAGAAACCTCGCCGCTGAGGATGGAGGAGGGAGGGACTCCACCCACGAGCATAGAGCAAGAGTGGCTGCGTTATGACAGAGAACAGGGGCCAGACCCGCCCATGTTTGCTTGTCCTATTCATCTTAGTTCCACGACTCCGCTGCTTGTTCATCTCAACGAGAGAGGAACAGCAGAGGGGAGCATGTAACACAGATAGAACAGCCATGCATCGTATGAGCGGTCTCCACCCGGCGATGCACTCGGAGGGAATTCATAGGAGCGTGTCAGCTCACTGAGCCACTGAAAGAGATCTCGCTGCTGAGTGTGAGGAGCGAGGGACTCTGTGAGTGTAAAGCATGAACGGTTGCGTTGTGACAGAACACAGGGGGGATCAGCCCATGTGTGCTTGTCTATGCATCTATCTTAGTCTCATGGTTCGCCGTTTGCTTGTCTCAGCGAGAGAGGAAAAGCAGGGGGAGCACATAAAACAGATAGAACAACCGTTCATATGAGAGCAGTCTCGGCGTGGGAGGTCCCAGACCGGTGACGCGCTTGGAGGAAATTCATAGGGGCAGAGAGGCTCACTTGAGCCGCTGTGCTGGACATTATTACAACAACGCCTTAGCTAATAGCTTTATATAAAAAATATTGATCTTACCGGACGGCCGCAGGGGAGACCTCTTAAGGCATGTGTCCGCTGCACAGGGCTAGTACCATGGCAAGCAAAAGCTATCTTTGGTTCTCAGCCGGAAAGCGGCAGGGGAAGACACTAGACCTGGATTCCGCTATCTTCGGTTCTCAGCCGGAAAGCAGAAGGGGAAGACTCTAGGCCTGGATTCCACTCGAAGGAGAGTAAGGCTGCTGCTTCGGAGCAGCGAGAGGTTCGCGCTGAAGGAGAATGCGAATGAGTTCATGGCGCTCTTTTAGGACTATTATAGGGCATAGTCCCGCCCTTTTCGCGGGCTCGGACGCCATAGGTCTGTAAATTTTACAGACGTTAACCAATAGGCTTCAATCACGAAGTAAACAGGATTTCCCCCCCATAGCGTCAGCAACTGACGCAATGCAAAGTGAACCGTATTGAAAGGGAACATTTCCTCACTAGATATGATTTTGTCTTCCGACCTTTCGCCATCGTGTCAGTTTTGTTTTGTGGAATATGCGCTAGGGATTAAATTATCCGAATCTTTATCTTTATTGATAATCATGGAACACTAAGTCTCTGAAAAATAATGTGAGTGGTGCCTGTTGTGGCAAATCTCGGGACACAATCTGTTACAACAAGGTAAATGAGTCAAAAGAGCCCACCCTATGTCTCTACGATGTTCTGAGGTAGAGAAAAAGCTCTTGCAAAATGGTTGCTAGGATATTCTTAATTGATGCTAGGTGTGAATTGACATCCACCAATGATAATTGTTCAAGCCATGAAAGGAAAAATCCATGATGACTCAAGTTTCATGAAAAATCACATTTTGTTGCGGAGTTATGACCATTTATGTGTAAAAAAAACACAAAACTTGAAGGTAATTTTTTGTTTTTTGCAATTTACGGCCATTTCTGATGGAAATTTTAATATAACGCCAATAAAGTTTTTTGTTCAGAAGGTAATGTAATGTTCTTCTTATGGTGTTTTTGAGTTGATCAGAATGAAGCTCACAGAGATATTCTCACATGTTTTTTGTGTATTTTTTGGGGTGCGCAGGGCTAACCGTAAGGCGAATTCTAGCATGTTTGGTATCGTTGGACCCGGCAACTATTCAGGACTCCAAGGAAATGAGTGACATTAAAATAGTTTGACCGCATCCAAAGTTATAGGGGTGTAATACATTTGTCTGATCACTAGGTGAAACTGCACATGCCCCTTTAGGTCCTGACTGCCATCACATGTACCAAGTGTTGTGTCAATATGCATAACTTTGGCAAAGAAACAGCCTCAAATCTGTTTTTTTTTGTGCTCTACGTAAAATTCGTTAACGTGGTATACGGAAACTGATAAGCGAATGGTTATCAATTCCATAACTTTTTGCCCTGAGTGTCCCTAGATGCTACATACTGATTTTCATGGCAATCGGGCAAAAGTTCTAGGACGTGTTTCCAAAAGTAGGTTTTTCGAATAATTTAAAATGTCCGAAAAATTTTCATTACCGAAAATGACCTCATAGGGTCAACTCGAATAGTCTTGGGCTAAGGAATCAGGGAGAATAAGAATTGTTTCTAGGACATACCGCTCAAAAGTTATAAGCAAAAACGTAAGTGCACATTTGGACTGTTGGTGGTGTTAGCGGGTTTGATATAAAGGCTCCAAATTTGCTGCGAAAACTTTTTAGAAATTAGCTCTATCAGTGTGCAAAATTTCATAACTTTCCTAGGTACACTTCTATGGGCTGCCATAGACCGCAATGGCGGAAGAATAATAATAAATATAGCTGCAAGCAGCAATTACCGGGGTCAAGCCAAATAGGGCACAGAAGGAAATTAAGGGGAGTTTGGATGACCAGATTAAAGAAACTAGGAAAACCCCTTGATTTCAGACGAAAGAATAGAAATGATCAGCAAAATGGCTATGTTCTCCTTTTGTGAAATCTCTCCCTCTCTTCTCGAGAAGGAAATGTGAGTGGTGCTTGCAGTGGCCATCAAATAGCAGTAATCCATGATCGCCATCTTTCCTTATCTTTAGAAAACCAAAACATTTGTTATTTTCGAGGTATTTGCTGCAGAGTTCAGATTAGCAACTAATCAGACCATTAAACAAACAGAGATATAGGCATGTTATATTTGTGCTGCCTACTGCTGTGACGTTATACAAAAAGTGGGAGTGAGCAACAGAGGGAGCATTGTTGGAATGCAGTGTCTTACAAACATTCATTTATTTGGCAGTACACACAATCAAAATTGACCACTACAAATAGCTGTTTGCACATTGCATTTATCACTATCTCTTTCTCACATGTTAATTTCTGTACAAACACCCCGCTCCGCTGCCTCCATTTAAGTTACAATAATGCCGTGCATACATGCGGAAGTGAGTCCACAATCTACAAGCCTGGATAACACTGATATATGGTGTTCCTTATTTTCAGCTTGTGAATGTTTTTCCATGTTAAAAGCCGATTTGCCGATAACGTAATATTATTTTGAAATGCGCTATTTTGTCTCTGACACAGCCATTGATTTAGTGAGTGCCGTTGGAACTCGGAACCCTATTCAGTTGCCTACCGCCCATCTGATTTGTTAGGAGTCACAAGTCCGGCCAATCAGCGCAGGAGGTTGAAGACCCCACCGAAAGCACTTGCTAACTCGAGCTGCTTTCGGTTATCATATATATATCGGTTCAAAATATCGGTTATTGGTCTACTTGATCAGTAATCATCGGTATCGACATCAGCTCTGAAAAACACATATTTGTCGACCTCTAGTTCTAATATGTCCTGTATCATCTAATACAGTGGTTCTCAATTCCAGTCCTTATGGACCCCCCTTTCAGAATGTTTTAGATGTCTCCTTGATTTCACTTATCAGGCTCCTTTATTAACACACTAACAAGCTTATGAACTGAATCAAGTGTTTTTATATATGGAGACATCTAAAATGTTCTGGGAGGGGGGGGCCTGAGGACTGGAATTGAGATCCACTGATCTAATATATTCAAATATCTTAATTTCCCTTTGGCTCAAAAATGATAGCTCTGAATAGGAGCTGCAAAAGGCCCATTTTTAGAAAAAGACCAACTATAGATCAAATGTAGAGAGAAGGCTAAGGATCTGAAGTGTTTGTTTAAGAAATAAAAATGATAGTATGAAATATATATTTATAACTTTATTTTATTATGTACATGATTCTTACTGATAATAGGAAATATCTGACCACTATGCAATGTCTATGATTCAGTGGGTGTCAGCTAATGAAGCTATGCTTCGTCTGTGTCATTCTGTGGGTCAATGTTAAATCATGACTGTGCTTCACCTGTGTCATTCTGTGGGTCAGGTTAAATGCACATGCCTATCAGAGACTGCAGGCAGGGGTAACTTCTGTCCCTCAGTAATTATACAGTTTTTAATACTATATATATATTTTCTTTATGTATTCTATTAAAGAGACTCAGAAACAATAATATATGATCACTAGAGTGGTCCTTATGTTTTAACTTTTAAAAGTTCATGCTCTCACCCCACTTATATGTTTGAAAAAATTGGGCACAATTTTTTCAATATTAATTAATATTTAGAGGTTGCTCAAAACCTTTTGAAGTTTAACACATTCGCATATTATGTGATACTTTCTGCTAGCATGTATAATTGTTTAATAATATATACTTATGGCAGCAATGGACTTATTTGACCATGCGCCATGCAATTAAAACTTTTGTTGTAAAAAGCACAATATACACTGAGACAATGGCTGAAGCAACACGAAGCAAGTCAGCTATATGGCAGGGCTCTAGACTAACTTTTTTTATTTATTTATTTCATACCCGCATTTTACATAAAGACTGCGACCTGCCGCACCGCAAATTGTGAAGTAGAAACCTTTAAAGGAGTCATATTATAAGCTAAAAAGCACATTACTTTGTGTATTTGGTGTAATACAATGTGTTCGTGTGGTTTATGGTTAAAAAAAATCTTTATTTTCCACATACCATAAATTTTTTTAGCACCTCTAAGTCCCGCCCATCTGAAACAGGTCGTTTGGTACAAAGCTCATCGTTGTGAGAAAGCGCAGTGTCAACGGGTGTGAACTGATTGGCCAGCTATCCAGTGCGTTGTGATCGAATACCTCAGTAGCGTAATCGAAAATATGATGCTCCTTGCCAAGTTTTGGAAGATGAGCTCCCAAAACAACAAAGAAAGCCACAAGATACTATCATATTTACTACTACCTTATCAACATGAGCCTGAATCTGACCCAGAAAACACAGATGGCTAAGCTAATCAATCAATTTTACCAGCGCGATGTGAGCAGAACGTAACGATGGTAAGGTAAGGATACTAAAACATAAACCATGTTTGCATTTGTGACCGTAGAAAAAACAAACAAGCACTAATCTGCACTTCTCAAATCTCGTTTTTTTTTATCATCATTAGGAAATGCATTAAAACACAGGCGGGTCTCTACTCAAAACTCGTCTTTGAATCGTCAGTGAGGAAATTTATTAAATATTAAACATCAGCTACTTACAGGATGTCAGTGTAGTTGCAAAGTTACAATTGCTCCACTTTTTAGACGCAGCCTTTGTGTACATCCAGTGGTTGTACTCCGCGATGTTTAGAAATTAATCCTCCTTAAAATGTGCAGCACACAATCGAACATTCGGACTGTACTGTACTGAAACAGTGTTGTAAATAAAACCTAACCACTGGTTTTTTAATGTTTACTCTGTTGGAATGCCAACCAAAGTAGTTTTGCAACGAAACACAGCGTATGCTCGACATGCAGAAACAACAATACTACAGCGTGATTGAAAGTTACACCCTCTATCTTTGCGTATATGAGGGCGGTGTTATGAAAATGCTCGAACCAGTATGACGTCTAACTGCATGGGCGTGTTAAACGAGCCGTTTTAGGTGGGCGTGGATGAGTCTACGTTTTTTATCCATTTTATTTTGATGAAGATGACACAAATCGAACACACCTAATATCTCTTTGGATTTGAAACTTACATTTTTGCAACTTTACAGCTGTTTTATGTGCACAGACATCATTAAACACTCTAAAAACAAAGGAAAACATGCAATCTGACAATATGACTCCTTTAAAGATCTTCATGCAGAACATTGACAGAAATAAGAACAGGACCATGACTGGACAAATATATTAACATTTAATGTGAAACATTGTGATAGTCGGCAGATTGACAGCTAAGCGGTCAGCAGTGTTTGAACACTCATAAGCGCTGCGCTTATATTTATACCTTATAAATTGATGATATGATTGCAGTGATTTCAACGGGATGTCCAAAAAAAACTCAAGTAGAATGTTAAATGTTTAAAGTATAATGTCTCTTTCTCGCTGCCCTGCGTAAACCTGCGCCGGTGATGGCATGAAACGCGTGTAGAGTTTGCATAAAATTTTTTTTTTGTGCTGCATCGGATTTGGAGCGCGTCACACAAAAAATAAACTCATATAGGCTATCGGCTACTTTTGAATTCATTTTGTTAATTTGCTAATATTTAAGTGAAACACATTTCATGTAGGCTTATTTATTTTATTATTTTTTCACCAAAGAAAGACGTAATCATCATGTTCTAATCATTTTAATGCTTTTTGCGCATAAACTAAAGCCTTGGGGGAATTATTTATAAATGAATCAACAACGCAAATAAAGGAATTAACTTATTTCTCTATTTAAGACAGTCTGGCAGGGCGTTAATAGCGATACAGCAAACACCGAAAAGTTTATAGGATTAGATTTGGAAGTAAGATGATGAAAAAACAGCGGTTTCGGACTCCTGACATTTTTCTATAAATTGTGCGCATGCGACATTGCAATTCGGGGTTACATTCAAACAATTTTCTTCAAAAGATTATGCTCTGGCTCTGACTCGATTGTAAGAGGCTCATTACCTAATTCCGTCTTCAGGTTCGGACCAGGGCTGATGTGACGGGAGGTTGATGTCACAGCAATTGTTATGATCTTCGGACGGATCATCAGGCATTAACTTAACATTCTTAATGAAAAAGTTGTCAATCGTTCTTTTCCTCTTCTCTTATCATCCTCGGCTACATCCACTCTGTTTATTTGACGGACCAAGGCTACTCCTCTCTCTCGCTCTCTCTCGCGCTCTCTCCTCTCTCTCTCTCTCTCTCTCTCTCTCTCTCTCTCTCTCTCTCTCTCTCTCTCTCTCTCTCTCTCTCTCTCTCTCTCTCTCTCTCTCTCTCTCTTTCGTGCGCATGTGTTGGCGTTTGCTGGGTGAGTGTGAGGAGCGTGTGGCTGAGAGTTCTTTTATGAGAGTGATTTTCCTTTCTTTTTCCAGAGAATACATGGTTAAGAAAGCGATTTGTTAAAGATTTGGCGATTGCGTGGCAGAATGGCGTCTCTTGAAGAGACGCCGCCACTTTCACTCCGTAATGGTTTCAGGTGTGTTCCTGAGGATAATGCCAAAGTGGTGGATGTGTTAATTTCAGTCGGGGATCAGATCGGTCACGAGAATATTGTGTCTGCATCACGCATGAATCAGGCTGTAGTTGTTTTTTTGAAGGAACAGAATTTGGTTAATCGTTTAATAGTGACTGGCCTTACTGTTAAAGATGCTTTTGTGCAGCTTTCTCCGCTGTATACATCAACAACGAAAGTAACGATATCAAATATACCGCCATTCATATCCATTGACATTTTACAACGTGAGTTGGCGCATTTTGGATAAGTTGTCAGTCCCTTTAAAACTGTTGCGCTTGGATGTAAACATCCGGCTTTGAAGCATGTTGCGTCTTTTAGACGGTATGTTTACATGGCACTGGAATCTCCTGAGAATACACTGAATATTAACTTTCGTGTGGAACATGAGGGACAATTATATATGGTGTATGCATCTACTGGGAGTATAAGATGTTTCGAGTGTGGAGACGTTGGAGACAAGCGTCTTACGTGTCCACATAAGAAAACAGATGCAGAAAACGCGGCAGGATCAGACGATGAGGTTGCACTCGCAAACAATACCGCTGATCGGGTTGATACGGCGCAAGATGAGGTTGTTCCCATTGTTGAGGTGAGTAACGTTAATGTTAATTCAGATGCTGTGTTACCTGCTGTTAACACTGAAAATGATGATGCTGTAGTTAATGTGGCCCCAAAGAGTTGTCTGGCCGATTCACTTTATGAGGATCATGCTGAAGTAGCAGCTAGTAGCAGTGGTACGACGAAACAGTTGGAAAGTGCAAATGATGGAATTGAAGAAAACTTATATTCTGGTGTTCTGAATAATGAGGAAATGGATGATGAGGATGAACAGTCTGATGATACAGCTTCACAAGTTTCTATGTGTGAAAATGATGGGGTATTTAATGCATCTCAGGCCGCTTTTTCAGGAGGCTTCAGTAAAGAATCTTTGTATAGTCTGGATCAAATCAATAGTTTTCTGGATGAAACTTATGGCAAACAAATTAACATAAATGATTTCTTTCCTGATATAGACAAATTTGTACAATCTGTTATTTTTTATCAGAGGACAGTTGGAGTTGAGGAACTTAGTGAGAAGAAGCGTTTTCGATTGAAAAAGCATCTTACTAGCATAAGAAAAAGTAAAGCAATGATTAGGAAAAAGAACAACCCAAAAAATCGCAAATAATCATGTATTACACTCTGTCTTTTCTTTGCTTTTCTATCATGCTTACTTTTTTGTTTCCCACCTTAATTTTCTTTATGGAGGTTTTGAAGATAGGCTCTTTAAATATTAATGGTGGGAGGGATAGTGTAAAGCGTGCTATAGTCCATGAAACAATTGAACAAAAAAAGCTTGACATTGTATTTCTACAAGAAACCCATAAGGGGTTTTCACACTGCGCTTAACCCTGGGTTATCTTCATTCTAAACCCCGCTTTTAACCCTGGGTTAAGGAGCGTTTCACACCTGTAATTTGAAAGCGGTGTTAGCACCGCTTTTTACCCAGGGTTATGAAACCCTGCTCCGGAGCAGGGTTAGCACCGCATTTGTGGTGTTAACCCCGCATTGCGGTGCCAAACACATGCAGTGTGAAACGAAGCAGGGTTAGAATGTTATGACCCTAATTTAACACAGCTGAAGTAGCTAATCAAGGTGTTCAGGGTTGCTTGATAATTACAGACAGGTGTGTTGGAGCTGGGTTGGAGACTCCTGACCCAGGGTTTAGAAATGCACAGTGTGAAACGTCAAATTATGAATACCCAGGGTTATCTCTTAACCCCTGGTTAAGTTTGAACAGTGTGAAACATGAAAAAAATAACCCAGGATTCCGTTAACCCTGGTTTTAGAATAACCCAGGGTTAACAATTTCAGGTGTGAAAAGCCAAATAGTGACTTGATGAATGAGACTGAGTGGAATTTATGGTGGAAAGGACATAGAATACTAAGTCATGGTACAAATTTAAGTAGAGGGGTGGGGATTTTCTTCTCTTCAACCATAAGGGTGGATATTATAAGTACAGAGGAACCAGTAAAGGGTCGAATGTTGATTGTTAAAGCTAAAATTCAAGAAACGCTTGTTTTCCTGATAAATATTTATGCACCAACAGTGGGACAAGAACGCCTTAATTTTTTTAATATATTAAATGAGAGTCTTAAAAAGTGTTTTAATGAAGGATGGATTGTTATTGGTGGAGATTGGAACTGTACTATAAACTTTACAATAGACCGTAATACTGAGGAACCTCATATACAGTCTTCAAGTGCATTATCAAAAATTATGAAAGACTTTCAGTTATTAGAAATGTGGAGAATTAAACACCCTAATGATAGACAGTATACATGGATTAAAGCTTTTAACAATCGAGTTAGTGCTGCCGATTCGATCGGTTTTATGTGTCAGATTATTGTAATAATAGAGTCATTGGCCCTCATTTATCAAAAGTGCGTACACCAAATTTCCAGCGTACACCTTGCGTACACCCAAAACCACGGTGACTTTGAGATTTATCAATATGGACGTTGGCGTACGGCACGCTCAAATCCTACGCCAGCTCAGGAGGTGGTGTACGCACATTTTGAGTTAGTGCAGAAATGCGCAAAAACTTCCTAACACCACAAAACGTACTGACAAACTAAAATATATGATATATTATGACCCACTGCAAAAAACATAGTAATTATAAACTTCAGTGTTTATTTTTATGCAACAATGTTCAATGTTTAATTTGTGAGACTTTACCAAAGCATTTGATTTGTAGGCATATGTATTCCTTCAGTTGAGAGCCTGTGCGCTTTACCTGATGTTTCAGAGCGAGCATGTGAACGGAGCTTAGTGGGAGCGGAGCGTTGATCGAGCGGTGCGGTAATATTACCATCAAAGCGCCTTTCCGAAAATTCCGCTCCCTCAGCACCGCTCGTTGAACCCAGAACGCCCTTTGATAATTTGCTAGTTCGAGAATCTGTAAAAACGTCTAGCAATAAGTTATGGAATTCAAGCCTTATACATAAATGTGAAGTAAAAATCAAAGTTAAGATTGAGCAGGAAGAAAAAATTGAAAGGGACTGCGGAGAGACTGTAAAGAGTTAGCAAATATTCTTCCTGGAATCTGAAGCGGCACATTGCAAGAAAGCACAAGGATGTGCTACGAAAACATGGTAATGCAATAAAAGGTAGGCTAGTTACGTACCATTCGATGATAAATAAATACAGATGAGGTAAGGTAAAATGCTTGTGTTGAATGGAGCCGTAAATCCGATCATGATGACATGCGGACAAAATTATGGCCAAGAATATTTTTTATGCTATGGACACTTCTTTTTCTTATTTAGTCTAAAGTATGGCCATAAATTTAGAATTTGTTCCCAATATTCAACAGTTTGTTCCTTGGAATTAATTATTATAATATTTAGAATATTTCGTAATTACTATTACAATTATTATTACTTCAAATTATGAATTAGCTTAGCTAAAACATGTGGATGTCGTGGAAACAAATTGTTAATTTGAATTATATCCGGAGCTCCGTATCAAACTGGATCTAAGATACAGCTAACAAACAACTGTATGTAAATACAGAACATCACACTACAAAAGTTACTACATCATTTTAAAATATTATATAAAAAAAATTAACTGAACCATTAAGCAGACATAGAATTTAGATGTAGGCAACAGTAAATAATAATAATAATAATAAATAATTATTCTTCTAAATATCAATTAATAATAAAAATAATAATAAGAATATTACAAATTGTCATCCAATTATTAATGTGTCTTTAATCCCACTCTTTAAACTGCCAAATAAAACAATTTTGTTTCTTTTCACTTCCCCGGATTCTCTTCTTTGCCGTCTTTCGTGTGTCAATGGCGTAAAATGAGGGCGTGGGGGAGGCGGAGACTTGAATTTATATGGGCTTGTTATTCTAATGACGCTCGTTTTCGGCCGCGGCATTTATGAAGGGCAGATATTGCGTACACCTGAATATCAACGGTACGCACAGTTTCATAAATCAGGCGGTGAGAGGAGTGTAAGCATAATCTTACGCCAACATATACGCCCGTTTCTACGCAAGAATGATAAATGAGGGCCATTGAATGTTGCATTTGTCCTGTAGGTTTTTCTGATCACCATTTAATTATTATGACGATGACCATGTCAAATGCACCTAGAAAATCGGTTTACTGGCATTTTAATGTTAAATTGCTGCAAGTGCTGCTTTTTGTGAGAATTTTGTTGTCTTTTGGGAAAATTGGAAAAAGAACAAACATTCTTTTGAAAACTTGAAACAGTGGTGGGATGTAGGCAAGACTCAAATAAAAATCTTTTGCCGCAGTATACAGCCAACTGTAGTAGTAGAATAAAGAATGTGATTGAATCACTTGAAAAGCAAATTAATTTAATGGAATTGCAGTTGGTTGATGCACATAATTCTGTATTGTACAATGAACTACAAAAGAAAAAGAGAGAGCTAAGTCTGGTATTAAACGAGAAAGTAAAGGGAGCTTTGATAAGGTCCTGTTTCATGACTTTAGCAGAAATGGATGCCCCTACTTCTTTCTTTTTCAATCTGGAATATAAGGCGGCTCAACAAAAACAAATGCCGTGTCTTAAACTTCCTGATGGGAGGATAACGTTTAAGAAGGAAGAAATGAGAACCCATGCTGTAAGTTTTTATTCAAGTCTTTATGCTGCTGAAAACTGTGAAAATGATGATACTATGGCACAGCTTTTTCAAGGTCTTCCTCAGTTGGACATTGACTCTAAAACTGTATTGGATGCTAATATTACATTTGAGGAAATTACTGCCGCTGTGGGACAACTTAATTCAGGACGATCTCCTGGAATAGATGGACTGCCAGCAGACTTTTATAAACTGTTTTGGAACTGCATTGGATACGATTATTTTAATGTATTATGTGAGTCTATAAGAGATGGAGTTTTACCTGTCACCTGTCAATATGCTGTTTTATCATTATTGCCAAAAAAGGGGGATTTAGCCTTTTTAAACAACTGGCGCCCTGTGGCCCTTTTTACAACAGAATATAAAATCTTTTCAAAATGTTTGTCAAATAGACTTAAAAAATACTTGGGTTTGGTCATACACAAGGATCAATCATATTGTATTCCAGAGGTCTATTATGGACAATTTGTTTTTAGTAAGAGATATTGTAGACATTTGTAATGGTTTGGATGTGAATGTCGGATTAATTGCCCTGGATCAAGAGAAGGCTTTTGATCGGGTTGATCACAATTATCTTTTTAGTTTATTGAAGGTTTTTGTTATTGGTGAATCATTTTTAAAGTTAATACAGTTATTATATAATGGTGCATCATGTATGGTTAAGGTAGGAGGTGCTTTGAGCTGTCCGATCCCTATTTCAAGGGGTATTAGACAAGGCTGTCCACTGTCGGGTCAATCTGTCGGGTTTAGCAATTGAGCCACTACTTTTTAAACTTCGAGAAAGATTGACAGGTTTTAATGTGCCTGGTTTTTCCTTAGACTCAAAAATTTCTATGACCGCTTATGCTGATGATATTACAGTTTTTGTGAATCACACTGAAGACATAAAGTGTCTATCTGAGGTACTCTGTCTTTATGAGAAAGCTTCATCAGCTAAAGTGAACTGGGCTAAAAGTGAGGTGTTTTGGGCTGGTAAAAGGGAATTAGCGAGTCTCCCAAAGTTACCTGGAGATCTTAAGTGGGGCAGAGAGGGACTTAAATTGTTGGGGGTTTATTTGGGGTCAGATGACTATCAAAAGTTAAATTGGGAGGGTATTTTGGAGAAAGTGTGCAGCAAGTTGTCTAAATGGACATGGTTGCTACGTCAGTTGTCCTATAGGGGAAGGATTTTAGTGACCAATAATTTGGTTGCTTCTACCTTGTGGCATAAAGTAACTGTTTTACAGCCACCTGTTGGACTTATTGAGGACATTCAAAGAAAACTGGTGAATTTTTTTTTGGTCTGGGCAACATTGGACTCGTGCTGCTGCTTTATACCTTCCTGTTCAAGAGGGAGGTCAAGGGTTGATAGACATCAGATCCAGAATTATGGCCTTCCGGTTACAAACAGCTCAGAGACTATTGTATCACACGGTTTAGATTGTGATGCTGCCTGCTGCTGTCCCAGGTTCAGTGTTCTCTCCAACGTTACATAACCAATCAAATTTCACCATTAAGTTCTTGCATTTAATGAAGACCGCAGATTGGCTAATATGAGCGTCAATCATTCCTTGTTGCCGTGCTACGTTGGTAGGTGAAGCGCGAAAATGTGAAAGAAGAGCCGACTACAGCCAATGTTACTACTGTAATTAATGACGACGATCCGGATTCAAATGCGACTCCACCACCGGAAAATAAGACTTGACGTTAAACCTTTCGGAGAGAGTGGCTTAAATATTTCGAGTGTCTCCGCTATGAGAATGGCTCGATGTAACTTGTTTACTGTAAATCCTGTAAAACGGCGTTGGTGGCGGAATCAAAACATTTTAGGTGCCAGACCTTACTTAAACATGGCGAAAGTGCCAAAAACACAAGAAGTGTCATGACAATTGTGTTCATTATTGATGGAGGCACCAACCTGTCTGTCAGAGTGTTTGATAGTGTACGTGCGCATGCGCTGGTGAATGGACATCCGACAAACATCCTTGTGGTCCATGTTGATGTGGAACACGACAATGTTGATGGTATGTTTTTATAGTATTTTTTAAAACATTGCCTATTTAGTAGTAATAGCATCCTGGTAATGCAGTTATCAATACCAATATATATATATTAGCCTTCTATATTAAGGTCACTTTTGTAATGTCCCAATTAATCAGTGTTTTACGTGTTTGCTAGATTTTCTATTGTAATCTTAATCATTTTACCTGTAATTGCTAAATTATTATTGCCATACTATTTCAACATCATTTGGGTATTAATTTAGGAATCTATGCAGCAAAAAAATTTTTTTTAAATAAAATAGAATACCAAATTTTAAATGCTGGCCATAGGATGTGTAAAGCCCGGTGGTGGTGTTTTATTTTTAATAAAATAAATCTATTAACATATACATTCTAGTTGTGGTGCTTTTTAATTTTTGGATGGATGCGCCTAAATTTTTCCCGGTGCTCCTAACTCTTTAAAGTTGGGAGCACCAGTGCTACCAAATAAAAAAGTTAATTTTGAGCCCTGTTAATGGAGCTCCAGAGTGAGGATCGTGTGAATCTTACACCTTTCTATAAGTCAGTTTTGGAAGCATGGAAGGTGTTCACTATTTCACGTACAGCTGATACACATGCTGGATTATGGCTTTTTGAAATGCCAATTTTTCTCAATGAATTTTTACCATCAAGACTTATGTCTGGTCCTAGTCTACGTGCAGTTTTAATTGCTGCTGGATGTACAAAGTTGGGACATATTTTGACACTAAGCCTGGAGGAGTTGAGTAAAAGGACTGGGGTGAAATCTTTGCGGTTGCTAAAACAAGCTACTTCTGAAATATTTAATGCTTTGCATATAGATCATAAGACTTTGACAAATGATTCTGTAGCATTGGATCAATGGAGAAAGGGGGCTCCTTATATTTTCCCTCTCTTGATGTCACTATTGCTGTGGGAGAATGGCAAGATGATAAGTGTCTTGTCGTTTAAAACCCCAGAGCTTGGAGTTTTTGAGGAAGTAGGAAAAAAGCCCTTTATATTTCTTGTGTGAAGGCATCTAATGCTAACTTTTTGAGTGGACTTCCTTTAACAAAATGGACTGAGTTCTTTGGAACTGATTCTTCCCCTAGAGGATGCTGGCGGTCTTTATACAAACGCCCAATTGATAAAAGGACAGGTGATCTTCAGTGGAGGATTGTCCATGGGGCGATAGCCACAAACAGATACGTCATGCACATTGATCCTTCTGTAGGGGTGGGTTGTCCCTTCTGTACAGATGCTGAAACAGTTTTTCATTTATTTGTACAGTGTTCTCGATTAAATGATTTGTTTTCATTTTTATCCCAATGGTTCATTGACATTGGTGAGGCTTTCTCTCTTGAATTGTTCATATATGGTCCAAAGTATACAGAAAAAAGAAAAAGTCAGTTGACTTTATTGAATTTTTTGTCTGGTACAGCAAAACTTTCTATTTGGAAATCTAGAAAAAATAAGTTGTCAGGACAGGGTTCTTTGGATGTGTTGATGATCTTCAAAGGTTTGGTGGCGGCTCGGCTTAGAATAGAATAGAATATTACAAAGCTATGGGGGATCCTTTTTTTTTTGATTTGGTGTTACAAGGGGGCTCTGTATATGGGTATTTATTTGGAAATTTAATATATTGAATGTATTTAAATTGGTAGATTTAAATGGACTTCTGTAGGTAGGAACTGAATGTATTAGATTAGGCTATTTGTTAATAAAGGTGTGTTAAAATAAAATAAAAATCTCTCTCGAGCGCACACGCATTTTTAAACGTACACACACGTAGATGTGCGACCTGATATATTTTTAAGTCGCACCATTGAGAATTTAGGTCGCACTCTCGAGCCCTGTATGGTTACTCGGATCAGAAAAGACTCCAAGAAGCAAGTTTTTATGTGTGGTGTTCGTTTTTAAATGGTACAGTTTTAGCAAAAAAAATGTGATTTTGGAAATATTTAAAGGCTTTGAGCAACCTCTAGATATTGTAGGAACTAGGGCTGGGCGATATGACCCAAAAAATTATCGAGAAAATGTTTTCCATATCAGTCGATATCGATAATTATCATGATAAATAACAAATCTTTACTCCTGTCAAATTTAAAGGCAGATTTTTGCTCCTGAATGAAAATTGTAAAAACCAGACAGTTAATAATGGTTTTAAACTACTTTTTATTCAGAACATGACAAATACAAAAACTAAAATCTTGTTTTAATGCATCTGTATTAAATGTAAATCTATTTGTTATGAAATCAACACATTTCTGACACAAAAGCAGCAGACTACTGTCACTTTAAGACCCAAGACAGACTGCTTTAAGTTTCAATATACTGAGTAACAGCTGTTTATGTTCACTTAAACAAGAAAGAAAACTTAGTTCAGTGATCACGCGTGTGTTATACATATACGAGCTATACATGCTGATAAATGGATGTCAAGAGTGTCACGTTGCTGTGG
This sequence comes from Paramisgurnus dabryanus, assembly GCF_030506205.2. Lineage (NCBI taxonomy): Eukaryota > Metazoa > Chordata > Actinopteri > Cypriniformes > Cobitidae > Paramisgurnus > Paramisgurnus dabryanus. The sequence continues at coordinate 42,180,985 of NC_133343.1, read as the reverse complement.
GAGCGCACATACCCAAACACTATATTCACTGCAGTGGTGGATCTGCTGCTTTTCCTCAGTTTCCTGAATTTGTGAATGTCCTGTAAATATACTTTTAAAGCTGTGCAGACGTGTGCGTGCGCAAGGCGGACGCTGAATGAAAGTACAGTATACTGCACGCACCTGTGTCTGCTGTGTTTGACGAACCCTGTTTGCGCGTCCAACATTACACACAAGAAAATGTTTCCGCGCATTTGGATTCCGTGATTCCGTCCGCGTTATCCGCATCGCGAAAATCATAGGTCTCTACTAATAAATGAATAACTTGCCTCATCTTCCACTCCTTCAAGTCTGACTGTCACTGTGATTGTAAACCAAGAGCGCGTGCCGCATCCGGAAGTGCTCGCGCAACATTACGCACAGTGCTTAAACATTATCGATCACTTATCGAACTGTTTTTATCGTTTTATCGAACAAGTTTATATCGGTAAAATTATCGTTATCGAATTATCGCCCAGCCCTAGTGGGAACGATTCAAAATTTTGCACAGTGTGTTATTACTGATATCCGAACACATTTAGGGGGTGAGACTTGAACATTTAAAGTTTTTTTACCCATTTTAAGGACCACCTTAACTCTTTCCCCGCCATTGACGAGATATCTCGTCAATTAAGAGAAAACGCTTCCCCGCCAATGACGAGATTTTCCGTCTTTCCGCAATACCGCTATTATCCACCAGGTGGCCGTAACTTTTTAAACTTTTTGCAAAAACCTACCCATATTCAAAAGCTGATTGCAAAAGAACCACTAAAGGTAGGATGAAACGTTTTTTTTTTTTTTTTTTGAAAGCAGAGGGTCTGTTCTTTCATTTGGTATATTGTATGTTTATATATTTAAAAAAGAACATTTTCTGGAAGGCATTAAACTTTGGTGAGAATCATGAAAAACGCTGGCACTGGCTGGCAACTTTTTTTAAAAACGCTGGCGGTGAAAGAGTTAAAGATCACTATAACATTGCAAAACAACAAACCTAAATGTGGCATGGTGGCCTAAGACTTGCACAGTACTGTATAGTACCAAACTGTGGTGCCGTTTCACGAAAACATAGGGTATAATTTTCTTTGGCCGTACAAGGAGGACATTCTCAAATAAAGGATTCATAAAACCACTATTTATAAATAAAATGTGTTCATATTCCACCAACGTGTACAAACTCAAGCATACTAAAATAATGCACAGACGTGCACAGATAACAATACGCAAGCAATCCAAATGCTGAAATGTTTTAATCCAGGTTGTTTAAAGTGCTTTACAAAGGCTGTAATTTTAACTTACAACAGATATACTAAAGCAAGATATCAACAAAACATTTCACCATTTATACAGTCTCTCAATAGCCAAATGTTGTCATGACAACCGCAATAAACTGACTTTTAAATGATGTGATGGCACATGAGATAAAAAACGAAAACATACTAAAATATAAAATAAAATTTTCAGTAAACTGGGCTTAATTGAAAAACAGGTCTTGCCTTTTGTCGTCCTGCAGTTTTATTGCACAAGTGGCCATATTCAAAAAAGGCGTGCAAATAATTAATACAATTCACTAAGAACTGCTCTTACAGTTCCATAGGGAATTGTAGCAAACAAATAACATTAGGTTTGGAATAATGTATGCAATATGCATCTAGTTCGAGGGCGAGGGAGAACCATAAATCTGAATGTCAAAACTGAAAATTGCGAAAACACTGGTAAATAACTACACTACCCACAATGTTTAAGTGAAATCCAATCAATATCATAACAGCAGAGATCATCAGACCTGCAGGTGAAACCCAACTTCGATAGGTGTGTTCGGCTTCATGCTTCATTTTAAGAACCGGCAGGCAGATGACATCAAAGTCCGGTGGGGGCGATTTCGAGAAATCATATGGAAAAGTTTGATATCAAATCGTTCTCATGGTACTTTCATGTCATGTCTGTTCCTATGCCGTAGCATGAAGTTGAACATGTGTGAATTATCACTATTGGTAATGTACCAAGGTTCAGATATGTTCTAGTAAAAATATTTAAAATGATCATTAATGGGCATCATCATAGCCTGTTAATTTTATGGTATGGCGACTGCATTCACAAACGCCGCCCTGGTACAAATATTTTAAAGCTCCAAAAACCATCTGTATCAATCATAAAAAGTGATTGGAAGTGTAAAAGTGGCATCTACAAGACTTCCCTTTTAATAAATATATTTTAACAACCCATGTTGGATAACAACTAGAGGATTAAAGTGATAGTTCACCCAAAAATGACAATTTTGTCATCAGCTTTTCCTAATTTTGTTCTAAAACTGTATGAATTTATTTATTGTGTTGAAGAATGATGGTAAACACTCAGTTAACGGTACTCATCGACATCCATGGTAGATAAAATTTACTATGGAAGTCAATGGGTACCGTCAACTGTGTGCTTCCCATCATTTATCAAAATGTCTAGTTTTGTGTTCAGAAGAAGAAAGAAACTCATACAGGTTTAGAACAACATGAGGGAGAGTAAATTACAGAATTTTCACTTTGGGCTGAACTATCACTTAAAGGTGAAAAACAGGAATTTCCACAGATGATTTTAAGTGTGGCCCCTTTGCTGTTTTTCAGAAGAAGAATGCAACCACTATTGCAGTGGAGGTGAAGAAATCTCAACACAAGTATGTGATTGGGCCTAAGGGTAACACCCTACAAGAGATCCTGGAAAGGACTGGTGTCTCGGTCGAGATCCCACCTCTCGACAGCAGCTCAGAGACCGTAATCCTGCGTGGGGAGCCAGACCGGCTGGGCCAGGCACTCACTGAAGTGTATGCCAAGGTAAACAAGCCTCTGTCCATGTTCTAGTATAAGAATTGGTGAACTTTCTTAAGGTTTTTGCACCTCTTTTAGTTTTTTTCCCTATGGATTGTGTCGATACATTACATGACTGTGCTATTACATTAAAGAAATTGTTATATTTTAAATAAAAGTTGTGTAACCTCCTAACCGATTTTTAACATTATTGCTTTAATCTTATTCCTTTATTGCCTGTCCAGGCCAACAGTTACACTGTGTCCTCAGTCTCTGCTCCCTCTTGGCTTCATCGCTTCATTATTGGCAAGAAAGGACAGAATCTGGCAAAGATCACACAGCAAATGCCCAAGGCCAGTCTACTTTGCAATAATCATATTTTAGTGCCTGGCCAAACTCCTCTATTGTCTTTCTTGATGAGGGGGGTGTGTGGAATGTAGCTCTTTTCCATGCTTTAAGCAGATGTTTCTTACTAGAGTAACCTGTTAAAGCTATCTTACAAGAGTTGGAGTCAATTTATTTACACAAGCTATTCAGAATCTATGGCACATGGCTTAAGGGTAAAGATGAAACCTAAAAACAGATTCAGTTGCTTTGCATTAATGAAACTAGAAAGCTCATGGTTTCATACCGGTCGTCATTACAGATGCAAAAGAAACCAAGTGCTCTTTTGTAGATAAGCTATGGCTTGACTGTTTTAAATATGTGGTGACAATGTCTTGTAAACAGGTGCACATTGAGTTTACTGAGGGAGAGGACAAGATCACGCTGGAAGGACCTACCAAAGATTTACAGATAGTACAGGGCCAGATTGAAGCCATTGTCACAGATCTGGTAAGAACTGAGTAGTGAGTCCAATATTGCCCAAAGTACACTCGGGCCGTTCCCGTACGCACGCTGTTCACATGATGATTTCATCATCAGGAGGGTCCGTTGTTGTGTACAACAGCACGTACCTAAGAAAATATTGAAACCGCACACTCCACTACAAACAACATACACAAAGGCAATAGACAGCATTTGCACACACATCCTCTTTTATCTTCACTTCAAAGAACAGAAAGCTATGGAGCATTTTCATCACCATAATGTTTGATTCCTGATTGGTTAGTTCTAAGCTATGTTTGCAATGATGGATCTTCTACTTATCTTCATCTATCCTGAATTTTTTAATGTCTTGTTAATGACATGAATAAGTGCTGCCTTCACGGCCGGGTAGAGTAATAATTTGAATAAGAAATCCATTTGTAATGCATGTGTCTCATGCAGCAATCCAAGCATAGCTACGGTTGAGGATACTTTCAAAGATGCACGGACATGCGAGACTGAAAGTAATTCAAGCACTGAGTGTGGAGCCATTTGTTACACATTTGGACATTTGTTACAGGACTAGGCCTTAGTTCAATTGACCTATGGCTAAGCCACGCCCCCTCCACTCACTCGGACAAACAATCAACATTTGGTGACAGAAGGAGAAATTTCACAGGAGGCAATTGATGATTTCCGGGGACAGAAAGACTATATATATCATCTTGATGTCACCAAAAGGGCCTTAACTATGCATTGAAGGGTTATATTAATAATTTTATTGTTGAAAAGGTCAATGAAAAGCTTCAGCTCCAGATGAAAATGTACAGGTCACTGTGTAAACGTGATAAACCACATCTCGTTGCCATCATGATCAAATTAAATATGTACAGGTCTAAGTTGCATATGTTTCCAGGACAAGCCTTTTTACCATCTTTACCAAGAGTAGGCTATCTCTCCGTTAGTTTTGTGCTACAGTATTTACAAGAATCATTCAGCACAACATTGCTATTACAAATAACTAGGGGTGTAACGATACACTAAGCTCGCGGTTCGATCTGTATCTCGATGCTTTGCTCACAATACTATACACATCATGTTTTTGGGAGCAAATTAAAACATTTAAACTTATTTAAATTTCAGATTAATTTTCATAATATTAACAGTTTCAGTAACTTTTTTGTTGTATATAAAACTTAATAAAGAATTTTAACATTTTAAGGCTTAACTGAACCTTCTGTGCAGGTCTGTCAATGAAAAAAGGTAGGGATGCACCGAAATGAAAATTCTTGGCCGAAACCGAAAACCGAAAAAAGAGGAAACCAAGGCCGAAAGCCGAAACACTGAAAGAAAATATGCCAATTATTAGTATCACCATTGCACTTATGGTATTTTTGCGTGTAATAGAAATTGAGTCAACACACACAATTTGAGAAGAAAATTAAGCCAAACAGCATGTGGCATAAACAAACCCAAATTCAGTTATATAGGCTATCTGCCTCACATCTGGAAAAACTGGTGAGTAGGCTACTAGTGACACATCAGGTTGTTAAAAGTTAAACTGTTTATTTAATTAATCCTTTGGTGCTTGTTTACCATGCAGTATACATTTAAAAACTGAGATGTGCTAGTTGTGGTTTTGTTTTAACGTTAATGTTACAAAATGCTAATCAAAGGCTCCGTCAAATATGAATATCTTCTTTATTTAGTCTGACATGTTTTTGTTTAGAAAGAAAATTCTTTTTAGCCTACCTTATCCGGTGAAAACCGTTTTTCTCATTAATGCCAGCTGCAGAAATAACTCTGCTCTGTGGTTATCCAGTGAGAACAACAAACGGATCTAACAAATATATCTGAATTTAATATTATGTTACATATAACGCTTGATACATTATTGCTGAGGGGGCAAAGTTACGAGCTTAATTTAACACTTCACAAAACGGAGCTATTGTTTGCTGTTACGGCATTTGCAGTTACCGGGTTCGTTAAAACCATATCCACAGATAAAATAAATGTTCTCCGTTTCGCTTTCCATGTGTGTCTCGTGTCGTTTTAACAACAAAATAAACTAGGCTATATAAGGAAGCTAACAAATCTCTCATGATGTACGCTGATGCGGCGGCGGAGAAGCACGTCTAAAACCCGGCATTAAAACTAAACACTTGAATTAGTCTGCAATCTGAATTATCAAAACAATCAGAAATACATACATATTAATTTTCATGTATATTTTACATTAAAGTCTGTAAAAGACCGCACAGGTGAAGTGAAAAAGGATTAAATGAGCAGTAGCCGTAATCCTACGGTGGCGGATTAAAAGCATTTGAATATCATTTTTTTTCCATTCTAATTATTATTGCAGATCGAATATTTGACCATTCGTCCACATCCCTAACTTTAAAAGCAATCATGTTTCATGTCTGTTATTCTGGATGTTAATCTGAACGAATGTTTAGTCGGAGCTTGTGAAAACTGTACACAAATGCCCAGAGAAAATCTGCGGGTTTGAATGCAAACATTACGGGCGTGGGCGGGAGTGGAACTCACAGGTTGCGGCATCCTGGTCAGAAATTCGGCGGACGCAGGTTTAAGAAAAATCTAGTCCACAACGCAGATATGTTTCTTCAGACAAGCACGTGAAGTTTGCTGTTTCTGTTAGCGTCATCACATTATTTCGGCCGTATATTTTTTAAGATTTAAAAATCTTCCGGCCGAAAACCGAAAATCCACTTTTGGGCCATTTTCGCCCGAAAATTTTCGGTGGCCGAATATTCGGTGCATCCCTAAAAAAAGGGAAATTTTACATAAAATTACAATTAAGGGACTTAGCGGGGTAGCGGGGTTAGCGGGGTTAGATATACGCTCTACTGGGGCACATGCCCCCTATTTTTTTCTGATTTTTTTGAAAGCCTAAGACTTTTATACAATGTCCTTTGCTTAACCTATTCCTACATTTATTTAAAAATATTTAAGTATCATGTTCATTATACTTAACATGAACATTGTTAACATGTTTGGAGGCATGCATGGCATAAAAGGTTTGGAAATAATGACAGCAGGGAACATATTTTCTTGCACATTTGCATTTTACATTATACAATTATAACAATGATTACAAGATATTTACAAGAATATTTTTACAATAGCACTATTTTAAGAAACAAGTCCTTTATGACTGCTATACTAAAATAATCTCAGTCATAGTTACTGCCAACTGTGTCCTACAGCTATACACTAAATATTAATTTCATATCTAAAAATACAGAATAGTATAACACATACATGTGATTTTTTTTTTTTTTAGCAACAATGCAATTCTATAGACTTGCCAGAGGTTTACTTGAAACTTTTTCTCTAATGTTCAAGACCTGACTGGTTGAGGATTAAACTACTTTAAACTCATCGTCTTTCATTTCTGCTTCCCTTTCCCTGCTGTGCACAAAACATTTCTGATGTCCATCTACAGGAGCCAATAGTGATCGAGTCAAAATAAGATTATCATTATTATTTATAAACTTACTTTAGTTTTGTTTTCATAAGATATCTCAATTCAATTGCGTGGCGTCTTGTTGTATGCGGCCGCGCGGGGCTGAACCGACAGAACAGAAGCGCGTGTCTGGACATGTGTTTGTGCGTGCACGCGTCCGTGCGATTTGATTAAGATTCCCGTCAAGTGATATGAAAACAAAATGCTGCCGGACGTTGGACTTAAAAGATGACGGGGCATTATCTATATCAATTTCTGTTTCTACCGAAGTCCTGTTGCTGGCAATCAGTTCAAGCTGCAGGTGATTCAAGCGATGTCTGTATGAATGCGGTGAAGCACAGGTGACGCTGGCGCAGAGTAGATCAAGTGTTGACAGGTCAACGAATGAAATTAAAAGACCGTCATCTTATAAATATCCCCATCATGCACGATGCAACATCGTGGCTTGTTTTTTTTTTTTGTATCGCGAAGTATCGTACTGCGAAGTATTGTTCCATCCCTACAAATAACAAATGTTAATGTTTTTTAATCTCGGTTATTTACAGATACATTAATGGAGCTAAGTGCCATAATGTACAACGCAACTAGAAGCTAACGTAAACGTTTTCTAATGTTAGGCTAACGTTATGTTTGACATGTTAAAGATAATGTTCAAATACGTTGTTGACTTCACTTAGAACAGATGTAGACATCCTTGTTTAATTTATCCGCGTTTAGTTTGTTTTGTGGTCTACCGCATAACTTAATCCAGAGCAGACACTTAACGTTATCTCTGTTGAAATATGTGGCTTGGGAAAGGTTAAAAAACACACAACGTTGCCCATCCTCTCGGGATACCTAGTGTCGGAGTTGCATGTACCCCATGCACACCGTTTGACCATTTTAAAATTTAAATAACAAGAAGTAAAAACATATAAAAATGAATGAAAACTGACTAACTGCAATACATTTCAATTGACGTGTAAGCAGAGAATGTAAGAGTGAATTGGGTTAGCTATGCGCACTGTGATTGGCTCATCGCATTTGGGGGCATGGCTTAGCCATAGGTCAGTTAGGAAATGTAACTAGTTTTAACAAACATGCCTTCCTTAAAAACATTACTTGTGTGCCTTTTGAGGCAAAACAAAGGGCACTGATGTATTGTAAGAAATTTTTGTGCAGGTTATTTTCAGTTTGGACAACTTTTACTTTTATTTAGTCTAGGTCTAATCCCTGTCTGGGAAACTGCCCCTTGAACCTTTTCACCTCTCCTTTCATTTTTGCTTTATCAAAGGTTAGCCGGATGGATTACACAGAGATTAGTGTGGACCCCAAGTTCCACCGACACTTAATTGGCAAAGGCGGTGCAAACAGTGAGTATACATACAGATATTTACAATATATATTGAGGATAAGAGTGGGTATTTAAAGCAAACTTATTTGTCTCTAACCTTGTATATGATCCTCCCATTGTCTAGTTAATCGCATAAAGGAACAGTACAAAGTGTCAGTCCGTATTCCACCTGACAACGAGAAGAGTACCCTGATCCGTATTGAGGGTGACCCTCAGGGAGTGCAAGAGGCCAAGAAGGAGCTGCTGGAGCTAGCGTCACGCATGGCAAGTTGGATTAACTCTGACTGTAAAGGAGTCATATGACCCCTGATGTCATGTTTTCCTTTGTTTTAGAGTGTTAAAAGATGTCTCTTCACATAAAAGATCTATAAAGTTGCAAAAATTTGCCAAAAAAAGTTTCAAATCTAAAGAGATCCACGCCTACCTAAGAGGCTAAAAACCACACCAAACACGTTTTAAAGTGCCCATCTTATGACTGCTGTTCAACAAGTTAAATAGGTGTATGAGCTCCATAAAACATGTTTCAAAAGTTGTTTGCTCAAAATAAGTTGTAGGAACAGATTCTTACCCATCTCTAGTAGCCTCTGTTTCAGTGCATTTCAGATTGTGACTTGTTTAAGGTGGTCATTACATAATTATGAGCTGCTGCTCCTTTGGCCACGCCCCACTACTAACCTTATGTGCGCATGCGCAATGGTATCGCGAGCAGTACAGACTGTATTATTACTTTTATATATTATATATTATTATTAACGGTTTGTGTTGCCAACAGACAAATCAAACAAAAAAGTATCACTAAGAAGTACATTCCAGGAGAAGAAACTCATGACACAATCATTCGAGAGTAAATTGTGATGTAGCAGTCTCAACAATACACTTGTTTTGCCCTGGACAACGCTAACAAATTCCCATTATAAAACATTTTCAAACGCATTACAGAAATTAAGACCCGGCGGGGGATGTATACTGCTTGTGGACAGCATGCTAATTTCTAGAGGCTAGCGGGAGGTCAGCCGTATCTTGGGAAAGAGATAGACTTGGGGGTCGGAAAAGCCGGGTCGTGGTTAGTTTGGCAAAACACTATTACTTAGTGAGTTCATGTAGAATTGTAAAATAAAGCAGTTAAATATTTCCTTTAACTTTCGAAAAGTATGGTAGCTGGTCACTGGATATGCAGGAGAAACCACGCTGCAAACTAACTAGCATAGTGGTTAGCCACCTCATCGTTCTCAATGCAAATAACTAAACACACACACAAGTTCACCCCCTTGATGTCATTCGTGGGTGGGATGACGTCAGTTTTTTTTAATGCTGCTAACAATATCTATATAGCCTATTGTCTACAAACATTAATAATAGTAACATTACTATACATCGTTTAAAAGGTATAACTTACAGGGTTTAGCATTAGTGTATGGTCTCTGTTTTGAGATACAGTTGCTCTAGCATCATAAATGTAGTATTTTGTGACAGAAGTCCAGATGACAACATGCAAAATATAAACGTGAAGACTTACCTTTGTGTTGATATAACAATCTCGAATAAAATCCTGTCTGTTTCAGATGTGTAAATAATCCATGAAAACCGTCCAGTAAAATACATTGAATTACCATTTTTGTCCACAAATGTGTCTAATCTGAGAAATATAAACACATAGTCTGTTGTTTACATCAGATTTCGCATGAAAGTCTTATAATAGAATATAATATAATAGCCTACAATCTGAGGACACTTTAGGTTCCAGTAAACACACAAACACGCTTTAAAACTTTGTTTTTAAAAGTAGGCGGGAGTGCAATACATAATTTCCAAATTGTGCTGTTATTTCCATGAGAAATAAGTAAGATATCACAATGAAAACAGTATGGGGGATATCAAGGAAGTGGCTGCTCTCTCTAGCTACCTGGTGGGTGGAGATTCAAATGTAATGTGACGACAAGGCTAGCTACGTAACATTGGAGCTAATTGTGAGACCGTGCAATCTGAGGCTAAAGGCAGAGGACATTCATAAACCTGTATCTCAATCAAAACAGCATGGATGGATTTTTTTCCCAAGTTTGTATGTGTGTGGAAGCACCAGAGACACAAAAGAACACTCCAAAACCCAGAAATAGTATTTTTTTTCATAATATGGGCACTTTAAATGCTTGGAAACGCAAGGCGCGTCGCACTGCCTTTTTTGGTCACTTTACATAAAGAGCAGAGCAGTGCGGCGCGGCTTTTTATATTGCTAGGCAACCACGGAGTCGGCTGTCTTGTTAATCAAATATTAAAGCGTGAGCACTCTTTTGCTGTTAAGTGTCATATTAGCAGAAACTTTCGATTGGACAGTGGAAAGACGTTGGGCGCTTTTCCGCTCTCAACAATCTATTAAAGTGCATGCTGCGGCAAAATACACAAGGCGTTCGGCGTGAATATGCTCACTGCCCATAAAATATCATTAAAAAAGGCGCCTGCAACTGCCATAAACGCGATTGGTGTGATCGACCCCTTAAACTGCTCGCTCATGCAGTCAGAAAAAAATCAAAAAATATCCAACTTTGCAACTACACTCTGGTTCTGCTGACTGACATCCTGTAAGTAGCTGATGTTTTCATATTTAAATAATTTCTTACTTACTATTCAATAGTTTTGTTTTCGTCAATGAAAAGTATGACTAAATATAGTCGTCAACAAACCTTTATCACTTGACGAAGATGAGACGCAACGAAAATGCTGGTCATGTGACGATGACTATAATTAAAGGAACAGTATGTAAGAAATTTATATCAATTAATCATAAAATGGCCCTGATTTTTCACTAGACATTAAGAAATCATGTTTATTTCAAATACTTTCAGTTTCAGCCCTCAACTGATGTTTGTTATCGTGTAGTGTTTTGGTCTGATGCGCCACCCTCCTTCTATCTACCAATCAGAAAGTCAGTAGTGTTTCGGCATACACGTTGCCAACTCTGCTCTAGTTACCACAGCTGCAGCTACGAACGTGACGGATACATTTTTTTTATGTTATGAATCCCAAATGCGTTGTGACAAAGTCTGAAATAAAACAAGGATTTGTTTTAAGAGATGCCTTTGATAGATGGAGACGGCTGAAAACTGAGAAAAATTTGAATCTGCCCTGATAGCGTAACGTTATGCCTTCTCCATAGTAGAATCTCCCTGCCTGCACAATTATTAAAAAACTATATGGATTGAGGATTATTTTATACAAAGTCCGATAGAACATCAATATTTCTCACATGTAATACGTTTGTGGACACAAACTGCAAATAGATGTTATATTGTGAATGCTTGGCATGGAGATTGCCTTGATTGCGTAACATCATGCCTTCTCCATAGTAGAATTGTGCTGCGTGCACCATTATTAAAAAACTATATGGACTAAAGACATTCGTTGTTTTGTATATGCTTATAACTACACTTATTTATTATTTGAATGAAATAAACCTACTTAGCTGATAGCTTGAGTATTAAATCAATCAAACACCTGTATTATTGAGAACACAACCATACATACCAACTTTTGCTTTTGTTTATAAACATCTGCGGTTTTCTTAAAGCTGAATTTTAATTTACTTACAAGAAAGACATTTAGTAATTCCCAAAAATTGCTTGGATTTTATTAGCCTGGGTTTACCCAGGCTGCCTTGCGTGCAAATTTCACACTGCAAGTCTAGCATGTCTAGTTGTCACAGTGCCACTAAGTTGTGTTGCTTTCGCATAGCTTTCAGCTGTGCGCACACCTACCGATAAAAGTTGTTTACGTTTGAATTGATGTTGCTCTGATGTGGCTCATCTGGTATAATTTAAACGATTTGCTATGAGCTACGTACAGACTCATTTGATAGACATTCGTAGCGCCCAATAAATGGCTCTGGGCATTCGTAAACCACCCCTCAAATATGAGAAAATTAGCATATGGTTCCCAGACCACGTATCATTCTCTATGAGACTGGTCTGGTGTGAGACTGGTCTGGTGTTAGCCAGGCTATGGATTTAAACTGACATGTAAGATCAGCTTTGTCACGTTAGATTAAGCCAAAGTCCATTACCTACACAGGTTCAGATTCAAAAATATAGGCTATAATATATAATTGCATATTTGTATGATTGTAGTTTGTGCTACTGTCAAAATAAAGTTTTGTTCTCACACACAACATACTATAGTTGTGTTTTTTTTAAGCTGACATAACACAAGACGTTTTTGCCAATCTAATGTTAATCTTGCTTGCCATTAGAGTAGTATTTCATCATTCATATGTCCAAAGAGTCTTAAGTGTTGTCAGATTTATAAAAGAAAGAACAGCCTTTCCGATTTTTGGCAGAAAAGGACGAACACTTGAAGGTGTGCGGTGGGTGAAGCTTGAAGAGTTACGAGTACGCGCAGCTTTGGATACTACTTTTGGATTCACAGCCAACATGGATAGAAAATCAAACTTTGGTAACACTTTAGTATGGGGAACACTTATTGATTATTAATTATGACTTTTGCCTTAGTAAACTCCCAATTTACTGGTAATTAATAGCTAATAAGGTAGTTGTTGTAGACGTTAGGTTTAGGTATTGGATTGGGTTAAGGGATGTAAAATATGGTCATGCAGAACAAGGCATTAATATGTCCTTTATAAGCACTAATAAACCGCTAATATGTAAGCTAATAAGACACTAGTTAAAAGTGAGAATTGGTCCCTATACTAAAGTGTTACCCAAACTTTTTTCAAAATGTTTTTTTAAATAACCAGCCTTACATTATACATATGATCCAGAATCGGAAACTGAGTAAGTAATGGACGAGCAGGAAAAATAGCAGCAACGATTACAGCAGGACGTCTCTCTCTAGTAATTAATCCTTGTTTGTTTATCCACTATTTTAATAAAAAAGCAACATAATTCAGTTTTTTTTTACTGCATTTGCCCATTTTAAAAAGTGTAAATGTTGTAAATGCCAACTGAGGCGAAAAAAAGTTTGCTGTTGTTGGTATTGTTTACATTACATGCCCATATGCGCGATTGCAAACAAAACACGATTGCAACACATACTTGCGCCTGTGGTTGTGACTCCCAAACGGGGTCTTTTAAAGTTTTGACTTCTTCAACAGTTGTAAACAAGTGGAAAATCCCGTGTCAAACTGAGCCTTCCTCTCCAAAATGCAGCCAGGGAACAAACCAACCACTCGCGATTACGTTGCCGTCCAGGAAAAACTAACTGCATCCACTGTTGTCTTAAGACAGGGAAAGCTAAATAAGGTTTTCTTATCCTTACATCAAAAAACACACTTCTTTTGTCTTACTATCTTGCTAAAACAAAGTTTTTGCATACTGTGCAGTTATAGGTGACTTCTACTCGACGGGGCAATGGCAATGCGCGTTCTCGCTCTCACTTGACGTGCAGGGCAGGCATGCTTTTCTAGGGGGTAAATGCCCATGAAAGGAATATGGGGTCGAGCATTTTTAAAAAGATACCCACATTCGAGAAAAAAACTTTCCGAAACTTGTAGGAAAAAGGAGGCATGAGTTTGGCTCAGAAATACTCTGTTACAAGCTCAACTGCTTTATTACACTTTGCTTATGTTTAGCATGAGGACTACAACTCTTAAAACTAAAACTCTTAAAACTGTTAATAAGTCAGAATGCATGAAATAGCATTAAACCACCCCTTTCACTAAAGGGGGCACCACCGTAAAAGTAAAGTCCACTTAGGGCACCCTAGCGGCCCTGTGTGCGTTTCTGCTTAGACTACTTCTGTTTTGATTATTTAGACTTTTATGTAGACTCTTTTATGAACAGTCAAGTCCCTTACTCAGAGGTTAGTAAAATAAATATCTTCATATCAAATCAGAGCATCTTTCATGTCTGTAATGGATGTATTCTTGAGTCCATAAGGTAACAATAATTGATAACAAGATAATTTTTGTTTGAAATGGGTTTGGCTAAAATAAAATATTATTTTGTCTATACTACTACTACTACTACTACTACTAGGTCATTATACTATATGGATTAAATAGAATTGCATTACTAAAAAGAGACTAAAATACAATTTTCTAAAACTAAGACTAAACACTAGAGACTAAAACTAGACTAAAATGTCATCAGTTTTCGTAGACTAAAACAAGACAAAAATAGTCATGGATAAGTCTGACTAAAATAAGACTAAAATGTCCAGACTTTTAGTTGACTAACTCTTTACTAAATTAAAAGAGTATGAACTAGGGGTGGCACGGTTCATGAAAAAAAATCTGAACCGTTCGGTTCGCTTGTCTCAGTTTGGAGCGTGTGCGGCGCACGGTTCGACGGTTCATGGTATGTGCAATGTATGTAGCCTCGTGCCCTGTATGTGACCTCAGATAGCGTGTTTCCCTTTTGCGCAAAAGAAATGGTGACTGGTAGGGCTGAACGATTTGACCTAAAATCAAAACCTTGGTTAATTTAACATTTGACATCGGTTACGGTTAATGAGCGATTATTACATCAAAGCACACATTGCTTGAAATGAAAACAATCACATTTTAGTTTACTGTATACTGCAAGTTTCCAAAAAAGGTAGAAAATAAATAACTAAAATTTTAATTCTAGTAATTCAGGGCTCCAGATTAACCTTTTTGTTATTAGGAGTACCCCCGACTGAAAATTTTAGGAGCACAAGAAGAAATTTTAGGGCACACCTTAAATCAGCCTGGAATGCAACTATTCCCATTTCCCCCAAAAATAACTGCATTACTGAAAAATACTAAATAGACTTGACCATATGCAGTTGCTGCACATGTTATTATGCACAATTGATTAAACTTTCAGAATAGGAACTTATGAACCAAAGATTCATACAACCCACATGACTAATACAAGCCATAAGAAACAAGCATATACAATACGTTATATCCAGATAATGAGATGAGTGGCAGGGTAATACACATTGTATCCTTTACACGTTTCTTGTCTTATATTCAGTTTTCCTTAACTAGGCACTGCTGTCTAAGACCTTTACTCTCATCTATAATGTGTCTGGTGTTAATGTAGATTAGAAGTTCTCCCGTTTTCTCTCTCTCTCTCTCTCTCTCTCTCTCTCTCTCTCTCTCTCTCTCTCTCTCTCTCTCTCTCTCGTGCGCATGTGCATGTTTGGCGTGGTGGGAAGCTTGAGAGGCGGCTGAGTGATCCTTAAATCTTTTTTTCCCTTATGTTTTTTTTCTCACCTTAGTTAGGACTTATTTGAGATTCGGTAAGAGCTTGTTTTCAACTGAATTTGCATCCGTTCGTGGACGATAAGCATGGCCTCATCCTTAAATGAGGGGACGCCGGTTTTCTCCATTGGAAATGGATGTAAATGTTTTCCAGATCAAATATGCACGGTGGAAGACGTACTTATGGCTATGGGACGTGTCGTTGGCCATGATAAAATATTATCAGCGTCTAGAATGAATAAGGCCGTCGTTGTGTTTTTGGAAGAAGATAAATTTGTTAATGTGCTTGTAGAAAGTGGAATTGAAATGTCGGACACGTTTGTGCAGGTGACTCCTTTGCGTTCACCTGCGACGCAAGTAATAATCTCGAATGTGCCCCCATTCATAAAAAATGAAGCGATATTAAAAGAGCTAAGTCGCTTTGGAAAATTTGCGAGTGCAATTAAAACTGTTCCACTTGGCTGTAAGTACAATGAACTGTAATGTCCTTTCGGAGACAGGTTTTTATGTTTTTGCAAGCACAAGTTTTTGGATGCATCTTTTCGAATACAACACGGCGAAAGCTCTTACATGATTTTCGCAACAACGCAAAGTATGCGATGTTTTGAATGTGGAGATTTGGGACACAAGAAGTTGTTTTGTCCTCACAGGAAACAAAACGAGGAGAAAACCGTAGAGACTGAAAACAATGATATGAGTAATCAGTCAGATTGCGGAAAAACTCACGGTAGTGACAAAATTGAAAAAAGACACACACTGGTAAAAGAAACGTTTGCTCAACCGAAAAATAAAAAACAAAAAATTCAAAACGAGGAACAAAGTGAGGAGACTCTGGATAAAAGCTTATCTACCAGCGGATGTACAAATTCCCTTGAGAATACACAACTTTCAGAGGGACAGGATGAGTCAGACAAGGAGTCAGAGTTAAGATCGGAGGTGAGTGACACTTTATTTCCGAAAGTGCTTGGTGTTTCAGAAGGAGCAGATCAGAGTGTTTTATGTGGTAATGATATGGAAGTTGAAAAGGCATGTGGAAGCGGTTAACAGTTTGTTGAGAATGATGATGTATGTGTTGATGAATCAATATGTGATAGTGACAGTTATTCAGAAGTTTCTGAGTTTGAGTTGAGTCAGTTATCTGGAGACATGTATACTGCGGAAGAATTGAATAGTTTTTTGGATCAAACTAAAGGACAGAAGGTGGATGTTCTGAATTTTTTTCCTGATGCTGGTAAATTCTTGAAGTCAGTTAGGAGTGTACAGAAAAGTGTAGGATGTGATGTTATATCAAAACAAAAAAGATTTCGATTGAAAAAACTGGCTACAGCAGTTTGTAAAAGCTTAAAAGGAAAAATGTAAATTAAATAGGTTCACATGGTTATGGGTGCTGCTCTTATTATTTATTTATTTCTCTGTCTTGTTTTTCTCCTTTTTGTTTCCTCTACTCCTTTTTCTAACATCCAAACTTTAAGAGTTAGTACTTTAAACATTAATGGTGCGAGGAATAAAGAAAAACAAGCTTTACTAACTGAGTTTCTTAAGCTCAAAGACTCGCATGTAACATTTTTACAGGAAACTCATAGTGATGAGAGCAATGAGACAGATTGGGGATTATGTTGGGAGGGCAGCTACTCTTTAAGTCATGGAACAAATTTAAGTGCTGGGGTAGCCATACTTTTTTCACCTCATATCAATGTTGATATAGTGTCAAAAGTAGAAATAGAAAAAGGTCGTCTTCTTGTTGTAAATACAAAAATTGATGAATATAATTTCACTTTTGTTAATATTTATGCTCCAAACAGAAGCGCAGACAGAAAACATTTATTTAAAAAAATGAGTGATTATATGAAAAACGTGAGTGCAGATGATTTTCTAATTTTAGGAGGCGATTGGAATTGTACAGTTGATTTTACGTTGGATAGAAATAATACTGAACCAGATTTTGTATCGTCTGCTTTTCTAAAGCAAATTATTATTCAAAATGATTTGTTAGATGTGTGGAGAGAGAGGAATTTAAAGGTTAAACAATTCACTTGGATAAAGATCTCACAAGAGATAATAAGTGCAGCTAGATTAGATAGATTTTATGTTTGTAAAAAAACTAATAACAGAATTGTGGCTGCAAATATTGTACCTTGTTGTTTTTCAGACCATCATTTTGTTACTTGTATTCTGACTTTGTCACAGAATCAGGGAAAAAGTCCATACTGGAAACTGAATATACGTTTGTTACAGGAAAAAGACTTTATTGAAAGTTTGAAACTTTTTTGGGAGTCTTGGGTTTTACAGAAAGGTGAATATGAAAATCTAATTCAGTGGTGGGAACTGGGAAAAACACAAATTAAGATTTTTTGTCAACAGTTTTCTTATTTCTCTACAACACAGATTAAGAAAAAAATAATTGAATTAGAAAAGGAAATAGTAAAGATTACATCTAATGTAGTACTGCAATCAAATACTGTGATGGCTGAGAACTTGTGTAAGAGAAAGAATAATCTTGCCTCTTTACTACAAGTGCAAGCTAAGGGAGCACTTATAAGGTCACGCTTTTTGTCAGTCCATGATATGGATGCACCAACTTCATATTTTTTTAATCTTGAAAAAGTTTCAAAAAAGCGAAGTGTAATGCATTGTCTGACTTTCCCAGATGGGTCCAAAACATCTGACCCCAAAAATATGAGGAAAATAGCTGTGGACTTTTATTCAGATCTTTTTAGAGCTGAAACGTGTGATTCACAGAGTACATCGGACTTGCTTAATCAACTTCCGACTCTTGATGGAAAACAATGTGCAAGTTTGGACAAAGCTTTTTCTTTTCAAGAATTGACTGAAGTTGTACAACAGATGAAACCCGGTCGTGCACCTGGTATTGATGGTCTGCCGGGGGAATTCTATAGAATCATGTGGAGAATAATAGGGAAAGACTTTTATGAGGTTATACTGAAATGTTATGGGGAGAAAAATCTTCCCAGGAGTTGTCAGAGGGCTGTTCTTGTTCTTATTCCCAAAAAAGGGGACTTGAGTCTTATAAAGAACTGGAGACCCGTCTCTATTCTCACGACGGACTATACAATTTTGGCGAAGGTGTTGGTCAATAGACTGAAGTGTGTTTTGGGTGATATCATTCACAAGGATCAGTCTTACTGTATTCCAGATAGAACTATCTATGATAAAAAATTTCTAGTGAGAGATTTGCTAGACTATTGTAAATTAAATGGTATCAATTTAGGTCTTCTATCCTGAGATCAAGAGAAGGCTTTTGATCGCGTAGATCATGAGTACTTATTTAAAACGTTAAAAGCTTTTGGTTGCGGTGATGGGTTTATTTCCTGGATTAAGATATTGTACACAAATGCTGCATGTTTAGTAAAAATTGGAGGAGGCTTAAGCCCTCTTATACAAATGCAAAGGGGAATCAGACAGGGATGTCCTCTGTCTGGTCAGCTGTATGCCTTAGCAGTTGAACCTTTGTTGTGTTTATTTAGGAAAAATGTGTCTGGTATTTGTGTAGGTGGTTGTATTTTTAATGAAATTAAGCTGACAGCATATGCAGACGATATCACTGTATTTGTTAAAGTGCCCATCTTATGACTGCTTTTCCACAAGTTATATAGGTGTATGAGTTCCATAAAGCATGTTTCAAAAGTTGTTTGCTCTAAATAACTTGTAGGAAAAGATTGTTACCCATCTCTAGGAGCCTCTGTTTCAGGGCATTTCAGATTGTGCCGTTTTGAGCTAGTCTTACATATTTATGAGCTGCTGCTCCTTTGATCACGCCCCACTACTAACGTCATGTGCCCGTGCGCATGCTCAGTGGTCTCGTGAGCAGTACAGACCATACTGTGTTATTATTTTATATATTATTATTATTATTATTATTATTATTATTATTAACGGTTTATGTTGCCAACAGACAATTCATGCAGAAAAGTATCACTAATAAGTACACTACAGGAGAAGAAACTCATGACACACAATGATTCCTGAGTAAATTGTGATGTTACGTTAGCAGCCAAAACAATAAACTCGTTTTCCCTGGACAATGCTAACATATTCCAGTTATAAAACATTTTAGAACGCATTATTTTCGCAAATTACAGAAATTAAGACCCGGCGGGGGATGTATACTGCTTGTGGACCGCGTGCTAATTGCTAGAAGCTAGCGGGAGGTCCGGACCGTAAAGTTATAAGAGGCTCGGGGGGTTAGCATCGTCAGAAAAGCCGGAGCTGTAAGGCCCGGTCTCGGTGTGTCAAACTCATCATGACACACAAAGATTCCAGCGTAAATTGTGATGTAGCAGTTTCAACAATACACTCATTTTCCCTGGACAATACTAACATATTCCCGTTATAAACATTTTCAAACGCATTATTTTCGCAAATTACAGAAATTAAGACCCGGCGGGGGATGTATACTGCTTGTGGACCGCATGCTAATTGCTAGAAGCTAGCGGGAGGTCCGGACCGTGTATATATCTATGCGGACCGTAAAGTTATTAGAGGCTCGCCTCGTCAGAAAAGCCGGGGCGTACGGTCTCGGTTAGTTTGGCAAAAAGCTTTTAGCTCTAGCATCATAAATGTAGTATTTTGTGACAGAAGATGACAACATGCAAAATATAACGTGACTTCTTACCTTTTGTGAATAAAACAACGCGATCGCGAATCGAATCCAGTCTGTTTCAGATGTGTGAATGATCCATGAAAGTCCAATAAAATACATCCAATTACCATTTTTGTCCACAAATGCTTATAATCCGTGAAATATAGATACATAGTCTGTTGTTTACATCAGATTTCGCATGAAGGTCTTATCGCCTACAATCTGAGGACTGTTTGCGTCGTAACACACTGTACATAAGATACTCCGGGTTCCAATAATCACGCGTTAAAACGTTGTTTTTAAAAGTAGGTGGGAGTATAATCCATAATATCCAAATAGCGCTGTTATTTCCGTGAGACATGATAACAGCACAGAGGGTCTCATTCAAGTGACTGCTCTATGCTCTCTAGCTACCTGGTGGGTGGAGACCTGCGAGTGGGGTGGTGGGCGGGAAAATTCAAACTGAATGTGACGAAACTTTTTGTTACGTCACAACGGAGCTGAGTTTTAACTCGTGCAATCTGAGACTCAAGGCAGAGGACATTCAGAAACCTGTATCTCACTCAAAACAGCATGGATGGATTTTTTTCCAAGTTTGTATGCGTGTGGGAGCATCAGAGACACAAAATAACACCCCAAAACCCAGAAAAAGTGAGTTTTTCATAATACGGGCACTTTAAGAATCAAAATGATGTAAATACAATTAGGAAGTGTCTTTGGTTATATGAAAAGGCATCATCTGCTAAGTTAAATTGGAGTAAAACAGAAGCCTTGTGGTGTATTGAACATTCAACAGAGGTTTTACCAGTTATTCCTGAAAATGTGAAATGGGGGAAAGTAGGATTTAAATTTCTAGGTATTTATTTAGGTAGTGAAGAGTTCAAAAAAAGAACTGGGAGAATGTAAAGGATAAAGTATGTGCTAAGTTATCTAAATGGAATTGGTTGCTGCCTCAATTATCCTAAAGGGGTAGAGTGCTGGTTATCAACAATTTAGTGGCATCCACCCTGTGGCATAGGCTAAATGTTTTTGATCCACCAATGGACTTCTTTGTGGAGATCCAGAGAATTCTCGTTGATTTTTTCTGGTCCGGAAAGCACTGGGTGAAAGAAGCAGTTCTGTATCTCCCTGTTCATGAAGGCGGACAAGGCCTAATTGAATTAAAATCCAGGTATGCAGCTTTTCGTCTAAAGACTGTCCAGAGGTTTCTTTACCATCATGATCAGAACTGGATGAAAGTGGCATGTGCCCTCTTGCAGAGAGTTGGTCGATTAGGTCTTGACAGACATCTGTTTTTAATGAACTTAAAGAACATGGACCTTACTGGTCTTACGTCTTTTTATGCTTCAGCTTTACAAACGTGGCAGATATTTTCTGTGCAAAGAGTTAATGTCTGGACTATGGAGGAACCTTTGTTCTTTAACGGATTGTTGCCTATTACATTATTGAATTCAGTTACCCTACGTAATAGTCTGATTAAAGCTGGCATTTGCAAAGTTGGACATTTAAAGATTAACAACCAGTGGATTACAGCTGAAGAAATGCGACTTAATACAGATATTCGATCTCTTCGATTTCTTCAAAAATTCCTGGAAGAAATAAATAAACTTCTGTGTCTTCAGCTATTACATTTGGAGAACTTTGATGGTCTATTTCCTGAAATACATGTGTCTGCAGATGTGGGAGATTGGGAAGAGACTGAAGGGAGTCTATTGACTTTTAGAACACCTGAACCTGGAATCTTTGAACTTTTTTCCAAGAAAGCCCTGTACATGATTTGTGTTAAAGCTCTTAACCTAAGAACTCTGGACAAAGTTATTGAGTCAAAATGGATGGGAGTAACTGAGCCAGGCTCTTCCCCGAGAGGAAGTTGGAGGTCCCTGTACAAGATGCCTATTGAAAAAAGACTAGGAGATTTTCAGTGGCGAATTGTACATTGGGCAATAGCTACAAACAGGTACAAAGTACACCTGAATCCTTTGCATAGTGTAAATTGTAGTTTTTGTGGGGCTTCTGAAACTGTTAATCACCTTTTTGTTGAATGTTCAAGACTAAGTGAACTTTTTTGGTTGTTAAAAAATGTTTGTCAAGAGTTAGGTTTCTTGTTTACTAATGGGCTATTTATTTTCGGACCAAAATATAGTAAAACAAATAAACAAAAGGTAGTACTATTGAATCTTATTTTTGGTAAAGCAAAGATGGCAATCTGGTTAACTAGGAAAAACAGGATTCTAAATTTAAGTGGAGTAGATCCAGTGCAGATGTTAAAAGGTTTTATAAAGGGACGTTTGATGCTGGAGTATGCTTATTATGAAATGGTAAATGACACAGAGAAATTTTTTTTTATTTGGGGAACAGAAGGTGTGTTGTGTATGCCCAATGAAAGTAAGGGTTATCAGATAAGTTTTGGTTTGTTATAAAAAAAAGATGTTTTGCTGTTTTTATGTGTAGATATTTATTTTCTTTCTTTATTATTTATATTATTATTATTATTATTATTATTATTATTTTTTTTTTTATGTTGTCTGAACAAGTGTTTTGGAAAATTTAATGTAAAATAAATAGGAATTTTAAAGGTCAAAGGTCTCTCTCTCTCTCTCTCTCTCTCTCTCTCTCTCGAGCGTCTGTTGAGCGAGCGGGAGTAGTGTGAGGTGGCGTGAGCGTGGCCAGAGCCTGTGAGTTATCTTTTTTATATACTTTTTTCGGCGGATTTTGGCTGTTGGACTTTTTTTCTTTTTGTCTGTGCGGGCCGCGTGTAGCCGTGTTTTTCTGGCAGATAACATGACGGCCCCGCGATCACAGTCATTGAGCAAACTTACACGTCGCCATGGTGTCAAAGTGGCATCCGCGGTGAGCGTAGAGGACTGCTGTTTGGCCATAGGTGAAGTTATCGGCCATGAGAACATATTGTCGGCTTCAAAAATGAACAGTGCCACGGTCATCTTTCTAAGTTCTATTGAGAATGCCAACAATATAGTTGAAACTGGATTAGTCATCGATGGGCTTTTTACACCTGTCCTTCCTCTGTCTATGCCTTCAAAAAAAGTTCTTCTGTCTAATGTACCACCCTTCATGAGTGATGAAACATTAGTGAGAATTTTGTCCCGATATGGAAAAATTGTGTCTCCAATCAAGATGATACCAATTGGATGTAATTCTCCTCTTTTAAAGCATGTCATTTCATTTAGACGTTTTGTTTATATGATTCTGCAAGAAGAGGAAGAACTGGAGTTATCGCTGCACTTGAAAGTTGACGAATTTGATTATATCATCTATGCTACGACGGAGAAAATGAAATGTTTTCATTGTAGAGAAGTGGGTCATTTAATTCGTGCGTGTCCAAGGAAAAATGCGGCGGACGCTGATAACGCTGAACAACCCGGGACGTCAGATGCAAATCTACCTGTGACAAAGGCAGGTACGGCAGAGAGGAGAGAGGTTGTGAAGCCGTTTGAGGATCGAAATACGGAGGTTTTGGCAGCTGAAAGTGAGGATGTAATGCCTGATGTTGAAGTTGTAGAAACACTGCCTGATGCGGATTCTAATGCGGAGAAAAGTATCAGTGCGTTATCATTGTCACAGCTGGAGCAGCCTTTTGAAGGATTGGAAATCGAAATGGAACAGACTGGGTTTAAAGTCCCCATTAAAAGAAAAAAAACAGGTGACTCTCAAATAGTCAGAGCTAAGAAAGCAAGTGTGGAGGACATACATGTTGAAGACGGAATAGATAGTGACAGTGAGTCTTCTGACTGTAGCGTCAGCTTTTCACAGAGTGATTTACATAGCACTTATGAGGTGGACGATGTTAAACTCTTTCTCAGAGCTACAAAAAATAAGAGAGGGGTTAAAGTTGAACAATATTTTCCTGACATTAAACAATTTGTGGACAAAACTAAAATGTTTATGTCGGAGGGGTTGTTTACTAACAAGGAAATATACCGTTTGAAGAAAATAGTCAGAAAACTGGTTTCTGACAATGCCAATGTTGGAAATGAAGAAGATTAACGGACTGATTTCGGATTTGATGTTTTTATATGGTTTATTTTTGTTTTTTTTCTTTTTTTCTCTTTCCATGTGCGAGGTCAACATTGCAACTATGAATATTAATGGGGGAAGAGATATGAGGAAAAGGGCAGGAATATTTGAGTTGGTTAAACAAAGAAAAATTTATGTAATCATGTTACAAGAAACGCATAGTGATTTAAAAAATGATACTGAGTGGGCAAGAGAATGGGATGGGACGTCCATTCTGAGCCACAACACCTCACTCAGTGGTGGTGTAGCAGTTCTCTTTGCAAAAAATTTTACTCCTGCCTCCTACCAAGTGGAAGAGGTAGTCAAGGGTAGACTGTTAAAAGTTAAAGCCATTTTTGACAAAATGTCTTTTGTTTTTATTTGTGTGTATATCCCCACATCAGTTGTAGAGAGAATGTTATTTTTAAATTCACTGTGTGCTGTTTTGCAAGGTTGTTGTGGTGATGATTATTTTATTTTGTGTGGTGATTTTAACTGCACTATATCCAGTGGTGTAGTCTAGATTTTTGTAGTGAGTATACTGTGATTTTTCCCTCTCACCCTTATGCTCACTCGTCCTAGCGCGACACCTCATAAGCACCACCACACTCACAGATGCATACAGTATAGATATTCATGTAACTAAGAGCATTCTGAAAGTGTACTCATAAACACATAAACTGAATGTGTTCTCAACATGTCAGTTTATTATAAGAAAAAAAGACTTTAGAGCCAATGGGTTTACAGCTGGGGAAACTGGACTGATTTTTAGACTGGTTTAGTGTTAATCAACATCTAACTCAGGAACAAAAGTTACTTAACTGTTAATTAAAATTAAATAAACTGTTTACAATCTTCAATCTGTGGCAAACACATGCATTGAAGGAGAAAAAATATTCACTCTTTCAATAGATATTATCTGACAACTATATGTTTTTAATTAATAAGATGACCATGAATTAACTATAATTTGCATAGTCATTGATATTAAAGCTTATTTTTTGCATATAATATAAGCATTGTCTAAAAATGAAAATAGGCTTATACTTAATTATTATTACAAGACCATCCTGTAGCCTAAAATTTGCAAGTCTAAACTGAACATCAACGCAGACATGAATTTCCTCACAGAAGTTTAAGATCATATACATCTTGTCAAGATGATCTTGAACGCAGATATATAAATGAACACAGAGAAGGAAAGTTTAACACTGTGAAGCACAAGCAAACATGCAGAGGAACTGAAGGCAGCTAAAAACCATCAGGATATTATCACGGGCTTATTTTATTGCACTTGGAGCCTTACCTCCAGATAAAGTAATAAACTGGACTGATGATTTAAATGTTGTACTCACATGTGCGTTGTAAGCTCTATGGATTTTATGTTGCAGCACTGCTTCACTCGTTCACTTCTCAGTGTCGCGTGAGCAGCTACACTGCAGGTTCGACTTCATTTGGCGCTAAGCAGACCTCTTGGTGATGTCAAAGTACCGCGAGAGCGATTCAAAGCAGATTTCTCCATGTGATAACTGGAGTCGCTCTCGCGGTACTTTGCTGTCACTTCCCTGTGGCGTCACACCAGTCTGCTCCCCAGTCACTTTCGCGTCACTATAGTAATTTGATTTCATAGAAATTCATACGCCGATCGGATCGCGCAGTTCGACAG
Organism: Paramisgurnus dabryanus; assembly: GCF_030506205.2. Taxonomy (NCBI): domain Eukaryota; kingdom Metazoa; phylum Chordata; class Actinopteri; order Cypriniformes; family Cobitidae; genus Paramisgurnus; species Paramisgurnus dabryanus. The sequence continues at coordinate 42,155,088 of NC_133343.1, read as the reverse complement.
GAAGTATTTAGCCTAATATGTATTTCAACCCGCTAAAGTGGCATGATCAGTGCTTCACATCTATATTATGACTAAAAGTTTAAAATATGTCACAAAACCATGCTGTTACGCATCCTCGCGCTATTTTTAGTGGGTATACGGAAATCCTTGACCATTTCTAGTGGGTATACGGCGTATACCTGCGTATCACGTAGACTACACCACTGACTATATCCAATTTAGACAGGAACCATATTGAACCACACATGCCTTGTCGTAATCGGTTAATTCAACTTGAAGAGACTCATGAGTTATGTGATATTTGGAGAAAGTTAAATGGGACACAGAAGGCAATACACATGGACTCATGTTCGAGACAATGTAATCTCACTTGCAAGATTAGACCGATTTTATTTTTTTAAACATCAATGTAGTATTGTTAGAAGATGTATAATTTCTCCACTGGGTTTTTCAGATCATAGTATGGTGCAGTGTACTGTGGTGGTTAATGCTTTCAAGCCAAAAAGTGCATATTGGCAGTTAAATATTAGTCTTTTAAGTGATACATATTTTAAAGAAATGTTTAAGGTGTTTTGGACTGATTTCAGAAATGCAAAAAGTTCTTTTAAATCTTTGCGGCAGTGGTGGGATTATGGGAAAGTCCAAATAGGTCAGTTTTGTGTTCAATACACGCAAAATGTTACAAGAGAATAATTCTAACATGAGTATCTTGGAGATTGAAATTTTAAAACTTCAAGAATTGGCTGAGTTAACTGGGGATCGTTGCTATTTAGATTCTTTAGTTAAAAAGAAAGTTCAGTTGGCTGAACTGCTGGGCCTTAAGACACAAGGGGCTCTGATCAGGTCTAGGTTCCAGAATTTGAACTAAATGGATGCTCCCTCTCTAAATTAAAGAAAAATTTAGAGAAAAAATGGGCAGAGCAGGATAATACATGCCTTGCGCTCAGAATCTGGTTTGTTGTTGACAGAGCCTGCTGATATTCGCAGGAGGGCATTTTCTTTTTACGAGAATCTATACAAAAATGAGCTGGGGGGAAATTTTAAGGATGATAGTATTTTTTTTGATAATTTACCCCAATTGTCACAGGAAGCCAAAACCAAAATCTCAGGTGCCTTGAGCCTTGGAGAACTGTATAAGGCCCTCCAAGAAATGGAGTCTGGAAAGGCAGCGGGAATCCTTGGCTTACCAGCTGACTTTTATAAGTCTTTTTGGACAGTACTGGGCAATGATTTGCTTGAGGTACTAAACGAAAGTTTGAGGGAGGGGCAGTTGCCTTTAAGCTGCCGTAGAGCAGTGTTGACCCTCTTGCCTAAGAAAGGTGACCTAACAGAGATAAGGTGCTGGCGACCGGTTTCGTTGCTCTGCAGTGATTTCAAGCTGCTTTCTAAAACATGAGCGAATAGATTGTCAGGGGTGATAGAGGGAGTTATTCATCCTGATCAGACCTATTGCGTTCCCGGTAGGTCCATTTTTGACAACGTTTCTTTGATTCGTGACATTTTTGATATCTCCAAGATATTTAATGTGGATTGTGGCCTAATTTCGTTAGATCAAGAAAAGGCTTTTGACAGGGTTGAACACTGTTACTTATGGAGAGTTTTAGAAGCCTTTGGTTTTGATCAGAAGTTCATTGATTTTATTAAAGTTCTCTATAGTGGAGCGCAGAGTTTACTTAAAGGAACACGCCCACATTTTGGAAATTTAGCTTATTCATTGTATCCCCCAGAGTTAGATAAGTCCATACATAGCTTTTCATCTCCATGTGTGCTGTAACTCTGTCTGACGCAGCCCCCGCTAGCTTAGCTTAGCACAAAGACTGGAAGTGAATGGCTCCAGCTAGCATACTGCTCCCAATAAGTGACAAAATAAGGCGAACATTTTCCTATTCATGTGTTGTGACATTTGTATAGCCACACCGTGTACAAATAAAAAGGTCTTATGAGACACAGCCATCTTTTAACAGTATACAGACATACAGTAAACAGGAGAAGAAAGTTCACACAAATAGCAGTGCTTCGCCTTCTGAGAATATAGTTCCCAGTATGTATACTTTTAAAAGATGTCTGTCTCTCATATGACCTTGTTATTTGTACACGGTGTGACTATACAAATCACAACACATAAATAGGAAAATGTTGCCGCTGTTTTGCTAGCTGGAGCCATTCACTTACAGTCTTTGTGCTAAGCTAAGCTAGCGGGGGATGCGTCAGAAAGAGTTACAGCACGCACGGAGATGAGAAAGGTATTTATGGACATATCTAACTCTGGGGGATACAGTGAATAAGCTAAATTCCCCAAATGTGGGCGTGTTCCTTTAAGGTGAATGGGAGTCTATGTGCTCCTTTTAATGCTTGCAGAGGTGTTAGACAAGGGTGCTCATTGTCCGGCATGTTATATTCCCTAGCAATAGAACCTCTCTTACACCAGTTAAGGACTAAGCTTAAGGGTTTTTGTCTACCAAATAATAAAGGCAATGTAATTTTGTCAGCCTATGCTGATGATGTTGTGGTCATGGTTAATGGGCAGGTTGACATGCATGTTATGTCAGGGTTGCTTAAAACTTTAAAAAAATTATCATCTGCAAATGTTAATTGGGCTAAGAGTGAAGCTATACTTTTGGGCAATTGGTCAGAAAACAGACCAAAACTGCCGGAAGGATTAAAATGGGACAAAGCAGGTTTTAAATATTTAGGTGTTTACCTTGGGGATGAGACAACAATGCAAAAGAACTGGGAAGGTGTCATTGAAAAAGTTAAAGGACGTCTAGATAAATGGAAGCGTTTTTTGCCAATGTTATCATATAGAGGGCGCATTTTAATTATTAATAATTTGGTTGCATCCTCCTTGTGGCATAAACTAAACTGTATTGACCCTCCTATCCACTTACTTACAAAGATCCAAGCTCTTTTAGTTGTTTTTTTTTGGGATAGGATGCATTGGGTACCACAAAGTGTTTTGTTTTTATCCAAAGAGGAGGGGGGTCAAGGGTTAATACATTTACAAAGCAGACTGGCAACTTTTCGCTTGCAGTTTGTTCAAAGATTGTTATTTGGTTCTACTGATTGTAAATGGTGTGCTGCTGCTAATGTGATTTTGCACAAATTGGAGAACCTAGGGCTAGACAAAGCTCTTTTTTTTAATGAATCCATTGCAAATTAACTTTTCTACTTTGCCAGTGTTCTACAGAAACATTTTTAAAGTATGGAGTCTTTTTAACATAAAAATTGACACATCACATTCCCTTTATTGGTTATTAAAGGAGCCCCCAATCCATGGATCACGGATGGACTTAGCTACAAGTGATTGTTTTCCAGGTTTCAATAGGATGCTGATTGTGAATAGAATCATTACTATGGAACAGTTACTGGTTTTATCTGGTCCTGATTTTATGAATGTGGAAGCGCTGGCACAGCAATTGAAAATAAGATCAGTTCGCCTAATTACGCAGATACTATTGAAATGGCAGTCAGTACTCCGTCCGGCTGAGAGCACTCTACTGACAGAATACTGTGAAGGACTCACTGAAGCCAATGTCAAAGATCCCTTCCCTGATGTGTTAATTTCAATTAATCTAGGATGTGTTTCTGGTGTTTTTTTGGATGGTGTTGAGTTTTCGGATGTGAATTTTTCTTTATGTACAGGCAAAAAATTGTATAAACATTGTGTTATTGTTTTTTGTAAAAAATCTTTAAACATGAAAGTGGATACTCCATGGCGTGATTTTTTTAAACTGGAGGTAGACAAAAAGCCTGAGTGGAGAGCTCTTTACAAACCACCGTTGGCTAAAAAAGCAGGTGACTTACAGTGGAGAATTTTGCATGGTATTATTGCTGTTAACGCTTTTATTTCTATTTTGAATCCTGAAGTTGGTGTTGAGTGTCCTTTTTGTAATGAGAGGGAAGCTGTGTTTTTATGCTTTTTTAAATTGTTCCAGATTGCAGTCCTTGTTTCTACTGCTTGGTAACATATTTAGTAAATGTAATGAGGTATTTTCTCCAGTGGTTTTTATTTATTTTATTTTAGAAAAAAAATGTTGTGTCAGCTATTGAATTTTGTGTTGGGTCAGGCTAAGATGGCCATTTATATAAGTAGAAAACAGAAGATTGAACAGAATTTGGTTCAAAACATTGTGGTTGTTTTCTCAAAAATGGTACAATCAAGAATACAGACTGATTTTAATTATTATAAGATCGTAAACGATTTGATTACATTTGAGGGTGTTTGGTGTTATAATGAATTTTTATGTACTGTTGTCGATGATGAATTGTTTTTTACTTTTCTGGAGTGAGAATGCACATCATGTTAAATTGAAATTGAATTATGGCAATGTAGTGCTGTAACCCTGTTTTTTGGTATTAGTGTTGTAATCTCACTCTCTCTCGCTCTCTCTCTTTCGCTCTCTCTCGCTCTCTCTCTCGCTCGCTCGCTCTCTTTCTCTTTCTTTCTCTCTCTCTCTCGCTCTCTCTCTCTCTCTCGCTCTCTCTCAAGTTCAAGTTCAAGTTCAAGTAGCTTTATTGGCATGACATTTAGGTTATAGTATTGCCAAAGCATTTTCAATAAATACATACAAAGAATAGACATCTATAACAAAATCAACATAAATACAACAATGCAGATAATTACAATTGATTCTAAAAATATATTAATTATACAGACATGTAAATAAAAGAAAATATCTTAAACATCTCTTAAACTGTGGATTGTATATACATATTTTGCAGCTAATTTGGCTGCTACATCAACTTCTCCAAGCAAATATTGGAGTTTTTCTGGAATGTTTAAAGTAAAAAATGAACAATTTAAGTTTTCAAATTTGTCAAAAAACAATTCCCTTGTGGATTTATATTTTGGGCAAACAAGAAGAAAGTGCATCTCATCCTCTATTTCATTAAGATCACAATGTTGGCATAATCGCTGTTCTCTTGGTACCCAAGATTGCTTGTGTCTTCCTTTTTCTATGGCTAATTCATGGTCCCCAAGTCGATATTTTGAAAGGATTTGTCTTTCTTTTACTTGTTTTATTGTTAAGTAATTTGCCAACTTGGTGGTTCTGTTAAGGTTTGAATAACATTGAAGTTTGGTATGGAGGGCAATATTATTTTCTAGTATTCTATCATAATTCTGCTTTAGATTTTTGTCAATTTCTTTGTAAATGTTGTGGTCAGATATATCTTTTGTTTCATGAATTAGTTTCAACACATGTGTATTTAGAGGATGAGAAACTGTGGGGGTTTCATTGGCAAGGAGGGCTTTATATTGAATAGACTGAGTATCAGATTGATGAAGGTGATGCCAGAATTTAACAGCTCTTTTCTGGATTTCAATATTTAATGGATATAAACCCAGTTCAGCCCTGCAGGCATTGTTTGAAGTGCCTCTATTCACTCTTAATATATTTTTAGCAAATTCCAATTGTGTTTTTTCTATTACACTTTTATCCCAGTTGTGAAACTTTAAGATGGGTCCCCAGATTTCACTACAGTAGAGTAAAATGGGTTTAATGATTGCATGGTAAAGTTTTATCCATATTTTAATTGATAAATGTAATCGGCCAAATCGTGCCTTTATGGCAAAAAATGCTCTCCGAGCCTTCTCACTCAAAGCTTTTGCAGCCAGATGAAAACCTCCTGATGCTGAGATCTCAATGCCCAAATAAGTGTAATTAGTGCTGTGTTTTAAAGTCTCTCCTCTGTATGTAAACTTGTATTTGTTTTCCTGAGACCTGGACTTCTTCTGAAACACCATGACTCTGGTTTTGTCTAGATTTACTGTCAGTGCCCATTCCTTACAATACTGTTCCAGCAGTGTTAGACTTTTTTGAAGCCCATCAGCTGTGGGGGATATCAGAACCAGATCATCTGCGTATAACAGACATTTTATTTCCGAGTCGTATAGAGATAGTGAAGATGTTACTGGGGGAAGACAGACACCCATCAGCTGCTGCTAAACTCATTTATCAGTTACACACCATCAGAAATAATCCACAGCCCTGATCTTGTACAGTATTTTTATTTTACCTCTCATCTGCCCCCATAAATGTACATTTGTATACTTCATATGTTTATATTTCAAAGTCTACTTTATATTGTAAATATCCTCTGATTCTATTTTATTTTATTTGCAGTAGTACTTCATCCATCACCCAGCACCTTAGCTCAATTGCACCTTAATGTTTGTTAATATTGTGTTATTGTATGTTTCTCGTTTTATGTATAATGCTTTGGCAATATTGTAAGTGACACAATCATGCCAATAAAGTTCTTTAAATTGAAATTGAATTGATAGACCGGGGATATTGGAGCGATCTAGAGCTTCAGCCAACTCATTGATGTAAATATTAAACAAGGTTGGGCTCAAACTACATCCCTGTCTTACTCCACGACCCTGATGGAAGAATTCAGTTCTAAAATTCCCGAGTTTTACCGCACATTTACTCTTTTTATACATGGATTGTATAACATCAAATGTTTTTCCACCAATGCCAATTTGTAATAGTTTGTATAATAACCCATCATGCCAAATAGTGTCGAAAGTTTTTTTTACATCAATGAAACATGTAAATATTTTTCTTTGCTTTCCTTTAATATTTTGGTTAATTAGAGTATGGAGAGAGTAAATATGATCTGATGTGCGGTGTTTGGGTAAAAAGCCAATTTGTGACTTATTAAGGATGTTGTGTTTTGTAAGGAATGTCACTACGCGGTTGTTTAGAATATTGCAAAAAAGTTTTGCTAAGTTGCTGCCTACGCAAATACCGCGGTAATTATTAGGGTCAAATTTATCTCCTTTTTTATAAATAGGTGTGATCAGTCCTTTAGACCAGATCTCAGGAAAGTCACCAGAACATAAAATTAAATTAAATAATTTTGCCATCGCTTGAATTATATAAGGACTGCTGAGTTTCAGCATTTCATTGCAGATGTTGTCTTGTCCACAAGCTTTTTTTATTTTTAGATTTTTTATGTGTTCAGTTATTTCTAGTATTGTAATAGATGTATCTAATGGATTTTGATAATTTTTTATTGTTTTCTTTAAATCTTCTAATTTTCCCATTATTTTATTTTGGGCCTGGTTAAGGTCTGTTGGCTCAGTTTTTTGATAAAGAGTTTTATAATAGGATCTCCAAATTGTGTTGCTCTGGAGTAGTATGTCTGATCTGGGGCTTTCAGTTTTTTTAAAGAGATTCCAGAAGTTGTTTTGGTCGATAGATTCATCAATTTCATTAATTTTTGTTTCGTAAAATTTATCTCTTTTTTTGCAAATTAGTTTTTTATAATCTTTTAAACAGTTTGCGTATTCAAGTCGTATTGTCTGATTGGTTGGTTCTTTGTTTTCTGTTGGCAAGTTGTCGAAGGTTTTTTCTGAGTAATTTACATTCATTATCAAACCATATATCCTTTTTTATTTTTCCGATCTCTATTTTATGTTTGCTTTGTTGTTTGACGTTAGATAAGATGGCTAAAGTTTGTTGCTGCATTTATACCATTAATATCTAGGGTGAAATCTGTGGACATAAAGACATCTAGCATTTCTTGTGTTACAGAACTACTCATGTTTTCTTTGAATCTTTCAGCATCAGATTGAGTCCACTTGAGTTAAGGTTCTAATGGGGAGAGTTTTTCATGGATTAGGGGAGAAAGCTTGACCACTTCATGTGTCTGCTTCAGGTAAAGCACAGTTTGACAGTGGTCAGAAATTGGACATTGAGGTTTTACTGTAAAGGCGTTAATAAAGTTTGGGTCGATGTCTGATATTGAGTAATCGACCACACTTGCTCCTAAACTGGAGCAGTAAGTGAATCTACCAAACGAATCTCCCCTGGTTCTGCCGTTTATAATATACAGCCCTAGATTTTTGCAAAGGTTTAACACCTGCTTCCCATTTTTGTTAATGATGTTGTCATAACTTGTTCGTGGACTAATGACTGGTGCTGATTGAAATAACATGTCCCCAAATATGTGACCATTATCTGTAGTATTTATATAATCAATGTCTTTTCCGGTCCTTGCATTTAGGTCACCACATATGAGAATTTTTCCTTTAGATTGGAAATATAAGATGTCCCTCTGTAAATGGAGAAAGCATTGATCTTGGTAATAAGGAGAGTCATGAGGTGGAACATAAACAGCACAGATGTAAAGATTGCTTTGTGGCAGTATAGAACTTATTTCAAGCCAAATCAATGAATTTTCAGTTTTGATCATTTTGATCATGTGTTTTAAGTTCTCTTTGTACAATATGAGTATGCCACCTGAATCACGACCACACCTTATTTGCGATTTCTTAAGTGATGGTACAATCAAATCTCTGTATCCTTTTGAGCAGTGTAAATTCTCATTATTTTGACACCAAGTCTCATGAAATATAACAATGTCTAAATCTTTTATACTGCTAAGCAAGTCCTGGTCTAAGGTTTTGTTTCCAAACGTTGAAGAATGTAAACCTTGTATATTCCAACTACTAATTTTAAACGATTTCATATGGAAAAGTGTGTGTGTATATTACTTGTAGATTATTTTATGAGTTTGGAGCAGACGATGTTGAGAAGATGTCTTATTTGATTGAGTTCAGATGCTGCTGGGTTTTGTGGATGCTGAACTGCTGCTGCGTAGCTCTCGTGTTGTAATTCAGCTGTTAAATCTTGTCTGGTGTTTGGATGAGGATGATGACGACTTCTTTGTGATTGATAGCTGTTCTTGCTGAGTATGTTCCTGATGTTCCCTCTATTGTTACCAAGTGCTGTCTTCTTCAGTACTCTTGCGAAGAGTTGTACTCCTTGCTTGTTGAGGTGGATATGGTCGTACATGTGATGAGGCCTTAAGTCCTTATGGTGAGCGATATGAACATTTGGAAAGAGTGCACAGCTTCTGGAGATTTCTGCATTGTTTCCATGGATTACATTAAATGGAACATCACACCTTGGCAGTAATGTGGACAGAGTTATTTTACTGTCTGGGAATCTTTCTGAAGCTTTGATGACCACCTCTTTGATCATAGGAGCCACATGACCCTTCATTACTCGTAAATCGTTTGTCCCTGTGTGGATTATAATGTGCTTGTATGTTTCATTCAGATTTTTATCAGACAAAATCTGAAGAGCCTTTCTTGTGTTTGGACACCAGATTTTCTTTGCTTTCAATTTTGGAAGTAACATTTCCTCATTTAAATATTTTCCATTGGAGTCGATTAGGATGAGAGCTTCTGATTGAGTCGAGTTATCTCCAGATGCAGTGCTGTGAACTTGAGACTCTGATTCTGCTGAGCAGTAAGGCTCCACATCCTCCACAAGTGATTGCTGATGATCAGTAGGAATCTCTAGATGATGGCTCAAATGTTTAGTTGATGAATCTGTAGATGATGAAACTTGAAGTTGTTCCCTCATATTATTAATGAGTTCATCTCTCTTTTGTAGTTCAGATTTTAAGGCTGACAGTTCTTCTTGCATTTCTGTTTTAATTTCTGTTAAATGTCTTCCTATAGTAGATTTTAATTCTCTCAACTCCTCTTTGGTTTGTTGAAGTTCTTTCGACATTAGCTCCTTGTTTTTCTGCATATTTTCAATCTCTTGTCGTAAATTCATCGAATCCTGTGTAAGTTGCTCCAACATGCATTTCTCATTTAGATGAGATGATATTAATTATTTTAGTTCCACCAACTCTATTTCTAAAAGTGAAAAGTTTTCTTTCATTTTTGACACAGGAAATTGAATTGGCTCTGTTGAAGTTATCTTCTTTTGTATGTCTTTTGCAGGAGTAGAGTTGATATTCAGATCTTTAGGATCTTGTGTGGTGTAAAGCTTTGCTTGTTTTCTAATTTCTATAAAATCCTCTGCAAATGCTTGGAGGGCAGCCTGTGATCCCTGGATCATGACGGTGCCATTTTGGTACAGGTTCAGAGAAAGAATTCTTGACTCGTCTTTTCTTTCCAAGTCTTCGAATACAAGGATTTGTCTACCTTTGCAAATGCCTCTTTTTGTGGTGAAGGTAAAGTGTTGACAGAAGGCTGTATGCCATGAAGTCGTTTCTCCGGTGTAAAAGAGCAGGTTAGACATAGCATTCTGGTCATAATCAGCAAATAGTGTTTCGGGATTCTCCTTTATCTGTTTCTGTCTGTGAAGCTGTCTTGAGTGTTCAGAGCTCTTTTGAGGATAAACAAAGGGGCGGGGCCAGCCTGCTGCAGTGGCCATAACTGAGTTTAGAATGTAAACAAGTAACTGAAAATAAACTGTCACTTTTGTGGACTATATCAAAAAATGTACTAAAATATCCACAATATTAAAATATATTGATCAAAATCCAAAGTTCATCCATTGAAAATGAGACATATTGACCCCCTTCACTGGTACTGCCAGCTTAAGAAACATCCAACCAATTAAAGATGATCGGCCATGCTCAAAATCCAGTCAAATCTGATTCTCCTGAAGTCAAAATGGTTGATGATCTGAAGTTAATGTTTCTCCTCTGATGTTGATGTTATTCCTCTTATTGTTAACGAATATGGTTTGTCTTTCCTTCAGATATAGATGTGGAAGAAAATTTCCCACAATTTCAAATTATCAGGAGTTTAGCTTGAGTTTGACTGCTGACATGAAATCTCTCTCCCTCAGAAGTCTGTTTCTCCTGAAGTAAAATTAACTGATGATCGAAAAATTTCTCCACACTTACAAAAATCCTCCTCATATTGTTAATAGTTGATTTTTGTCCTTCCTTCACATAGATTTGTAAAGATGTATAAAGAAAATTTCATAAAATTTTCAATTTAACAGGAGCTCAGCTTAAGTGTGACTGCTCATGTAGATCTCTCTCTCTCTCTCTCTCTCTCAAATAAATAATAATAAACTTTAAACTTTATTGGCATGACTTATAGTACAGTATTGCCAAAGCTTTAGTGGACAATTAAGAAATAATAATACATACATAGTAAAATAAATCAATACACAACAATGTAAAAAAACAAAAACAAATAAACAAGTAAATAAATAAATACAACATAAATATATTACAATGTGTTACCTTTTATTCACTGGCTGTCTCCCTATGTTTATGGCAAGCTGTTATATATTTTGCTGCTACTGTTATCAAAGTGGGCATTTCTCCTAAAATATATCTCATTTTTTTTGGATTTGGTAGTGTGATAAAGTTTGGCTCTAAGTTCTGAAATTGTGTGAAGTATTGTGAGCGGATGTTGTCATAATGTTGACAGTGTAGAAGGAAGTGTTCTTCTGTTTCAACATCTCTCTGAGAACACAATAAACACAACCTCTCTTCTCTTGGCTGATATCTCTGTCTGTGTCGTCCTCTTTCTATAGCCAAACCGTGATCACTTAATCTGTATTTACTTAAAGGGATACTTCACCGATTTAGCATTCAGCTTTGTATCTGTATCTCTCCTCTCAGGGGGAAATGAGGGAGGGAAACATGGTCATTCAGTAATACTGCCGGGTTTCTACAGATACAAAGCTGAATGCTAAATCGGTGAAGTATCCCTTTAATGTCTTTCTCACTTTATGATCTTTAACACAGCTTAGATATTCTGCTGGTTTGTAGTCTCTTTTTAATTGTAAATAGAGTTCCATCTTCTTCTGTGTTTTAGTGATATCATTCCAATAGGCAATGTAGTTTTGTTTTTGTAACGTGATAATTTGGTTGGGCCATATTGTGTTGTGCTGGTTTGGATGTAGTTTTTGTATAAGTTGTAGAAGTCCACTTTTGTTGGGGATCTGCTGGTGGTACTGAAGGGCTTGAGCTTGATATGATCTTGGGTCACTGCTTTTTAGATGTTTATAGAATTTCAGGGCTCTTTTCTGGATGCTGATTATTAAAGGGTATTGTCCTAATTCAGCTCTGCATGAGTTGTTTGGGGTGGATCTGTTCACCCTTAGGATGTTCTTACAGATTTGTGTATGCAGAGTTTCTATTTCTTCTTTTTCCCATTTAGAGAAGTCTTGTGATTTTAGTGGCCCCCATACCTCACTGCCATATAACGCAATGGGTTCAATTACTGCTTTTAAGATTTTTAACCATGTTTGTATTGGGATTTCATATCGAATTGTGTTTTTAATCATGTAGTAAACTCTCATTGCTTTTGCCTTTAAATCATTAACAGCCAGATTAAAGTTTCCCGTTGAACTTATTTTTAATCCCAGATAGGTGTAATCATAAGTGTGTTGGAGTACTTGATGTCCTACTCTGTAAGTGTATCTATTTTCCCTACACCTTGATCTGTTCTGAAAAATCATGATTTTGGTTTTTGTTTGGTTAATTTTGAGAGCCCAGGTTTGACTGAAAGTATCTACGATGTCGAGGAGCTGTTGTAGTCCCTCTTTTGTTTTTGACAGAATGACTAGATCATCTGCGAAGAGGAGACATTTGATTTCAGAATCAGTCAGGGTTGGGCCGGGAGCAGTCAAATTATTTAATGCTTTGGCCAGTTCATTTATATAAATGTTAAATAATGTGGGGCTCAGTGGGCAACCTTGTCTGACTCCTCGACACTGCGAGAAAAATTCTGTTCGTCTGTTGCCTATCTTCACAGCACACGTGTTGTTTTTATACATGCTGCTGATTAAATCAAATGTTTTTCCCCCAATCCCGTTTTCCAGGAGTTTTAGGAAAAGTCCTTCATACCAGATTGAGTCGAAAGCCTTCTCAAAATCAATGAAGCAAGCGAAGACTTTACTTTTCTCTTGGTGTAGATGTTTGTCAATGATAGTGTGAACGGTGTAAATGTGGTCTGATGTTCTGTGTTTGGGCTGAAATCCTATTTGACTTCTCTAGGATTTCATTTGTTTAAAGAAAAATTTGCAGTCTTGTGTTGATGATTGAACAGAAGATTTTTCCCAGGTTACTGTTGACACAAATGCCCCTGTAACAGTTTGGATCAAGCTTGTCTCCATGTTTGAAGATGGGTGTAATTAGGCTCTGGTTCCAGGTGTCTGGAAAATATCCCACACTCAGAATAATGTTAAACAATTTAGTAATTGCTGTCTTAAATTTGTCATTTGTGTGTTTGATAATTTCATTTAATAAACCATCTATGCCGCTTGCCTTATTTTCTTTTAACGCGTGTATTTTATCAGTGACCTCATTTACTGAGATTGGGAAATCAAGAGGATCTTGGTTTTCTTTTATTGTATGTTTTAAGATCTCTAATTTGGCTGTTAATTCATTTTGCACAGGGGTTATGTCTGTTGTTTTGTATAAATCTTTAAAGTGTGTCGTCCATAGATCTCCATTTTGGATGGCCAGATCTTTTGGTTGAGATCTATAGAGACTGTTCCACTTATTCCAGAAGTTACTGTTATTTATTGACTCCTCCATCTCATTAAATAAATCATTTGTGTATTTCTCTTTTTTTTCTCGTAGAGTTTGTTTGTATTCTTTCAGAGCTTCGTAGTATTGCTGTCGGAGATCTTGATTGTCAGGATCTCGGTGTTTTTTATTTGATAGAGTTCGTACCATCTTTCTAATTCTTTTACATGAGCTGTCAAACCATTTTTCATTGCAGTTTTTTTGTTTTCTTTTTGGGGATTTTTTCAAATTACACATGGATGCTAATTGGTGAAATATGTTGTTAATATCATTTAGTGCCAGATCTACTCCTGCTTCATTATGTGGATATGGGTTTGTTACAAATTTGTCCAGCAGTAGTTTGATGTTATGGCTTTCTACTGCACTTTGATATTGTTCTTTGCCGCTTTCAGACCACTTGTAGGGTTGTTGTAGTCTTTGTAACTGGGAGGGTTGTTTATATGTTTGATTGGTTTGAGTTTGTTTTATGTATAAAGTTATATTACTGTGATCTGATAGAGGTGTCTGAGGATTGACTGTAAAAGCTCTGATATGCACAGGATCAATATCTGTAATAAAATAATCAACGGTGCTGTTGCCCCGTAAAGAGTTAAAAGTATAAGAGCCAAAAGAGTCTCCCCGTGTGCGGCCATTGACTATATACAAGCCCAGTGATTTACACAGATCCAGAAGGCTTTTCCGACTTTTGTTTGTGATTTTGTCATAGTTGTTTCTGAGGCGTAGTGATGGCAATGTGTTTGTGATATATTTATCACCCTGTGTGTTTATCTCGTCAACTCGTTTCCAGTTCTGGCATTTAAATCGCCACATATTAAAACATGTCCTTTTGTTTGGAAATGACATATCTCATCTTGTAGGATAGAAAATGTTTCTTGATTGTAATAGTGAGATTCAGCCGGGGGTAAATAAGTAGCGCATAAAAATATGGGATGGTCTGTGGAGACGATATCTTTTTGGATTTTTAGCCAAACATTAAATTCTCCAGTTTTGATTGTGTCTATGGATCCAGTGAGTTTAGCTTTGTACCATATGATCATTCCTCCTGAATCTCTGCCCTGAGAAACCCCTTTTAGTTTAGTTGATGGTAAAATTAATTCCCTAAATCCAATCGGACAGCCAGTGTTTAAATCTTTTACATTCCATGTTTCTTGTAAAATTATTATATCAGAATTACGAATTTCTTTTTTGAAGTCTGGGTGATTACTTTTTACTCCAAAAATGGAGGACTTCAAAACTTGAATATTCCAACATGAGATTTTAAAGGAATATGAGCTCATTAACAACTAAATCTTCCTGTTATTCTAGAAATAAGACAAACATCAGTCTGTTAAATTGACTGATTAAAAAAACAAATATGATAAAGACTCTTATAAGTATATATAACCTTAATACAATAAAATAAATTAAATATATATATAAAATAACAATATCAGTCCATTCACTGACCCATTAGATGAGAGCAAAGCAGAGTAAGCATCTCCTGTATATCTCTGAGCTCACTGGATGAAGCTTGAGTTTTTCCTGTGCTGTTCCTGGAGTGACTCTGAGATCTGACTGCTTCAGCATACGTCTGACTGTTCGGCCCCTGCGTTTGAGAGGGGATTGCAGGTCTTGCCATTTGATGTCGTTCATGTAGAGGTGCAGAGTCCGTCCTGGGGTTTGTCCAATCAGAGTTCAGACGGTGAAGGGGGCGCTGAGATGGTTTTACGAGGTGTGGACGAGGCGGCTGCGGTGTGCTGGAGCTGCGGTTCAGTGTCGTGTCCTTTAGGCTCTTGGCAAAGATGGGTACTGCTCGCCTGTGGAGATGGACGTGGTCATAGAGGCTGCTCAGATTCAGAGTCGGGTGTTGAGCCAGGTGTACATTAGGCTTTAGGGTACAATGTCTAGACACCCTTGTGTTAATGCTCCTGATGGTGTCTGGGTGGAAATCAGCACGCAGCAGCAGGGTCGAGAGAATGATTTTGGATGTGGGGAAATTTGTGGATGCTCTTTCCGTCACATTTATGAGAGCTGTAGCGACTCACTCTTGTTGGACCCTCATGTCGTTGGTTCCTGTGTGAATAATGATGTGACTTGGGGAACCCAATTGTTCCTCACATAGGAGCTCCAGGGCCTTTTCTGTGTTCGGACACCATATTTTTCTGACATTTTGTTTTGGGAACAGTTTCTTTTCATTAAATTTTTTTTCCATTTGAGTCCATCAAAAGTACAATCTGAGGTTGTGATTGATTGTTGGTGGTTGATGGACGAGGACTGCTGCTGATGTTTGTGTCGGTGCTGGATGAAGGAGGGCTGTTGATGTTTGTGTCAGTGGTTTGAGGAGAGGGCTGATCTTCTTCTGTCTGAGTCAGTTGCTCTTTCAGAACTGGAAGATGATTTCTGTAGCTATTTCTGTCCTCTTTCAGCTCTTCTATCTCATGTCTCATTGTACAAAGTTGTTTGTTGTATTCTTCTCTTTGGTTTTTCAGTTCCAGAAGTTCCTCTTTTAACATGGCTATTTCTTGCCTGTAATCCGCTTGGTTCTCTGTTTGTTTGGTTTGCTGTATTCCTCCATGTACCTCCTCTTTCAGCTGCACCAGCTCCATCTCTCTGAACCGTTCCTTCATGACCCTGATGATGTTGTGCAGGACAGAGATCTCCTCACTGTCATCCTCCGACTGTTCATTGATAGCTTGACAGGTGGATGTGACTGCAGTCTGCTTCAGTGTTGTGTGATTGCTCTTGTTTTGTTGAGCATCTTCTTTTATCTGAGTGAAGTCATTTTCAAACAGTTTCAGATTCCCCTGAATCATGACCGTCCCGTTTTTATATAGGTTGGCTGTTATCATGACAGAATCTGAATCATCATCATCTTTAACCTGTAGTTTCCATCCATTACTGATGCCCTTTCTGATGACTGAGGGGTAATGATGTCTGATCGCTGAGTGCCATGCTTCTGGGTCTTCTGTATAAAAGATGATGTTGCTGACCTCTCCGCTCTTATACAGGTCTGAGAACAGTGTTTCTGTTATGTCCTTCAGGAGTTTCTCTTTATGCTTTTTCTTTAAGGTCTCATTTGTAGCTGAAGGTGGATATTTGATGGGGATGGATTCTGGCATTCTTCAAATAATGTGACTGTTGCTGGCAGTTAGATGTTGTTTTTTGAATATGCAGAAATCCACTGGAGTTTAGCCTTTAAAATATATATTAATTTGTCCAAAAAGGCATAAAATCCTCTCCAAATTGAAGTCTTGATCTGTAGATCTGTACTCACTTTCAGATTGCTCTTTCTTTCTGGTTCTGTGAGAGTTTTTAGGCTTTTTGTAGCTGCTCTCTGCCTGTTTTCTTGTAGTTTCTCTTAATTATATGAAAAACTGTTTAAAAGTCTTCATTCATGTATTATTAAGTTGAAGCAAGTTTTGTTGTCTCAAAATTTATAAAAACTGAATGTCTGTCTTATTCTAAAACAACATAAAAAATGAAAAATATCAGGAGCTCTCTCTCTCTCTCTCTCTCTCGGTGTTGCATGCTGGGAGTGAGTGGGGTGGTGTGTGAGGCACACGAGTGTGTGAGCGTGGAGTTTTTTCCAAACTTTATCTTTAATTATTATTATTTATTTTTTTTCTCACTTGCTGGATCACTGATATATGTTATGCAGTAAAGTTTTGCGAGGGGTTTTGTTTTGCTAAGCGTGATGGCTGCGTTCCCTGCGGGGGAAGAGCCATCTCTGTCGCGACGGAATGGTTTCAGGTGTACTCCCGAAGCAGGCACAGCGATTGAGGAGGTGCTGTTAGCAACAGGAGAACAGGTAGGCCATGAAAACATTGTTTCTGCGTCTCGCATGAACAAAGCAGTTGTCGTCTTTCTAAAAAATGAACAACTAGTTATCAGGATCATTGAAAGTGGCATTTGGGTGAAGGAAGCATTTGTATCCGTTACACCTCTTTTTGCTCCAGCCACAAAAGTTACAATTTCTAACGTACCCCCGTTTATTAAAGATGACGCGATTGTGCGAGAATTAACTAGATTTGGAAAAATGGCTAGTGCTGTAAAGATGGTTCCCTTGGGTTGTAAGTCTGCCGAACTTAAGCATGTTTTGTCTTTTAGAAGACAGGTGTTTATGTTTTTGATTGATCCTACTAGAACACTGGATGTCTCATTTCGAGTGATATGTGGAGATAGTTCTTATATGGTGTACGCGAGTACAGATACTTTACGTTGTTTTGAGTGTGGAGATATCGGCCATAAGAGAATGTTTTGTCCGCATAAACAACAGACCGGGGAAATAGCAGGGGCGGCGGGCGTGACAGGTGCGAGTAGCGGAGAGACTGCGGTGGAAATACCGCTGGTTGACGCAAGTGTTCAAAAAGAAGATGGAGTTGTTAATGGAGATAACGTAGGTGGTGATAAAGTAAACTCTTGCCCTGATAAACAACAGGCCGAGGATGAAACAGGGGTGTCAGGTGTTCCAGGTGTGAGTAGTGGAGCGATAGAGGTGAGTGTAAACTCGTCGGCCAGTATTGAGGGGGTAAGCGAAGATGTTTCGTCTTGTGGGGGTTCTGTTACTGATGCATTAAGTTTCACAGATGACAGAATGCAAGAAGACATTGCGTGTTCAAATGATGAAGCGGAAAAAGCGTCAGATGACGAGAGTTTTAGAGATGATGATTCATGTATTGATGTAGACGTCGGTAAATACGGAGATTTTTATTCTGTCGAACAGATAAATAGCTTTCTTGATAACACTAAGGGGAGGAGTATTGATGTTGAAGAGTATTTTCCTGACGTACAGAAATTTATCGCTTCTGTAATGAAAGCTCGTAAAGAATGTAATCTTGATGTTTTGACGCAACAAAAACGGTTCAGACTAAAGAAATATTTGACAGCGGTCAGACAAAAATCTAAAAAGATGAAGGGAAAACGTAGGTCTACTAGAACTAGCTCTAAATAATCACACATGGGGGTTTGGCTTTTTTTGTGTTTTTTTCTTCTTTTTTCTTTTTCCTTTCCCCTTTTTATGGATGTTCTTAAAATAGGATCCTTAAATATAAATGGGGCAAGGGATAGAAGTAAATGGCCATTACTAAAAGAATGTTTAAAGCTCAAAGAAACTCAAATTGTTTTTTTGCAAGAGACCCATAGTAACGAAGACAATGAAACTGATTTAGGGTTGTGGTGGGAGGGAGATCACGTTTTGAGTCATGGTACCAACCTCAGTGCAGGCGTGGCAATTTTATTCTCACCCAGATGTAAAGTTAAAATTTTGTCTAAAAGCGAGGCAGTGAAAGGACGCCTGCTTGCTATAAGGGTAGAATTTAAAAATAGAGTTTTTGGGTTAATAAATGTTTATGCTCCTACAACGGGTAGAGAGAGAATAAGCTTTTTTCTTAAACTTAAAGATGTAGTTTCCACTTTTATTCATGAGGATTTTTTAGTAATAGGAGGGGATTGGAATTGTACGTTGGATTTTACATGTGATAGAAATGGAGAAGAGCCCCACTTTTCATCAGCAGCATCCTTAAAGGAGATTATTACACATTTTGGCCTTACCGACATTTGGAGAGAGAGAAATAAAGATGTTAAGCAATATACATGGGTTAAAGTGACTGATAATAGGATCAGTGCGGCTCGGTTAGACAGATTTTATGTTAAGAATACAATGTGTAGTAGAATAGAAGAAACAAATATAAGTCCAAGTGCTATTTCAGATCATCATTTAATTCATTTAAAATTGATTATAACACAAACAACCCCTCACTGCTCTTATTGGCGATTTAGCAATAAATTATTAGAGAATCATGATTTTAAGGACAAATTTAGGGTTTTTTGGAACCATTGGACGGAACAAAAAAGTAATTATGAAAATCTTCTTCAATGGTGGGAGGTGGGAAAAGTTCAAATTAAAGTTTTCTGCCAACAATATTCATCACATGCTTGGGTTAGTTTAAAAAGAAAAATGTCTAAATTAGAAGATGATATTTCTGCATTATATAGCTCTTTGATTAATAGGAATGACATGGGAGTCCAGGAAAACTTGCTATCAAAGAGACATGAATTAAGGGGTATTTTACATGAAAAAGTAAAATCAGTACTTGTGAAAGCAAGGTTTACTTCCATTAATGATATGGACGCACCCACAAAATATTTTTTTAATTTGGAAAAGAAGATTGTTCATAATAATTTCATGCATTGTTTACGGAGACCCGATGGAAGTATTACCTCAGATCCTTTGATAATGAGAAGAACTGCTGTTGATTTTTATTCTAAATTATTTGAAAAAGAAGATGTTGATCTGAATGCAACATGTGAACTGTTTAAAGACTTACCAATGTTGGAAAAGAATGAAAGACTTTCTCTGGACTCTAACATTATATTTGAAGAAGTCACTGATGCAGTAAGACAACTGTCAACTGGTCGAGCTCCAGGACTCGATGGACTTACCGCGGAGTTTTATAAATCGTTTTGGGGGATAATTGGTCAGGATTTCTTTAAAGTCCTTGAGGAAAGTTATAAACGGGAGGAATTGCCAAAAAGTTGTCAAAGGGCAGTCCTTTCTCTTCTTCCGAAGAAAGGAGATTTGAGTTTGCTTAAGAACTGGAGACCTGTTTCCGTTCTCAATTCCGACTATAAAATATTGTCTAAAACAATTGCAAACCGTCTTAAGACGGTGTTAGGATTTTTGGTTCACGAAGATCAATCCTATTGTATTCCTAAAAGATGTATTTATGATAATTTGTTTTTAATGAGAGATCTTTTAGATTATTTAAAAGTGTATAATGTTAGTGCTGGTCTGATATCTCTAGACCAAGAAAAAGCTTTCGATCGGGTAGATCATCAGTATTTGTTTCATGTATTAAAGTGTTTTGGGTTTGGAGATAAGTTAATATCATGGATAAAATTGATGTATGAAGGATCAGTGAGCATGATAAAAATAGGAGGTGGGTTAAGTGTACCAGTTAAAGTGCAAAAAGGAATCAGACAAGGCTGTCCAATGTCTGGCCAACTGTACAGTTTGGCGATTGAACCCTTATTGTGCATGCTTAGAAACAAGCTAAATGGTTTAACTATAAGTGGCAGTTTAAAAAAAGAGCCTATTATATTATCTGCATATGCTGATGATATTATGGTAATCATTCAACAACAGGAAGATGTACAGATTTTAAAGGGGGCTTTAGACATCTATCAAAGAGCATCATCTGCTAGGCTAAACTGGGACAAAACAGAAGCTGTGTGGCATGGTTCCATTGAAAAGGGTAATATGGTTTTGCCAATACTCCCGAATAACATTCAGTGGGGATCAGTTGGGTTGAAGTATCTTGGAGTGTATCTTGGTCAAGAAGAATATAAGAAGAAGAATTGGGAGGGGTTAGTGGATAAGGTTGATGCGAGGTTGTCTAGCTGGAAATGGTTGCTACCCCAGCTATCATATAGGGGAAGAGCACTGATTGCCAATAATCTCATTGCCTCAATGCTTTGGCATAAATTCACGGTTGTGGATCCACCAGTGATGATAATCCAGGAGATTCAAAAGAGAATTGTTAACTTTTTTTGGTCTGGTCAGCATTGGCTGAGGGCTGCTGTTCTCTATCTCCCTGTACAGGAGGGAGGACAGGGATTGATAGACATTCGAGCCAGAGTGGCGGTTTTTCGACTGCAGGCTATCCAGCGCTTGCTATATAACCAACAACATAGATGGATGGAGATAACGTGTGCTCTGTTACGCAAGGCTGGGCGAATGGGTCTAGATAAACAGCTTTTCATTTTGGCCCTGGAGAGAGCTTCTCTTGGTGGACTGAATCCTTATTACCTCAATATCTTGGACTTATGGAAATTATTTTCTGTTTCGAGAGAATGGTCAAAACCAGGTCCATGGCTGTTTAACGAATCTCTTTTTTTCAACCCTCTTTTTCCTGTTGAGATTTTGAACTCTGAGACAATGAGGTCTAATATGACTAATGCTGGAATATCCATGTTCAGAGATCTAAGAAGAGGTGATGGGTGGATTGAACCTGAAGTACTTGCTGAAAAAGTGGGCTTCAAGTCCGTGCGTCTCGCTAAACGGGTGATAGATGACCTAGAAGCTGCACTTCCTTGTTCAACCAAAGACTTTCTCAGAGAGACCTGTATAGGTGATGATACAGAGCTTGTTTCCTTTCCGGATTTTAACTTTTTGATGGAAAAGGACTTTCATGAGGAAGCTCCTGAAAAATTGCTATCTCTGAAGATTCCAGAAATGGGTTTGTTCAAAGATTTATCAAAGAGAACTTTGTACACAGCATGTGTCAAAATCATGAACTACCAAGACCTCAAAAATCAAACAGTCAGTAAATGGACTTTAGTGGTGGGGTCAGGCTCTTCCCCGAAAGGTAGCTGGCGGTCTCTGTACAAGAAACCCATTGAAAAGAGAGTGGGAGATCTTCAATGGAGAATTGTACATGGAGTTTTAGCCACAAACAGACACATAGCACGACTGAATCCTTTAGTTGGGGAGGGTTGTCCCTTTTGTAATACATCAGAAACTGTGATTCATACTTTTATGGAATGTTATCGCCTGAAAAACTTGATTGAGCTAGTGAAGGGTTGGAGTATACGTTTTTTGGGTTTGTTTAGTGTTTCTTTGTTTATTTATGGGCCAAAGTATTTAGTTGAAAACAGAAATAATGTTATTATTCTTAATTTTTTGTTTGGAATGGCAAAGTTGGCAATTTGGTGTACTAGAAAAAACAAAGTAGAAGAAAGTGGGTGCATTGATCCAATCTTATTGACAAAATGTTTTGTAAAAAAAAGGTTAACGATTGAATATGCTTTTTATAGCCTTACACACAATGTAGAGGGTTTTTTCCATATTTGGGGATGTTTGTGTGAACCTGATGAGAGTGGAAATTTTAATTTAAACATTTTCTAATGTGGTTATGAAGAAAACTGTATGAGACTTTGATATATATGACATTTAATTAATAAGAAAAAAACAAAAAAAAAACAAAAAAAAAACAATGGTTGTTTTAAATATATTTATGTAGTTTAAATCCCAAATGTAATCGGATTAATAAAGGGAGTTTCAAATGTCAAAATGTGTCTCTCTCTCTCTCTCTCTCTCTCTCTCTCTCTCTCTCTCTCTCTCTCTCTCTCTCTCTCTCTCTCTCTCTCTCTCTCTCTCTCTGTCTCTCTGTCTCTCTGTCTCTCTCTCTCTCTCTCTCTCTCTCTCTCTCTTTCTTTCTGTCTCTTTCTTTCTGTCTCTTTCTTTCTGTCTCTTTCTTTCTGTCTCTTTCTTTCTGTCTCTTTCTTTCTGTCTCTCTCTCTCTCTCTCTCTCTCTCTCTCTCTCTCTCTCTCTCTCTCTCTAAACTACAGATGATGGTAATAGGATAATAAGAAGTTTATTCCAAGTGTAGAGTGCATATAATAAAAATGTACCGCTTATAACGTTTTTACATGATTGCAGCTAAATCACAAGTAAACAGTCTATAGTCTATGTCTACTGTATCATTTCATTTGTGTTCTTTTATTGTAATGTAAACATTACAAAATGCCATGACAAAGTTAATTGTGTACGTTGCATTATTTCATAACATTGGTCGTTATAATGTCACTATACTTGATTATTGCTATTTATCATAATAGTTAGCAAATTGTGCATGTTTACACTATTTACAACCTCTAGGCTTATTTATGTTCTGATAATTATGTGAGATATTGACAACAACGGTTGTCATGATAATCGCATGACATACTACAAACAAGCGCAACAACATACAACATATACCGCAAACAAGTTTACATATAAGAGATTTACTTACTAGTCCATCAACAAAATCGCCAGATCAGCATCCCTCCAGTGCCGGCTTTTAGCTCACGCCAACGAGTAAGAACCTGACCGAGTGGGACTCTTGTCCAGTTCCTAACGTGGTCAGATTCTCTTTTCCTTTTCCTACTCTCTTCCGAACGCGCTTTCTGAGTTTTAAATCGTTTAGCCTCACGTCTCAAATTTGCGCGTGCAGTTGTTGTTATAGGCTTGATCGACTTCATGCAGCGCTGCAAGAATCGACAGCCGGATGACGTCAAAGTGCCGTCTCTGATCATTCTTGCGGTACTTTGATGTCATCCGGCGGTCGGTTCTTGCAGCGCCACACGAAGTCGAACAAGCCTAACGTAAAACAATAGATAGAACTGCAGTCTATGGGTTGAATGTGTTCGAAGTTCGAACAGCCACAGGAGACCGCCTTCTCTCCGCCCATTTATCTAATCTGATGTACTGAACGCAATATTTTACGTCTTTTCTGACTTCTGCTGGGAACATACGGTGAACAGCGCTATTTTGGCCTTTCATTGAAAAAACTAAAGCGGCTGATTTCCGCGTAGTTACATTTTGCTAGAACGTGACTAAAACTAACAAAAACTAATATTACAGCTTGACACTAAGACTAGACTAAAACTAAAATTAAAACAGGCTGCCAAAAACAACACTACTATTCAACGCGACAATTGAACGTGAATTTTGAGCAGTGACGTGCCTGTGTTTTCATATTTGATTAATTTCCTACTGACGATTCAAAGGCGAATTTTGTGCAGTGCAGCATAGCGCTTGTTTGTCGTTTCTATGATCACAAATGCAGATATGGTTTTATATTTTAGTATCCTTACCTTACCAATCTGTTACTTTCTGCTCACATCGCACTGGTAATCAGCTTAGCCATCTGTGTTTTCTGGATCAGATTCAGGACCATATTAATAAGGTAGTAAAGACGAAAGTATCTCCTGGCTTTCACTATTACTCATAAATCCATTTACGTTATTGAGGTATTCGGCCAATCACAACACACGATAGCTGGCCAATTGGTTTACACCGCGCTTTTTCAGAACATTGAGCTTTGTACAAAACGACTTGTTACAGAAGGGCAGGTCCTAGAGGTGCTACAAATGTACGTTATGTGGAAAAGAATGCTTTTTTAACCCTAAACACACGCAAACACATTGTATTACACCAAATACACAAAGTAATATGCTTTTAACTACGAAATAGGGGCCCTTTAAAGGACTTAAAACATAGCATCTTAGGCTGTCACGGAGAAGGAACTTCCCTCCGATTTTGAACGCGATTTTGCCTACACTGTAAAAAAAAATCCGTAGAAATTACAATGGTATTGCAGCTGGGTTGCCGGTAATTTACCGTAGATTTAAATTTATGTTATTTACTGGCAAGAGTTTGTTCAAAGTTAAATAAATTTTAAATATTAACAAGTCTTTATCTTTACAGAATAAAACTATACAATAACAGCCTCATGCAAAGCATTCTGGGAACCAGAAATCATCATCAACCTTTTTCTGTTTTTTGCTTCAGATTTTGTTCCCCAGAATGTTTTGCTTGATGCTGTTTTTTTAGTTTTACTCTGTAAAGACAAAGACTTGTAAATGTTAAATGTTCATTTAACTTTGAACAAAATGTTGCCAGTAAATAACATACATTTAAATCTACGGTAAATTACCGGCAACCCAGCTGCAATTTCTACGGATTTTTTTTACAGTGTAGCTTCTCAGTGAAATACGGCTCTGTGTAGTAAATGCCGCTCCATCTGAAAGCAGGTGATTGCGATTTACTACTGTTCACCGAACAGGCTTTACTGATGAGACACGCATGAGAATTGGAGAATCACAGGCAATGTTTTTTATTTTTGCCCAGCTCTTCTGTGACATTATAGCTTTTTTTAATCTTGAGTTGGCTTACATTATAAGGACTGATTGCCCATTTGAACTATAATTGCTTATTCAGTGCAATGGGCTTGACATTAGCATTGCTTATAAGCTACCGTCTCTGCTTTCTGTGCATAATTTTAAGAGATAAAAAGATGGTTCATTAATAACTTTAACAATGGAAGAAAGAAAGTGCACCTCGTGGTTGTGACTTTCAAAACGAGGACAAGTTGTAATTGTCATAGAAACCAGTGGCACGCTGGAGACTGCACATCCACATCTCACTCTCTGATCATGGCCCGTCGTTCTCCGATCGACGGGGGTTTTACACACACTGTTAATCAGACCTGTAATTAAACTGGGTCTGGACCTGAGCTGACTGTCAATTTAAAATAGACCCTCATGCATACGACTCTGCTCAAGTTCAGAAACATGGAAGTACACAATGTGATGCACAGAATGTCATTGTCAAAGAGTTTCTTTATCATGTAAAAAAACGAAGACAAAATTTGATACGGTTGTTAGATCTTTCCCCGCCATTGAAATTAAGAGAAAACGCTTCCCTGCCAGTGATGGGTATTTCTGGCGTTCCGCAGTACCGCTATTATACACCAGATGGCAACTAACAAACCCGGAAGTATCACCCTAGGGCAGGGGTGGGGAATTCTGGTCCTGGAGGGCCACAGTCCTGCAGAGTTTAGCTCCACCCCTAATCCAGCACACCTGAAATTCATTTGCAAGTGATTCTAAAAATGTTGATTAGATTTTTCAGGTGTGCTTGATTAGAGTTGTAGCTAAACTCTGCAGGACTGTGACCCTCCAGGACCAGAATTGCCCACCTCTGCCCTAGGACAAACAGCTGTATGTCCGTGTAGATTTTTGAGGCTCGCTCTGCTTCTTATATCTATCAAAAGCCCTTCACAAAAATGGAATTATTTCAGCTTTTTGCTAAAAATTTTGTGTTTTTAAAGAAACCTACCCATATTTGAAAGGTGATAAAAAAACTAATGAAGCGATGAAACGTTTTGGGTTTTTTTTTTTTTTTTGAAGCAAAGGGTCTGTTCTTTCATTTTGATAAATTTTATGTTTATATATTTTAAGAACATTTTCTGGAAGGCATTACACTTAAAGTCAGTGTAACACTGTATAACAACACTGTAACCATTTCTATAATCATATGGCTTTGCAATATGAAAACTACATTCTTAGAGCTTTCAGACAATATATAGTTTGTCAAGATTATTTCAAGTTCATAGGATATTTACAAATAAAAAAATCCCTTCGCCATTTAACAAGTGCAATGTATCAACATCATGATCACTACATTTGGTGTCAATCGTATTATTTCCCTAGGAGGAGTATTTAAAAGTTCATCGTATGCATTTTTGAAAATACTAAATGGCCCACTTCGTGTTGGGTGGAGCCAATAGGTTTTGCGGGCGGAAGTTGTTTGGGTCTGTGAGATCTTTATCCGCACCAACTTTCGTACATGTTTGCCCCATCTGTGCACTAATGTTTGTTTTTGCATTACAGGGGCGCTACAGAGCCCCTCTACCACGCCCATATTCTAGCCTTTGCCTGGTCCCAATAACGGACGATTCTGATGTCTGTGCCAAATTTTAAGAGTTTTTGAAATTAAGTTAATCTAAGCATGCCAAGGGCCTTAAATGACATCAAATTCACCACGTTCGGTGTCAATCGCATGAATCCCCTAGGAGAATTATTTAAAAGTTTAGGGCATCCAAATGTCCAAAAATCAGCATCAAATGGCCGACTTCCTGTTGGGCTGAGCTAATGACTGTAGATTTAAAAGTTGTTTGTTTTGATGAGAGCAATGTACTTACCACGTTTCAGGATTGTGGGTAAAACTAATTGCACATTTTAGACGAAAGGGGGCGCTAGAGAGCCGCTACAGAGCTATGCCCATGTCTGAGCTTTAGCCCACGCTTAACGTCCGACAACGCTTATCTGTGTTGTCAGGTTATTTTAAGCATGCCAAAAGCCTTAAATATGAACGCATTTAAAGCCATAAAGTTTGACGCATTGCCATGGGAACAGCGTTTGAGATGTCAAATATTCCTGCCTCTGCATTATGGACACAACTTTTGGTATGAATCCTCTAAGAAGAGTATTTAAAAGTTCACGGCATGGAACTGTCAGTCTTAAAGAGCCACACAGATCCAAAATCGAAACTTACCTTTATTGCAGTGTGTCATGTAGCTGTCCATCAATGTAAACAACGTGTAAAGTATTTGAACCAAAAAGTGCACGATTAATAAAGTTATTGGCTTCTAAAGTAGGGAGTCGACTCTGAATCGCTGAAACGAGTCGTTATAGGGAGTGAGTCTTCTTCCTGATATTATCCACGTCACACGAACTTATCCACGTCACATGAGATACTAATCTCCGCCTACAGCCTTGCCTGGGAGAAACGAAAACTATGACCCGCCCACAGCTAGTTTGTGTGTGAGTGTAAACATCAGCTCACGCTGTGTTTTCAGCTTGTGTTGTTTTCACTACCAAAGGAGACTTTTTCAAGGAGGGATATAATAAACGTGTCTGGCTGTGAAGAATCAGTGGTTAAAATAAATTTTTATCGGAGGGATTTAGACGTTTGGCAATGAAAGTGGTTCAGTACCCACTTTATTTGGAACAACATGCGTCTCCTAACCACAAACTGTAAGTATGATTATAGCTACATACTTGCTTAAAAGAGTGTTAAATGTCTATATTCGTTTTTATTGCTTGGATTAATGATGAATGATATCGTTGTTTAAACTAACTTATATACTGTCAGAGTCACGATAGCAAGCGGTTTTGCTATGACCCGGTTAGTTTACATAAATGCTTAAATGAGTGTAAAATGTTAGTTTCAATCGTCGTTGTTATTGCTTGGATTAATGATGAATGATGTGTATTGATGTTGATAATGTCTTCTCAGTAAATCATGTTAGCACGAGGTCAATACATATTGCACTGTTGTTGGTCTGTGCCACCGATCTGTGGTCTGTGAGACTGATCTGTGATCTGTGCAAAGACACTGTGTCAGTTGACCAATCAGAGCAGAGTAGGCTACTGAAAGGTGGGGTTTAGGCAGACTGAGTCGTTGAACGGCTTCACACGAATCGTTTGGGGATCTCTGAGAAATGGGGTAATTTTAAATTTATATTTTGAGAAAATTACAGTGTTTTTTGACCTTGCATGCATTTAAACCTGTTGTCCGGGACTTATAAATAGTGATAGGATGCTTAAAATTGTCATCTTACTGGCTCTTTAAATATGTGTGAAAATGAAAGTAAAGTTTGACGCGTTGCCATGGGAACAGAGTTTGAGGGATCAAAAATTCCTTCACAATTTAGCATCGACAATGTCTCAACATCATCATGTTACCCACGTTGGGTGTCAATCGCATAAATATTCTAGGAGGAGTATTTAAAAGTTTACCCAATGCAACTGTAAGGCTTACATATGCCTTAAAAATGAATGTAAAGTTTGACACATTGCCATGGGAACAGCGTTCGAGATATCCAAAATTCCTTCGCAAGTTATCATCTACAATGTCTCTGCATCATGTTACTTACGTTTGGTGTCAATCGCATAAATATTCTAGGAGGAGTATTTAAAAGTTCATTTGCATGCAACTGTCAAAAAATCCACCTTTGTGATTTGACACACTATACCCAGGACTCACAATAGGCACATCGATGCGATCGGAATCTTCAGACGAACATACAGATCGCGTGTCACCACAATAAGAAATTTTTTTAAATAGTTAATCTAAACCTTGTCCTGAAAACAGTCCCTAGATTTTATTAAATCGGTATTAAAAATATATCTTAACTCTGATTAAATTAATGCTTATGTGTCTGACTATATAGGCTACATCTTAGCCTTCATAAAGACAAATTATAACGTCGGGATGTGATTCATTTACATTTTCAAAGTTATTTCTTAACAAATAGGCAGCATTTGAAATGTAATGTAATCAAACAGAAGATGATTGATTAGAAAAGGAGAAAACTATTACACTGTACCTTGGGAGATAACGTTACTTGAATTGTGATAGGGTGCTATGACTTTTGTAAAAGTATTGCGGGAATGCTCCTCTCCTGATGCATGATATGATTGCTGTCGCGCATCTGACAAACCAGCGAGCGCATCAGACAGTAACTGTTACTCGATGACAAATAGTGCAGTTGCGTTTTGTCAGTACTTTCAGCTCTGAAACTTACAGAGGTATACGCTGAACTGGAGCTATCTCTGCCATTGTTTAAAATCAACTCCAGACACAGCAACGAGACCCACCCTTCCCTTTGACCCTGATTGGCCCCTCACCTGATCTTGACTGTATTAAACAACTAATCAAACTGATGATGGCAGTGACACCCAATCAGAGGTAGCACACGAGTCTTTACAGAATGCGAGTGGTAATGTTTTGCATGAATGAAGACTGCACAACTCAAAAATATGGGACAAACGAGGTCCCGTTTTGATTAAAAATGACACACTTATTTTCAAATTCAGGCCGACTTCAGAAATGTGTAGAAAATTGTAGCTTGTGTGGAAGTATTCGAAGTATAAGAAGCTCTTTTTTTGAACAAGTAGTGCGGACTACTTGTTCAAAAAAAGAGCTTCGCTACTGAAAAGCTATTTGATTTAGAAAGCAGCCAAACTACCGGCAAGCTACTGAAAAATTTAGTTAAACTACTAGCTTCGCTACTGCCCAACACTGGTAATACCGAACGTCCCACCTGTGGGATAGTGACAGTTAAAGGAAGAATTGCAGCCCTTATAGCATATTCTCCATGCTTCTTTGGTTGGGGTTTACCAATAAAATTTTCTAAATGGAAGTGTACATTGCTTTAACCCTATACAGATGAGTTTACCTTTTGTCAGATGCTAGAAAAATGCTTTATAACCCCTAAGTTAAGTAATCTTGATTTTTTATAGAAGTTTTAAATTTAAAAGACAGTCTTATGATTTCAGGAGAACGAGCGTACAAAGGACATGATCATTGAACAGCGTTTTCATCGAGCCATCATCGGACAGAAAGGGGAGAGAATTAAGGAAGTTCGGGACAAGTTTCCTGAGGTAAAAAAAAACTGATATTGTTTTTTAATTGTTTTTGAGTTGTATGCATATTGATGAAGAAATAAACAGGTTTTCCATCTGCTTATAGGTTATCATCAACTTCCCTGACCCAGCGCAGAAAAGTGACATTGTACAACTACGTGGACCTCGCACTGAGGTGGAGAAATGCACAAAATTTATGCAGAAAGTGGTGGCTGAAATGGTATGCAAATTTTCTGTTTAATTTTCTGTGTGTGTGTGTGTTTATGTATATATGTAGATTGAGGAAAGTGGTACAGTGAGGAAAATAAGTATTTGAACACTGCTATTTTGCAAGTTCTCCCACTTAGAAATCATGGAGAGGTCTGAAATTGTCATCGTAGGTGCATGTCAACTGTGAGAGACCTAGTTAAAACATTTTTTTTTAGATTATTTATTTGTATGATACAGCTGCAAATAAGTATTTGAACACCTGAGAAAGTCAGTGTTAATATTTGGTACAGTAGCCTTTGTTTGCAATTACAGGGGTCAAACGTTTTTTGTAGTTTTTACCAGGTTTACACACACTGCAGGAGGGATTTGGCCCATTCCTCCACACAGATCTTCTCTAGATCAGTCAGGTTTCTGGCCTGTCGCTGAGAAACAAGGAGTTTGAGCTCCCTCCAAAGATTCTCTATTGGGTTTAGGTCTGGAGACCTTGGTTATCCTGGCTGTGTGTTTCGGGTCATTGTCATGTTGGAAGACCCAGCCTTGACCCATCTTAAAAGCTCTAACTTAGGGAAGGAGGTTGTTCCCCAAAATCTCGCAATACATGGCCCCGGTTATCCTCTCCTTAATACAGTGCAGTTGCCCTGTCCCATGTGCAAAAAACACCCCCAAAGCATGATGCTACCACCCCCATGCTTCACAGTAGGGATGGTGTTCTTGGGATGGTACTCATCGTTCTTCTTCCTCCAAAATAGAACTTTTTGGTCATAATTCCACTTAACGTGTTTGGTCTCATTTGACCACATGACTTTCTCCCATGACTCCTCTGGATCATCCAAATGGTCATTGGCAAACGTAAGACGGGCCTGGACATGTGCTGGTTTAAGCAGGGGAACCTTCCGTGCCATGCATGATTTCAAACCATGACGGTCCTAGTGTTTTACCAACAGTAACCTTGGAAACTGTGGTCCCAGCTCTCTTCAGGTCATTGACCAGGTCCTCCCGTGTAGTTCTGGGCTGATTTCTCACCTTTCTTATGGCGCTTTTCCATTGCATAGTACCCCACAGTTTAGTTTAGTTTGGGTCGGGTCAGCTCACCTCACCTTGGCGTGGTTAGCTTTTCAATCGAGTTTGGTATCACTTCGTAGTGGGAGCATGTATAGGCGTGTCTTTATATTTGCGCTGCCTACTGCTGTGACATCATACAAGTAAGAGCGTTGTTGTAAATTCCCATTTATTTATTTCTCAGTACACTACAAAATAAAAATTGGCCACCACAAATAGATGTTTGCTGATCGTGTTTATCACTAACGTTACCTCTGTCTTACGTGACAGTTTCTGTTCAAACACCCGTTGCGTCAGTAGTTGACGTACTCCGCTGAGCCTCATTAAAGTTGCGTTTAAGCATAATGCTGACGTGCTCATCGTGAATGTTCCGCCACAAACTGCAAGTTTGGAAAAAAACTGGTATGTTGTCCCTGATACTCAACCTGTGGATGTTTTTCATCGCTAAAAGGGAGTTTGGGAACTTATAGCAGAGCACAGATGATAACATGTTTGCTCGAGCACAAGCTAGCACTAAAGATAGAGCTAATCTTTACATTATAGCGATGACGCGTAGTGACGATTCTCTCAGACCAATCAGTGATCTACAGTGTTTTCGCGTCACCCTTGGTATCAGCTCAGGTCGCTTTGAACCCCAACCGAGGTGGTACGAACAAAAGTATCGGGTACTGCACCCAAAGGAAAAGCTCCCAAAAGTAAGCCGACCCAAACCAAACCGTTTGGTACTATGCAATGGAAAAGCGCCATTGAGACCCCACGAGGTGAGATCTTGCATGGAGCCCCAGTCAGAGAGAGATTGACAGTCATGTTTAGCTGCTTCTATTTTCTAATGATTGCAGTGGACCTTTTTTTACCAGGCTGCTTTGCAATTTCCCCGTAGCCCTTTCCGGCCTTGTGGAGGTGAACATATTTTGTCTCTAGTGTCTTTGGACAGCTCTTTGGTCTTGGCCATGTTAGTAGTTGGATTCTTACTGATTGTATGGGGTGGACGGGTGTCTTTATGCAGCTAACGACCTCAAACAGGTGCATCTAATTTAGGATAAGGTGTGGAGGTGGATATTTTAAAGACAGACTAACATGTCTTTAAGGGTCAGAATTCTAGCTTATAGACAGGTGTTCAAATACTTATTTACAGCTGTGTCATACAAATAAATAGTAAAAAAAAATCATATAGTAATTTCTGGATTTTTTTAGATTATGTCTTTAACAATGGGCATGCACCTACGATGACAATTTCAGACCCCTCCATGATTTCTAAGTGGTGTTCAGATACTTATTTCCTCACTGTGTGTGTGTGTGTGTACGTGTGTGTGTGTGTGTGTGTGTGTGTGTGTGTGTGTGTACGTGTACGTGTACGTGTGTACGTGTGTATATGTAAACATGTATATGTAAACGTACCTGCAGGAATTTTACAAATTTGAAAAAACTTAATCTTCAGCAGTTTGACTATAAATATTAATTGCACTCAAAGGGTTAGTTCACCCCAAAATTACAATTTCATCATAAATCACTTACCCCTATTTTGTTCTAACCCACCAAGTCCTCCGATTGTGTTTTTTCATAACACATTTTTAGATATTTTTGACAAAAACCGTGAAGCTTGTGATTGTCCCATTGACTTTTTCCAGAAAAAGAATTAAAGGCATCGCCAAAAAGGCCCATGTTCCATCAGTAGTTCCATAATAATATGCTGACTTCCTCGGCCGATAACGGCATTAAATGACTCGATCGGTACTTGCTAAATTTGCCGATCTCATGAACCGATCTTTGTGTTTACTTTTGTCATCATAGGG
The DNA here is from genome assembly GCF_030506205.2 of Paramisgurnus dabryanus. Taxonomy (NCBI): domain Eukaryota; kingdom Metazoa; phylum Chordata; class Actinopteri; order Cypriniformes; family Cobitidae; genus Paramisgurnus; species Paramisgurnus dabryanus. Next base: position 42,121,977 of record NC_133343.1, on the reverse strand, counting down.
CTCCTAAATGCGGCTCTAGTTAGAGAGCATTTTTATGCAGTGCGAGCATTTTTACAACCTGTTGCTCGTGCCACGTGCAGATTTGGATTTCTCTCTTTGCCTTTACAGAGATATGTGTATTTTCTATGAGGACGTGCTCCGGTCCTAATAGCGGATGCGTCTTTACATCCCCATCAAACAGCGAATACAACACACATATATCGCGGACAATCCGGTTGTTAAGTAATGACTTAAGAAATACTGTTTCCGGGTCCAAACCTCCACTCATTTCAATAGAGGATATTATTTAAACAGCATATTGTGAGCACTATTGAATAAATACACACCTTAAAGCAAAAATTTTATAAACTCACTTGTAAACTGCAGTCTTCATGCTCACGTTATCTGCTTGTTAAGTCATGACTTAAAGAATACCGTTTCCAGCTCCAAGCAACCACATTTAAACAGCCATTTATGAGCACTATTATCCCAGAATCAAAGACTGCAATATATATATATATATATATATATATATATATATATATATATATATATATATATATATATATATATATATATATATATATATATATATATATATATATATATATATATATATATATATATATATATATATATTAAGTGTTCTGCTTCTTCTGCTTCTTCTGCTCTTTCTGCTCTTTCTGCTCTTTCTCCTCTTCTTCCTCCTCCTCCTCCTCCTCCTCCTCCTCCTCCTCCTCCTCCTCCTTCTCCTCCTCCTCCTCCTCCTCCTTCTCCTCCTCCTCCTCCTCCTCCTTCTCCTCCTTCTCCTCCTCCTCCTCCTCCTCCTTCTCCTCCTCCTTCTTCTTCTCCTTCTCCTCCTCCTCCTCCTTCTCCTTCTCCTCCTTCTCCTCCTCCTCCTCCTCCTTCTGGGGTCAAGCACCAAAGGTGCTGAGACACCTATTGTTATTGTCAGTATTATTTAGGGCTGGGTGGTATGACGGTATATTCCGTTGCAAATAAGTGGGCGTGGCTAACTCTGCCCTCCAGCATGTTAGACTGAGTGTGACGGAAAAACATGTAAAATAGTTCACTTATAAAAAATGAACGCGTTATTTGTGTAATTTTTATAATTGGTGCCAGTGAATCCACCGCGGGTCACGCAGCGAGACTCTTGTCTTGCTCGCTCTCTTGCTCGCTCTCTCTCTCTCTCTCTTGCGCGCGCGCTCTCTTTATCTCCTCATGCAGCAGCCGGCCGGCTGGTCTCTCGCGTGCAGAGGTCTCTCTAGGCATGCGCAAGGAGCTGCGACGCGAAATAAAGAGTTCTTCTCGCACATAATGCTAATAGTTGTTTTTCTGAACTTTAAGCAAGCTAAGATAAAACTCGCATTTATATCAGTGATGTGCGCTGCTGGAGCGACGTAGTTTGATGCGCCATTTGCTTATACAAACATATTTGATCGGAAAGACGAGAAAGAAATGCAAATGTTAAGGTATAATAGACAGTAAAGGGCGTCAAGATCTTAAAACAAACTTTATGATCATCACATCATAGCACCTGTCACATTTATAGAGCTTCGTCTCTCATATACTGTAGGTTTTTATCCTGTCTGTAGGTTTTTGCATATATTTATAACTCAATTAAAAACAAGATTCTGTCTAATCAAGACTTATCTGTTGTTATCTTCTGGGCATTTTCACTTTAACATTATTAACTTTAAATTTCTCATTTTAAAACTGTGGTGAGCATTTAGTTAAAAGCTATAGTGAGTGGTGTATTTCTATAAATTTTTATTATCAAAAAACAATATAAACTGAAAAACATGTATTCCGTCAAATATTCCGTTCCGTGAAATAAAATGACTCATTCCGTGGAATACATTTTTGGTCATTCCGCCCACCCCTAGTATTATTATTATATTTCCCCAATGGGAGTCTATGGCAGCCCTATGAACCGTACATAGGAAAATGATGAAATTTGGCACAGTTGTAGAGGTGGTCCTGAAAAGTCAAGTGACCAAAAATGGGGTCTCTAGCACTAACTCTATAGCGCCACCAGCAGTGCAAAAATTCAATGTTCAAATGGTTATAACTGCTGATCCGCTTGATCTATGAAAATTCTACTTAGTACACGTGATTGCTCTCCTCATGCTTATTGAATTTTATACTTTACAGTAAGACTCAACCCATTACAGTAGCGGCCATTTTGAAATGTACAGTATTCCGTTTATTCGCTGCTACTCCTTCAAATTTGGTTCAATTGTTATGAAATTTGGCACACGTGAACTTTGGAGTGAGCCGCACAGAAATGATCGAACAGAATTTTGATATTTATCTTTGTTCAAAAGTAGTAAATGCGCAAACTTAACGAGGTTGATGCAAAAATGGTTCTGAAGCTGTAGCTCGGTCATTCTTTGATCAATTGAAATGTGGTACACTTCATGTGGACCATGAACTTGGGATTCTTGCCAAATTTGTTGACAGCGCCACCTATGGGTCTTGAGATATGAAAATAGGCTATTTTTGCCCATAACTTCTGAACTGTTTGTTGTCTTGATGGCTTGATGTCTATGGATTGCTTACCTCATGCCGCATCTGTCGATGTGTATTATGCCGGGTTTGACCGAACCGCCTGTCCGCCATTTTGAAATTTCACATAATTTGTTATATTTTAACTATTGGACATATCCGCGCAAAAATTAGTAAGGAGCTTTAACATGATGTCCTGAAGGTACCTGGGAAGTCAGAGTACAACGCCACCTAGGGGTTATAAACTATAACAGTTCTTATGAAACTGCTTATAACTTCTGAATACTTTGTCTGATATTCATTTCTTTGTGAAATTGTATTCACTGGTTTATGCCGATTGCAACGATACCTCGTTTGTCATTTTCCAACATTCTGTTCATGTGTTATTGTAAAGCATATGGTAGATGATTTTTTCGCTACTCCTTTTACAAATTTTGTTTATTTTATGCCAGGTACTGCTCGTATAATGTTTGGAGCAATCCGCACAGAAATGACTGAACAGATTTTTGATATTCTGTTCTCTTTTTTAGAAATACCTCTCCAAAGTTGATCATGTCTTTGACGTTGTCTATTTGTCATAGTAAATTAATGTGACTGTATATTACATTGTATAGCATTACTATACAGAATGATGTTCTTGTCTTCAATCTCACTTGAGCTTTTTGATTCTCATATACATTGTATTTCTGTTAGTTCTGCTCTGCACTGTCAGTTCTGCATCTGTGTTGATTGGCACATGTCAATCCTTGCAGCACCTAAGCTGTTTTTTTGCTGCCCCTTGAGCTGTGTTAACTGAGTTGCGCATCTAGTAAATCACATGCCATGAGATTCTGAGGTCATGGGTTCGAATCCCATGTGCAGTGATTTTTGTCTTAACTTTTTTCTCACTTAAGTTTTGTGATTTTCATACTATACATTGTATTTCAGTTATTTGTGCTCTCTGTTGTCATTTCTGCACTTTTGGTAATTGCTGGATATCAATGTTTATAGCTCTGAAGCTCTTTTCTATAGCTTGGACACACCAACTCAGTGGTTTTATCATTTACTCAGTGGTGCATGCAGTAAGTGCCATGCTTTGGGAGACTGAGGTCATGGGTTCGAATCCCAGCTCTTACTTTCACTTATTGAGATTTCCTTTTGTGTTCACTTTAAAACGTTCTTCTCGACCTGTCTGGTTTTTCACACATGTTATTTTTGCCATCTATACTGTTGTCGTTCTGCACTGCAGTGGTTCTGCTCTGCATTTGCTTTGCTTCAGGTTCGGGCTCTGTATTGCGCGCTTTCTGCGCTTTGCGCATTTGCTGCGTCGTGTGGTGTTTGCTGTGCTTTGGGTGCTCATTGCGCTGAAGGTGCTTGGCCCCGCAATTGCTGCTTGCAGCTATATTCTTCTGCTTCTGCTTCTGCTTCTTCTGCTTCTGCTTCTTCTGCTTCTGCTTCTTCTGCTTCTGCTTCTTCTGCTTCTGCTTCTTCTGCTTCTGCTTCTTCTGCTTCTGCTTCTGCTGCTTCTGCTTCTGCTGCTTCTGCTGCTTCTGCTTCTGCTGCTTCTGCTTCTGCTGCTTCTGCTGCTTCTGCTTCTGCTGCTTCTGCTTCTGCTGCTTCTGCTTCTGCTGCTTCTGCTTCTTCTTCTGACCTAATTTTTGGCCAGCTCCTGTGACTAGGCCGTTTGACACAGAGACACTGTTCAAACTTTAAAATGTTCAGGCAGTGCCGGTCTAAGTTGCTTGACAACCTGATGTCACAAATCCATGTCGTTCTTCCGCCTTATTGGATTGAACAGAAAACCTTAAAGATTCACAGGTCACAAATTTTGTCCAAACTTCATGAAACTCTACGTACATGATCCTTGGACCAAGCCTTACAAAAGTTACTACAAGGATTTTTGATTTTTCGGAAGCAATTGCCCATCACAGCCCAAAAGATACCTGTGATGTAGTCGCCAAACAGGAAGTAGTTCATATCTCAGGAACACTTTCACATATCTAAACCAAATTTTTTACATGAACTCGGGACTCCAATTTGAAGATGCCCAAGATAAAAAAAACATTGCAGTAACATGTCTATATTATGTTAATTTCACTTTAAAATATCCACTTGAACCCTATGTAAATAAAAAAATTGCAATTCGTCTTTACCACTAGATGGCAGCATTTATGTCCAAGCGTGCCTTCACACGTGACTAGACAGAAACTGACTGTTTGATTATTGAAAAACTATATATATTGAGTATTATTTGATAATAAATTCAATGGAATATTAATATTTCTCATATTCATTTGCAGTTTTGTGCACATGTATGCTATATTCTGAACGCTTGAATCAAAGTGAGCTCTCCTGGAGAACGTGCAGTTCCACAATACAGTAGGAATGATATGATTCAGACATCTAACATTAAACCCTTTCTTTTATTTCAATGATATATGGCATGACAAGTTTAATTCCCTTTTTCATCAGTGTAATACATTGTAAACGTATTAGTTTGTAAAGATGCGTAGGCACGCCTGAGTATCGCGTCCTCACTCGCATAGCAGTGATCGTTTAGCGTCGGCTTTATGACAGCTGCATGGTTTAAATGATTGTGAATTGACGCGAAAAAGTGTCACTTTACCTTAAATCATGCATGTAACGCCAAGTGTATTTAAACAGTCATGACTTTGAGAAATTTAAAAGAAAGCAATGACACATTGCGCTGTCATTTACATAATCTTCAGATAAGAAGATAAATCTATTTATCTAAATCGTATGCTTAGCTACTGTTGAACGGGAACACGATCGATTGCATTATGCTGTCAATCACTGAGTGAAATAATTTTTTTAAACTTCATTTATTGTATTTCCAGCTTACAACACCACCTTTTCCGATAGTTGTTGTCTGATATGTCGCCTCAATGATCACTTGCTTATCCACAATGACATTAGATGTCTTAATAAAGGAAATGCATTGAAACGATTTTTGTGAACTAGAAAAAAGATCCTGGCGTTTCTCCGAAATTCAAAGCAGAAAAAGGCTCAAATATTATGCGAGTCATCATTACTGCTCTGGCGAAATCTAAAAGTATAATTTCTCTTATGTGAAGCTAGCCTAATGTTTACCAGTTATTAAGATGGCTGTTGTAGTTTAAATAGAGGTAGTGAAATGATTAGCTTTGACAAAAAACTGCATAAAACAATGTTACACCTCAGTTTTGGGTCACATTAAATAAAGAGGAGATTCTTGCTTCTAAGAGTAGAGTGATGTATTAATGCTTTGTGAGATAACCCCAAACAATATACGTATATATACACAAACAGTGGTGACAACAGTAAAGCATATACATATAACAGGGATGGGATTTTTCCGGATTAATCCGGAATTCCGGATTTTCCGACCTGAAAATGTGACCTACGTGAATCATGCAGATACGTAAAAAAAAATAGGGGGGAGGGGGGTATCTCACAGCCGTCACCATGGTAACCCGGGACGGAACCACAATCGTCGTCCCCGCGCAACAGGGCCACACCGGGCGGCACGTCAGATGACAAAGAGATGCATTTTCCTTCCTTTCCAAGTATCAACAAGGACTTGTTTCCGACCGTTCGCAAATGGCGGATGGCTAAGTATGATTGTATTGGTCAGATCAATCAAGCTCCCTGCGAGGGGTCCTGCAGTGTACCTCAGTCGCCCTCGCGCTAGTGGTATCGTGAAAAAAAAAACATTTCCAGATCGGATGATCTGGTATGTATTATTGCTTGTGTCTATTGAAAAAGGAATCACGATCTCGATTCATACCCTGTATTCAGATGCTATTCACGTGTTCACGTATTTACATTAAAACAATCCAGATGTTATGTTGTCAAACTTGCTTACACTCACACAGTGTAAAACCAAACCCTATTCATCACCAATCAGACCCGATCGCTTCTCTCCTCTCTTCTCCTCATTTGCGACGTTTGGCTGTCACTCGCGTGACGCAAAACAAAGCAGCAAACATATACGTTGGTTTACTTGGTGGATTTGGAGCGGCAATTTTCACAGAAATGAGAGGAAAATGAGCGCCATTGCAGAAAATCCTGGTGGCGACTGAGAGAGGGACGATGCAACAATATTGGTTCCGAAAAAAGGCAAGGAAATAAGTTACCTCTGAACGTTTCTCAATCGGATTCGGAAGGCTGCAGCCTCGGAGGTCTCATAGGCTGCACACGTCATCAAGCCTGGTTTAACCTAACTGAGCATTACTTTCGGAAGTCATAAACATATTACAACAATTTACGATTAACTAGGAATAATTGTAAACTTTATAATTGTTAATATTGTGAATCTTGATGAGTCTTGATGACGTATGCAGCTTAGAAATGCGACCTCCGGAAGTCTGCAGATTTAGGATTGAGAAACGGCCTCTGTAACATCGTTTGTTTCAAAGGTTTCGTGTTTTTAAAGTTTTAAGGTTGACCAGTTTGATTAAAATAAATAGCACCTGTACTTTTTTTGTACAATTGCTTTCATTTATTAGTGTCAACTTTCTATTGTTTATGTTTAACAGCTAACAAAGTTACTCATCTACAGGGGTCTAAAATTAGGAAAAGAGACCTTTAAGACACTTTATTATAACTAAAGGTCCTGTGTAGCACATTTTTACAGATATTTGTTTTAAAAAAAATACTCTGGTAAAAGTAGAAGTACTGATTTAACTTCTTTACTCAAGTAAAAGTACCAAACTACAGGCTTGGAAATTTACTTAAAGTATTAAAAGTTGTTGTTGTTATAGAGAGAGGTGGTGATGGAGCAGTGGACAAGACACTTGCTTTTGATTGCCACTGTTACATATCTACCAAATAAGTTGTTATGTGTCATAAGTTGCATTTTGCACATCTAGCTGTAAAATAAATTAAAATGTGTTTTTTTGTTCAAATAAGTTGTTATGGGTCCTGCTTTACTATCCGTATAGATCCGCCACCAGTTTGATTGGCGTGTGTGTGTGGGGGGGTCTCAATATATTTTCCTGCTTTTTTGTCCTTAGCCAATCACATGCCTGATATAAATAAACATTTACAACTTCCATTAGCACAGTTCAGTCCGATCCTGCTTTAATGCAGGTATATAAGCAATGTCCCAGTGATCCAAATAGTCCAGATAATAAGGGATTATCAGATGATAATTAAAGTTCAGGAATAACAGTGAAACATAAATTGTCTCAAACCGTTTCCAAGAGTTCATCCAGGTTATAATTAAAGTTGTTGAATCAAATCAAATCAAATCATAGTCCAATGAAGAGTCCTTATAGGATGATGAATGAGGTCAAACAAAAACCCTCTGAACAAATATACAAAAACACACAAATCACAATATGCACTTCATCAAATAACAACATAGAATAACACAATCTAACACTTTTAGATGCTGTTCCTCAAAATAGGGTTTCAGGCATAAGGCCATGTTGAGCAAACACCCAAAGCCATGCTGGCACCTCTACCAAACACTCTAACTTGTCTCTCTTAAAAAGGATAACACTTCCTTTAGAGAGAGGGAGTAACATTACAGCTTAAAACATGGAACAGATCCTTAGCACTGTTACACCCCCCCCCCCCCCTTAAGAGAAAGGTTGTACATCACCGTAAAACCTTTTAAAAAATTTTACATGATAAGTTTCGGTCTGTACAGGGCCTTAGACACTTCAACTTTGTAATTGACTTTATTCACTTGTTTAATTACCTTAGCAGGTCCTTGCCACTTAGGCGCTAACTTTGCCATGAATGCATCCCCTGCTCCAGACAACAGATGAGTGCGAACCCTGACAAGATTTGCCTCTTCAAAAGTCTCCTGTCTTCTCTTCTGGTTATAGTACTTTCCTTGTCGCTCCTGGGCTTTTGTGACATTCTCCTTTACCTTGCTCAGGAGGGATTGCTGGCGTTCAGTGACATTGTAGGCCGAGTGGTCAGGATCTGGATGAAGATGTTGGAACTGATCCAAGGGTCCTTTCAGTTTGCGCCCTATGGCGATCTCAGCTGGTGTATACAGATGTGCCCTTTAAAAATGCGCGTCTCTGAGAGCAGAATGCCGCGAGCACTTCCGAAATTCTGTGAGATCCTGCAGAAGGGGGGTTCGGTGGGGGACACAGGAAATACAAAAACCTGTAGATGGCAGTCATGTTTCATGTAGGCCATACTGACGGCAATTTGTGTGCTCGACTTCATGCTGAGTGTATACTGTATGATATTGAAGTAACATGACACGGATTATCTGTGTTTAGGCGATAGACTTTGATGTCATACAAATGCACGCGTTTTGGCAAACATTTCGTTGGCAAAGTTTTCTTTTGCCAGTTACATAAACAGTCACACATTCTTCATAAAATTCCGACTCAAACGCGCATCATTTGTCTTATTTTTTCCGTGTACTTACAGTAGAAGAGACGTGCTGTATGATAACTGAGTCTTATAACAAAATAATTTGCGAAGACCTTTGAAGAGACCGAGCGCATTTACGCAATATCATTAACTAGTTTATCTAATTTTACATTTAGTTCATTTTTGCATCTGAACGTTTTAATAGCTTTAACATGGTTGTGTTGCGCTTTTCTTCATTACTGAACAGTAGGCTACTTTTTATATTATCATGTTTCCCTTTACATGGTATGAAACACAATAAAAAAAGTATGCAATGGTGTTTAATAAATTTTACTGAGAATTTGTATATGTTATACTTTTGTAGTCAGGAAATAAAATCATATTGTGAGTGTAAATATTCATAAATTCGAGGAGTTTCTGAGGTGTTTGTCATCGGCAAAAGGCGCAGGTTCTTTGTTGCTGATTAAAAACCATTGGCTATGTGATAAAAATGACATTTGTTCTACTTATTATGAATTGATTTTTTTGCCTACATTTACTCAAATAATATCAATGTAAAAATAGTAAGTAAATCATACTTCAAGTTAGGCGTAAAACTTACACATTTTGATGTCAAATAGAAATAATAATAATTTGAAATATGTGATTATTACAGTTTTAAAAACTTAAATGTATAACTCTGACCTTCTTAAATATATTGATTAAAATAATCTGTAAATGTAATAAATAAATTTAATTATATTATTAAGGCGTATACATCAAATAATATATGTACATTTTACACAAAATATCTGTTCTATTTTTAGTAATTTATTTTCCAACAAAAAAAATCACATAACTGCATGAAGAGATTTTTATTAAGTTACTTTAATCATTTATTTTAGAGATGTTTACAAAGCCTCTGAATCATTTTTAACAGTGTGTACATTATGATCTTACGGTAGCCTATTATTAAATGCATATAAATAAAAATATGTAAAACTATATAAAAAAGATATCATACACTGACTGTATGTAAGCATACGTTTTCTTGTTCGGTCTACGTGGGTTTAAATGCCGTTTTTCTAAAGAAAACTTTGGTTGTAGTTGAGAAGAATTCCTCTTTCCATATCTAAATCATTTTGTGCGCAATATAAATGTATCATATTGTTATTCTTATTACATAAGAATACGTATTTTTTACAACATTTTTAACATATAGAAAATATAAGTTAAGCGTGTTGTGTGTATTTCCTAATTATAAGCTTTTGGTGAAATTGCACCAAAACTAAACGTGCATGAAAACACAAAGTCATTTAAATAAGCGAAAAATCTTTTTTATGAGCTCAAAATTTTGAATATAATCTGCTATTGCTGAAAATTGTCCATCTCTAAAGGAGAATATTCATCTTTAAAGTTGAAGAAACAAAAAAGTAATGTACTGATAAGCATTCGTCAAAAATTATATATATTCTGCAAGCACTCATTTCTCCATAATGATGTTATTAATTTTGTAATAACATATTGTAGCTGTCGGGCAAAGATAATCTCTGGAAACCAAGACCATGTCTATGGGTTCAAGAATAACAAAATATTGGTCATTTGAAACTCGAAAGTCGTCACTTTATTTTGTCCCATTGTTTTCCATTTTGCAGGTGGTAAAACTCCTGTGCGCGTCGTTCAAATTAATTGAAATTTTGTTCACTTGTAGTTTAGCAAGTATGTATTATACAATTTCATTAATGTTTTTACTCTGCACATCGTCTGAGGAAATCCAACGTTGCGTCGAGGGGAACCAAGCTGACAGCCGCGACAGCGGATATTGTCACGTACCTACAAAAGGGTATTGAAAAAAGCTTGCATCTGACCTGCAGCGATATCATTCTGGCTTGGTGGGATGTCAGCCAGCGAGTCCTCTGATTCTGACCTTGTTCTTTTGCTACTCATAGTCTAAAACCAGGAGGGCATATTAAGTGTTCATTGTATTTTAATTTTATCCGAGCAGCTATGGTTGCGCGTTTCACACACCTCTCCAGACGTTTATTGGTGGTGGTTGAGAATAGTTCCTCTTTCCATATGTAAAGCATTTAAGCGCAATATAAATGTATCATATTGTTATTCTTAATATAAGAGAATACTAATATTTTTTTACAACATTTTTTACAATTGTTTGTAAAACATATTTAACTCTTTCACCGCCAGCGTTTTTAAAAAAAGTTGCCAGCCAGCGCCAGCGTTTTTCATGATTTTCACCAAAGTTTAATGCCTTCCAGAAAATGTTCTTCTTTAAATATATAAACATACAATATACCAAATAAAAGAACAGACCCTCTGCTTTCAAACAAAAAAAACCCGTTTCATCCTACCTTTAGTGGTTCTTTTGCAATCAGCTTTTGAATATGGGTAGGTTTTTGCAAAAACACCATATTTTGAGCAAAAAGCAGAGATAATTCCATTTTTATGACGGACTTTTCATAGAGATCCGATTCAGAGCGATCTTTAAAACAGACACGGACATGCAGCAGCTTGCCATAGGGCAATACTTCCGGTTTTAAAAAGTTGCGGAAGGGCGCCACCTGGTGGATAATAGCGGTATTGCGGAAAGACGGAAAATCTCGTCATTGGCGTATCGGCATATCCCCATCAAAAGGAACATTGATTTGTGTACTGCGCATGTTCTATTCGAAAGGAATCTTGGTCTTTTGAGTAGAGGAACTTCTTGTATGCGCCAAAAAAACCCGCAGGGAGTAGAGGTAAGCATGGCGAGATGCACCACACTTTTAGAGCGAGGAGGAAACCAATTGCAACAACCGCGCTTTTCACGTTAAATTAATATAGCTATGCCCTTCTTGTTTTTCACATCATACATGTATAATAAAAGCCAAATAGATTGTCAATAGTTATGAGAGTAACTTGTTTGTTTTTTTGTGAATTTGAATTTGAATTCAAAATGTAATACTATGCTATTCATATTTCGTTAAATACAGTTAATGTGTGAAAAAAGTGATAGATGACAGAATAACTGTAGCGTCGTCTGCATCTAGATGCAGTTTCTAAGATTAAAATTACTTTGAATTTGTGTTGATCAGTTAAATTAAAGCGCCATAATATAACCAGCATTAAAACCACTTAAAATAAAAACCTTAGGTTTTTTCTTTGTATACAGCGTCCGCTTCGTGGATAAGGAAGCTGCCGCCAATAACGCCGGTGGCTTTATTATTAACTGACTGAATACTTGACTCTTACCTGGACATTTAGATATGAAAGTTTAACATCAACAGTACCTGCGTGAAACATTATAAACACTGACGATCATCTGCCGACTCGACTGTTTCTGCACGTCCGCTTAATTAACGGCTTTTCGTTCGATCCGCGTGAGCTAAACATTTTTGTTCTGTACTTTTTACCTTGCATGTATTTCTACATATTTTCGGCGAAGTAACACTCAGGATATAATGTAAGTTATTATAGATATCATATAAGCTTGTTTTGAAAGGATGACAAATCCGTCTGACTAAAAATGATTTATCCAGCTTAATTTAGCCAAAATAATGATTTATTCGATTTCATACTTTCTAGATGTTAATTTATCTACTAATATATTATTGAAAATGCCATGAATAAATATTAATTGCCTTCTGTAGGCTATTGCATTAGTTTTATTTATAGTATTTATAGGTGCATAAATACTGTCTAATTTTAATTTCTTTAAGACACTGTTGTGTTCTGTATGTACCGATGCTCTGTAAATTTGCACTTAAAAATCTTCTTGTTAGAAAATTGTTCTTCAATTATTATTTTTTTCAAAAATATATTTAGCTGGAGGCTAGTATAGCTTGTTAATCTTTTTCTCATAAAAGGCATGTAACTTAGCCTACCCTGCTTCTACATCGGTGAAGCTTGTTCTGGATTTAAATAATAATTTTATTTTAGTAAATGAAGCCGGTAAAACTGCATAGCGCAATAGTGAGCCACGCAAAATCACAGCATTTACCTTTTGAAACACAGTTTACATCGGGATATTGCCAATTCCGTGTATACAGGGGTAACTCTCTTTGCTCACGCACGTAAACAGGTTATTCCGAATGTTCCAGGTCCTTAACCTGACCATAACCTGAATATTTACAGCATGTAAACGTAGTCATGGTTTAGCTGCTAGTTTAAGCAGCTACCAGTGACACAGAGTCAAGAAATTAAAAACCACCCACCCTGCCAATTCTTTGCCAACCCCCAATGCTAATCGATCAAAAGATCGAATCAAAAGAAAACCGTTTTTTCCAGTTTTCACCCGCATGTGGCGTTTTAATTCCTACCCTTTGCAGTTCCTTTGTTTAAATGCAATTTAAGTAAATCTAGGCCTACTACATATGCTGTAAGTTATATAAATGATGTTTATAACTTATACAATTAAGTGGATATCGTGTAACTTAATTTGACATATGTTGATATAACCTGGGCTTTCAAGTCCCACGCATTCGCCAGGAGACACACGCATTTCTGTCAGTTCACACGCTCACACGCCAAACCTTGTAGGCTTTTTCTTACGCTGAGAAGTAAGATAGAACTTTTCCTGCTAAACAATTAATAAAGGAGGTGCAGGCATACACAGAGCATTTCTGTCGAGTTTAGCAGTACAAGTACGAGTTTAGCCGACAAGAGAAATAAAGCGGAGGAGGTTGGTTTTAAATCACTCTTGCAGTAGTCTGATGTCATCCACTCATGTTTGAGTCTGTATCAGATGAAAATACAGATTTTGAGGACCAACTTATCGTTTGGAGATTGTCAATGGACGTTTCTGAGTGGTAAATTTGTTTTTTCAGTATGGACCTGCAAAACGCCAAATGCATAAAATAAAAATTAATTAATATTGTAATGTCTTGGCATGATATGTTTTCTAAAATGTTTAAAAATGAACAAATCAGTTGTGCGAAACTACAAATAAATATTTTTTTTAATGAAACATATTCAGTGGTTTCATGGTGGGGTTGAACCGCTGGTTCAGTTTACCCCACATCATCTGGTTCACTTTTCCCCACAGCCACCATTTTGGGAAAACTGCCTAGCTTAGTAATTCAGGCTAATCTTTAGCTAAATCATTTATACATTAGCCTATCACCAATATTTATGGTATAAATATTTAGACCTGGATAAATATACTTTGACATAACAGCCATTATACCTGGTATGTATTAATTTTACTTTGATAGGAAAAGACAGTTTTTTTTTTTTGTAAAAAAATCATACTTTAATCATATCTCTTTAATTTGTCCTTCTCTTTAACATAGCCAAATAGAAATTATGGTTGCTACCTGTATTTGTGGTCACACGGCTACAAATCTGTATGGTTGCCTAGATAAACGGGGTGGGTCAATTTACCCACTCGCTCACTTTGCCCCACTCTCCCCTACTTGAAACGAGAAAGAGAAACGGCCATCATTTACAGAAGCCTAAGCGCGAGCTACAAACTACAGAGGGAGTGCGCGGGTGCACAATGGTGAAAGAGCAACACACGATGTAATTAACTAAACCAGTGCTTGCAGTACAGACACTTTATATTTTAGCATACTGCGTACCTTCACTTTCTTTTGCGTGCCACCACTTCTCATGTTGCTGGTACTTTGCTTGAAAGAGTCAAAGGGCGTTTCTATGTAGCGCTGCGCAGACAGTTCGGCAAGAAGACATCAAAGTACTGGAGAGCAAGTCGAAATGTTACAAATGGTCCGACTTTACCTTTGCTCTTGCGGTACTCTGTCAGCGCCGCACCATTTAAAGTCGATCCCATGCATGCAGATACCCTCAGAAAACGGCAGATTTATTAACCCTCACCCATGTGTGCATGTTTGTAAGTAGTAGAAGCCAGCGTGATGTTTGCTGTGACAGTTTTTTATAAAAATATAAAAAATCTATTGATATTTGAAGTTATTAACAATAATATATTTATATACAAAATAAAGTTATATGGTCATGACTTGCACATTGTGTGTTGCTTTAGTTAATATAAAATGGTCATTTGGTTTGGTGTATTTTGAGTGTGGCAGTCATTCTATTACCCCCAATCAATCACAAATCATCGCTTCTCCCATTTCTTAGTAGGTGAACTGAATCAAATCTGCTGTCATCTGTAGTTATATACATTTAACAGAGATCAGTATTCATTAGATTTTAAGAACTTTTTTGCCAATGGATGTTAAATTCTAAACGCTTGAATCAACGCAAGCTCTCTGGAGAACATGCAGTTTCACATACAGGTAGGAATGATTCAGACATAACGTTAAACCCTTTCTTTTATTTCAGTGATATGGCATGACAAGTTTAATTCCCTTTTTCATCAATGTAATGCATTGTAAACATATTAGTTTGTAAAGACGCGTAGGATCTGCACGCGTGAGTATCGTGTCCTCACTTGCGTAGCAGTGATCGTTTGATGTCGGCTCTATAACAGCTGCATGGTTTAAATGATTGTGAATTCACGTGAAAAGTGTCACTTTACCTTAAATCATGCATGTGACGCCAAGTGTATTTAAACAGTCATGACTTTGAGAAATTTATGACACATTTAAAAATACAGTTTGCCGTAAGGCTGTGTATATGCCATTTACATAATCTTCAGATAAGAAGATAAATCTATATCTAAATCGTATGCTTAGCTACTGTTGAACGGGAACACGATCGATTGCATTATGCTGTCAATTACTGAGTGAAATATTTTCTTTTATTGTTGTTACAAGCAGATAGGCGTCGTAATGAGCTGGGCTCATTTCAGTCAGCTTTAGGAAAGAACTAGAGGCTTCCTGAAATTCATGTAATAGAGAAGCATTTCATTATTACGGGGCTCAGTGCGAGTAATTCACTCGCATTTGCGCCTAAAAATAGTTGTGCGAACTTGTAAAATAATTTAACTTGTAAAATAATCTGTTAAAAATAATTTAACAGAGGACAGGGTCGCAATCTTGATGCGCGTGCATCTGTTTCATACAGCATGAGATGCAGAGCGCGAGTCACCCCTTCACGTGTATTCGCGCTTTGGTGCGAATACACTGACAGCGATGAGTTAAGAGACCACGGACTCTATGGCTGCTATATCTTTATTTATTGTATTTGCAGCTTACACCACCACCTTTTCCGACAGTTGTTGTCTGATATGTCGGCTCAATGATCACTTGCTTATCCACAATGACATCAGATGTCTTTATAAAGGGAATGCAATGAAACGATTTTTGTGAACTAGAGGAAAAGATCCTGGCGTTTCTCCGAAGTTCAAAGCAGACAAAGGCTCAAATATTATGCGAGTCATCGTTCTCACACAAGAATGCAATTTAAACGAGTAACAGTTAATCGCCCATCCCTCACAGCCCAGCACCTGCACCACTGTATGCGTATCGCGCTGACAAACATACACCTGATTTTACTACCCTGACGAAATCTAAAAGTATAATTTCTCTTATTAAAAGCTAGTCTAATGTTTGCCAGTTATTAAGATGGCGGTTGTAGTTTAAATAGAGGTAGTGAAATAATTTGCTTTGACAAAAAACTGCATAAAACTATGTTATGTTCCATATTATAAACTTTTGGTTATGTGTACTTAAGTGAGTAAATAAGTTAACTTCTCAATGAGTGTGAAATGGCTCTTCTTTACCCCTTTAAATGTAGAATAAAGCTTACTTACTAAGTATAAACCGTAGTGGAGTGACCATCGGGAGAGTCGGGACATTTCCCGGTGGGCCGGTAGTGTTTTGAGGCTGCGAGGGCCGGTCTGATAATAGGTATTGCAGGTTATATAGCAACCCCGTCTGGCGGCCTGATGTGCGGCCGTTTCCCTCTGGTCAAACTGTGCAGCCTCTTTGCTCAACACAGTAGGCTATATAAAAGTGCTCAACCTGTTCGGCAGGTCCAACCATGTTTAGGATTTTTTTAAATATAGGGGGATCATTGAACAGCCCCACTCCAAATTGCATAGCCTGTCGGCCTTTGATGTAAAAAGCTGCGCGGCCGAATGCCTGTTTATTGCAGTACATATGCGGCCGGATTAATAATAGACAAGAGTATTCAACTGCAATGTATAAATATCCTCACAACATAATTTTTCTCAAAACTTTTACAAAATCTATTTTCAAAGGAATTGTATTCTTACAGTTATTCAAAGATGCACACATTATTCCGCATATGATTGAATATTAGACGAAAGTATATAACTGCAATGAACGTCTCATATGACAATAAATATCCAAATATAACTTGGCTTAAGAGCATAATGAAATGAATAAACAGACAAGGAAGCAGGATTGGCATGTAAATTGTATTATTATTAGTGGAAAAACAGCAATATTACTGAAATAATCCCTTAGGTAAATGCGCCAAACACGTTAAAATAAATAAGTAATAACAGTGGAAAAAACATTATTATCTCAAAACTTTATGACAAAAATAATATTTAAAGGAAATGTTCTTACAGTTATTCAAAGATGCACATATTATTCCATATTACTCCCATTTATGAGCACGTTCATCTCTGGCCTCGCATTATGTAATAGCTGATTCAGGTGGCATCTCCATCTTTCAAACGGTATCATTTTTTTATAGTTACTCATTTAGGAAAATTAGCCATGGTTTAATGATTTTATTATTATTATGAAAATGTTTTTTGGGGGGAAGATTGATTACGATTTGTATTACCCTAGTTTTACTATAGGCTACGAGACTTTTTTTTTTACCACGGTGGGCCGGTGGTATACGAAATTTCCCGGTAGATTTTTTGGTCCGACTCCGCCCCTGAATATAAATATGTAAAACTAAATAAAGATATCATATGCCGACTGTACAGTATGTAAGCATGGGCATATGTTTTCTTGTTTGCTCTGCGTGGGTTTAAACACCGTTTTTCTAAAGAATAATTTTTAAACTTTATTGGTGGTGGTTGAGAAGAATTCCTCTTTCCATATGTAAAGCATTTTAGTGTCATCTAATACTAATCTATTTTTACAACATTTTTAACTTTAAAACATGTATTTTTAAACCACAAAATAATCTCTTTAAAATATTGATACTTTTAGAAAAACTGACACAATTATTAATATTATGAACAAACAATGAAACAGTGTCAAAATTCGACAACACAAATAATTAAGATATTCATTGTAAATAGAGTTACGTGTATTAGGCTCACACTAAATTCTCTGTTGCACTTAGTATAAATGCTCATTGCACAAACAGTCATCTTAATAGTTGTATGCGCTGTTATGCTGGCAAGAAGGGGTTGACGTCACTTTGCTGTTTTAATAGCAATGTTAAATATTCAGCAATGCCAATGCCCTTATTAACTTCTGGAAACAACCGCAATGACAACGCATATAAAAATTTAATTTTTATGCGCCACCTGGTGGATTTTCTGTGAAGAGAAACATATTAAGGGAAAAGGGAAAGTAGCAACCCCCCCCCCCCGAAAACACTTTCAGAATTCTGCGAGACTCCGCGAGACGATTTGGCGAATGCCGCGGGAGAAAATTCGCATTTTTACAGGCCACATCTGTATGAAGTGCTCTCTTGCCACGCCGAATTAATCGCAAAGCGAAACTCATGAACCCATCTATACCATTGTCGATTGTTACCTTTGACATACGATGCGATCATAGTCTTGAGAGTGCGATTCACTCTTTCTGTCAAGTTTGTTTGCGGATGGTATGCTGTGGTAAGTTTTTGAATTACTCCCCATTGTTTGCATGTGGCATTGAGTAGCTGGGATGTGAATTGAGGTCCACGATCCGATACTAAGTTAGTTGGTGTTCCCCAGCAAGTAAAAATCTCCTTTAACTCTTTCCCCGCCATTGACGAGTTATCTCGTCAATCTGCAATACCGCTATTATCCACCAGGGGGCGCTCTTCCACAACTTATAAAACCCGGAAGTATTGCCCTAGGGCAAACAGCTGTATGTCTGTGTAAGTTTTAAGGATCGCTCTGCATCTGATCTCCATCAAAAGTCCTTCACAAAAATGGAATTATCTCAGCTTTTTGCTCAAAATTTGGTGTTTTTGATGAAACCTACACATATTTGAGAGGTGATAAAACAGAACTCATGAAAGTAGGATGAAACCGATTTTTTTTTGTTTAAAAGCAGAGGGTCTGTTCTTTTATTTAATATATTGTATGTGTATATATTTGAAAAGGAGAATTTTCTGGAAGGCATTAAACTTTTGTGAAAATCATGAAAAATGCTGGCGGGGAAAGAGTTAAAAGTATGTCAGCGATCACATGGGTCTTCGCTGAACGTAAGGGGAAATCTTCCACCCACTTACTACAGTAATCCACAATGACTAAAAGGTATTCATTCAACTTTGAACTTTTAGGAAAAGGTCCCATAAGGTCCAAGCCCAACATATATCCAGGCTCCTTGATGGGTGTAGACTGTAACTGTCCAGAGAGTTTGGATATGCGAGGCTTATATTTTTGGCAAACTTGACACTGCTTACAATGATCCCATACATCCCGTCGTATTTCTGGCCAGTAGACCACATTGAGTAACCGACGCAACGTCTTCATATGTCCCATATGTTCACTCATTGGGTTATCATGGGCAAATTCGAGGAATTTCTGTCGAAGGTTTGAGCGAATGATCACCTGTAAACTACTCCCTTCCAATGAATCAGGTATACATCGGAATAAAATTTGGTTTTGAACCACATAGTGTATGAGATCGGTGTCTTGTGTAGAATGTTTTGCTTTGTCCCATGGTTCTTGCAGTACTGGGTCAGCCTTCTGGAATCTTCCTAATTCTTCCCAGTCTATGGGCAGATCTTTACCCATATCTTGTGCATGACAGACTGCTATTGGACTTGGGATATCTTCTCCAGTTAGGGCAGGAACAACATTACACTGACCTTTTCTGTATTGCACAGTGAAATCTCATGAGTTTCGATGTTGGTTTGGGATGGTTGAATACCCAAACTAGAGCTGCATGATCTGTAAAAATTTGAAATCGTCTTCCTTCCAAATACTTCTGCCACTTCTCCATCGTCCATACCACAGCAAGACATTCTTTCTCTGATACGGAGTATGATTTCTCCGCTCCATGAAGCAATCTTGAAGCGTATGCCACGAGACATTCACCTTGGTCCGATTCTTGAGTAAGAACAGCACCTAGACCAATGTTGCTTGCATCTGTCTGTACTTTAATCGGTCTGCTAGGGTCTGGTGGAATGAGAACTGGGGCCTTTTGTGAAGCATCCTTCAGCTTCTCAAAAGCATTCTGACATTCTTCGGTCCAATTCCATGTTGCATCCTTCCGCTTGAGAGCATGTAAAGGTGTGGCAAGCTCTGAAAATCCTGAAATAAAACGATGGTACCATCCAGCAAGGCCAAGGCACCGCTGAACCGCCTTTAAGTTCCTTGGAATAGGGAAGTTCTTCACTGCTTCTACCTTAGCTTCCTCTGTTTTGATTCCTTCTTCAGAAATCACATGTCCTAGAAAAGATATTGATTTCCTACACAGGTTACACTTCTAAAGATTTAAAGTTAGATTACTTGCTTCCATTTCGCAAAACACTGCTTTGAGATCTTTTATGTGCTGTTGGATGTTTTTAGAGTATACAACAATGTCATCAATGTACACATTTTTCAATCCAAAAGGTAGACGAAGGAATTCATATTGGTTGTTGTGGGTAATGAATGCAGTTTTCTGGATGCTGCAGTCATCCATCATAACTTGCCAGTATCCACTCCTCAGATCTAAAGTGCTGAATACTGAGGCTCCTTACATTGACCTCTAAGATGTCTTGTATTTGAGGCATTGGGAATCCATCCAATGGGTTTTTGCTATTTAGAGGTTGATAATCTACACCAAAACGTACACTTCCATCTTTCTTTGGCACTAAGACAACCGGGGCTGCCAATGGTGAAGTAGATGGTCGTATTATGCCTTTGCTCAGCATCATTTCCACTTCATCATCAATTAACTTTTGTATGTGTATTGGCACATGATATGGTCTTTTGCGCACTGGGATGGAATCACTTGTTGATATCTGATGCTTGATAACAGAGGTTTGTCCTACGTCATCTGTACATACTGTAGGCCAGTTCAATAAAAGACCTTCCAGTTGCCTTTTCTCATTGCGTGAAATGTCAGCTTGGGTTACTAGATTCTTGATGATGGTTATTGTACTCTCGGACACCTGTATTGTTGATAGTGCACAATGAATATTAATAGTGGTAGGTTGAAGATAGCAGGAGAATGATTGTGGTGATTCCTCTTGTCCAGCTAATGAATAAGAACTACTGATAAAGTCGAGCTTTAAACCAGTTCACATAAGGAAATCAAGTCCGAGAATGATTGGAAATGATTCCTCCTGATAAATAATCTTACCGGGTATGTGGTTTTTTGTAATGTACATTTCCATGTCACTTCTCCTAATGCTTGTTGTATTTGTCCATTGGCAAGAGCGAATGAAAGTCCTTTGCTTACTTACTTACTTACTTACTTACTTATTCATTTAGCTGACGCTTTTATCCAAAGCGACTTACAATTGCTATATATGTCAGAGGTCACACGCCTCTGGAGCAACTAAGGGTTAAGTGTCTTGCTCAGGGACACAATGGTGTGTCACAGTGGATTCGAACCCAGTCTCTCACACCATAGGCGAGTGTCTTATCCACTGCGCCATCAACACCCCCTTTGCTAGATTTCCAAGTCTCAGCATCTTCCTTCCATTTTCTTCACAAAGATTCTTGGATTAGAGAATACAAGCTACCAGTGTCTATAACAACATCACAAGTATGTTTCTATGGAAGCATCTGGGTAGCATAATTCAATTTAGAATGTAATATGCAATATGACAATGCAATATGTAAAATGGCAATGCATTTCTGTATTTAAGTTTACATTTTCCATGCTTGTATGTGCAATGCTTGGTGCAAAATA
Source organism: Paramisgurnus dabryanus (assembly GCF_030506205.2). Lineage (NCBI taxonomy): Eukaryota > Metazoa > Chordata > Actinopteri > Cypriniformes > Cobitidae > Paramisgurnus > Paramisgurnus dabryanus. The sequence goes on along the minus strand of NC_133343.1, from coordinate 42,100,282 downwards.
AAAATGAAAATGTAATACTTTAATTTACATTTTCCATTTTCTACAGCCCTGTTTTAAATACATATTTTAATGCTTTAGAAGTTGCAAAATTAAAATGGAAATGTATTACCCGAACTGATATAATGGCCCTCATTTATCATACTTGCGTAGAAACGGGTGTATATGTTGGCGTAAGATTATGCTTACACTCCTCTCACCGCCTGATTTATGAAACTGTGCGTACCGTTGATATTCAGGTGTACGCAATATCTGCCCTTCATAAATGCCGCGGCTGAAAACGATCGTCATAAGAATAACACGCCCATATAAATTCAAGTCTCCACCTCCCCCACGCACTCATTTTACGACATTGACACATGGAAGACGGCAAAGAAGAGAAACCAGGGAAGTGGAAAAAAACAAAATTGTTTTATTTGGGAGTTTAAAGAGCGGGATTAAAGACACATTAATAATTGCATGACATTTTGTAATATTTGTATTATTATTTTTATTATTAATGATGCTTAATTGATATTTAGAATAATAATTATTTATTATTATTATTATTATTATTATTATTATTATTTACTGTTGCCTACATCTAAATTATATGTCTGCTTAATGGTTCGGTTATGTTTTTTTTAAATATTTTAAAATGATGTAGTAACTTTTATAGTGTGTTTTTCTGTATTTACATACAGTTGTTTGTTAGCTAAGATCCAGTTTCATACGGAGCTCCGGATATAATTCAAATTAACAATTTGTTTCCAAGACATCCACATGTTTTACTAGGCTAATTCATAATTTGAAGTAATAATAATTGTAATAGTAATGACGAAATATTATAATAATTAATCCCAAGGAACAAACTGTTGAATATTGGGAACGAATTTTATATTTATGGCCATACTTTAGACTAAATAAGAAAAAGAAGTGTCCATAATGTAGCATAAAAGATAGTTCGTGGCCATGATTTTGTCCGCATGTCATCATGATCGGATTTATGGCTCCATTCAACACAAACATTTTACTTTACCTATTCATGTGTAGCTATTTATTTATCATCGAATGGTATGCAACTAGCTTACCTTTTGATGCATTATTACCATGTTTTCGTAGCACATCCTTGTGCTTTCTTGCAATGTGCCGCTTCAGATTCCAGGATGAATATTTGCTAACTTTTACAGTCTCTCCGCACTTCCTTTTAATGTTTTCTTCCTGTCCAATCTTAACTTTGATGTTTACTTTACATTTATGTATAAGGCTTGAATTCCACAACTTATTGCTAGACGTTTTTACAGATTCTCGAACTAGCAAATTATCAAAGGGCGTTCTGGGTTCAACGAGCGGTGCTGAGCGAGCTGACTTTTTAGAAAGGTGCTCTGCTCACATGCTTTGCCCTGAAACGTCAGGTAAAGCGCCCAGGCTCTCAACTGAAGGAATACATATGCATACAGATCAAATGCTTTGGTAAAGTCTCTCAAATTAAACATTGAAGTCCATGTTGCATAAAAATAAACACTGAAGTTTGTAATTATTATGTTTTTTTTACAGTGGGTCATAATATATCATATATTTTAGTTTGTCAGTGCGTTTTGTGGTGTTAGGAAGTGTTTGCGCATTTCTGCACTAACTCAAAATGTGCGTACACCACCTCCTGAGCAGGCGTAGGATTTGAGCGTGCCGTACGCCAACGTCCATATTGATAAATCTCAAAGTCACCGTGGTTTTGGGTGTACGCCAGGTGTACCCTGGAATTTTGGTGTACGCACTTTTGATAAATGAGGGCCATTGTGTTTCACATGGTCAAGCAAAAACTGTAGCAAAATTATAATTTAAATGTAATTCTCCCTAAATGCATTTACATTTACAGGTGGGAAACTTGAGATTGCATTTTCATTTACATAGAGCGCAACGGATGTAGCAAAATTAAATTGGAAATGTATTAGCTGGATTGATTAGATGTGCTTTACATGGTCAAGCAAAAACTGTAGCAAAATGATCATTTTAATGTAATTTTCCCTGAATGCATTTACATTTACGGCTGGGAAACTTGGGATTGCTTTTTCATTTACATAGAGAGCAACGGATGTAGCAAAATTCAATTGAAAATGCATTCCGAGTTGACCACGCCCCCGCCCCTTGAATCACTGCGTCAAGATGGGCCAACAACTCCCATTGCCTGGCCTCTCACGTGGGAAACATGGCGGCAGCAGGGCTGATTGAGAGTGTTATATTCGCTGACCGATTAAGTGAAGCATAAACAGAGAAATAGTGTTTATGGAGATTATTACGTGTCTGTAGGTGACAGAACTACAGCATTGTTTGGTCCTCTCACCGAATTGTGGCCATTATCAGACGCTGACAACTGTTTGGTCACTAGTTCACCTCGCACTGTCCTGTGGCTGACTTTCGTGCCTTTGCATTCAAGTAGCCTACAAACAGTAGCGGAGTGGCAATCGGGAGAGTCGGGACTTTTCCCAATGAACCGGCAGTGTTTTGACGCTGCGAGCGCCGGTCTGATAATAGTTATACATTGCGAGTTAGCAACACAATCTGGCCACCTAATGTGCGGCCGATTCCCGCTGGTCGAACTGTGGAGCCTCTCTGCTCAACACAGTATATAAAAAATATAAAAGTGCTCAACCCGTTCGGCAGATCCAACCATGTCTAGGATTTACAAACATACGGGGATCAGTGAGCGACCCCACACCAAATGACATATGACATTTATTTATCTCCACATATATCATAAAAAAATTAGCAGTGTAACTTTGCGATATACTTCATTATATTTCCTACCATGTATATATGATTTCCATATTATAGACAAGAGTATTCAACGGCAATAAACATCTCATATGGCAATAAATATAATAAACATAATAAATATTTTTGTCAGAAGTTTTTTTTTTTTGACCATCACAGTTCAAATAAACCCTGACTGTTACATATGTAGTGTATGTATTTTTACGTTGAAAACATTGTTCAAATCTTTTTTTTATAATTTTAAAATACAGAAAACAGCACGGAGTGAAAAAATGTAGACAGACTGAACTTCGACATAAATACCTTCTTAGTTTGACATGTTTTGTGAAGAAGAAGAACCATTATCTGTTCTGGTAAAATTCTGTTCTTTCACAATAATGCAATAATGGATTATCATTTAACAAGAATAACCATTTTACTACATTAAGGCTTAACTATGATTTCAGAAAATCTGTAGTAAACAAGTTTTGTTGTTGTTGTTGCTTTAAGGTAAAACTTTAAGGTTCATTTTCGTAAGGGTCTAAGACAGAGTCATTGTTTTACTATTTGCCGTTAAACGACCATCTCCACCAGCAATCCGGTTCTAACCAGAGCACCGCATGTAAAAATTGTCGATCTCCATTTTGTTTCATATTCTCCATGTCTGTCTCTTGTATCAGTAAAACTTCAGTATAGTAACATGAATTTAACTAATCTGTCATGATGCGAGCGAGGCATGTCTAAGGTCTAAACAAGCAGAGGGAAATCACAGATTATTTACGCTATAACAGATTGATTTTAACATGGATTCTGATGGATGTCTGTTTTATATATTTATGTTTGAGTAGGCTATTGTTGTGTTTAAATATTGTTGTAATATTTGTTTAAATTTAATTAGCTTATTGCGAAATACAGAATAGGCCATTTTAAACGTAATTTTTCTTCATACGTTTTGTTTGCTTCTTTAAAACGAATTTCATTTTAATCTATTTTTTGTTAATAACTTTTGTGGATACAAATAAATGGAACATTAAAAGTAGTGAATAAGATAAGCGGACCCTAGCCACAGGTCAGTATAGCCTTCCATTCATTACGCTTCTGCTTGGATGAAAGTGTATAAAAGTACAGAAAGTTAAATGTACGTTTGGTCTGATCGGGTCAATATGCTGATGTCCGGGTGTGCAAGACTAGTCGATCTGCAATACTTATTCGAAAAGAAAAAAATCTATTCAAAATTTTTTTAACGTGTCACTGCAGGGTTAAGGTATTGTAATATAGAATGGTCATTTAATGCGCTATCACTTCATTTGTTTTATTTCATGTAAAGAAGTAGTATACCTGAACATTATTTTGTATGTATTTCTGATTGTTTTGGCCATTCAGGTCGCAGTAACCTGTTTCGAGATTTAACACCGCTGCTGGGTTTTCTGATTTCACTTGCTCGCGTGTTATTTAGACGTGCGCATCATGAGAATAGCCTCTTTTTACCGATAAAACAGAAGAGCTAACCGAGACCAGTGATGGGCAGTAACGCGTTAGAAGTAACGCGTTACTGTAATCCGATTACTTTTTTCGGAAGAGAACAAGACTATGCAGCGTTTAATGCTTGGAAGTATCGACATTACTTTGAGTTTAACATAGTTAAAGGTGACAAAAACATCAGCGTCCGCTGTACACTCTGCGTGGGAATAAAACTTTTATCCACAGCGAAAAATTCCACCTCAAATCTAAGCAAACAGCTAGCAAGCCGGCACAGCAATGTGAAACTTACTGAAAAAATCCCTGAACCCCCAGCTGACATGACCGCTGCGGCTCCATCTCATACACGTTCACGCGAAATCTGATGTAAAACAACAGAATATATATCTGTATTTCATGGATTGTACGCATTTGTGGAAGCTGACATGACCGCTGCGGCTTCATCTCACGTTCACGCGAATTCTGATGTAGACAACGGACTACTATATTTCATGGATTATACGCATTTGTGAACAAAAATTGTCATTTGATGAATTTTATTAGACTGATTTCATGGGTTATTCACACAAATGAAACAGACCGGATTCGACTCGCGATCGTTATAAGGTAAGAAGTCCCGTTTATATTTTGCATGTTGTCATCTGAAATTCTTTAACAAAATACTACATTTATGATGCTAAAGCATGTATCTCAAAACAGAGACCCTCACCATACACTGATGCTAAACCCGTAGACCGTTTAAACGATGTATAGTAATGTTGATATTAATATTATTAATGTTTGTAGACAGTATGCTATAGATATTGTTAGCAGGCTTAAAAAAACGACGCCATCACGCCCACAAATTAGTGCGCCTTAAGTTTTTCCCTTAAGTATGACACTTAAGGGGTAAATTCCCCTTACCTACAGTAAGAGAATAAGGTTATTAAGGGTGTTGCATACAGTATAATCCCTTAAATGGTTCTCTTAAGTAAGGGTAATGGTTAAATGTTTCATGACAGCGACCCAGGTTTATAAAATACTATTGTTGCCATGGAGATGCAACAGAAAAAGCTTAAGGTTTTTTTTGCAACACCCTTAAGTTTAAATGAAACATAAGGATGATCTTAAGGAAAAATTACACTTAAGGTGCTTTATGCAACCGGGCCCTGTTGCATACTGTTGCATATTCATGTCTTGCATCATGTTTTTGAAAAGTAATTAGTAAAGTAACTAGTAAAGTAACTAATTACTTTTGAAAATAAGTAATCAGTAAAGTAACGGGATTACTTTCTTAGGGAAGTAATAAGTAATCAGTAACTATTTACTATTTCCAAATAACTTGACCAACACTGACCGAGACGGAGAATGAAACGAAACTTAGATTATTATATGCGGTGCTCTGGTTATGAACCGAATTGCTGGCGATGCAAACAGTAAAACAAGCAATGACGCCGTCTTGGACCCTTTCGGAAATTTATCATAGTTTGACTATGGTTAAAGCCAAAATCATGGTTACAACAAGATGGTTTTGAAAACCAACCACACAACAGCTTTTAAAAAAACTTAAACCTTACTGTAGTAAAACCATGGTTATTCTTGTTAGATGATAATCTATTATTGCATAATTGTTGAAGACTTTCACCGGAACAGGTAATGTTTATTCTTCTTCACAATAACATGTCAAACTAAATAAAGAAGTAGTCTGTTATAGCTTATAAACCTTTTATCATTCGCACCGTGTGAGGTTTTAACGCCATTATCTTTATTTTAAAATCATTTAAAAAAAATTACAATGTTTTCAACGTAAAAATACATTCACATATATGTAACAGTCAGTGTTTATTTGAACTGTGATGAAATGTTCGCGGTAGAAACATCCGTAGGCTACTTGCATGCGAAGGCAGCCACAGGACAGTGCGGGGTGAACTAGCGTCTGATAATGCAGACAATTCGGTGAGAGGATCAAACAACGCTGTTGTTCTGTCACCTACAGACACGTAATAATCTCCATAAACACTAATGTTTCTCTGTTTATGCTTCACTTAATCGGTCAGCGAATATAACACTCTCAATCAGCCCTGCTGCCGCCATGTTTCCCACGTGAGAGGCCAGGCAATGGGAGTTGTTGGCCCGCCTTGACGCAGTGATTCACGGGGCGGGGGCGTGGTCAACTCGGAATGCATTTTCAATTGAATTTTGCTACATCCGTTGCTCTCTATGTAAATGAAAATGCAATCCCAAGTTTCCCAGCCGTAAATGTAAATGCATTCAGGGAAAATTACATTTAAATGATCATTTTGCTACAGTTTTTGCTTGACCATGTAAAGCACATCTAATCAATCCAGCTAATACATTTCCAATTTAATTTTGCTACATCCGTTGCTCTCTATGTAAATGAAAATGCAATCCCAAGTTTCCCACCTGTAAATGTAAATGCATTTAGGGAGAATTACATTTAAATTATAATTTTGCTACAGTTTTTGCTTGACCATGTGAAACACATTATATCAGTTCGGGTAATACATTTCCATTTTAATTTTGCAACTTCTAAAGCATTAAAATATGTATTTAAAACAGGGCTGTAGAAAATGGAAAATGTAAATTCAAGTATTATATTTTCATTTTTATTTTGCACCAAGCATTGCACATACAAGCATGGAAAATGTAAACTTAAATACAGAAATGCATTGCCATTTTACATATTGCATTGTCATATTGCATATTACATTCTAAATTGAATTATGCTACCCATATGCTTCCATATGTTTCTGCACTAGTACAGGAAAGGTTAATAGCTGAATGTTACCTTCAAATATCATGGCGATGTTGTGGCTTCCGCTTTTGCCTTTACCGGATCTGTCGGTTCCTCCTCTTCTGTTGGCTTGTTCAGCATTACGTTGTTTCCAGTAAGCTCTTTCCTCTGCCATATCTCGTTCTACCAACACTCCAACACGAACTAATTCATCACATGTATTGACTGTGCTTCTCAAAATACTAGCGAATCTTGGATTGCAGTTTCTTAATGTAGCTTGAAGTATCTCCCTTTTTGTCATCGTTGGCTTTAATCTCAGACACATGGCTCTATACTGAAAAGCAAATGTCCAGATGCTTTCACCTATTCCTTGCTTTCTCTCTCTAATTTTCCTCTCTGCCTCCACTTCATGGTCATCAGGTAGAAAGGAATGCAGAAATACAGCCTTGAATTGGTTCCAAGTGTTGACATGGGTTTTTTCAGCCATCCACCAGTCTTTTGCTGTATGCATCAATACGGATGGAAGTATCGCCAAGATCTCGCCATTATTCATCGGTCGCACTGATAAATACTCCTCACACCTTTCTAGGTAGGTCATCGGATCTTCACCCTCTGTGCGTCCAAAGATAGGAAACTCCAGCCTGACTGCTGCTTTATAAGGAATGGTGCTATATGTAGATGTTGCTTGACCAACTGGTAATGACGTTGTGAAGGTTTGTGGAGCTATGGGGTAGACACGGCATTTGGGGTAGAACGAACCATAGACTTAAACTAAATGTCTCTTCTCTTCATACAATCCATCATGGCCTTACCCATATCTTGCATCTGTCCTTCTAATAGTTGCTTCATGTGGCTACATTGTTTCATGTGGCTACATTGTTTCTCCATTCTGTTTGTAAGCTTTTCTTCAATACTCCGCTGGTTCTGTTCAACCAACTGGGCTTGAGTTGTCATCTGTTTGGTCAATTCTCTAACTTGTTCTTCTATAGTTCTCAAACTTTGGTCGTGTCGTTGAAGATGCTCACGATTATTTCGCTCCACTCTCCCAATACACTCCATAATGTCGTCTTCCATTTTATCCATTCTCATGCTTAACTGATTTACCTTTGCTGCTATAGCAAGACTGATGAGACTTTTATCTTCCTCTTCCACCAAAGGGTGGTGGTGGTAAATCTTCCAAGCTTAATTCCTCCTCTTGCACAGCAGCTTCCTCTTCAGACTCCAAAAACAGGCTACCAAAGGACCGTATTATCTCCTGAATCGGTTCCCGACGAATTGTAAAAGGTTCAGCCGGGAAGTCTAGCTCCGCACTAACGTCATCTCCAGCATGAAATGCATCCATCATTTAAACTAAGCACAGTTGAATAAAATTCACAAACAAGTTATACAAATCAATTAATATACTGCACTTTAATCATACTCTTCTTCCCAAAATTGTCAAAAGTCAAGAAGGTCCCTGTTCGGGCGCCATTTTATGTAACACCTCAGTTTTGGGTCACATTAAAGGGACACAAGGCAGCATTTTTATGTTAATAAATCATCTTCGTAAGTCGGTATATGGTTAAATGACTCATTACATGACGAATGAAGACTCTCTCGCCCGCCCCTACCGTCTGTAGGAAGAATACCCCACTTGCAAGTTCGCTGTATCCGACCCGGTGTCCTTCAGTCTCGTATAGTCTTAGATATAGAACGCATTTACTCCCAGACACTAGGGGGAGCTAGTAGAGAAATAATACTCAGACTTGCCTTGTGTGCCTTTAAATAAAGAGGAGATTCTTGCTTCTAAGAGCAGAGGGATGTATTTAAGCTTTGTGAGATAACCCCAAACAATATACGTATACATACACAAACAGTGATGACAACAGTAAAGCATATACATGTTTACATAGCACAGTTCAGTCCGATCCTGCTTTAATGCAGGTATATAAGCAATGTCCCGGTGATCCAAATAGTCCAGATAATAAGGGAATATCAGATGATAATTAAAGTTCAGGAATAACAGTGAAACATAAATTGTATCAAAACGTATCCAAGAGTTCATCCAGGTTATAATTAAAGTTGTGGAATCAAATCAAATCATAGTCCAATGAAGAGTCCTTATAGGGTGATGAATGAGGTCAAACAAAAACCCTCTGAACAAATATACAAAAACGCACATCACAATATGCACTTCATCAAATAACAACATAGAATAACACAATCTTACACTTACATTGAGTTGTAGAACAATGCTGTTCCTCAAAATAGGGTTTCAGGCATAAGGCCATGTTGAGCAAACACCCAAAGCCATGCTGGCACCTCTACCAAACACTCTAACTTGTCTCTCTTAAAAAGGATAACACTTCCTTTAGAGAGCTCTCTACCTCCCCCCGGAGGCTGGGAGTAACATTACAGATTAAGACATGGAACAGATCCTTAGCACTGTTACAATGTTCCATATTATAAACTTTTGGTTATGTGTACTTAAGTGAGTAAATAGGTTAAATTCTTAAGAGTGTGATATTGCTCTTATTTACTTCTTAAAATGTAAAATAAAGCTTACCCGTGTATCTTACAATGCACTTATGTTGTTATGGAGTTTTAAAATACAAAATACGAACATTTCTGGATGTAGATAAAGCTTACTTGGTCATATTACAATGCACAAGTTTTGTTGTTATGCAGTTTCAAAATACAACATGAGTATGTTTAAATGTAGGAAAATGTAGTCATCATCATTGATATATCTCTGGCCCCTCATTTGAGATGCTTTTCATGAACTGGCCCGCCCCCATGACAAACTAATTGAATAGCCCTGTTGTAGATGCTGAACACACAATCATATTCATTAATAGTAAAGAAATGAAATGATATTAGGCTATCAGTGCTGCTGTCGCTCTCTCCTATCGCTTATTTTAAAAATGAGCTTATGATCAATAAAATGGAGCTTATATCTGCTGCTTTTGGTGACATGAACTCTGGCCTACATTAAATCTGCATATATCGCGGGAATAGAATATCCTTATGAATTGAGCAGTTTAATCAACTTTTTTCACTGTGCTCTTATATTTCTTTGTGTGCTCCTAATTTTTTTTATTTAGGAGCACATGTACCCCTTGGGAAAAAGGTTAGCGTAGAGCCCTGTTATTATTGCCCTTTCATCATTAAATGTTCTGCAATACTGTATGTGTACAGTAAGCTCAAGTTAAAAAGTACAATTCCATAATCTACTTAAAGTGCTCTATTTTCATGTACTAATGTTGTACTTAATATAGCCTAAATTTTTTTGTTCTTTAGTACATTCATATGAAATATGCTAAAATGTAATTTAAAAATGTATTTAGGTACCACTTGAAAAGATTTGAACCCACCTTTGTATGAAAGATTAGTACAAGTTTACTTCAAGTGATAGTATGATAAATGTATTTCTGTTCATATTCATGACATCTCAAAATAACACAGATAAGGACACCTATGTTTTAAAGATTATCTTACTAAAGAAGAATTTTTGGTATATTATGTACAAAACTAGTGTGTGAAAATAGGGCATTTTAAAGGGATTGTTCACCCAAAAATTTAAATTATTTACATTACAATTCTAAAAAAATGTACTAAGAAAACACTGAACATGTGCAGCACCGTCGTCATAGTTTGTTCTAGGCTAGCTAGAGCGGGTGATCTAGGCAAGTGATCCCTGTATTTACATAAAATGGTCTGGGCTAAGCCCTGGATGTCCTTCAATACTGGAAACACCCCTGGCTACAAGCCTGTATACATTTCTGTGTGTGTGTCGCAGGAATGCTTTCACGTATTGAAACCAAACTTTGTACATGAACTTGGGACTCCAATGCGAGGATGCACAAGATAAAAAACATTCTAAAATTTTACATTTCACAAATCACGTTAGTGACCGCATCAGAGCAAGCACACTTTTGCGGTTCCTCCAGAAGTGCATTTTCTAGTTTATAAAAAAATCCATGTCTGGTCATCTCAGATTTTGTTATGGAGATGAAAAAATAGGATCAGGTGTTTTTTTTTAATAGTTTTTCATTATGATTATTATAGCCTGATATATTATAAACCTTTTTAAAGGCATATAATCCTTGCTAATCCTATACATAACGGTATCTGCCAGACTATAAAAAACAAAATGTCCAGGAAAAGATTGAGTGCAACTTTTTTCTCTTTATGCAAGTCCACAAAAAGTTTCTTAGGTACAGGGCTCTAGACTACCTTTTTAACTAGGAGCACTCTAGCCCCGGACTGAAAATTTTAAGAGTGCAAGCAGAAAAATTAGGTGCACACCTTATATCAATGTAAGCAATTGTTAACTTCCCCCATAATATCTGCGTTACTGACAAATACTTTGTTGCACATGTCATTAAAGCGCCATGAAACTCTGCGGTTTCATCTCCAGTCTACCTGATTATCATTTTGAAAAATGCTACTTAAATGGGCGTGGACGCTGTGAGTAGAACAGCGATGAGTGGGTGGGGCAACTGATATAAGCTAAGATTAACTAACATTAGCAGTATTACAAAATAATTCAACTGAATATAATATTTAATTTAAACAAAGGTCAAGTAAAACTGTTATAGTTTAAATAATAGCATGTTAGAAGATAATAAGTCCTCAGGAAATGGTACCTCAGAACAGATTAGAGTCCACCTGCCTCCCGTAGCTTTCATGAGCAAATTCAGTTGATGGTAAGTCTAGTCCTGACAGCATTGCGGGGAAAATCATCCAACGTATTTACAGAGTGTGCATAATGGCGCAGTCACATTTACTTTACTATACAGAACCGTATCCATGTGCGATTATCCTGAGCACCAGACACCCCTCCCCTGGCTGACCTGGCCGCACGGAGCAGATGCACGTGTGCGCGCACACACACAAGCGAAACGTCTCTGCATTGGATAAGAACACACTATCTTATAAATAATAATGAGACAACGGTGGGTGTGGTTTTCTGGTTATGACGCGTTGTGCTCTTGACGTTTACACGATATGGAGTTTAAACCCGTAAGACAAAAATCTCACAAAAAAGCTGAAAATGAACTAGTTTTCTCCTAATGTTAAGATTAACAGATACTAACCAGTGTTAATTTCGTTGACAAAGACGATGACGAAAAATATTCGTCAACGAACCTTTTTTCACGGACGAAGATTAAATAAAAACTAAATAAAAGTCAGATATGATGGCGAAGACTGTAACGAAATATAACTGACACTTTAGTCAACAAATAAAAATAAGACGAAAATGTTAGGGAGGGACGAATGGAGAAGAGATCCAATCAGAGCTACTCATTTTGTGGGGAAAGTTTTGTGGGATCCAATCAGAGCGAATCTTTGAGGGTAGGTTGATCTACACAGGCAGCAGGCAGTAGAGGCATTTTAAAAACCCGCGGCAAAGTTCGTTTTTACAACAGGTTGTTTACATTATATTTAGTTGTACAGTCTTCGTTACCCAGCTTTGGCTGATTTCAGTTGACTTCGCTCGTTAGCAACACGCTAACGTGTTGCGGTGCACCCTGTCTGAAGACATGTCTCATTAACAACAACAATGTCAGAGCTAGCGTCTAATCTGGTCACACTTCAAATACGACAAGACGACAGCCTGTAAAAATGACTCATCCAGAAATACATGCAAAGGTAAACATGCACGCTAAGGTTATTTTATAAGATAAACCACAGTGTTTTCGCTAATCTTGGAATAACATAGAAACAAATGGAATACACATCTGAACTATATTGATTGTATTGGATTGTCTGAATTAATACTTAGTATAAATATTCAGTGTCCTCAAATTGAATGAAATGTGTAACGTTACTATTATAGTATATGTTGTGGTTTTACATGACTGGACAAAGTGCATGTGTAAGTGCGTGTGTGTGTCTCTGTGTGTCTGCGTGCGTGTGTATCTGTGTGTGCATGTCATTTAGGAAGAAGGCATATCTTTTTCAGGGACCATGTATATTTTTTAGGTAGAGCGGGCCTTATGCTTATTTTATGTGATATTATCTTTTGTGAAAAAGCCACGGTCAGTTTTTTTGACATTAAGAATAAAATAACATACGTGTTTTCTTTAACATCCATTAAATCTGTCTCTGTATTGCATATTCAAACCTTAATACCATTTCATAACAGACTAAAAAACTTAAGACTAGACTAAGACTAAAACTCTTATGATATTTCGTCGACTAAAACTAGACTAAGACTAAAATATTTCAGATGACTAAAATAAGACTAAAACTAAATGGTGTGTTATTCAAAAGACTAAGGGCCCTATTTTAACGATCTAAGCGCATTGTCTAAAGCGCACAGCGCAACGTCTAAATGGGCGTGTCCGAATCCACTTTTGCTAATTTAACGAAGGGAAAAATGGTTTGTGCGCCGAGCGCATGGTCGAAAAGGGTTGGTCCTGTTGTAATGGGAGTATTTTGGGCGTAACGTGCAGTAAACCAATGAGAGACTCAGCTCTCATCCCCTTTAAAGGCAAGTTGCACTGGCGCTATCTCTTATCCCTATTTAGATGACGGACTTTGTAAACTGAAAAACTAAGCGGAGGAAGAAGATCCCCAGTTTAAGATTAATGTTAAATAATTGTGTTGTTTTTCACTTGTATTGAAATTGTTATTTTTTTATTAAAAACTTTTAAAACCCGTTTTCTTTTAGTCATGGAAGTAAAAAAGCAGGCTTTTAATTGCTTTAAATGTATGGCTATCCAATATCATCAAAACATAATTTACAAGTATGTAAGATAAGGTTTGTACTCTAAAAATACTTTATTTGTAACAAACAGGAGATAAAGAATTTACAAACGGCTCTCCTCACATTTCAGCACTTTGGACAGCGTTTTTTTAGCAAAGAGTTTTTTTAAGCATTACTTAAAAATGTTTCTCATCTCACCATATCCACAGGTACAGAGTCATCATATACAATAAATCCATGAGGTAGCATTAAAAAAACATTTAAAAACAGATGCATTTGTTTAAAGCAAAGCATTTATTTACTTACCAGGCTGCAGGTGAAGCAGCTCTTTGCGCCTTTAACGTCTCATAATTACTCCTCATTTATGTCCAAGAGACTCAATAATAATCTTTTACATTCAATCCTTTAATCTTTCATATTTAAAAGCTTTTTTGTGCTTCTGCGCATTCATGTACTTTGTGATAAGCAAACCTGCGTTGTCCTCCCGTTTATAGGCGCATTTTACTAATGCGCTCTTTAAATAACATAAAACATATTGCGCCATTGACTTAAGACTTTAGACCAGGTTTTTGTTGGTCAATGGCGTAGTCTGTTTTAGTTGCCTCAAAATAGCAACGCGCCAACAATGCGCCTGAACACACCTCGTTTTTAGACCAGAACGCCCATGGGCGCAAAAGGGGGCACAAATGCATTTGCTATTTAAACAACGCAATGCTAAACGTGAAAATTAGGGTGGAAACTAGCGAAAGACACTTGCATCGCGCATTGCGCTGCATTGCACCGGGTGTAAGATAGAGCCCTTTGACTAAGACTACATCAGAATTTGCTGCCAAAATTAACACTGATACTAACATTGTCTTCTATGATGTGCAACCAGAGAAGAACGAAACAACAGTATAATAAGATTCTTAATAAGAATCATTGACAGGTGAGTAAAGTGGGCATAAACCATCCACAGCTGTACCTATCTAAACCCAGGTGTCACATTCATATATATATATATATATATATATAAATTAAAACAAATTGTGTGTGTGTATATATACACTAGGGGTGGCACGGTTCATGAAAAAAATCTGAACCGTTCGGTTCGCTTGTCTCGGTTCGGAGCGCGTGTGCGTCTCACGGTTCAACGGTTCATGGCATGCGCAATGTAGCCTCATGCCCTGTATGTGACCTCAGATAGCGTGTTCCGTTTCGCGCGAAAGAAGAGGTGACTGGTGTTGAGTGTAAGTACTGCAGGTTATGTTACGTGTAGAAATGGCAAGTGGGAAAGAAAAGGAAGTCTGCCCGCAGTTGGAGGATGCGCCAGCGTCGTATGATGACAGCGGAAATAAAACAATAGATAGAACTGCAGTCTATGGGTTGAATGTGTTCTAACAGCCACAGGAAACCGCCTTCTCTCCGACCATTTATCTAATCTGAGGTACACTGTTTCACGTCTTTTCTGCGAACACACGAACAGTGCTATTTTTAGCCTTTCATTGATAAAACGAAAGCGGCTGATTTCCGCGTAGTTTCATTTTGCTAGCGTGTGAAAGTTGCGCGATCTTATTTCATAAATTGCCCCTCAAAGTAATTAGGACATTAGTAGTCAAAAGTGGACAAAAGAGACAGATTTAAATATTACAGGTGTAAATGTTATGTTTCTCTCTCGTCCACATATACTCTCTGCAGTATTTAAGCAGCCTCTCAATGATAAATCTTAGAGCTACACTGAAGTTGGCATTTTGATAAATGCAAGTTATCTTTGTGTGCTAAAAAAGCCCATAAGTTCATGTAGATGGCAATATACATTCTCTTTTTTTGCCAAATAAATGAAAGCATGTTGAAATCGTCTATGTCTTCCCTCTTGCTGTATCAAAATCTCACCTGGCTTTCCTCAGGGATGGTCCCAATAATGTGCTTAAAGTCAAATTCAGTTTGTGCATGATTACATGATATAACTTTTTTTTAATGATGTATCCTAAATTATGGATAATTAATACATTAATAAGATAATACATTTCTGGAGTGTTAAAAATTAAAAGAAAAAAATAACAAAAAGAACCGTACTGAACCGAGAACCGTGACAATAAAACCGCGATACGAACCGAACCGAGGGTTTTGTGAACCGTGCCACCCCTAATATACACACACATATTGCCCTACGAACACATATATACACACACATATTGCCCTACAAAGGCAAAAGACCTTAACTCGCTAGAGTGTGAAACTGAGAAAAATTACTTTAAAGTTTAGACTTATATTGAGTTTCAGTTGTCAGTTAATTTCTTCTTTATTTTTATTTTCTCGAAAAAAACATTAAATTGACTCAAGATACTAATGCAAATAATAAAGGAGGTCTTGAATGTCTCAAAAATATCAATAAGTAATTTTTGACCAAAAACGAAGTTACTACCTTTTGTAGGGCAGTATACATATATACATATACACTCACTGGCCACTTTATCAGGTACACCTTACTTGTACCAGGTTAGACCCCCTTTTGCATTCAGAACTGCCTTAATCCTTCCTGGCATAGATTCAACAAGGTACTGGAAACATTCCTCAAGAGATTTTGGTCCATATTGACATGATAGCATCTTGCAGTTGCTGCAGATTTGTTGGCTGCTCATCCATGATGCAAATCTCTTGTTCCAACACATCCCAAAGGTGCTCTATTGGATTGAGATCTGGTGACTGTGGAGGCCATTTGAGTACAATGACTCATTGTCATGTTCAAGAAACCAGTCTGAGATGGTTTTTCCTGTTGGAAGTAGCCATCAGAAGATGGGTACACAGTGGTCATAAAGGGATGAACATGGTCAGGAACAATACTCAGGAAGGTTGTGGTGTTGACACAATGCTCAATTGGTACTAATAGGCCCAAAGTGTGCCAATAAAATATCCTCCACACCATTACACCACCAGTAGCCTGAACTGTTGATACAAGGCAGGATGGATCCATGCTTTCATGTTGTTGACGCCAAGTTCTGACTCTACCATCTGAATGTAGCAGCAAAAATCGAGACTCATCACACCAGGCAACGTTTTTCCAATCTTCTATTGTTCAATTTTGGTGATCCTGTGTGAATTGTAGCCTTAGTTTTCTGTTCTTAGCTGTCAAGAGTGGCACCCGGTGTGGTCTTCTGCTGCTGTAGCCCATTCGCCTCAAGGTTCGACGTGTTTTGCATTCAGAGACCAGCCCGTCTGGCACCAACAACCATGCCACATTCAAAGTCACTTAAATCACCTTTCTTCCAAATTCTGATGCTCGGTTTGAAATGCAGCAGATCGTCTTGACAATGTCTACATGCCTAAATGCATTGAGTTGCTGCCATGTGATTGACTGATTAGAAATTTGCGTTAAGGAGTAGTTGGACAGGTGTACCTAATAAAGTGAGAAGAGCATCTCTGAACACACAACACGCCGAACCTTGAGGCGGATGGGCTACAGCAGCAGAAGACCACACCATATATACACACACATAAACATACACATTTTACGTGTACCGATCCTCCCAAATTCACAATTTAAAGCAGAGATGCGTCTTCATTCACTTTTGGTTTCGTTTTTAAAGCATGCAGAAATAATAGAAAATAGACTACTTGCTTGATGTTAAAATAATAATTGAGAAAGATAAAGTTTGGGACCTGATTGGTGTTAAAGATATTAAGAGTTATAAGACTCCAAAGCGATCTCCCTGACTCCTGAAGAGCATGCACACAATATAGACATCTACACAAAATTACAGTTTTAAGTCTGGTACTAGTAAGGTGTGTGTGTATGTATATATGCTTATATATGCTTAAAAAACGCGCACACACACACACACACACACACACACACACACACACACACACACACACACACACACACACACACACACACACACACACACACACACACACATAATAATTGAGCAAGATAAAGTTTGGGACCTGATTGATGTTAAAAATGTTAAGAGTTACAAGACTCCAAAGCGATCTCCCTGACACAATATAGACATCTACACAAATTACAGTTTTAAAAATATCTGTTTTGACAAGAATTCACGCAGGTATCACCTATAATCTGAAGTGAATGTTTGGTTAACTGTTGAGGAAAAGTATCTGTTGTGTAACATTATATTAGCCTACAGTATCTTAAAGCGGTCTGTCTCAATGTCAAAATTAAACAATAAAATAAAAACATATATTTAACATATATTGTTTTTGCTTAATGTAAACAAGTGTAGTTCTGTCATGTTTTGTCAGATTCCAACAAATCGTGCATTGTTTTGAAGTTTTTTTTTTAATAGAGAATGTTAAAATATAAATAACAAATTTTTGAAAATTTGCTTATCCCAACTCAATTTGCCAGCACAGGTCACAAATGATGCAGCGGCAAACAGAAATGGAGAAAGAACAAGGTCTTTTAAAGGGAAAATCATACATAAAACTATGGCTGTTGGTTCTGTGGAAAATGTAAACAGGCTGTTGTAGACATTAGGGATGTCCATCGATGCATCGCGCTCCCATTAAAAAGACCTGTCTAAAATCGATTCTGAATCGTAAGGCTCCGATTCAGTGTTTCATGCACAGCTTGTGCATGTACTACGGCTCCGTGATCAGTAGGAAGTCCTTATCAATCTAAAATCACTACAAGTTTGACTCGTTTATAACGTGCATTTAAAAAAGCAACACTCGTTAAACACAATCATTTAAAATATTCTTTATTATCATGAAAATACCTGAAACAATCTGAAGAAGAGCTTTATAAATATTCCTTAAGACATTTCCTGGGATAGTGTTTGGTATACTACTTCTTCTGTGGCACAAATGGTGATTCTAAGCGAGAGCGCCCCCTGGCTTTTGGATGTGGCTGCATTTCACCGTAATTCATTCAAATTCATTCATTGAGAAAACGCACATTTTCACGATTAATTGTCACAACCCTAGTAGACATACATTTGCATATAGCAAATATATTTGTCCAAATCCATGTTGATTAGAGCATTAAAAACTTGAAAAGTGTTAAATTTAGAATAGATAAAAATGTTAGATTAATTTGAGATTAATCGTGAGTTAACTCATGAAATCATGAGATTAATCTAGATTAAATATTTTAATCTATTGACAGCCCTAATACACATATACACACGTATATACATATACATACACACACACACACATAAACACATACGTGTGTGTGTGTGTGTGTGTGTGTGTGTGTGTGTGTGTGTGCGTATTTACATTCTATTGAAAAATGTTGTTATAAACTTAAAACCTTTCCATGGTTTTACTACAGAGAGTGTTACATTCCTAGAAGGCTCGTATTGTTTTATGTGAATGCTTAGCCAAATGATTTTTAAGAAAACTTTACACTACTTTACACTTTTTTGAAAAGTCTTGGGAAAACATGTTTAGAATAGTACGAGTTTTGTGGACTTATATCAGTGACTTAAAAATTCAGCTTTTTCAAAAAACAGGCATAAACCTTTTTCTCAAAAAATCAAACATGTACATACATTTTGCTCATAATATTGTAGCCCAGTTTGTGCTGAACACAGTGTTGTAAGACTTTTGCAATTATTGTTTTAAAGCAACTGATAAAAGCACAAATGTCAGTCCAGGTCAAAACTTCTCCAGGGCCCTAAAAACCCCTTAGACCACAGAGGGTTAGACAGTCCATATAAATTCACATTAATTACTTCAAGTGTATTCCGTGTCTGTACGCTGGCAACCTGTCAGTAGGCTTGTTGCGATAGTCGGTGAAACGGTGATTACCGGTGCTTCAGCCTTTCACCAGCGGAGCTGAACGCGCGTCATCACAGAGCAGCGGCTGCGGGTGTCAGATTTCATTAATTCCTGTCAGACTGCGGCAAGCAGAAGATGGCAGAAGCCGCGTGCTTACTCGTTTTTGTTATAAGATGCATATATGATGTTTAATGTAGGCGAGATCGTTGTTGTTGTTGTATTTTTTCATTAAGAATAATAATAAACCCATCATTCAAGCAGCGCTTTATGGAGAAATAGCCGGTTGCTCTGCTTGGGACTGGCGGGTTTCTGTCAGAAGTACCTGCACACATTGAAGCACTTAAACCAGCTGTTGCACTCGCATTTACATGCAAATTCATACGCGATTTAACGCAGCGTACGCAAGCGCTGGATTTAAACAACAGTTGCATCTAATTCAAAAGTGAAAGTAAAATGCGCACTTTTGTGCATTTATAAGCCCCTCCCACCCGGTGAAACCGGTAACACCGGGTTTGTCACGCGCTGATTAACCAGTGGGAAAATTCTGTCACCGCAACAACCCTACCTGTCAGCCTTTGCCGTAGTCTGCTCGTGAACGGGCACTGAAGGACTAATTTAAGGAGGAGAACAAATTGTTGAATAAAATCATTCGTTTTGTTTTCTTTGTGCACAAAAGTGTTGTTGTTGCTTCATAATATTATTATGGAACTACTGATGGTACATGGACCTTTTTGGCAATGCCTTTTATTCTTTTCTTGTAAAAAAATTGTAAAACAAACTCAAGTCAACGGGACAGTCACAAGCCTCACGGTTTTTGTTAAAAAAAATCTAAACATGTGTTCTGAAAAAAACATCGGAGGACTTGATGGATTTAAAGGACATGGGGTGAGTGATTTGTGGTTAACTTGTAATTTTGGGGTGAACTAACCCTTTAATATTAGTCAAGCAATAACTATTTGATGTTTTGTCTTTCCAGGTTGAGAATAGCTATTCAGTCTCGGTGCCCATTTTCAAGCAATTCCACAAAAACATAATTGGCAAAGGAGGCGCAAATATAAAGAAGGTATATCTATCGATCGATCTATAATAAAAGTGAATAAAGTGCAAACATGTTAAAAAACTAGTTTATTTCCATATTTCAAATTTATTGAAAACATTACACGTTAAATTACAAATCAAAGCATTAACACAGTTTACGAGTCAGTCTTGTTCTTTTAAAGGGAAGCAAAGAAAATGAATATTAGGCTGTTCAAAGATTTTGCCCTCTTGTTTGTGTGTTTGGGGTTGTTGTCTTGTTGAAACACCTATTTAAGGGGCATTTCCTCTATGTTGCCCTTTTGCCGAAATCTCTTAAAGTATTCTGATGTATTCAAATTGATCCATGTTCCCTTGTATACAATAAATAGGCCCAACATGGTAGTATGAAAAACATCCCAATATGATTTTTTGCACCACCATGTTTAACTGTCTTTACAGTGTACTGTCGCTTAAATTTAGTACCCGGGAGTCTAAGGTTCTGCCGATAACCACTCAACCCAAATAGAACCATTTTACTCTCGTCATGCCACAAAATGTTACGCCATTTTTCTTTGGGCCAGTTTATGTGTAGATTCTGCTCATGCCTTTTTTCAACAATGGTACTTTACTGGAGCTTCATGCAAACAGCTTAGCTTCAATTGGATGTCTTCTGAGTGTCACAGTGCTTACAGATCAGATTAGATCATCTTTGACCTTGAACTCATTTTCCAATTAAACTTCACACTGCTATTATTTTGATCATGCCACTTTCAATAAATGAGTCTATAACTCAGAACACAAGTAGTGTGAATATCATTACAAATGCGTCTATTGTGTTTCTATTACACTACTACATCTGTAAGTACATATTTTCCAATGCAGAATTATTACTACTATGAATACCAATGGTATATCAGGTTACTGATAAACCACTGCTATTATTTTGAACATAACTGTATATAATAAATCTCCTCAGATCCGTGAAGAGACTAACACTAAAATTGACCTGCCTGCGGAAAACAGCAACTCAGAAATGATTGTCATTACTGGAAAGAAGGCAAACTGTGACGCAGCAAAAAATAGGATCCTGGCCATTCAAAAAGAACTGGTAAGGTCTCTCATTTTATTTATTTTGAAGGTTTATGGATCTTGAGCTTGATTTGTTGCAACAGAGAAGTATGTGGATGCAATAAGATGTGTTGATTTAAATGTTTGTGCAGGCAAATATTACAGAGGTTGAAGTTTCCATACCCTCAAAACTACACAACTCCCTAATTGGCACCAAGGGGCGTTTTGTGCGTTCCATTATGGAGGAGTGTGGTGGCGTGCACATCCATTTCCCCACAGAGGGCTCTGGCATTGATGCAGTGTCAATCAGAGGCCCAGCCGATGAGGTGGAGAAAGCCAAGAAGCAGCTGCTTTCCTTGGCAGAAGAGAAGGTGGGTTTTTTTCTATTGTTAAGAGGCTAATGCATTTTTAAGCGTTTATCTAAACTTGATCAGGGTACAGCTTTCTTTGTATCTACATTGGTTTTAAATTAACAGATGAATCAATCAATTGATGACTAATCTGAGTACATTCTAATCTACTTTTGGTTCAGGTTTCATTTTATGAAAATCAGTCTGTTGTTAATCAATAATTAATCTATAACAGCAAACTAAAAGCCACACAGCTGAGCTGCGTGCCAAACCTGAATACCACAAGTTCCTTATCGGTAAAGGAGGTGGAAATATTCGGAAGGTACGTGACAGCACGGGTGCCAGGATCATCTTCCCGACTGCTGAGGACAAGGATCAGGAGCAGATCACAGTCATTGGTACAGAGGAAGCTGTAGCTGAAGCACAGAAGGAGTTGGAGGCACTCATTAAGAGCTTGGTATGTTCCCTTGTTCAGTTTTAGCAAAGTCCCGATAATTAATTTTGAAACAAAACATACAGACTTTTATTTTTTAGGATAACGTGGTAGAGGATTTAATGACCGTTGATCCCAAGTACCATCGTTTTTTTGTGGCACGTCGTGGTCAAGTCCTGAGGGAGATTGCTGAGGAGTATGGTGGTGTTATCGTCAGTTTTCCCCGAACTGCCTCTCAGAGTGATAAGGTCACTTTGAAGGGGGCCAAAGATTGTGTGGAGGCTGCTAAAAACCGCATGCTGGAGTTGATTGAGGATTTGGTAAATAGATTTCAGAATCTGCAATACTCCAATCTATGCTGTATTTATCTTGGACAACTGTTGTTATTTTAAGGTGATAATGGGCTACATGTTTCTTTTAATCTGCAGGATGCGCAAGTGACCATGGAGTGTGTGATCCCTCAGAAGTTCCACCGCTCCATAATGGGGCCAAAGGGCTCACGCATACAGCAGATTACTAAAGACCACAATGTTCAAATCAAGTTTCCAGACAGAGAGGACCAACAAGGTATTGTGAATGTCAGTTTAAAAGACCTGCATCATTAAAATAGAAAGCTCCTTGATTTTTTTTTACTAAAACTGTTCAATGTAGGTGATTGTGTATGACAGATTCCTTAAACCAATGATTATCACAGGAAAAACTGCATTTTGTGCCCCAGGTGTTGGTAATAAGTAACAAATATGATCTATGAACAGAAAATCAGTAACTCTTCGATTTATCAGCTTCTTCAACTGATGCTCCAGTGCAGGAGAATGGAGAGGCCAATGGAGAGGTGAAAGAGCCTGCTGATCATTTGGCCCCAAAGAAGTGTGACATCATTATGATCTCTGGCCGTAAAGAGAGGTGTGAAGCTGCTGTTGAAGCACTGAAGGTGTGGCTAGTACATGGTTTTCTCTAAAAAATGCATGTAGCTGTTCTGATTGTATGCGAGTACATTTTGTCGAATAAAATGTGTTGAATATGATGAGTATGGATGTGTTTAGGCTTTGGTTCCTGTAAGCATTGTGGTGGAAGTGCCTTTTGAGCTTCATCGCTACATCATTGGTCAGAAAGGAAGTGGAATCCGCAAGATGATGGATGAATTTGAGGTTGGTCTTGTTTTTTGCCTGGTTCAAGCAGGGGCGTCATGCACCAATTTTTTTTAAGGGGGCAGAGTTTGCAAAGTTAACAGAAATTTGTGCATACACATTATAGAACTTTTAGCCTTTTCCATGGCGCTTGCATTTCCAACAATCTGAGCACCCCTGCCTTCATGCAAAACCTCCAAAATAAAAGTGTTAACTAACTTTTATATCAATTACTATTAAATCGGAAAAATGACATATTGGCATCATAATTACATCTGAAACGGCATGTTTTGTTTATTTACGTTTTATTTAATGACTTGTTTAATTGTATCATTAATGCATTTTGCATAACAACTGTATTATCCTATGAAATTAATGTAATTTTAAATCCATAATGTATATAAACAACGAAAATGACATGCTATAGCCACGTGATTGATTTTAATTATCAATAATGATTAAGAAAAATATGTTTAGATAAAAATATTAGAGGAACGGATTTTTGCATTAAATTTTACCTCATATGTGAGCATGCATGATTCCTCAGTTTGAATAGGCATGACGCCTCTGGTTTCAAGATACAGAATCGTTTTGTCAGTTATGATATTATCAATAGATCTTGAGGTGTTGTGTTTAAGAAACATGTCAGACTACATGGTGCTTGAACAATCAACAATCGCTTGCTGTGCATGATGTCATCAAAAATGTGGAACTAGGGACTGACTTGGGGCGGTTTATATTTTGTGTTTTGCGGTTTTCAATGGAGCTGCACGGCAAGTACGCTCAAATGGAGAGCATCACAATGTGCACCTGGTGCGACACACTAACCATTTTATATATATTGAGCACAAATAAGTAAGCACTGATAAAAATCCACAAGTAAGGGCGTTAAAGTGCCATGGTATTTTTAATGCTTGTATATTATTGTGGTAGACGATGTAAAAGCCTTCTGACTCAGATATTTATTTACCATTTTAGTTGTGCAATTGTTGGCAAGGTTATATTTCCTGCTGCAGAGACTCGTTTTGTCTGGTTAAATTATATCATTGGTTTCATAAGTTGACATTGCTACATGTATATTCAGATACATCTCATGAGGGCTTGTTGATTAATTGGATTAGAGGAATGATGTGAATAAATTCAGTGATAAATAAATTGCTATTATGGATTTTTCTTTTATTGCCCTTTTTTTAACTGAACAATGCCTCTTCGTCTTAGGTTAATATTCAAGTGCCTGCTCCTGAGTTACAGTCTGACATTATCTCCATTACTGGCCTGGCCACCCTCCTTGACCGTGCTAAAGAGGGTCTTCTGGAGCGTGTGAAAGAACTACAGGCTGAACAAGAGGATCGGGTGAGTCTCAAGCCAAGATTACACAAGCTTGCAAGAGGTTTAAAAGTATAGGATGTTGTTTAAACAATTGGACTTTATTTCTGTTGAACAGGCCCTCAGAAGCTTCAAGCTGACCATCACTGTGGATCCTAAGTATCACCCCAAAATCATTGGACGCAAGGGTGCCATAATCACCCAAATCCGCAATGAGCATGAGGTCAACATTCAGTTTCCAGAGAAAAATGATGAGAACCAGGTATTGAACAGGAGCCTACAAACTTTCTGATCATGACAGGAGGTTTTGTCCAAACATGTTTGTATGCCAAAAATGAAACTTTTTGTCTGATAGGATCAGATTACTATTACTGGCTATGAGCAGAATGCAGTGGCAGCACGTGATGCCATTCAGGCTATAGTTGATGAACTGGAAGAGATGATCTCTGAGGACATCACCCTGGACAGCAGGGTCCATGCTCGCATCATAGGTGCCCGTGGCAAAGGCATTCGAAAGATAATGGATGAATTTAAAGTGAGTGTGTAGAGGTATTCCTAAAAAAATTTGTCTGACCCAACAAGGAATATTCTGCTGTTACTCTGCAGATATTATAGTGCAGTTTTAACAATTTTATTTGAGTTTTTTTTTCTGATGTATCTGATGTTAGGGCCAGGAAACAAAATCTTTTCATTTTCCAGGTTGATGTTCGATTCCCTCAGAGTGGAGCTTCAGATCCCAATTTAGTGACTGTGACTGGTCGCCCAGAGCAAGTTGATGAAGCCATTGATCACCTTCTAAACTTGGAGGAGGAATATGTAAGATTTATTTTCTGCAAAACAAAGAAAATTTTGTAGTTTCTTTCTGAAAGAAAACTTTATCCTTTTATTTCAGTTGGCTGATGTAGTGGAAAATGAAGCAAAAATGGCTTATATAAAGCCTTCTGGTAGTTCTTCTGCCCATGGTGGAGAATCCTGTGGCCCATCCAAAGGCTTTGTTGTGAGGGAGGCTCCTTGGACCACAGGCAATGAAAAGGTAAACTGTTACCCTGATTACTGTGTTCTAATATCAGAAATAAAAAAAACATCTGCTAGGGCCAACATTCTGCTTGTTAGAGTATATGTATTGAACTGGCTACATTTCAAAAATATAACTGGATTTAACCTATTTTTGACCCTATCTAAGGCCCCAGATATGAGCAGCTCTGAGGAATTCCCCAGTTTTGGTGCACCTGTGGCTGCTGCAAGATCATCTCCTTGGGGACCCAAACGTTTCTGAAATGTGTGACCGTCAACGGTTTTGTTTCTCGGGGTGTTCTCCTTATTGTCCCCCATTTGAACAATTTGGATGTGGATTGTGACCTTAATGTATAATGTTTTATTCCTCAACTTGGTTCTGCAAATAAACAAGGGTCTTAGTGATTCTCTCTGTGAAAACCTGAACAGTTGGTAAACATTTCTGTTCATGGTGATGATCTCGACCTGGTCTGCCTCATTTTTGCTGAATATTTGTGTGTGAATTAGTCAACCTGTTTGCAGTTGCAGAGAATCATAATTGAAGGATAAAAGAAATAGTCTTAGCAATGCTTCAGGTCTGTCAATCCAGGTTTAAGTACATTTTTATGACTTCATTACAAAAACATTTTCGTCACAAATGTCACTTCTTGGGTTTAACAAGCTGCTCTGTTTCATAGTTGCCTTTGCTATGGGGTTGGTAAAAATATACTACATACTGCATACCTCTAAAATGATACTTCTGATTTGAAGTCAAATTTATTAATAGGAAATGGGTAACCAGCTTTACTTTGCCTCATACCTTAAGGTAGCCATTCCTTTGCAGACTTTTCTCTTTTGTTCCCTTAACTTTATGCATCTGGTCAGGGAAGTTATTCCATGCACCCTTTAAAATTTTCAAACTTTAAGAAGGACTCTCACTACATTAGTATTTTCAAGCTGCCATTTGCTTTGATAATCCCAAGGTTCTTAAACTCTCTAAAAGTTACACTAAGCTTGTTTAATTTTCCTTTTAATATTCATAAATGTTTATTAAGGCCATTTCACACCTATCCAACAGACGCCAACAAAAGCATCTGCTGGGTCGGTGTGAAACACCTGTTGGCAGTTGTTGGATCAAAGTTAATGAGACTTTAGAATGTTGGAATTTGATGGAGTTGGACCAGTGTGAATTGGCCTTTAAAACGGAAGATGTAACGTGGAAAGACAAAGCAGACACATTTGTGCCAATGAAATATTAAGGAATGTTATGTGTTGCTTATCTTTGCTAATGGATCAGTGTCCAGACCCTTTTTGTCTTCCAAATGCTATGCAGGTTGGTCTGAAAACAATGGCAACAGTCCTCTTTAATAGCCTTAATAATTATGCAAAAATGACTAGGTAAACAGTTAAAGATGACACTGAAAATAAATTGTCCAAAAAAGTTTAATAAAAATTTAAAATGTGTCTTGCTTTGTTTTGATGAGCCTGTTTTTACATGTCCAAAAATTCTACAATAAAATAAAAGACTGAATAAGTTGAGCTAGAATATCTTATGTGATGACTGGAGCCGATACCATCTGAACCCTGTTGCTCATTTGGCAGCTCCTGCTAGAGTCCAGTATAGACCCTCCAGCCACCTTGATGATGAATGCTGCTGACTGGGTTTTTCTGAGAGCTGCAAGTTATTTTTACAACTTATTTAGGTTAACATTATTTTAGCAGTTATTTAGTAACGTTTTGTATGTTCAGTCAGATCAGAAAGGTGGTTAAATAGGGAATCTTAATAAATTAAACTTGAGCTAGCCTGTAAACCAGGGGTGGGAAATCCTGGTCCTGGGGCCTCATTTATATAGCATGCGTATGCATAGTAAAATGCATTTGATCGTAAAATGTGCTTACGCAAAAATCCAAGGCAAAGTCCATATTTATTAAAACTCTTTGACGTGGAAAAGTGCTTTGCTTGTCCGATTGCTGCAGGTTTTTGGAAATATAAGCCATTTTTGCTGCTCGAAAAGGGTTTAAACATTGACATACGCTCTTTTATATGTCAATGTCATTAATTAGCCAGCGTTTAAAGGCGGAGATCTGGGCGTTTTCTGTGCATACGTTTGTTCTAGGAATCACACGTACGCATTTTTGATAAAGATCAAATCTAGGATGGTTTCTACGAAGCATTTTATAAATGAGGTCCACTGTCCTGCACAGTTTAGTTCCAACACACCTAAAAAAATCTAATCAAAGTCTCCAGGATTATTTGGAAATTAAATACATGTGTGTTGGAACTGCAGGACAATCAATTCCCCATCCCTGCTATAAAGCAAACTATTGTGATTCTTGTTTCAGATAAGTCGTCTTAATGTTTTCCTTGTTCACATACATGTGAAAAGACAGATAAAGCTACTGCGCAATTAACGTTTTACTGTAAAGTTAAGTAGATAATGGGATGGTTTCCCGGACAGGGATTCGTTTAAGCCAGGACTAGGCCTCAGTTTAATTATGAAATATAACTTGTTTTAACAAACATCTCTTACTAAAGCATTATTTGAGTGCATTTTGAGCCAAAACAAAGGGCACTGATGTATTTCAAGATATGTCAGTGCAAGTTGTTTTCAGTTTGGACAGCTCTTAAATTTATTTTAGTCTAGGACTAGTCTAATCCCTGTCAGGGAAACCGCCACCATGTGTTTAAACTTGCCTTGATTGTATTTCACAAAAACGTTTTTAGAAGGTTTAATAAGCTACTTTGTGATGCACTGGAAAACATACAAGGTTTGATTTATTCGCACTGAACGCATACCTTTAAAATAATGCAATTAGGTACGTTATTCCTTATTGATCTAAATTCCTCATAGTTTAAACACAACAAAATAAATAATCTTTTAGCCAGTACAGGGATCAGACCCGTGACCTTGGCAGTATTAGCTTCATGGCCTAACCATCTGAGCTAACCGGTCATGTTAAAAATGTTTCTCCCAGTTTATAATCAATCAGCATTTGTTAACATGAAATATCCATCCTATTTTTAAATATTTTTCCAATTTGTGCATAGGCCTAACATATTCTGATTCATTACATGAAAGCCTTTATGAAAATTAACCATGGTTTTACTGCCGTTAATAAAAACATGGTTACTGTAGTAAAACCATGGTAACCACAAAATAACCATGGTTTTTCTAAAACCATGGTTTGCTAATAGTATATACACCAAAAATCCATTACTACACTTTTACAAAAAAACATCAAACTAATGTTAAAATTATTCATTATATTTCTTTAAAAAATCTTTAAAGCGTAATATATAATAGATGTTTTAGAGATGTTAAAGAGAACGAATAAAATATGCAATATAAAATATTAGATATGAATGTATAAAACCAACCGTAAGTGTAATATTGGGAAGGTGAAGGTGAAGATGCCAGATAGCGTGGTTTGCCGCAATAAGGAGAAACTTTTTTTTTACTTTTCAAAACATCCCTGCATCAGCAAGAGTGTGTTCTCTGAATTTTCAGTCATTCAGCAATTTGTGATTAATAAAAGCAGAACTAACCGCTTAAATTATCTCGTTTTCATGCTAACACTGTTAAACTAACTTGTAAGTGTAAATTATGTATTTTTTGTTAAAATAATATAAATTATTGATTGTAAATCAGACAACACACATCTGGCCGACCTTTATGGAATGTTTTTTTGGTCTTTTTTAAATTAATTAATTAAATTATAAAATAATTAATTAAATTATAAAATAAAAATAAAATTGCAAAATATGTCCCAAATTTGAAAATTAAATGCTAAAATAAAAATTAAAACATTATTTCATTTTCATTTTGAACGGGATGAAGCATCATTCCGGCCAAATTAAAAAATTAAATTAAATTGATGATTTGACATTTCATTTTCAATATAATCTTGAGTCAAGACTGACAATATTAAAATAAAAAGGCAAGCTTGAAAAGGAATCTGTAAAGGCTTTTTATTCATGCCCAAGCAATAATAGGGACAAAATTAAAATGTAAAGTTCAGTTTTAATTTTATGTTCTGTTTAAATTATTTGTTTTCATTTTCTTTTTCGTTTTCATTTTCATTTTCAACTTGTATGCAAATTCAATGTTAATCAATGGGTGGCGTTTACTTGCTTAAAAAAGGGGATTGGCTGAAGCAGCGTTGCCAACTCAGCGACTGTGTTGCTAAAATAGCGACTTTATTGCTACATCTAGCGACGTTTAGGCCCATTTAGACAAACTTAGCGAATGTTTGGATGAATCTTAGCTTCACTGTACAGATAGGCTACTGTCGCTTGTACTGGCCCACGAGTGCCGGGTGGTAGCCTGGTTAGCCAGACCTACATCAAGATGTAATGTCTGGCAACTCTTCACACAAACGGCTCAATCCAAGGGGCGGGATATAAGGTTGTCCCTCAAAATGCCTTTGCACGCAATAGGATAGCGCTATGACGGATCAGAGCAACGAAGAAGGTGACGTAGTTACCGTAACCAGTCGGCAAAACTCCAAACACATCTTTCTTGCTTAAAAAGGACTTCAGTAGGGTTTATTTGCTCTTCTCTCAAAGAAAAACATAAGTCTAAGTCCTCCAGAGTCGCGGCCAAAGCCGCTTCAAAAGATAGCTGTTCGCCAGCAGCAGCAGCCATTCTCTGTTTTCAAGTAGGAACCGTTGCAGCTCTGTCGTCATCATGTTAAGCCCGCCCCACAGACGCTACACACGATGTGATTGGCCTGACCAAATTTTGGTTTTTGGACCGGTTAAGTGTATTGTGAGTGCCTAGACTAAACCCTGGCAGCAAATATATTTTGCGGCCGCTAGGGTGCGTCTAGATTTCTAGGCTAGCCGGGTGGCGCTGTCCCGGTGAAATGTGCGTCTGCTGTCTCTGTGCATGGAGCTGGGCAGTGTAGGAGCTGACGCGTGGATGGGATTCGCGTACATTGTTTACATTTGAAAGGAGGAACAAACAATAAAAAGTGGCTGGTCCGCTGTTATATATGTGCGTATTTTCACACATCTGGTCCGGTGAGGCGTCAGTTTAACGAGCTGATACACCGACCAGTCACTTACTTTTAACATTATCTGTTTATTTAGCCTATGTGTTGTCTGTACAAGTATCAGAACTTGCGTCCTCTGTGAAATGCGAGTCTCTCGGAGTCTTCTGTGTACACTGCACTGGACACAACATACAGTTCTTCTGACCATAGCTGAAGCGTGGAAGACGAGCTACGCACATAAGGGCTTTGACGATATCACAGTAAGGGGCCAGTCACACCAATAGCGTTTATGGCAGTTGCAGGCGCCTTTTTTGAATGATATTCTATGGGCAGGGCGCGTTTGCGCGCTGTTTATGCGCGCCGAGCGCCTTGCGGTTTTTTGCCGCCTGCCGCGCACGCGTTTTTGAAGGAGCGCTGAGAGCGGAGAAGCGCCCGACGTCATTCGTGTCTTTCCGTTGTCCAATCGAATGAGGGGAGAGGCGGGCCTTACGTTGTGGTGAGGGAAGTTTACAGTTGCTTTGAAGAACCGGACACCACTCGCTCACTCTCTCCTGTGTGTTTGTGCACCTCTCACCCTCAAACAAGGTCAGAGCAAGCGTCCTCTTTTTAAAGTTTCTGCTGATATGACAGTTAACAGCAAAAGAGCGCTCACGCTTCAATATTTGATTGACAAGACAGCTGACTCGGTGGTTGCTTAGCAATATGAAAAGCCGCGTCGCACTGCTCTTTTTTTAAAAAAGGCAGTGCGTCGCGCCTTGCGTTTGCAAGCGTTTAAAGCGCTTTTGGTGTGACTGAAGCCTAATACTGCATCACTGCTGTAATAAGATGCCAGCTGCGGTGATGTCACGGCCGCAACCTTATAAAGCGCGTCATGCCCAAGTGCTCTGATTTCTTGAACTGTACCAACTCACTCCCTGGTTTTAAACCCCTGCGCGAATAACAACATCTCTGCAAGGAAATGTCAGAGCCATGCCCATGAAAGTTAATGTGCAAGGAGTCCGAGCCACGCGCATATTAAGCTTTCTCATTCAAGGAGAAGCACTGTGCTGGTGATGATAATGATAGCATAATAATAATTTAAAACTATAATGGGCAAACATGACAACTATCGTTATGAAGGCAGGAGCGCGTATACTGACAGCACAACTCGTTATTTGGTTGAATGCTGTGCTTATATCTGGAGCTACTGTAAGCGAATTTCTGAAAGCAATGATTGGAGTATCCATAAGTTTTGCGCAGTTATTTACGTAATGATGCAATTGTCGATTTCGTTTTGTACCCACTTTGAGAAAATCTAATTAAACATACTAACAATAATAACATTAAATAATATTTATTTTCGATATCTTTTGAGTTTAATATCAATTATGGAACAGTTTTTCTCATTGTTTGTAACCCATTTTTTGTACAATAAATTATTAAGAGTTTCAACATGTTTGGAGAAGTGTGTTTCTATTCACAGAGAGTTTACCGATAAATGAATGACTAAAGAAATAGGAATCAGGTTTTGCACAACTCATCAGAAACAATCTTAAACTCTGCATGTTCTTTCTGCAGGTTTCAGGTTGTTATTCTATGAAATGTATTGTATAAAATGGGTTATAAACGATGACATAAAATGTCTATAAATCATAGTATATTCAAAAGATATAAAAAACTAAAGTTAACATATAGAAATACATATTATTTCACATTGTTATTGCTAATATAATTTGTTGTTTTAATAATATGGGGTGGGTTGTTGTGCTAACAGTCTAACCGCGTGATTCTGTTGCTTCTTCACCACGGTAAAATAAAATCCCGTACGGTCACAGCCCTACTCACAAATCAGCTTTACAAATGAGGACCACTTACAAATATGCCACAAAGGCTGAAGGTCTGCTCTGCCAGTGTGCCCGCTGCAAAAGTAAGTGACTGGTCACTGTAGCCTATGTCCATTTTCATGAAATGCATACAAATAACACGCAGTGTGATTATAGTGCTATATATACGCCAATTTTGCTAAACATATGATACTCCAGTCCTTCACGGATTTTGGCATAATTATGTATTGCACGATAATCACACTGTGCTATGTGTATGCATTTGAGGAGAATGGCTGACGCCTCACTGGATCAGATGTGTGAAAATACGCACATGTATAACAGCGGACCAGCCACTTTTTATTGTTTGTTCCTCCTATCAAATGTAAACAATGAACGCGAATCTCATCCACGCGTCAGCTCCTACACTGCCCAGCTCCATGCACAGAGACAGCAGACGCACATTTCACCGGGACAGCGCCACCCGGCACTCGTGGGCCAGTACAAGCGACACAGTACCCTATCTGTACAGATATGAAGCTAAGATTCATCCAAACATTCGCTAAGTTTGTCTAAATGGGCCTAAAAGTCACTAGATGTAGCAATAAAGTCGCTATTTTAGCAACACAGTCGCTGAGTTGGCAACGCTGCTTCAGCCAATCCCCTTTTTTGAGCAAGTAAATAAACGCCACCCACTGATTAACATTAAATTTGCATACAAGTTGAAAATGAAAACGAAAAAGAAAATGAAAACAAATAATTTAAAGGGAACATAAAATTAAAACTGAACTTTACATTTTAATTTTGTCCCTATTATTGCTTGGGTATGAATAAAAACCCTTTTAAAAATGTATTTACAGATTCCTTTTCAAGCTTGACTTTTTATTTTAATATTGTCAGTCTTGACTCAAGATTATATTGAAAATGAAATGTCAAATCATCAATTTAATTTTCTTTTTTAATTTGGCCGGAATGATGCTTCATCACATTAAAAATGAAAATGAAATAATTTAATATAATGTTTTAATTTTTATTTTAGCATTTAATTTTCAAATTTGGGACATATTTTGCGATTTTATTTTTTATTTTATAATTTAATTAATTATTTTATAATTTAATTAATTAATTTAAAAAAGACCAAAAAAACCTTCCATAGACCTTGTCCCGACTTTAAAAGATGTCGCTCAGGGAGCATTTGCTTATAGGCTTTATGCCCAGCTACACTACTTCCTGAACTTCAGCCAGCTCTTTGTTTCCTGTCTGCCATTATTGGACAAACTGATTAATCCAGGTGTGTCTGATTATTGTTGTTGTGACTACTGAGGTCAGGCACACCTGGATTAAGTCAGTTTGTTTCTGACTACTGAGGTCAGGCACACCTGGATTAAGTCAGTTTGTTTCTGACTACTGAGGTCAGGCAAACCTGGAATAATCAGTTTGTCCAATAATGGCAGACAGGAAACAAGGAGCTGGGTGAAGTTCAGGAGGAAGTGCAGCTAGGGAAAAAGCCTATTGGGAAGATATGTCATCTAGATGTCGGCATCTCATCGCAAATGCCCTCGGGCCGATGTTTAAACATCAGCTATGCGCGGCCTTTATTGGACCTTTATTTATTAATTTAAACCTTTATTCATTCAGAATAATGAGCTTCTGTGCAATAATAACTAAAAACAAGTACACTCTCAAAAACCCGTTGCAAATTTATTCATTTTACAAATATAAGACATAAACAACTTGGATATATCAGTAACGGAATATTTAGATGTCACACATAAAAATAAATTACACATTCTGTAACTATTATCCACTGCTACGGTTTAGACGTTTTGAAACACTTGACTAAACTATTTCTTATACACTTCAAAATATTTTACTATTAATGTATATGTTTCAATTACGCTTGTTGGCAAAAATATAGTGCCAACATCTAATTTTAATTTTCTATTGAAATACATTAATATTTAAAAAAAAATTCAAATTACTTTGACAAAATGATAAAATAAACAAATAATTCAAGCCCATAATACATGGGAATTTCTTTAACACTGTTTAAAAATTATCCCAGGGTGAGATCTCAAAAAATTACTGAAAAAACCCAAGGGTATATATTTCAAATTCTAGGCAAAGGGTGGCTGCATTTGAAATGCTAAAATATAACATGTGAATTATCTTGCGACTAAAACTTCTGAAATTCAAACTATGTTGTACAAATGAGACATGGCCTGTGAAAACCCAGCAAAGTATTTCTTTGTGACTTTCTTTTTAATGATAAAATCATTCTACAAAATACAGAAAAAATGGTCATGCCAAAGACTGAACTCAATGTTAAATCAGTGAATTCAAACTTTAGGGGCCCTATCTTGCACCCAGCGCAATTGACTTTGGGCCCTATTTTAACGATCTAAGCGCATTGTCTAAAGCGCACAGCGCAACGTCTAAATGGGCGTGTCCGAATCCACTTTTGCTAATTTAACGATGGGAAAAATGGTTTGTGCGCCGAGCGCATGGTCGAAAAGGGTTGGTCCTATTGTAATGGGAGTATTTTGGGCGTAACGTGCAGTAAACCAATGAGAGACTCAGCTCTCATGCCCTTTAAAAGCAAGTTGCGCTGGCGCTATGTCTAATCCCTATTTAGATGACGAACTTTGTAAACTGAAAAATTAAGCGGAGGAAGAAGATCCCCAGTTTAAGATTAATATTAAATAATTGTGGTGTTTTTCACTTGTATTGAAATTATTTTTTTATTAAAACCTTTAAAACCCGTTTTCATTTAGTCATAGAAGTAAAAAGCAGGCTTGTAATTGCTTTAAATATATGGCTATCCAATATCATCAAAACATAATTTACAAGTATGTAAGATAAGGTTTGTACTCTAAAAATACTTTATCTCCTGTTTGTTACAAATAAAGAATTTACAAACGGCTCTCCTCACGTTTCAGCACTTTGGACAGCGTTTTTTTTAGCAAAGAGTTTTTTAAGCATTACTTAAAAATGTTTCTCATCTCCCCATATCCACAGGTACAGAGTCATCATATACAATAAATCCGTGAGGTAGCATTAAAAAAAAAACATTTAAAAACATTTGCATTTGTTCAAAGCAAAGAATTTATTTACTTACCAGGCTGCAGGTGAAGCAGCTCTTTGCGCCTTCTAACTAGTCCTCATTTATGTCCAAGAGACTCAATAATAATCTTTTACATTCAATCCTTTAATCTTTCATATTTAAAAGCATTTTTGTGCTGTTGCGCATTCATGTACTTTGTGATAAGCAAACCCGCGTTGTCCTCCCGTTTATAGGCGCATTTTACTAATGCGCTCTTTAAATAACATAAAACACATTGCGCCATTGACTTTAGACTTTAGACCAGGTTTTTGTTGGTCAATGGGCGTAGTCTATTTTAGTTGCCTCAAAATAGCAACGCGCCAACAATGCGCCTGAACACACCTCGTTTTCAGACCAGAACGCTCATGGGCGCAAAAGGGGGCGCAAATGCATTTGCTATTTAAACAACGCGGCGCTAAACGTGAAAATTAGGGTGGAAACTAGTGAAAGACACTTGCGTCGCACATTGCGCTGCATTGCGCCGGGTGTAAGATAGAGCCCTTTGTCAGTGACGCATGTATCATTCGTATTTTGCACCGGCGCACAGCGGGTTTTTCCCTCCACAGACGCACGTCGACAAACTAGGGAATGAAATTGCGCTCCCTGGGCGGTTCAGCGCAAAAAAAGAGGCATGTTCCGGCGCAAACCATCCCTGATGCTATTTTGCAGTTTCAAAAAACAATTGCGCCACTGACCCAAAAAAAAAGGTTAAAGTCAGAGGCGCGTTGTTCATTATGCTATTTTAAGGGTGCATGCTTGACCATAATGTATAGCGTGCACAACGCGCATACACTTTGCATCTAATCTACACAGATGCATCTAATCTACACAGATGCAACAGTTATTTTTGCAAATCATAAATTGTTACACTTAAAAATATTAATACACGAGATAAGGGGAATCATAGTGGTGAGCATTGTGGTGATAGTTTTTATTTATTGTGTGGCTGCGTTAAAAAATTCTCATGCAAATAACGATTAAAATATTTTCATAAGTTTGTTGTGTGGCTGTATTACGCTTATTTTATGTAAATAATAATTTAAATGTTTTCATAAGAAACCTTAATGTATATGAACTTGATTTGTAAGAGTACTTTGGGGTTGGATCTTGCTTGCGTTTCTTGGGTCCGATTTCAAAGCCCCCAAACCCTTTCAGCGGTGAGGGTGGACGCAGCGATGTCCTCTGCTGGCGTCTGTGTAGAGGCAGATCCACCTCCCGTTACACGGCGTGCCCGATTTATGCTGGCAAGCTTGGGATTGCTTGCCGCAACGATGGGGATGCCAGCTGATGAGACTGTGGCTATTTCCTCTCACGCCTGTTTAACCTACGCTGATTTGGGCGGGTTTCTCCTATCCCCATACAAAACAACTTCTTTGTCTTTGACTGCTCTTACAAGAACGTGGGTCTCCTCGGCTGTAAACCGCTCCTGGCGTACGCCTGGTTAATCCGTCATAATAATAGCAACCCGCCATGGAACTTGCGCCCTTGCGTTTAAAGGGAATGTTGGATAGCGTTCTGACGTTTATTTGACGTTACGCCCAAACCACACCTATGAATAAAGAACCTACTTCAGACCAACCCCTTATTGATTTTGACTCACTTGCGCGTTGCGCTTCGCACTTGCGTTTCAGATCGTTAAAATAGGGCCCTAGATGTCATTAGATGTTGAGACAGTAGCCTGGATTTCATATACAAGGTCACATATTTATGTATCTTAGAAATATATTGTAAATAATAATGTGCATGTACATAACAAAAACAAACAATCGTAAAACATTCTCTTCAGGTATTTTGTCTTTGTTTCCTGCACTCGTCTCTGCAAGCAGCGCCTTTAAACCTTAGAGGTTCCTCTTTGTTGCCTTTGTTTCCTGTCCCCAACTATGTCAACACCGCCTTTTAAAGATCTGGACAACACTTCTTTCTCTCCAAGGTTCCTCTTTGTTGCTTTAGGATCACCTAAATGGAAACATCCAAAATTTTAATTAATCATACGATCACATTTTTATATTTAAATTTAGGTGCCTATGGCAAAAAATCATGTATAGACAATCAAAAAGATCCACAAAGCACACAGTACTTTATGTAAGCACATAAAAACATCTGGACTTCTGTGTTGTTGCATTCCTGAATGTGTCTGGCTGTGCATTTATAAACAGTATTAATTATTCTTTGCATCCTCAGTTATACTTAAAATGAGTGCTATAGGAGGAATTAATGTAAACGTCCTGAAAATTAAACATTTTATTGTTAGAGAAATCTAAAGGTAACAGTCACCCACTTGCTTAACCCCAAACTGTGTTGAACAAGTGCTTGCATCGGTGTTCGTGTAATCATGTAAGGATAACTTCATTCACACAGAACTTTGGTCCCAGAAAATTCTGTAAAATTGGCAGACACACATATGTGTGAACGCAAACATGTTCTGTAGATGTTCTGAGATTGTTCCAGGAAAGATGACCTAGTAACATTGCAGTAAAATATCTGGAAAGCCCGGTATGAATGAGATGCAGAAACAACGGCGTAGAGGCGTGTGGTAGTGAGCAACATGAAGTTATGGATTAGCTCTTTAAAACGAGGGATTTACATGCAGATTAACATTCACAACGTGAAAGGTCGGCAATCTGGACTGAAGCAGAGATTAGGGAGCTCGTCCCTATTCGCGCTGAAGCAGATATCATTTAGCAGCACAAAAGTTCTAGCACGTCAGGTGTCATATGAGCTTATATTAAACAAAATGCATGTGTGTCATCACAACAAGATGTATCGTTCAGCTCTTTAAAATGGGGGTTTAAATGAACATTTACATTCACGATGAGAAATGTCTGCAAACTGGACTAGGACAGAGATAAGGGAGCTTTCAAATATCCACTCTGAAATTTTGTTAATTCATGTTCATACAAGAACAGCGCATCATGCCCTCCATTATAGTCTTGTCATAAACAAAAATGCAGTCTTCTGCAGGGAAAAATAACCAATAATAAGAAACCTTCAGGCACTGTGGATAAAACCTACAAAGTGCAGGACTTTAAACACATCATGTGTCTTTACGGCATAAACACAGATTCCAGAAAATCATTGGCAGTGTCAATGAACCAAAAATAAAACCGTGCTGGACAAAGTTTAAGTATAATATGAATGGGCCCTTCTTCAATGTATCATGTCTAACAGATACCAAGTAGCAAAGTTTCTCTCACCTGTGGGCCAAAACACTTAGGCTGAATCCGAAACCACATACTGCCATCGGATGGACACTTCTATCCCAGCTTTCCCATGATGCCACTATATATTAGGCAAAAAGCAGTAGGCGAACGAAAAGTATGTCCGAAACCTCAGTATACGTAAAAGGGTAGGCGAGAATAAGCGGGATTTTGGACTATTTCTCGCGAGATTCAGAGGCACGTGTACTTAAGTATCATCCGAAACCGCCTACTTACTTGAAAATGTAGTAGGGGAAACAGCACGTGAACAGAGTAGTACCTCCGAATCCTCAGTATGCATAAAATCAGTAGGCGAGAAATCCCTGGATGCCCTACTGAGTCCGCCCAGATTCTGAAGCGTGCATCGGATGGACACTTCTATCCCAGCTTTCCCATGATGCCACGGGAAAGCAAAGCAATCGACCGGAGACCAACCAATCGGGTGATTTTGATACGTTACACAGGACTGTTCCTCAGCAACCTGACATCACGCACACACCCAGGATATACCACAAAGTGCTCAGCTGATTCATGAAAATAAAGCTGTAGAATTGTCACAGCTGTGTTGAGATGACAGTAAATATGTGATGGTTTGTTAGAAAAATACATTTGAATAAAGTTTTGTTTCATATGGGATTCACTTCTATACGTTTTCATTTATTGTGATGGTTTATTCATTCATTTTTTATTCATGTTTCCTGTTGTTTTAAGTATATAAAGATAAGATTAAAATTTTAACATATGCGCAGTGCCCCCTTCACTGCTTGAGATCAGTTATAGTCCCATTCATATACAGTAGGATGTGTCCACAGCTTAGTTTATGAGTTCTCCTCTTTTTGCAACTCCAACACTTTGATGTCACACACAGTTTTTCATTGTTTGTTTCTTGCCAGCTTTTTAGTCACTTTCTTGAATGTCAAAGGATGAGAGCTTTCAGCCTTTCAAGGTTTAACTTAACCCATTGCAAAGTATTGCCTTTCAATTTAAAATAAAATTTATTTTGTGACCACCTTCAATCATCAGATGAAGACTCCTCTTCATTTTGTTAAATCTTTTTTCCTTTATATAATTTATCTGTGTCATTCACCTTTTAATAATTTTTCTGTCCTTTTTAATTTTTCATCTTTATTTCCACCTTTAATAACTTGGTCTCTACTCTTTTTTTTCTCTAATTTGTTGTTTTTCTTTCAAAGCTTTACCTCTGTTTTTCTGCTAGATTTTGTTTGATCCCACAATTCCCCTCGAGCAATGAGAGTTGATCTTTACAGGTCAAATCTGGTGACCATTTAGAACCCCCTCCCTTCCTCTCTCTCTCTCTCTCTCTCTCTCTCTCTCTCTATCTCTCCTTCTCCCTTTGACTGTTTCTTTGTCTGTTAATTATCTCCTCTTATCTTTCATTAGTTTATATTTTTATTTAGTTGTATTTCTCCTCACACAATGCCACATCAAATGTTTCCTCATTTGAACATCCAATTATTCTATTTTCTAATTCTCCACACAACGATTGTTTAATCCTTATTTTTCCATTAATGTGACTGCCATAATCTTTTCTTTGCAATATAACACACCTTATATTTTATAATTATTTCTCATTTAACCACTTCACAAACTTATTGTTTTTATTTGTCCAATTTATATATTCTCCAAATAATTACTTAGATTTCCAATGTGTCTTTAAAATAAAATGTCCTTTATAATATTTTGTAATGTTTTGTCAAATAGAATCAAATACCATCACCAACATCTGTCAAGACAGCCATGGACAAGCCATCTTTTCCTATTGAGCACAATTTTTATTTTAATCAATCATTTAAACGAATTATTCAATTTCTAGAAGCAGCTGTATACTTCACTGTAATAACTAATATTTTTGGCTACAATACCTCAGAACCACACTGTCTTCAAATCTAATCTTTAATACCCAGCATTTATAACTGTCTCTTATCCATACTCACATTCTTATTCATTCACATACTTTCAAACTTTATCCCCTTTTTTATAGTTTTAAACAATCTTCACTCCTGTAACACAACACCTCTCTGTGGGCTCTTTAGAGCCACAGGAAAAAGACACACCCACTGCTCACTCAGCCCCCACTCTTTCCATCTCAGACTTGCTCTCACACAGACTCATGCTAGCACAGACACATTGCATTCTCACACAAATAAAATAAAACAACTCTATCTAGACTACCTGGCCAAGTTCATCTTTCCATTACACTTCAGTCGACATGGAAAAGATTCACTTACACATTTTACCAATCCGACATGACAAATAAAACAAAAACAATATCTCTCATCAGCCCGGGCCTTCCAAAACAACAAGACAAATAACACATAGATTTTACCTGACCTACAGGATTTAAGTACTCTTCTCTCCGAACCCCAACGTATCTGCCCTGACACGGTAACACTCAGGTTCGCGAAACTTCTTAGGCATTTTCTCAACTTAACATTAAATCTTTATCCAAGCCACTCAACGACAAAAATAAAACTCATTCACACAATAAACCATCATCTGTCCTAGCCCACATTCCTTTTGAAAATGAAACCCTTTATTCTTATCATTTAATCTAGTAATCTTTAATTTCCCCTTTTTATTCTTAAATTTGGAAGAGCATTTGTGAGTTGACCACCCCGAGCCCTCTCAGGTGAACAATACAATCTTTAAGCAAGCAAAATTGATTGATTAATAGGTGGCCACCTGATTTCATTGCCCATCGAGAAAGTTAGCTGTAGTCTCTGGTTCTGTGCTCTTTTTGATATCCCATCCGGTGTCAATTGTTTGACCAAACCTTAAATTTCAAATGTATGTTTGATAACCTATAAACCAAATTGTTAACCCAACCATTTTTCAGTAATAACCCATTAGCATTTATGTCAAACCCTTCATTTATTTTGCCTCTATTTATTTTATTTATTTATTTCCTTAGGGCTCATTCTTCCACACTCTAGTAGTTATTTACCATACACTCAAAGGACACATTTGCACCCCCCCTTAACAGCCCGCAGAGACTGCCTAAGGGAAACTCTCTCCCTGGCTGCCAGATGCACGTTCACCTTTCTCTCACTAACAAACAAAACTCTGCAGCTGCATACACACTCAAAATTCAAACACACAGATTACATATATTTTCATACATAAAACCTTATATGCCACCTCTTGATATCACCTTATATACCCAAATCGAATGACCATTACACCTCCATCAACACGGTCGTTAACTAAAACAATAAAATATACCACTTTTACACGGTATACTGTCAATGTCGATAAACACTTCCAACCACACGACATTGACCTCTGTGACCTTGCACCTCCTTCCACAGGCACAGACTTCTATATCATAATACAGATATAGGTAACTCTTACGCGTTCTCATCACTTAAAATCTGTTTCAATTCACCCTGATCATCAAAGCCAACTTAAAAAAAAAGTAACTTAATACAGATTCATGCATGCATGCCTTAATTAGATTGTACCCTTGAAATCAAAACCCAGTTCATCTATATGGTTCTTAAATTTAGAAGAGCTTAAATTTCTCACCACGTGGGGCAATTCTGGCAAACAACACAAACCTAATTTAATAAGCAAAAAGTGCTTACCTTATGGCCATACGTTGTTTGTGTTGCTCGTCAGGTTCGCCCAGGTGGTGTG
Source organism: Paramisgurnus dabryanus (assembly GCF_030506205.2). Lineage (NCBI taxonomy): Eukaryota > Metazoa > Chordata > Actinopteri > Cypriniformes > Cobitidae > Paramisgurnus > Paramisgurnus dabryanus. The sequence goes on along the minus strand of NC_133343.1, from coordinate 42,057,856 downwards.
ACTGTCCAGCTCTTTTCTATCCCGGGTTTCGGCACCAAATGATGTGGTTTTCCTTTTCCTCCAATGAAACAATCTTCAGTCTTAGGTTTTGATTTCAAGAGATAGACTTTTATTATCCGGACAAATAAAAAGCCGAGACCCCCCTGGTGAATCCCCCCCAGAACCAGAGTGTGGTCCTAGGAGGGTCCTCCAAAATCAGTCTGACTTTCTGAGCCAGGCTTGGTAAATATATATGGTCTTTGTCCCTCCCCTCATGGTTACAACAATATGTTTATTTTCAGGCAAGACCCACATGACATTCCTCAGACCAGTGTCTTCTTCCCGTGACCTATTTGACCCTGGCCATTCACTTACTTAAACCCTTTGTGCCCTTTGACATGAAACACACACAGCTGGGTTGCAATAGCAATCCCATGGCAAACTCCTGACTTACACACAGCATAACACATGACACAAATACTGCATAACTTCATGGTAAACAAATTGCATGTGATTATAATGGTAAACTCATATTCATTTAGACTGGGATTAAAATAAACTTCTTCAGTTGCTAGGGGATAAAATGGCACCCACTAGTGATTACACTCTGAGTCACGAGTCAAACGGTCCAACCCCCCTGTCTCTACGATGTACTGATGCGGAGATATAAGGCTTTGTTTATTTGGTTGCTAGAGTACTGTTTTTGGTTGCTAGGGGAAAAATGGCACTCACTATTGATTACACTCCGAGTCACAAGTCAAGCGGTCCCATCCCCATGTCTCTACGATGTTCTGATGCGGAGATATAAGGCTTTGTTTATTTCGTTGCTAGGGTGCTCATATTTGGTTTCTATGGGGCGTGGCTTAATACCTCTTGCCATCCACTAGTTATTACCCTATGAGTCACAAGTAAAACGGTCCAAACCCCATGTCTGTACGATGTTCTGATGCGGAGATATAAGGCTTTGTTTATTCGGTTGCTAGGGTACTCATATTTGGTTGCTAGGGGCGTGGCTTGGGAGTGGCCAAAGATGTGGTCAATGATTACACTCCGAGTCACGCGTCAAACGGTCCATCCCCCGTGTCTCTACGATGTTCTGATGCGGAGATATAAGGCTTTGTTTTTTCGGTTGCTAGGGTGCTCATATTTGGTTGCTAGGGGCATGGCTTGGGAGTGGGCAGTGATTACACTCCGAATCACAAGTAAAAAGGTCCAACCCCCGTGTCTCTACGATGTTCTGATGCCGAGATAAAACTGTTTGAATTTTATGTTGCTAGGGTGTTCAAAAGTGGTTGCTAGGGGCATGGTTTAATACCTATGTAAGAATCCTGAGAGACTGATTGGATGCCTGAGTAAAATGAGCCCACCCCCTTGTCTCTACAACATTGTAAAGCGAAGATATCCCATCTGGAACGTTTTTATTCCCTTATATGGACGTGTTTCCTGCCCCATTATAAGTCAATGGGAAATTTCGGGTGCCTCTTACACCCCAGGGGTACAACTTACACCCCAATGTGATGTATGTTCTTACAGAGCCTACCACCCTCTTCAAATAATGTAACCCACATCTTTCTACAAAATCCTCGAGTGGAGCTATGACCCGTCAAAGTTCGGCGCAATGTTAAGTCAATGGGATTTTTTGGGTGGTTTTTCGCCCCCCTTTCGGAAATCCTGCACCCGATCCATTATAAAAGATATAGCACACCATTCCTCAATAAACCGGTCGATTTGAGCCCTCATTCGTGGGTCTACATCAAACAGTGCGAGACGAGTTATGCGCCGAAATTTTGTCCAGATACAAGAAGAAGAACTAGATAGGTACATTTCCTGAAGAAAATGTGAGTGGTGCTTGCCGTGGCAAAATTCTGGGGACCATATATGATTATAGTCCAAGCCAAAAGTAAAACGATCCAACTCCCGTGTCTCTACGATGTTCTGATGCGGAGATATAAGGCTGTGTTTTTCCGGTTGCTAGGGTACTGTATTTGGTTGCTAGGGAAAAAATTGCCATCCACTAGTGATAACATGCCGAGTCACAAGTAAAACGGTGCAACCCCTGTGTCTCTACGATGTTCTGATGCGGAGATATAAGGCTTTATTTACTCTGTTGCTAGGGTACTGTATTTGGTTGCTAGGGGAAAAATTGGCATCCAGTAGTGAGTACATGCTGAGGTACAAGTAAAATGGTCCAACCCCTGTGTCTCTACGATGTTCTGATGCGGAGATATAAGGCTTTTTTTACACTGTTGCTAGGGTACTGTATTTGGTTGCTAGGGGAAAATTGGTATCCACTGGTGATTACACTCCAAGTCACAAGTCAAACGGTCCAACCCCTGTGTCTCTACGATGTTCTGATGCGGAGATATAAGGTTTGTTTACACTGTTGCTAGGGTACTGTATTTGGTTGCTAGGTAAAAAAATGGCATCCGTTAGTGATTACCCTCCAAGTCACGAGTCAAACGGTCCAACCCCCGTGTCTCTACGATGTTCTGATGCGGAGATATAAGGCTTTGTTTACTCTGTTGCTAGGGTACTGTATTTGGTTGCTAGGAAAAAATGGCATCCACTAGTGATTACCCTCCCAGTCACGAGTCAAACAGTCCAAACCCCGTGTCTCTACGATGTTCTGATGCGGAGATATAAGGCTTTGTTTATTCGGTTGCTAGGGTGCTTAAATTTGGTTGCTAGGGGCGTGGCTTGGGAGTGGCTAATGATGTGGCCAGTGATTACACTTTGAGTCAAAAGTAAAATGGTCCAACCCCCGTGTCTCTACGATGTTCTGATGCCGAGATATAACAGTTTGAATTTTATGTTGCTAGGGTGCTCTAAAGTGGTTGCTAGGGGTGTGGCTTAATATTTATGTTAAGTCAATGGGAGGTTTTCAGGTGGTTTTTCGCCCCCCTTTGGGAAATCCTGCACCCGATTGCTTATAAAAGATATAGCACACCATTCCTCAATAAACCGGTCGATTTGAGCCCTCTTTCAAGGGTCTACGACAAACCGTGCGGGATGAGTTACACGCCAAAATTTTGTCCAGATATAAGAATAATAACTAGATATTAAAGTTTGAAGACAAACTTTATGTTGGCTTGAAAAAGCGTAGCCTGAACGTTTAAAACGGATTGACAGAAGTTTAGTTTAGTAGGCTATCTGGCAGTTAGTATGTTTAAGTATGAAGCTAACATGATTAGCATGAAGCTAGCATGAAGCTAACATGATTAACATGAAGCTAGCATGAAGCTAACATGATTAGCATGAAGCTAGCATGATGCTAGCATGATTAGCATGAAGCTAGCATGATGCTAGCATGATTAACATGAAGCTAGCATGATGCTAGCATGATTAGCATGAAGCTAGCATGATGGTACCATGATTAGCATGAAGCTATCATGATGTTAGCATGATTAGCATGAAGCTAACATGATGCTAGCATAAAGCTAGCATGATTAGCATGAAGTTAGCATAAAGCTAGCATAATTAGCATTAAGCTAGCATGATGCTAGCATGATTAGCATGAAGCTAGCATGATGCTAGCATGATTAGCATGAAGTTAGCATGATTAACATGAAGCTAGCATGATGTTAACATGATTAGCATGAAGCTAACATGATTAACATGAAGCTAGCATGATGGTACCATGATTAGCATGAAGCTAGCATGATGTTAGCATGATGAGCATGAAGCTAGCATGATTAGCATGAAGCTAGCATGATGCTAGCATGATTAATATGTAGCTAGCATGATGCTAGCATGATTAGCATGTAGCTATCATGATTAGCATGAAGCTAGCATGAAGCTAGCATGATTAACATGAAGCTAGCATGATGTTAACATGATTAGCATGAAGCTAACATGATTAACATGAAGCTAACATGATGCTAACATGATTAGCATGAAGCTAGCATGATGCTAGCATGATTAGCATGAAGCTAGCATGATAAGCATGAGCTAGCATAAAGCTAGCATAAAGCTAGCATGATTAGCATGAAGTTAGCATAAAGCTAGCATGACTACCATTAAGCTAGCATGATGCTAGCATGATTAGCATGAAGCTAGCATGATGCTAGCATGATTAGCATGAAGCTAGCATGATGCTAGCATGATTAACATGATGTTAGCATGATTAGCATGAGAATAGCATGATTAGCATAAAGCTAGCACGATTTAACGAGAAGCTAGCATGATTAGCATGATGGTAGCATGATTAGCATTAAGCTAGCACTATTTAATATGCAGCTAACAAGATTTAACATGAAGCTAGCATGATGCTAGCATGATTAGCATGAAGCTAGCATGATGCTAGCATGATTAGCATGAAGCTAACATGATTAGCATGATGATGCTGGCATGATTAACATGAAGCTAACATGATTAGCATGAAGCTAGCATGATGTTAGCATGGGTTAGCATGATGTTAGCATGAATAGCATGATGTTAGCATGATTACCATGAAGCTAGCAAGATGTTAGCATGATTAGCATGAAGCTAGCATGATGCTAGCATGATTAGCATGTAGCTAGCATGATGTTAGCATGATTAGCATGAAGCTAGCATGATTCAAGCATGATTAGCATGAAGCTAGCATAAAGCTAGCATGATTAGCATGAAGTTAGCATAAAGCTAGCATGATTAGCATTAAGCTAGCATGATGCTAACATGATTAGCATGAAGCTAGCACGATTTAACGAGATGTTAGCATGATTAGCATGAAGCTAACATGATTAGCATGAAGCTAGCATGATGTTAGCATGATTAGCATGAAGCTAGCATGATGCTAGCATGATTAGCATGAAGCTAACATGATTAGCATGATGATGCTAGCATGATTAACATGAAGCTAACATAATTAGCATGAAGCTAACATGATGCTAACATGATTAGCATGAAGCTAGCATGATGCTAGCATGATTAGCATGAAGCTAGCATGATGCTAGCATGATTAACATGAAGCTAGCATGATGCTAGCATGATTAGCATGATGTTAACATGATTAGCATGATGCTAGCATGATTACCAAGAAGCTAGCATGATGCTAGTATGATTAACATGAAGCTAACATGATGCTAGCATGATAAGCATGTAGCTAGCATGATGCTAGCATGATTAGCATGAAGCTAGCATGATTCAAGCATGATTAGCATGAAGCTAGCATAAAGCTAGCAGGATTAGCATGAAGTTAGCATAAAGCTAGCATGATTAGCATTAAGCTAGCATGATGCTAGCATGATTAGCATGAAGCTAGCATGATTTAACGAGAAGCTAGCATGATTAGCATGATGCTAGCATGATTAACATTAAGCTAGCACTATTTAACGTGCAGCTAACAAGATTTAACATGAAGTTAGCATGATTTAGCATTAAGTTAGCAAGATTTATTATGAAATTAGCATAAAGCTAGCATGAAACTAGCATGAAGCTAGTATGACTTAGCATGGAGCTAGCATGAAGCTAACATGACCCAATGACCCAACCCCCATGTCTCTATGATGTTCAGATCCAGAGATATAAGGCTTTGTTTATTATGTTGCTAGGATGCTCAATTTGGTTGCTAGGGGCGTGGTTTAATACCTCAGTAGGAATCCTAAGAGACTGATTGGATGCCTGAGTAAAATGAGCCCACCCCTATGTCTCTATGACACTCTGGTGTAAAGATATCCATCTTGGCTTTTTATAATGGTAGTCTATGGGAGATGTTGCTAGGGTACCCAAAATTGTTGCTAGGGGCGTGGCTTAATAGCTCTGGGGCGATCCTAAGAGACCTATTGGATGCCTGAGTAAAATGAGCCCACCCCCATGTCTCTACGACACTCTAAAGTGAAGATATTCCATCTGGGACGCTTTTACTCCCTTATATGGGCATGTTTCCTGCCCCATTATAAGTCAATGGGAAATTTTGGGGGCCTCTTACACCCCAGGGGTATAGCTTACACCTTAATGTGATGTATGTTCTTACAGAGCCTGTCAGCATCCTTAAATGTGGTAAGCCACAAGTTTCTACAAGTTTCTCACTAGCAGCTATGGCCCGTCAAAGTCTGTCTCCATGTTAAGTAAATTGGAAATTTGTGGTGTTTGAGCGCCCCGTTTAGGAATTCGGAAGGTCCCATCAGTTAGAAAAGATATAGCACACTAAGTCAGACCAGTCTGAAGGTCCGTGGAAAATTTGGTGCATGTAGCTTGAAAGCTCTAGGACGAGTTAGTGTCAGAAATTTTGGGGTGCTAAAAAGAATAATAATAATAACTAGATAGTAAAGTTTGAAGACAAACTTTATGTTGGCTTGAGAAAGCGTAGCCTGAACGTTTAAAACGGTTTGACATAAGTTTAGTTTAGTAGGCTATCTGGCTGTTAGTATGTTTAAGTATGAAGGTAGCATGATTTACCATGAAGCTAGCATGATGTTAGCATGATTAGCATGAAGCTAGCATGATGCTAGCATGATTTACCATGAAGCTAGCATGATGTTAGCATGATTAGCATGAAGCTAGCATGATGCTAGCATGATTAGCATGAAGCTAGCATGATGCTAGCATGATTAGCATGAAGCTAGCATGATGCTAGCATGATTAGCATGAAGCTAGCATAATGCTAGCATGATTAGCATGAAGCTAGCATGATTAGCATGAAGCTACCATGATTAGCATGAAGCTAGTATGATGCTAGCATGATTAGCATAAAGCTAGCATGATGCTAGCCTGATTAGCATGAAGCTAGCATGATGTTAGCATGATTAGCATGAAGCTAGCATGATGTTAGCATGATTAGCATGAAGCTAGCATGAAGCTAGCATGATTAGCATGAAGCTAGCATGATTAGCATGAAGCTACCATGATTAGCATGAAGCTAGTATGATGCTAGCATGATTAGCATAAAGCTAGCATGATGCTAGCCTGATTAGCATGAAGCTAGCATGATGTTAGCATGATTAGCATGAAGCTAGCATGATGTTAGCATGATTAGCATGAAGCTAGCATGAAGCTAGCATGATAAGCATGAAGCTAGCATGATGTTAGCATGATTAGCATGAAGCTAGCATGAAGTTAGCATAATTAGCATGAAGCTAGCATGAAGTTAGCATGATTAGCATGAAGCTAGCATGATGTTAGCATGATTAACATGAAGCTAGCATGAAGCTAGCATTATTAGCAGGAAGCTAGCATGAAGCTAACATTTATTGCGTTGCTAGGGTACTAAGTTTGGTTGCTAGGGAGAAAATTGGCATCCCATAATGATCACCCTTCAAGCCACAAGTAAAACGGTCCAACCCCCGTGTCTCTACAATGTTCTGATGCGGAGATATAAGGCTTTGTTTATTCCGTTGCTAGGGTACTAAGTTTGGTTGCTAGGGAGAAAATTGGCATCCCATAATGATCACCCTTCAAGCCACAAGTAAAACGGTCCAACCCCCGTGTCTCTACAATGTTCTGATGCGGAGATATAAGGCTTTGTTTATTCCGTTGCTAGGGTACTAAGTTTGGTTGCTAGGGAGAAAATTGGCATCCCATAATGATCACCCTTCAAGCCACAAGTAAAACGGTCCAACCCCCGTGTCTCTACAATGTTCTGATGCGGAGATATAAGGCTTTGTTTATTCCGTTGCTAGGGTACTAAGTTTGGTTGCTAGGGAGAAAATTGGCATCCCATAATGATCACACTTCAAGCCACAAGTAAAACGGTCCAACCCCCGTGTCTCTATGATGTTCTGAAGCGGAGATATAAGGCTTTGTTTATTCCGTTGCTAGGGTACTAAGTTTGGTTGCTAGGGAGAAAATTGGCATCCCATAATGATTACACGTCAAACCACAAGAAAAACGGTCCAACCCCTGTGTCTCTACGATGTTCAGATCCAGAGATATAAGGCTTTGTTTATTATGTTGCTAGGGTCTTCATATTTTGTTGCTAGGGGCGTGGCTTAATACCTCAATAAGAATCCTAAGAGACTGATTGGATGCCTGAGTAAAATGAGCCCACCCCTATGTCTCTATGACACTCTGGTGCAAAGATATCCATCTGGGCTTTTTATAATGGTAGTCTATGGGAGATGTTGCTAGGGTACCCAAAATTGTTGCTAGGGGCGTGGCTTAATAGCTCTGGGGTGATCCTAAGAGACTGATTGGATGCTTGAGTAAAATGAGCCCACCCCCATGTCTCTAAGACCCTCTAAAGTGAAGATATTCCATCTGGGATGCTTTTATTCCCTTTTATGGGCATGTTTCCTGCCCCATTATAAGTCAATGGGAAATTTTGGGGGCCTCTTACACCCCAGGGGTACAGCTTACACCCCATTGTGAGGTATGTTCTTACACAGCCTGTCAGCCTCCTTAAATGTGGTAAGCCACAAGTTTCTACAAGTTTCTCACTCGCAGCTTTGACCCGTCAAAGTTTGTCTCAATGTTAAGTCAATGGAAATTTTGGGGTGTTTCAGCGCCCCGTTTAGGAATTCGGAAGGTCCCATCAGTTAGAAAAGATATAGCACACCTCGTCAGATCAGACCGAAAGTCTGTCCAAAGTTTGATGGCTGTAGCTTGAAAGCTCTAGGACGAGTTAGAGTTAGAAATTTTAGTCTCAGAAGAAAAGAAGAGGGAATAATAATAATAAGTTTAAGTGCAACAACAGTATGTTGGCTTTCTCAAGCCAACATAATAATAAGTTTAAGTGCAACAACAGTATGTTGGCTTTCTCAAGCCAACATAACTAGATATTAAAGTTTGAAGACAAACTTTATGTTGGCTTGAAAAAGCGTAGCCTGAACGTTTAAAACGGTTTGACAGAAGTTTAGTTTAGTAGGCTATCTGGCTGTTGGTATGTTAAGGTATGAAGGTAGCATGATTTAACATGATTTATCATGATGCCAACATGATAAACATGAAGCTAGGATGATTAGCATGATGTTAGCATGATTAACATGATGCTAGCATGATTAGCATGAAGCTAGCATAATGCTAGCATGATTAACATGAAGCTAACATGATGTTAGCATAATTAGCATGAAGCTAGCATGATGCTAGCATGATTAGCATGATGCTAGCATGATCAGCATGATGCTAGCATGATTAGCATGATGCTAGCATGATTAGCATGAAGCTAGCATGATGCTAGCATGATTAGCATGAAACTAGCATGATGCTAACATGATCAGCATGAAGCTAACATGATGCTAGCATGATTAGCATGAAGCTAGCATGATTAGCATGAAGCTAGCATGATGCTAGCATGATTAGCATGAAGCTAACATGATGCTAACATGATTAGCATGAAGCTAGCATGATTAGCATGAAGCTAGCATGAAGCTAGCATGAAGTTAGCATGATGCTAACATGTTGCTAGCATGATTAGCATGATGCTAGCATGATTAGCATAAAGCTAGCATGTTGCTAGCATGATTAGCATGAAGCTAGCATGTTGCTAGCATGATTAGCATGAAGCTAGCATGATGCTAGCATGATGTTAGCATGATTAGCATGAAGCTAGCACTATTTAATATGCAGCTAACAAGATTTAACATGAAGCTAGCATGATGCTAGCATGATTAGCATGAAGCTAACATGATGCTAACATGATTAGCATGAAGCTAGCATGATTAGCATGAAGCTAGCATGAAGCTAGCATGAAGTTAGCATGATTAGCATGATGTTAGCATGATTAGCATAAAGCTAGCATGTTGCTAGCATGATTAGCATGAAGCTAGCATGTTGCTAGCATGATTAGCATGAAGCTAGCATGATGCTAGCATGATGTTAGCATGATTAGCATGAAGCTAGCATGATGCTAGCATGATTAACATGAAGCTAACATGATGCTAACATGATTAGCATGAAGCTAGCATGATTAACATGAAGCTAACATGAAGTTAGCATGATTAACATGAAGCTAGCATGATGTTAACATGATAATCATGAAGCTAACATGAAGTTAGCATGATGTTAGCATGATTAGCATGAAGCTAACATGATGTTAGCATGATTAGCATGAAGCTAGCATGATGCTAGCATGATTAACATGAAGCTAGCATGATGCTAGCATGATTAGCATGAAGCTAGCATAATGCTAGCATAAAGCTAGCATGTTGCTAGCATGATTATCATGAAGCTAGCATGATGCTAGCATGATTAGCATGAAGCTAACATGATGCTACCATGATTAGCATGAAGCTAGCATGATTAGCATGAAGCTAACATGATGTTAGCATGATTAGCATGAAGTTAGCATGAAGTTAGCATGATGTTAGCATGATTAGCATGAAGCTAGCATGTTGCTAGCATGATTAGCATAATGCTAGCATGATTAGCATAAAGCTAGCATGTTGCTAGCATGAAGCTAGCATGATGTTAGCATGATTAGCATGAAGCTAGCATGATGTTAGCATGAAACTAGCATGATTCTAACATGATTAGCATGAAGCTAGCATGATTCTAGCATGATTAGCATGAAGCTAGCATGATTCTAGCATGATTAGCATGAAGCTAGCATGATGTTAGCATGATTAGCATTAAGGTAGCATGAGGCTAGCATGATTAGCATAAAGTAAACATGAGGTTAGCATGATTAGCATGAAGCTAGCATGATTTAACGTGAAGCTAGCATGATTAGCATGATGCTAACATGATTAGCATGACGCTAGCACTATTTAACGTGCAGCTAACATGATTTAACATGAAGTTAGCATGATTTAGCATGAAGTTAGCAAGATTTATTATGAAATTAGCATAAAGCTAGCATGAAACTAACATGAAGCTAGTATGACTTAGCATGGAGCTAGCTTGAAGCTAACATGACCCAAAGACCCAACCCCCATGTCTCTATGTTGTTCAGACCAAGAGATATAAGGCTTTGTTTATTATGTTGCTAGGGTGCTCAAATTTGGTTGCTAGGGGCGTGGCTTAATGCCTCAATAAGAATCCTATTAAGACTGATTGGATGCCTGAGTAAAATGAGCCCACCCCTATGTCTCTATGACACTCTGGTGTAAAGATATCCATCTGGGCTTTTTATAATGGTAGTCTATGGGAGATGTTGCTAGGGTACCCAAAATTGTTGCTAGGGGCGTGGCTTAATAGCTTTGGGGTGACCCTAAGAGACTGATTGGATGCCTGAGTATAATGAGCCCACCCCCATGTCTCTACGACATTCTAAAGTGAAGATATTCCATCTGGGACGCTTTTATTCCCTTTTATGGGCATGTTTCCTGCCCCATTATAAGTCAATGGGAAATTTTGGGGGCCTCTTACACCCCAGGGGTACAGCTTACACCCCATTGTTAGGTATGTTCTTACACAGCCTGTGAGCCACCTTAAATGTGGTAAGCCACAAGTTTCTACAAGTTTCTCACTCGCAGCTATGACCCATCAAAGTTTGTGTCAATGTTAAGTCAATGGAAATTTTGGGGTGTTCGAGCCCCCCGTTTAGGAATTCGGAAGGTCCCATCAGTTAGAAAAGATATAGCACACTAAGTCAGACCAGTCTGAAGGTCTGTGGAAAATTTGGTGCATGTAGCTTGAAAGCTCTAGGACGAGTTAGTGTCAGAAATTTTGGGGGGATAAGAAAGAATAATAACTAGATATTAAAGTTTGAGGACAAACTTTATGTTGGCTTGAAAAAGCGTAGCCTGAACATTTAAAATGGTTTGACAGAAGTTTATTTTAGTAGGCTATCTGGCTGTTAGCATGATTAGCATGAAGTTAGCATGATTAGCATGAAGCTAGCATGATTAGCATAAAGCTAGCATGATGTTAGCATGATCAGTATGAAGCTAGCATGAAGCTAACATGATTAGCATGAAGCTAGCATGATGCTAGCATGATTAGCATGAAACTAACATGAAGCTAACATGATTAGCATGAAGCTAGAATGAAGCTAACATTTATTCCGTTGCTAAGGTACTAAGTTTGGTTGCTAGGGAGAAAATTGGCATCGCATAATGGCATAATGATCAACCTTCAAGCCACAAGTAAAACGGTCCAACCCCCGTGTCTCTATGATGTTCTGAAGCGGAGATATAAGGCTTTGTTTATTCCGTTGCTAGGGTACTAAGTTTGGTTGCTAGGGAGAAAATTGGCATCCCATAATGATCAACCTTCAAGCCACAAGTAAAACGGTCCAACCCCCATGTCTCTATGATGTTCTGATGCTGAGATATAAGGCTTTGTTTATTCCGTTGCTAGGGTACTAAGTTTGGTTGCTAGGGAGAAAATTGGCATCCCATAATGATCAACCTTCAAGCCACAAGTAAAACGGTCCAACCCCCGTGTCTCTATGATGTTCTGAAGCGGAGAAATAAGGCTTTGTTTATTCCGTTGCTAGGGTACTAAGTTTGGTTGCTAGGGAGAAAATTGGCATCCCATAATGATCAACCTTCAAGCCACAAGTAAAACGGTCCAACCCCCATGTCTCTATGATGTTCTGAAGCGGAGATAAAAGGCTTTGTTTATTCCGTTGCTAGGGTACTAAGTTTGGTTGCTAGGGAGAAAATTGGCATCCCATAATGATCAACCTTCAAGCCACAAGTAAAACGGTCCAACCCCCATGTCTCTATGATGTTCTGAAGCGGAGATAAAAGGCTTTGTTTATTCCGTTGCTAGGGTACTAAGTTTGGTTGCTAGGGAGAAAATTGGCATCCCATAATGATCAACCTTCAAGCCACAAGTAAAACGGTCCAACCCCCGTGTCTCTATGATGTTCTGAAGCGGAGATATAAGGCTTTGTTTATTCCGTTGCTAGGGTACTAAGTTTGGTTGCTAGGGAGAAAAATGGCATCCCATAATGATCACACTTAAAGCCACAAGTAAAACGGTCCAACCCCCGTGTCTCTACAATGTTCTGATGCTGAGATATAAGGCTTTGTTTATTCCGTTGCTAGGGTACTAAGTTTGGTTGCTAGGGAGGAAATTGGCATTTCATAATAATCAACCTTCAAGCCACAAGTAAAACGGTCCAACCCCCGTGTCTCTAAGATGTTCTGAAGCGGAGAAATAAGGCTTTGTTTATTCCGTTGCTAGGGTACTAAGTTTGGTTGCTAGGGAGAAAATTGGCATCCCATAATGATCAACCTTCAAGCCACAAGTAAAACGGTCCAACCCCCGTGTCTCTATGATGTTCTGAAGCGGAGATAAAAGGCTTTGTTTATTCCGTTGCTAGGGTACTAAGTTTGGTTGCTAGGGAGAAAATTGGCATCCCATAATGATCAACCTTCAAGCCACAAGTAAAACGGTCCAACCCCCATGTCTCTATGATGTTCTGAAGCGGAGATAAAAGGCTTTGTTTATTCCGTTGCTAGGGTACTAAGTTTGGTTGCTAGGGAGAAAATTGGCATCCCATAATGATCAACCTTCAAGCCACAAGTAAAACGGTCCAACCCCCATGTCTCTATGATGTTCTGAAGCGGAGATAAAAGGCTTTGTTTATTCCGTTGCTAGGGTACTAAGTTTGGTTGCTAGGGAGAAAATTGGCATCCCATAATGATCAACCTTCAAGCCACAAGTAAAACGGTCCAACCCCCATATCTCTACGACACTCTAAAGTGAAGATATTCCATCTGGGACGCTTTTATTCCTTTATATGGGCATGTTTCCTGCCCCATTACAAGTCAATGGGAAATTTTGGGGGCCTCTTACACCCCAGGGGTACAGCTTACACCCCATTGTGATGTATGTTCTTACAGAGCCTGTCAGCCTCCTTAAATGTGGTAACCCACAAGTTTCTACAAGTTTCTCACTCGCAGCTATGACTCGTCAAAGTTTGTCTCAATGTTAAGTCAATGGAAATTTTGGGGTGTTTGAGCCCCCCGTTTAGGAATTCGGAAGGTCCCATCAGTTAGAAAAGTCATAGCATAAATCTACGGACCAGTCTTAAAAGTTTTGTAAAGTTTTGTGGGTGTAGCTTGAAAGCTCTAGGAGGAGTTACAGTCAGAAAAAGTAGGGATCAGAATAATAATAATAACTAGATAGGTACATTTCCTGAAGAAAATGTGAAGTGGTGCTTGCCGTGGCAAATTTCGGGGGACAATATATGATTATACTCCTAGCCAAAAGTAAAACAATTCAACCCACATTTCTCTATGATATTCTGATGCGAAGATATAAGGCTTTGTTTATTCGGTTGCTAGGGTACTGTATTTGGTTGCTAGGGAGAAAATTGGCATCCACTAGTGATTACACTCCGAGTCACGAGTCAAACGGTCAAACCCCCGTGTCTCTACGATGTTCTGATGCGGAGATATAAGGCTTTGTTTACTCTGTTGCTAGGGTACTGTATTTGGTTGCTAGGGAAAAAATTGGCATCCACTAGTGATTACACTCCGAGATACGAGTCAAACGGTCCAACCCCCGTGTCTCTGCGATGTTCTGATGTGGAGATAAAAGGCTTTGTTTACTCTGTTGCTAGGGTAATGTATTTGGTTGCTAGGGAGAAAACTGGCATCCACTAGTGATTACACTCCGAGTCACGAGTCAAACGGTCCAAACCCCGTGTCTCTACGATGTTCTGATGCGGAGATATAAGGGTTTGTTTACTCTGTTGCTAGGGTACTGTATTTGGTTGCTAAGGAAAAAAATGGCATCCACTAGTGATTACCCTCCGAGTCCCGAGTCAAACGATCCAACCCCCGTGTCTCTACGATGTTCTGATGCGGAGATATAAGGCTTTGTTTACTCTGTTGCTAGGGTACTGTATTTGGTTGCTAGGGAAAAAAATGGCATCCACTAGTGATTACCCTCCGAGTCACGAGTCAAACGGTCCAAACCCCGTGTCTCTACGATGTTCTGATGCGGAGATATAAGGCTTTGTTTACTCTGTTGCTAGGGTACTGTATTTGGTTGCTAGGGAAAAAAATGGCATCCACTAGTGATTACCCTCAGAGTCACAAGTCAAACGGTCCAAACCCCGTGTCTCTACGATGTTCTGATGCGGAGATATAAGGCTTTGTTTACTCTGTTGCTAGGGTACTGTATTTGGTTGCTAGGGAAAAAAATGGCATCCACTAGTGATTACCCTCAGAGTCATGAGTCAAACGGTCCAACCCCCATGTCTCTACGATGTTCTTATGTGGAGATATAAGGCTTTGTTTACTCTGTTGCTAGGGTACTGTATTTGGTTGCTAGGGGCGTGGCTTGGGAGTGGCCAATGATGTGCCCAGTGATTACACTCCGAGTCACAAGTAAAACGGTCCAACCCCCGTGTCTCTACGATGTTCTGATGCGGAGATATAAGGCTTTGTTTACTCTGTTGCTAGGGTACTGTATTTGGTTGCTAGGGGCGTGGCTTGGGAGTGGCCAATTATGTGCCCAGTGATAACACTCCGAGTCACAAGTAAAACGGTCCAACCCCCGTGTCTCTACGATGTTCTGATGCGGAGATATAAGGCTTTGTTTACTCTGTTGCTAGGGTACTGTATTTGGTTGCTAGGGGCGTGGCTTGGGAGTGGCCAATGATGTGCCCAGTGATTACACTCCGAGTCACAAGTAAAACGGTCCAAACCCCGTGTCTCTACGATGTTCTGATGTGGAGATATAAGGCTTTGTTTATTCGGTTGCTAGGGTGCTCAAATTTGGTTGCTAGGGGCGTGGCTTGGGAGTGGCCAATGATGTGCCCAATTGTTACACCCCTAGTCAAAAGTAAAACGGTCCAACCCCCGTGTCTCTACGATGTTCTGATGCCGAGATATAACTGTTTTTATTTTATGTTGCTAGGGTGCTCAAAAGTGGTTGCTAGGGGCGTGGCTTAGTAAGTCTGTAAGGATCCTGAGAGACTGATTGGATGCTGAGTAGAATGAGCCCACCCCCATGTCTCTATGACACTGTGGTGCAAAGATATCCATCCGGGCATTTTATAATGGCAGTCTATGGTATAGGTTGCTAGGGTGCCCAAAATGGTTGCTATGGTAACCTTACACCCCATTGTGGGGGACGTCCTGACAGAGTCTAGCACCCTCTTCAAATTTAGTAACCCACATGTTTCTATGAAATCCTGGCTCGGACCTATGACCCGTCAAAATTTTTGCAATGGTAAGTCTATGGGATTTTGCCCCATTGACTTTTCATTGGGGCACTTTTGGGCACCTCTTACACCCCAGGGGTACAACTTACACCCCATTGTGATCCATGTTCTTACAGAGCCTACCACCCTCTTCAAATGTTGTAACCCACATGTTTCTACAAAATCCTCGAGCGGAGCTATGACTCATCATAGTTGGGCGCAATGTTAAGTCAATGGGATTTTTTGGGTGGTTTTTCGCCCCCCTTTCGGAAATCCTGCACCCGATCGCTTATAAAAGTCATAGCACACCTCTCCTCAATAAGCCGGTCAATTTGAGCCCTAATTTATGGGTCTACGACAAACCGTGTGGGACGAGTTACGCGCCGAAAAAGTGTGCAGACATAAGAATAATAAGATACTAGATAGGTACATTTCCTGAAGAAAATGTGAGTGGTGCTTGCCGTGGCAAGTTTCGGGGGACAATTTATGATTATACTCCAAGCCAAAAGTAAAACGGTCCAACCCCCGTGTCTCTATGATGTTCTGATGCAGAGTTATAAGGCTTTGTTTACTCTGTTGCTAGGGTACTGTATTTGGTTGCTAGGGAAAAAAATGGCATCCACTAGTGATTACCCTCCAAGTCACGAGTCAAACGGTCCAACCCCCGTGTCTCTACAATGTTCTGTGCTCGGTTGCATGAAACTCCTTAAGTGAGGGTTTCCCTGAGGGGGAAAAAATCCCTGAGGTAAGGGATTTCTTTAAGAGCGTTGCAACAAAGGTCTTAACTGTCACCCTTACCTAAGTGTTTATACTAAGTATTTTACGGTAGTCTCTGCCTAAACACGGCAGCGGAGAAGCGGTTGCCATAGTTACAAAATCTCACAGCATAAACAAATCAACGCACGCAGCTTAACAGACGGCGGATTTGTGTACAATGAAACATCGCAAATAACAGACTGTAATGTGCCGCATGTATAAAACCTCAAAGTAATTTAAACTTGAAGCACTTTAGATTGACGGACGATCAAACCGCTATTCTTCTAATAAATGCGCATCACTTTTCTCTAAGGACTATTTCGATCTTTAGAAATGTGTGTTGGTACTTCATTTTCTTAAATAACCATAAAATCAGCCATCGCGTGTGACGTTAAGGGACCTCTTATAGTCCCTTAAGTTTTTAAGGGAAAATTGGACTTAAGGACTTTGTTGCAACGCATAGCAGAACTTAAGGTAATACTTTAGCATTTAAGGGTAAATACTTATTGACAGCCTTAAGGTTCACTTAAGGGTTTTTCTTGCAACCCATTTTTTATTAAGGGCACCCTTAACCTTATATTTAAGGGATTTCTTAGCTTAAGGACTTTCATGCAACCGGGCACTGATGCGGAGATATAAGGCTTTGTTAATTTGGTTGCTAGGGTACTGTATTTGGTTGCTATAGGGAAAAAATGCCATCCATTGGTGATCACACTCCAAGTCACAAGTCAAATGGTCCAACCCCCATGTCTCTACAATGTTCTGATGCTGCCATGTTTATTCCGTTGCTAGGGTACTGTATTTACATAGCACACCACTTTCATGGGTGTATGACAAAGCACGCGGAACAAGTTATGTGCCGAAAAAAGTGTCCAGAGTTTGAAGAATAAACAGGACTGAATCATTCCATAGACACCTTCATCACACCTTAATTTTCTTTAATATGTGGTTGTTGTTTTTTCAACAAGCTGTTCAGTCACATGAAGCCATTGTGAATATTTTTTGTACTGAAATTCCAATGAATGGATGGTTTAATAAATGTATTTGTTTATATTGTGTCAGTCAAATTGATTTAAAGAAAAAAAATGATGTCGGGCCCTTTAAAAATATTATTTATATATTTATTTTTACTAAAGTGTGGGTGGTTTTTAACAGCATGTTTGATTATCTGTTTGTGTATTGGATGATCATAAATGTATGCCGCTCTCTGTACAAACCGCTAGGACAGCTATTGGTTTTAACAGAAAAGCAGAGACAGAGAGAAAAAAATTTGCAGATCGACGGGGTGGATTCACATTAATCCAGATCGGAGTAAGTTGTTTTTTTATACTTTACTCTTTGTTTACGACAGTTAGTAATCATTAGCTAAGTATCTTGTCGAGAGTGTGTGAAATTTTTTTTCCAGTCACAAATAGGAGACTGACAGACATTAATTTTTTTTTCACGATGACAGAACACATGAGAGATGGGAGCTCATGTCTCTGTCGGACACGCTGTAATGTAACACGCAAGTATCTTCAGATAATAAGTTATCTATCCAGACAAAAATGTACGTCGCTACATTTTAAATCACATTTGTTACTGAGTAAAAAAAGGAAGTTGATAAAGGCGCGCCACGTATACCCTACAGATTGATTGATGGGTGGGGAACGCGCTAAACTCTCCATGGATGCGGACGAGGCAGGCGGCAGCTGATGCAGACACTCAATTAAATTCTTATGAAACAACCCCCTGGTCATATTCAAGCGACACTTTGGATCTTAAAAAACTCGACATCAAACTGGCGCAAGCATGTTCAGGTAATTTAATGATACCAGGCACATAGACTGAAGGTCTCGTGCCAGTGTTCCCGCTGGTGCGTGTGGGCTGTCACTGACGCGAAGCGAGTGTTTAATTCCTATGAATTAGTGGTTCAATTAGAATATTATGAAGCCACGACAACACTTTGTACGCAAAGAAAACAAAAACTTAACTTTATTCAACAGTTTTTCTCCATGCAGAAATCAGGAGACGCCATTGACGAAGACTGCCTTCGTGCCACATGTGAAGAGTGGGGTTCTATGTCAGCAGAAGAACATGCATGTGCTATGGGCTGATATGAGGGTGAGTAATTAATGACTGAACTTTCCTTTTTGAGCGAACTATCCTTTTAAGTTTTGAGGCATGAGCTTTGCATTTTGCTTTGCTATAAATGTTTTTCATTATTCCTTTTCTTTATGTGTATATTTACAGAACCTACGTTAGATTCACACACAGTGACCACATAGAGGACTCACCACATGTGTAGTACTCCACTCTTTTTGAAATTATTTGCCTACATTTTACAGTATTATCTGTAAATGAACCACTGATGAAGAGTTAAATTCTAAAATGCCAAACAATGTTTTGTCAGCCAAATCTGCAATAGTATTATGAAAGTAATGTTACAAAGACACATGTTAAACAAATCAGTACTGATGTAATGTAATGCTTTTTATATTCATATTACTCACACTTTGCTATTTACAATTACTGGCATATACAGTTACTGGCATATACAGTTAATCATTTAAAAAGCTGTTGATTGGAGAGGAGCAATCTTCTGTTTTTGTCCCAGAGATATGTACGATATCATGTTTAAGTTTTAAGTACCTGAGTTATGGTCGGGGACTTTATCCTAAGCCAGTAACTTACTCTGAAATTATTTAACATACTATATATGGTGTTCTGTTTATAATTAATAACAAGACACTTGCATACAAGTTAAAATGTACATTTATTTACAAAATTTTGGCTACATTC
This sequence comes from Paramisgurnus dabryanus, assembly GCF_030506205.2. NCBI lineage: Eukaryota > Metazoa > Chordata > Actinopteri > Cypriniformes > Cobitidae > Paramisgurnus > Paramisgurnus dabryanus. The sequence goes on along the minus strand of NC_133343.1, from coordinate 42,038,376 downwards.
ACCATGGGGAAAATGGCTGAGGTAAAACAAAGCATTTGGAGAAAAGGATAGAATCAGAGGAAGAGCTGTGACAGAACTCAGTGTGATGACTTCCTTTGTTAAAACGAAACATTGTTCATCAAACGTCATATGAAGTATAAAAATCCTGGACATTTTTCATGCCAAAAATGTGTGTAGAAAGTTCAAATCCAGCAGTTCAAACACTACTGGATTTGGTCTTTCAAACACTCGGCAATGTTTTTTAAAAATATATCATTTCCCAAAGGGGCTAAATGAACTTGATCACGCAAAAAATGTCCAGGATCTTTATGCTGTATCTGACGATGATGCACAATGCCTCCACCAATAGACAAAACAAAGGAAGCCATCACACTGTTTACAAAGCGCCGGGCTTTGTCCATTTTTGGGGCGGGTGCAGACCTCCACTGGCATCGCTGTGTAATTGAAGAAAAGATGATCTTCATCTTTGGGAACTTCCTGTGGAGGTCTTGCAAGTCCTGCTTGATTCTTGCAACAAGCTCCACACTCTTGATGTTCCCCAGGTCATTTCCGCCACAGTGAATCAAGAGGACATCTGGCACAGCTCTTCCTCCAAGGCACTGGTAGAAGAAGGGGAGGGTGTTTCTCCAAACCATCCCTCCCCAGCCAAACCACCGGACATGGGCATCCAGCCCAAGGTTGGTCCCAACAGTCTCCCTCGCGCGTTTTTCCCCACGGTGAATGTAGCTGTCACCAATTATGTATATTCTGGGTCCTGTTGAATTGTAAAGTAATAATAAATAAAAGAGTATCACCTTTCTAAGAAACTTTGTTATTGTGAGTTGTTTATATTTAAATGTTTTTTATATGTATTTTACAAAGCTGTATATGCTTTACAGTATTTACAATATGCTGTATGTCAGGAATACTCAAAGTCATTTAATTTCCAGCAAAGGATATGAAAGTGTGTTTTTTAATCAGTTTTGGAATAGTCAATATAGTTTTTCTGCAGCAAATTGAGGACAGAGGCACGCAGCGTTTGTGCTTTTTCATGGGGAATAAATGCATCATTTTCCATCCACTCATTTTTAAGCACACCGTTTTCGTTGTCAACTTTATTTTAAATTTACGATTTTGGAACAGCTCTGATGTACATCAAACACTTCCAAGGTTTAAAAGTCTTGTTAAGGTAAGCCGGCATATGTAGCATAAAACACTTTACAGACCTGTTTTTAATCTATGGTATGTGATGTGCACAACACCTGGTTCGATTCCTCTTTAAGGCAATTTTTTAAATATAAAATTTAACTAAGCGACCACCATTACAATTGGATGTAAACGTGAGCTGCGCGATCTTTTGGTGTTTGAAAAAATAAATCCTAGGAAATTATATTCACATGACATGCTGAAAGGACACCACGGACTATGTGAACTGAAGAGTTGTCTTTTTTTCCCTTGCGGCCTCTAGAGGCGCGAGACGTGAAAAATACATGTCGAGCGCCCCCTAGTGGCCAAAAAGTTCCGCTGTGTGCCTTTAAATCACAGATTAAACTATAAGAAATTAAACCGTCATAATAATAAAGCTGTGCAGCTGTTGTTGATTTCGGGTGGATTGAATATAGCTAGGACAACAAATAACTAATGAACTTCAGGTTTGCTTATATCATTCTTAAATTAGAAGCTTTATGCTGAAATCACAATATAACATTTATTTCCATATATATATTTTATGTTATTTATTTTATACTTACTTTTGGACTGTGAGCAGGCTGTAGAAGTTGAGGCCATTTGTAATGTTGATCCTAAAATGAAGATAAAATTCAACCAACAATCCATTAAAATGTATTTATTTTATATTAAAAGAAAATTAAATGCAAGTGCTCGCCAATCAACTGTATGGCGGTTACTATAATTAAAACAGACACTAAAGATGTGCTGCTCTCCAAAACATAAGACTAACTTAGTTGTTCAAAAAAAGACATTCTGTTTTTAATATATAGCTTATTATTATGTGTCTTTAAATTTAAGTTGTTATTTATATTCAACTTACCTTATTTTAGCAAGGCAGTCAAGAAATGAGACGGTCAAGGGGAGTGGTTGAATTGGGCGCGCAAGCGTTTAGGCGGAAGCTTGACACAGACGATTTCTTCTGCGCATGCCCTGGCTCCAATCTGACATTTTACGTAACATGGTCGGACATTTAAGTCTTTGCTCTGCATTTCCTTCCATTGTAATGTAATAAAACAACTTTGTTTCCATTCACATCTATTATTTAATACAAGTTATTTTTCTAACTACTAAGTATTTTATCAAATTTCTAATTTAAAAAAAAAACCATTAGCTTTTTTTTCATTACATTATTTTCTCTCCCACTTAGTTGCTTTAACAGATTGATAATGTATGATGGAAAATAATGTCTTTCAAACCTTCTAAAAACAAATAGTTTGTGATACATTAGTGCTGTAGTCACAGTTAACTTATGGATAAGGTTGTAGTATGAATGCTTTGGGTAAATAACAATCAATTACTGATTATTAATCAAATCAGTAGTTAAACTAAATAAGTCAACTTAAATTATTACATTCTAATTGGTGTTTTATAATAGGAGGGCATCAATTCATCCAACCTCCAGAGGGAGCCCTCTACGGAATATCGACTCGACGAAACATCAACGTCATGCAGTTAGTTGTCACACTCCAGTACAGTAGGTGGCGGTATGCACATTTACAGTTAGTTTGCTTCCCACCAGTTAACCCACAAAAGAAGTTTTACTCGATCACTTCCTATTGTTGCTACGTTTAACTTTTTTCAAGTTCGCCTTAACGAAACATTCTTTTGCACTTTATTGTCTCATAATGTTGTTTCACTTTTACTTCATTGACTGTTTGTTTCATCAACCTTTTGCTTGTTTACCTTGTTAGACCGCCTGCTGTTTTTTTATGTCTGCATCTTGTATTTTAATAAACCTGGATGGATTCTAAACATACATTCATACCCTGTAAATAACTGAATCAACAACGTGTTAACAGTCAAAATTACGCCAATACAAATGTTATGTGATCCTAATTGCTATTAATAAAATATGGTAAACGTTAAATGGTCCTTTTACCCATCACCACATTAAAGTTATTTATTAATGATGTATTCAAAATTATCTATATTACCAAATAATTAATGAATTACATTTTATTCTGTTTTCTATTTCAACAGAAAGGAACATAACATCCACGTCCTTATTAAATAACTAGTCCCTTACCTCATAAAAATATACAAAATCTATTATTTTCAAAGATATTTCACCTCATTGCATATTATGAGTCTGGGAGACAAATAGTGAGTATTCATAAATCATGTAACCCATTAGAAATTATTTAAACATTACATCACTGTTCATTAGAATGATCATTAAATCATAATCATGGTAACCATGTGTAATCACATCAGTCTTAAGTAAATATAAGACTTTTCCAGATTATAAGTAAACTTGAAATCATGGTTACAAGTTAGTTAATAAGTAATGCCAGTGTAAAGAACATTTACTTTAACAATAATTGGAAAAGTGCTGTAATAATTAAGGACAGACATGTTGGATGCAATTTAAAAAAAATTGTTTATTAAAAAGATTTAATAAAGTGCATGTTGTGCCAAATCCTGTCCACCAAACGAAACCCTACCTCAAAACTGTAACTTCATTAAACATTTTGGTTCAGAAAAAAATATTGTACATTGCTGGGTGGAAAAATGTTATCACGGACTAATATTTGTATAAACATGTGCTGTGAGTTTCACGATGACACGTGCTTGCAGTTTGTATATGAACTAAAAAGAGAAAACGCCACATCATTAGCTGCACACACACAATAACCACAAATATATATTTAGGTTTTTCAGAAGACAACAATTTATACAAATTATAAAAAGGTTTACATCCACCTTAATGTATGGTGTCAATGTTTTATAATAATTGTGTATGAGTCTCTCAAATGTCCACAGTAAATTTGGATCTCAATATCACACAGTCACTGTTTTACAAGGGTCAAAAATCCAGAAGATGCTGGAAAAGACTGTATAAGACATGGAGGATTTTTTGAAGATCAGTGGACAGTTTAATACCTCAGGACAAACAAGAAACTCTTAAACAACTAGCACAAAATATACCAAGTTGTTGTTTTATGTAACTTTGCACACTATGAATAATCAAGTTTACCTAAGCTTTATTATGTGTGTAGTATAGTTTATGTTGTTAATTTGATTATCACATTTTATTATTTTGATTTCAAATAATTTGTGCAGCCATATTTACTTGGACATTTTTATGACTTAATTATAAAAAAAATGTAGCAACTCACAAACCCAGTTTTGTAATCCCTAGTCAGAAAGTAATCGAAAGGGAAACAGGAGTTGACACAACACCCCCAGTGAGCAAGCCAATGGCGACTGTGGCAAGGAAAAAACTCCCAACAAACTAATGTCAGGAGATAAAAAACCTTAAGAGGAACCAGACTCAACAGGGGGAACCCATCCTCCTCTGGCACAGCACATACATTTCACCTTAATTATAAAAAGTTAGTATATATAGAAATGCAAATGTATTACATAATATGATAAAAATATTTATAAACACATTGGGGCGGTTTCCCGGACAGGGATTACACTAGTCCTAGACTAAAATAAATGTAAAAGCTGTCCGAACTGAAAACAACGTGCACTGACATATCTTAAAATACATCAGTGCCCTTTGTTTTGTCTCAAAATGCATACAAATAATGTTTTTTGTAAGACATGTTTGTTAAAACTAGTTATATTTTCTAATTAAACTAAGGCCTAGTCCTGGTTTAAGATTATCCCTGTCCGGGAAACCACCCCATTAAGTTTGTATGAATAATTATACTGGAGGAGGTCCAATGAAGCCATCGAGCCGACATTCAGTGCATGCTGGGTATCCTGAGGTAGAGATGGTAAAACAAACGAGACAATGTTAGTTTATTTATTTGAATTGCTTTCACTCTGTAAGGTTTATGGAACATAACGTTTGAAAAAACGGTTAGATTAACGCAAGACACATTTTTGCTCTCTCAATTCTAAAACCATTTTAAAATCTAAAATGTAACATTTCACAAATACAAGCATCTGAAACAACACACTCTGTGTTTCCCATTAATTTTTGATACTGTGTTCCTTATTTATTTTGAATGTAAAAATGTATTTGACTGTGAATATGCGAACATGAACTCAGTTCAACCGTAAATCAGGTATCAGGTATGTAAATAATAATATCTTAATTTCAGTTGTATTAAAATGCAGTATTTGGCAGTTCAGATCTTAAGTGCCAATATTAGTCTGGACACAAATATGATACTATGAAGACACAAATTTTCAAATGATAATTAGCATCATCCAGTGCCATAGTCTCACAAAATTAAATGGGAAACACTGACAATGCATGATAAAATAGACTGAAACATTAGATCTTACTAACCCTATTAAAGTACGTTACCTTGTGCTTATTATAGCTTACTATGCTTTGGCATAGTCCTTTCTTTGCTTCTTCAGTCTTCAGACTTCTCCTTGCTCCCTCCTTCATGTCATACACATTTTGTCCTGTCCTATGGCTATGAAATGAACAAATTAATAATAGGATCACTTTCATACACATGTACTAATAATTCACAACTAAACCTTACAGAATAAAATTACTACAAATTCAGTCATTATCCAATATTACATAATTTTGTGATTACCATATTTTACTTTAATTGTAGTAAAAGCATGGTTAATTTTCAGGTTTGTAGCACACTTGTACAGTGATTGATTCAAAATGTTTAAATACCTACCCTTAACTGCCATATTGCAGAATTATATTTAGCCGTTGACAGGACTGATAATCTTCAAGGTCCAACTACAAAGTGACAAAAGCGCACATATTAATAACACAATAAAAGTGGACTGCATAGAAGACAATCAGCACAGATTGTTACAAATTGTACAGATTAAACAAATTCAGTTAACTTCTATAACCTAAAATCTTAAAACTAAACATACTATAAAAGTCTTTTGTACTATCTCCTTTTACATTGCTGCCCTTATGATAGTGTTGTTATCATTGACTTCTGCTGTTATACTCACTGTCCTCTCTGGAGCTGCCTTACTAATCCTCACTGCATCTTGTCTGCCGCTGCTGCAGTTATTGTCCAGTGTCCTCCCTGAATTTGCCACACTGCTCCATACTTTGTCCTGCTGGTTCCAGTTGCTGCACTACTGTCCTGTTAGCTGAGTGAAACACACAACCATACGAGTCAACCCATTGCCTAAGGCTGTCAGAGCCCTATTGCCACCGTTAATACTTACTCATTGCCCACCGTTCCGTCTGTCGAAACACCACAACCATAACCGCCTACCCATTGGCTAAGGCTGTCGAAGCCTCACTGGCACCGTTAATGCATGCTCAGTGCCCCTGGGGTCAGCTTGTATGGTTGTGTGTGTCACTGAGCCTGGGTCGGTATGGCAAAACAACACAACCATAACTTCAGTCTTCTCCTTGCACCGGTCCTTGGTGTCATACACGTTTTGTCCTGTCCTATGGCTATGAAATGAACAAATTAATAATAGGATCACTTTTATACACATGTACTAATAATTCACAACTAAACCTTACAGAATAAAATTACTACAAATTCAGTCATGAACCATTATTACATAATTTTGTGTTAACCATGTTTTACTACAGTTACAATGTTTTTTTTTTTATTGTAGTAAAAGCATGGTTAATTTTCAGGTTTGTAGCACACTTGTACAGTGATTGAATCAAAATGTTTAAATACCTACCCTTAATTGCCATATTGCAGAATTATATTTAGCCGTTGACAGGATTGATAATCTCCAATCTCCAACTACAAAGTCACAAAAGCACACATATTAATAACAGAATAAAAGTGGACTGCATAGAAGACATTCAGCACAGATTATTACAAATTGTACAGATTAAACAAATTCAGTTAACTTCTATAACCTAAAATCTTAAAAATAAATATACTACAACAGTCTTTGTACATCTCCTTTTACATTGCTGCCTTCATGGATAGTGTTGTTATTTACTGACTTCTGCTGTTACACTCACTGTTCTGTGTCCTCTGTGGCACTGCCTCACTTATCCTCACTGCATCCTGTCTGCCGCTGCTGCCATTATTGCCCAGTGTCCTCTCTGAAGTTGCCACACTGCTCCTCACTTTGTCCTGCTGGTTCCAGTAGCTGCACTACTGTCCTGTTAGCTCAGTGACACACACAACCATACGTGCACAACCATACGAGTCAACCCATTGCCTAAGGCTGTCAGAGCCCTATTGCCAGCGTTAATACTTACTCATTGCCCACCGTTCCGTCTGTCGAAACACCACAACCATAACCGCCTACCCGTTGGCTAAGGCTGTCGAAGCCCCACTGGCACCGTCAATGCATGCTCAGTGCCCCCGGGTCGGTATGGCAAGACACCAAACATAACCATATGTGCCAAACCATTGGCTAAGGCCGTCCTAGACCCGAAGCATGCTTCTTGCTTTCCGCAGCTATCATAGCACCAGAAATCCAACCAGCGCTGCGTCTCCAGCTCCTCCGATTACACGTCCAGCACTACACAGCCTAAAGAAAGTTGATGCATGCTAACCGACATTTGCTGGCAACTTCTCCATCCATAATAGCACCAGAAACCCAACCAGCGCTGCGTCTCCAGCTCCTCCGATTGCACGTCCAGCACCACATAGCTTGAAGAAAGTTAATGCGTAGTCGGTGCCCACGATTCCATATGGCATAAAACACGACAATATTGGCCAACCACAGAATGTCATTTTCGCAATATACAGTACACAGGATTGTGGTAACTGTAATAGCTCTGTAACACACCTGACTGAAGACACAAGTCCGGATGTGAGATGTATATGTGATCCAGTAGTGTGTGCTTCTCAGTTGTAGCTGATGTGATTAGCTGTGTATATCCCTTGGATTGAAACATCTCCAGTATAGCCTTTCTTCCAGCAGATAAGAGGTCCTCATTAAAGTCTCCACAGATGATTACAGGATGTTTATCCATCATGTCCAGATAATTAAGTAGGCCCTTTAAATTTGGCAAGAATTTTTCGAGACTGTAGTGTGGAGGCCTGTACACTGCAGCAATTGTTGCACACATTGGGGTGTCGATTTTGATGACAACAAACTCCAGGTCTGTGACACTTTGGATGTACTGTCTGGACTGAGCTTGAATATCTTCTTTGCAAAATATTGCAACTCCACCACCATCTTTCTTTGCCATTTCTGCATGGGTTGAGTAGGAGGCATGTCTATTCCGTGCAAACATCTTGTATCCTTCCAACTGGAGATGTGGTGGAATACATGAGCCAGACAAGTGACTTTCCGTTATGCAGAGTATATCCGATAGTTGGAGCTCATGATGGCATCTGATATCCTCGATATGGGATGATAGTCCTTCCGTGTTGTGATGAATTATTTTAAGCGTTTCGTCCTGGTTGATTTCCCCTATGTGCTGCAAAAGCGGCATGATTCCTTCGAATGTCGCTTTTCTCATATTTTCCAACGATGCTGTGATTTCAGGATCAGCATAAATCTTCTTTTCAATGAAGTCTGTAATGTGTAATCCAGAAAGCGACGTCGTTCGGCTGAGGGCAACGTAGGCCATTCCCGGTTCAAAAATCTTTTTCAGCGACACTACGGCAGACTGCATTGTCATACCTTGAACTTTGTGAGCTGTGCAGGCATAAGCGAGCTTGATGGGAAATTGACGACGAACTGTTCCTTTCCTCAGACTTTCTTCAGATCTCTCAATATATACAGAGTTGTCGTCTTCACCTTCCACTCTTCTGCGGTGTTTCAGACCTGCATTTGGATTGTCGAGCTGAAGTCCTAGCATGTGTACAGTGGAGATTCCATCTCTTGTTTTAGTGACAATGTTAACAATCTGACCAAAACATCCATTTACAATTCCATCTTCAACATCCAGATTCCTTGTCACCATTATACGAGCTCCCACTGCAACTTGTATAGAATCCAGCAAGTCATCCTTCTTTCCAGTGACAGGTTTCTTTTGTCTTTTCATCACTCCTGTTCTTGGGTCTTTCCTGTAGTCTTCGGCATCAATGGTTATGATGTCAGTGTGAATAGCCTGTATTGTTTTAGTATTGTGCATGTGAACTTCCTTGTTGGTTGCAAATATGTGCAGAGCATCATGAGGGCAGTCTTCTGGGTTCTTTACAGCTTGGAGTAACAGAACTCGGTCTTCTTCTCTAAGAACATCAGTCTTCTGCCTCACTCGCAGTCGATTTAAAAGCTCAGCAAAGGCAAGGTCCTCCTTTTGACGCATGATCTCTGTAAGGGTAATTATTTGAAAACTGTCCTTCCAGAAGTCCAGAACATCATCTTCATAAACACAGAGCGGTTTGGCTTTACCGAGAGGTGGTAGTTGGAAAAAGTCTCCTACAGCGAGAACAGAGATTCCTCCAAATGCTTTCTTGCTGCCTCTGATCTGTTGAAGTCGCCAGTTTACATAGGCAAAAAGATCCTTCGAAATCATGGACACTTCATCAATGATGAGAATTTCCACACTGCATAACTCTGCTCGTACTTCATCTAGAGCATTTCCAAGTCCTTGATAAGGTGGCTTTAAGTTCCTTGGCAGTTTTAAAATGGAATGCAGTGTTTTACCAGAAATATTGAATGCTGCTGTTCCTGTAAATGCACTCAAAATCACTGTAGGCACAGAGAGATCCCCTTCCTCCTGAAGTCGAGGCAGTTGTCTTAGAATCTTGGTTGCTTCCGTATATATGCACTTAATGACATGAGATTTTCCACAACCTGCACCACCTGACACGAAGTAAAAAAACTGTTCCGGATTATGACCCCAGATACGCTTCTGACACCAATGACGGACAATGTAGAATATTGCTGCCTGTGTCTCATTTAGACTTTGAAACATCTTCCTGACAAATTCAACACTCATCTGTGGTGCCTTTATCCGAGGAACGACTCCATCTCCATCTTCAAGAAGAATCTGGTATTCCGGTACATCATCTTGCTCATCCTCTTCATCATGATTGACATCTTCTCGTTCTGCAATGCACTCCAAATTATCCACTTCAGCTTCAGGGGCAAAAGCTGTCCAAGCATTCTCAGATGGGCCTTGTTGCTGCAACTGTTCAATTGCTTTGTCCACTTCTTCACTGTGTTTTTCGAATTTCTCCTGGTGTGCTTTCACTATTGCGCATACAGGCATTCGGACACCAGGGTGGGAAGGAAGTTCCACGAATGCACTTTTGTAAAACTGCTCATACGTTGGAAATGTTGGAGGTTTTAGCTGGGCATTGAAACGATGTGGCACATAAAGTTTCACTAATCTTCCGTAAAACTTTTCCGGTTGTTTCTCCTCCGAAAACCGTGCATATCGAATAACGGCAGCCTTACCGACAGATCTTTTCTGAACAAATCCCATATCGTTGAGCAGACGTTGTACATTCTTTCCCTTAGTTTGCTGACCGTACACAATGCGGTAATTTGACACAAAGTCTGCCAGACACATCTTTTCAAACTCCAGTGTTTGAGGCCTTGCTCTGTATTTATCTATTATTCCCGACATCCAAACATCCTCTGAATCTGGATTTTTGTGCAGTAGGACACTAAGGGGCAGACTCATCTTCAGAGCATCGTCATCCGTTGGTATAAACACAACACTTCGCGAACACTTCTTCATTGGTAAGCTGCATGTTCGTGCTACAGACTCTTGTGAGCTCACTTGTCTGTGTTTCGAGTATGCTTGCATAATGTGCTTCATTTCATCCTCTTCGTTCACATCTGTTTCACGCACTGCTTTGATTACGTTCTTCAGCATCTCGTTCATTTCATGCTCTGGTTTGGAAATATAGGACAGCATATACATGATGCAGCTGTAAGGGTCAAGTATGTACTGAATGTCCATGTTAGCATTCCATGCCCTCAACAAATCCGGATTGTATCCATTAACCCAAACCTCCTTTGGATCACGTTTGATCAAAATGACACTAGATGTGGACAACTCCCTGGTGTACTTCATGTAATCGTCCATTGACAAATTACATTTTGTCAGTAGCTCAGACAAGTTTTCAAAGGTGACTTGGGGATCATTCAGCAAATCCCACAATGGTTTGAGTTTCATCCTAGCATCACTCATTGCTTTTTGAACAGCATCTGATCGTGACTTTCTTCTATCTTGGTGGTTATCCTCTTCGTTTTCCTCCTCTTCAGGTCTTTGTGGTCGCGGGCGAGTTATTGTGGTGTCAGACATTGGTAGTTTAGGGAACCCAAACCTACACAACACATTTCCTTTCTTGCATGACTTGGAGTGTTTCCTGCTGTGAAGTTGAACCTCTGTGACAATCTGATGAAGTTCAGGATCAGCCATGGAATCAGGGAGCCTGCATGTTATGTAGCGGTCAATAAAGCCACAAACAACTTCATCAGAATCGCTTTCAAACTCAGGTGCACCTTCTACCCATGCAAGCAGATGTATATGTGGGCTACCTCTTGCTTGAAACTCAACTCTGTAAAAGAAATCCTTGACCTTTCCAATGGGTTGGGCAGGTGACAAAAGCAGGTGAGTCATTAGCGCATCCACTCGTTTCTCAAACATCCGCATGACAGTAACAGGGTTACTTCGAAGGATTTCACATTTTGTCATCCAGTCAAGCTCTGAAAAATCAACCTCTTCACCTTGCTGCGCTTTGATTGCCGTTATTACTTCAGGCCATCGCATTTCGGCTGCACTGAATGTGCAAAAAAAAGTGGGGGTTCCCAACTGCCGGATCATGGCTTGTAGGTCTCTTAGAGTTTTCTCCCAATAAGATGGCGAGCCTCTAAGGGGTTGCATGAATCGCGTGGCATCTTTGTTGCGCACCAGTCTTTCAACTTCACGGTTATCTTGAAGCAACCTATTGGAAATTCTCCGGCCATCTTTTGTGATGGGTTTGCCTTTCCGCAACTGGACAGTCATGCTGTTTCTGGCCATATGTGTTTCTGTTGCAAACTGTGCAAAGAAAAGGTAGGTTTGGTCTCTAGCAAAACGTGTATCCACAGAGAGCAATCTAGCATTGAAATACATACTTGGAGATAATGCTAATTCTCTTGCCTCATCAATTGTGTTTTCTCCAGTAGGGAACTGAATTGGAAACGCCATGGATTCCAGCTTTGGGATTTTGAAAAATCCAACAGGTTTTTTTCCTTGAGCAGGTGCAATGCTGAATATTCCCTCGCCATATGATAAGATCTCCTGGCCGATGTCTGGTGGCTGCATACATGTGTCCAAGGTGAGGCCAGGTCGAAGTTCATCCTGTTCCTCTTCACTCACATGTTGCTCATTCTCCTCAGCAACACTGACGTCTTGTTGCTGTTCTGTGTCAATTTCCTCATCAAGGTGACTTTCAAGTATTGAATTTTCACTTATGGAGATATCCTTGTATTCGGAGTGAATCGCTTTTAGCTTTAATAAAGCTGCAACGACATTGTGCATATTCACAGTGTGAAAATGCTGGTATCCTTTAAATTGGACATGTCTTTTAAGCTTCACCTGTAGGAGTTGCGACTCACTACTATGTCTTGGTAGACAATTTACCGTCTTTTCCACCTCAGACGGCACACACACAATGGCACCATGTACTGCTCTTTGCTGTCCTTTAGGCAGTGCAACAATTTTTGCAAACGGTACAATTTTGGCAATGAGTTGACGTTCAAGCACATTTAATTCCATTAATTCTGCAGGGATGTGTGCCAATTCAAGTTTGTTTGCCACAGCAATTGAAGACATGCTTCCTCTCTTCAGATGGCTATCACAAGTATGGCAAATCCATTCCTTTCTTCTTTGTTCTGGAACCACACAAGAATCTCTGCAGCTACTGTCACAAATGTGAACATATTGCCCGGTTAAGCAAGATGCCAGAATATGTGGATTTTTTATGTAACTCCTTCTGTTACAGACTCTGACTTGATTTGGAAACATAGCTCTGTGACAGACTGTGCAGACATGTGTGGGGCCTTGCTGAATGTTACATCTGAATGCATCTATGGCACTTTGCATTACTTTGCTGACCACAGGCTGAGGTGTTTCCGGTATGAAACTGATGTGAAGTTTATATTTCCTTTTGATTCGAAGTGCACATTGCAATTTATGATAAACATGGTATGCAACATCACTGACACATTTCTGTCTTTTGAACAAGGTACATCTTAAGATGTGACGTGCTCTAAACTGTGGATCATCTGCATATCTCTCGACCATGTACTCTTTCATCTTCTTCTGAAAAGCAGTATCCTTGTTGTACCTCGTCACCATGTACTCTTTCATCTTTTTCTGAAAAGCAGTATCCTTGTTGTACCTCGTCACCATGTACTCTTTCATCTTTTTCTGAAAAGCAGTATCCTTGTTGTACCTCCTCACCATGTACTCTTTCATCTTTTTCTGAAAAGCAGTATCCTTGTTGTACCTCCTCACTATGTACTCTTTCATCTTCTTCTGAAAAGCAGTATCCTTGTTGTACCTCCTCACCATGTACTCTTTCATCTTTGTCTGAGCATCAGCACATGTGTTGTACCTTCTCTTCATATAATGTTGAATTTTCTTCCTGAATTGAGGATCTTGATTATATCGCTCCTTCATACGCTCCTTCATAGTCTCCTTTCTCTTCAGTCGATAATTTAAACAGGTAACATATCTCTCTTTTTCATATTCCCTTTTTTTAAATTTTCTGACTTCCTGAGATGTAGTTTTGTCCTTGAGTTGTAACTGTTGTACAGATATTTTTCTCTTTACTTTTCTTCTCCGCTGCTTACTCATTTTCATCACTTGCTGGTTTTCATCTCCTTTAAAAACAAGGATTTCTGGGGTTTGGGCTTGGGCTGGGTTTCTTGACTTTGGAAGAGCCAAATTCATTTGTGAGACTGGTGATGGTGCTGCCTGTTTGTCAGATTGCTGCTCCATTTCAAATGACACAGGCAAAAATTCATAACTGGCCACATCCGGGTGGTCCTGGAAGATCCTGAGAATTCTGTCTATCATGTCACTTAGGTGTGTAAAAGTTAACATGACAGCAGTTCCAGCACCAGTGGGATGACGCAAACCTTCAGCAGTCCTTGAGTGTGAATCAAAGAATCCATATCTTCCAGATCTGTCTCTGAACACTGCAAGACATTCTAAAGAAACGATGAGAAGTGCGTGACTAACAGTGGTTGAAAGACACTGAAGTCTTTCAGTAAGAGGAATAAACCATTCTTCTGTGCCAGGGTTCCCTCTGGCTCTGAGGAATCCCATCTTGAGCTCAGACTTCTGCACACGGTATGCTTGGGTGAATGTTGAAACGTTCAGTGGTACCTCCTCCACAGCCAGATGGTCCTGAATAAATCTTTGTTCATCCATAAGCTGCATTTTAACAGCAACATACAAAGCATCCCCCTCCTCTAAAACTCTATCAAGTTCAGACATCCCAAACTGAACCCCTTCACTGTGGTTGGCCAAGAATATTAATCCTACACATGTGCACTGATGATTCCTTGAGAAAACATCATACCGTATATCACCCTGGCAATGGGATGCCTGCACAGACAAAACTCTGGGTGCACTATCACAGTCTTCTACGTGTAATCTGTCAAATACCTGAGCTACAGCAGTAGGGATGCTTGCCTGTTCAACCTGGAAAGAATAATTAATGGAATAATTAAAAAGTCTTCATATACTCAAATCATTCTCAACTGTGAATCACTCATAAATCTTATAATAGTTCAATGTTTTCGGTTTCACCAAATATAAATTATAGGAAATAAATTACTTTAAGATGATGCAAACTTTTTTATCTTTAGAAAGATCTTTTCATATACTTATTGTATGAGACATACAGCTTGCTTGATAATGTGGACCAACTATTTTAAGTAGGTTTCCCTTTAATTAAGATCTCCCTGCAAACTACTGAATACACCTGTCTGAAATTCATACCAGTTAACTAAAAAGACATAAAACAAATAAAACAAAAAGCAAGTTCTTTAAAACCTGAATGTTCTTTTACTAAAATCTTACTGGTATGTGACACACATAATTTAGAACAGATTGTTTTTTTCATCAAAGCATTGTGTAGGTCTCATTTAAAGTAGGGTTGGACAAATATTTCTAAATCAATATATTTCACTGTATAGTTTTTCCAACAACAGTTATATGGTTTCTAAACACATTTATGATATTTCAATATATTACAGCGTCCCGTGGCCGTTCACGTCATTTCTAAAAACTAGGGATGCTCCAATCGATTAGTATTGGCTGATAATGGCATTAAATGACTCGATCGGTACTCGCTAAATTCGCCAATCTCATAAACCGATCATTTTGTCCAGAAGCATGTTATTATCTCAAACAAATAGGTCAAAAGTACCTTGGTAGTCCTGGAAAGTCTGGTCTGGTCATTTTCCAGGTCCACCTTTCTCCAACGCGTCTTCTGAGCCTGAGATCTCTTTCCTTTCCGTGGCATCCTTTACATTATCAAGAGATAAGAAATATAATCATTTCAAATTCATCACTAGTTTGACTTAGCGAAGTAACTTCTAAAAGTAAAACTTTAATCTAAAGTCTTAAAAATAAGCCATGGGTCTCTTACTAATCATCAAAATGAATTCAGGTAAAATGCAGAGAAATTTAATTGTGCAGTCAAATTTATTTCAACAGGACACTCCAATATGCACATACTTTCCCCCGATGTATGTTCCCTGTTGAGCCTGCAAAGATAAAACCAGTAGAGTAGTCTGAAGAAGAGAAAACAGTTTAACAACAATGCAAGAGAGTATGTATAAATATAAATTCTAAAATGCAATTGTAAAATACAAAAAACAATTTTTTTAAGAACAATAAAATTAAAGTAAAAATGTAATGTAAAACAAAAATGCACAAAAAAGTCTACAAGATATCTATAAACTAATCTAAACCTAATCTATAATCTAATATAATCTATGTATCTATGTATGTATCTATCTATGTATCTATCTATCTATCTCTGTATCTATGTATCTATCTATAAACTAAAAATTGGTAGAAGGCAAAACACAGAAAAAGTGCAATCAAAGTAACAGCCGATATATGAACTGCTCTCTGTAGAAAAGCCAAAACACAAGGAACCTGAAAAAGAAAGAGACATAATAAGCCACAGGAACTACAATCATGGTGGTGATCTCTTTAAAATTGTATAATACTGCTTAAAAATTAAACATTTAAAACACTGACCAGTGTAAGAAATGCAGCAATTGTAGTCTGATCAGTGAAGCTGAAAAACAAACAATGATAACATAATGAAAACAAGACAACTCAAATCAACTATGCATAACATCCATGTCAAACATAAATTTTATATTTCATTTATATGTAAAAAAATTTTGGAATGTCTCTTTCTTAGAATAACCAGTCATATATACAAGACAAGTGCCAAACATGTCTTGGATTGGGTGGACTGGCCATTTATCCAGGTCTACAGCAAGAAACCTGGGAGAAGAGTCAGCATCCCCTTATATACTACAAGTGGTTTGAAGAATGGTTGATGATTGTGATATTTAATATTTGTAGTATAAATAGCAGTTTGAATAGTTTATATAGTTCTGATCACTGTCATTAACATAACACTGGTTTAAAACAAGCAAAATCTGAAGCTATCACAAATTAGTTTATTACCTCAAATGCAGGAATGAAAGCTCGTGAATCAGTATTCTAAAACAGAAAAAAAAGAGTTGCACATAAGACTCAAATGCATACAGAATATATACAGAAAGCGAACAAAGAGCTGTTTCTAGGCATATGGAGTCCCTAAGCTATATTAATTTGTGTGGCCCCTCACCCCCTCTTTAGAATAAAAAGTGTTTTTCTTACACTATAAGAAATTATTTAAACACCAAAATTGCAGACATGATTTACTATCATTATTAGTAGTATTGCAGTCATTTATTTAAAAACTCACATACTTTTTGGATAACAGTGAGAACATTTTACACTGCAAACAAAATACTATAGATGAACACAATGGGCCAGTTTCCCAGACAGGTTATAGACTGCTGTGCATTTTATAAAATATGTCACTGCAAGCTGTTTTCAATTCACACAAACATGCATTTTAGTCTGTGACTACACTTAACCACTGTCTGTGAATCCACCCCTTTATTAATGAACATCAGTTTCACTTATTATTTTTGTCTAGCTGGGTATGATCAGGATTCATCATCAATGAACCAGTTTACAGTATTATCTGTACTGTAGGCTATGTATATATTGCAATGCCATACATATGCAACATATAGCCTACACAAATCTGCTGCTACTGAAAGTAAAACAGACTAACTGCTAAGAGCATAATACAACAATCTATTCTAAAATGATGCTAAACCATAGAACAAGTTCAATTTATTTTCATAATGCATTACAATCGATTCAGAATACCTCGCATCACTCGCTGCACTGTCTGTGTTTGCATGTTGAGTAACTTGGGGTGCAACGGTTCAAATTACTCATGGTTTGGTGTGTGTCACGGTTTCGGTAAGGTTCGGTGTATGTGTGTATGTTTACAGGGACAAAAGGCTACTGTCAAATTAAAAAAAAAAAATTAAATTAATTATTGGGTAACAAACACCTAACACTTTGGTCAAAACAGGCTTTTTACAACAATAAAAACCTAACCAGTGTTTAACCTCTGTCAAAATCAACATTTTAACTTAAGACTACTTGCATTATTATACTACATGAACAAACATTCAGTGCACTTCAAAATGAACAAAAAATAGCTTAGAACACTGGATTACTTTTTATATTCAATGCCACAATCTTCACATTTTTCGCATAAAGATTAGTTTGTTAACATTTAAACACAAAAGGCAATGTGTTCTGTTTTGGTTTCACTTTCTATCACCTGATGATGATGGCGCAATAAGTGACTTGTCATATATTAGATGTATTGCCTTGAGCAATTTACACGCAGTGACAGTTTTGTCCACATTTTGTTTTACCATCACTGCTGCAGCAGTCTTAAAGGAATAGTCTACTCATTTTCAATATTAAAATATGTTATTACCTTAATTAAGAATTGTTGATACATCCCTCTATCATCTGTGTGCGTGCACGTAAGCGCTTGAGCGCGCTGCGACGCTTCGATAGCATTAAGCTTAGCCCCATTCATTCAATGGTACCATTTAGAGATAAAGTTAGAAGTGACCAAACACATCAACGTTTTTCCTATTTAGGACGAGTAGTTATACGAGCAAGTTTGGTGGTACAAAATAAAACGTAGCGCTTTTCTAAGCGGATTTAAAAGAGGAACTATATTTTATGGCGTAACAGCACTTTTGGGAGTACTTTGACTCGCCTGAAAAGTCCGCTCCCCTTCTCCCTCTCATAATGGCAGAGGGAGGGTGTTACTGCGCCGAGTCCAGTTTGTCTTTTCGACCAGTGACAAAATACTTATTCAAGATCACACTTCCTCTAAGGTGTGTTTAAATGAAAAAAGAATAGTGAAATTGGAGGCCAGGGGATGTGTGTGCTGTGTGTATTGTATAACTAATGATGCGATCTACGCAGCCCTCATACGTGAACAAAGAGAACTGCGTTGATAATGAAATTTTTCATTAAAGTTGACAACTTTGTTAATTTTCTGTCTAAGCTTAATCATTAATTAGCAAGAAAGCTATTACCTGTTATTAAATAATTAGATGTTTATTAGTAATACTGCAATGTCTTCTAGTGGACATAATTTAAAACAAGTCAACTATATGAGCTCATAGTGGCATTGGCAATGCATAAGCCCGTTTTTACAACGTGTGTAGATAGGTATAGTAAATATTAATAACTCAAATTTGAGCATTAAATAATCGATTATAAATCGAATATTAAAAAAAATAATGAATGAAATTCGAATGGGATAATAGAGGAAGATTGACAGCCCTAGTATCAACAATTCTTAGTTAAGGTAATAACATATTTTAATATTGAAAATGAGTAGACTATTCCTTTAAATGAAGCTGGTGGTGGCTCTACTAGCGTTTTTTTCTCATTCGATTGCCGTGCTAAACGTCAGCAACACAGAACACACACACAGACCGGAGGAACTGTGAAGTTAGCATCCAATTTGCATAGTTGACTGGACATGTAGTCTCATGTAAACACACACAGAACATATTAAAAACCATACATTAGAAGTTTTATGCATTGTTGTTTTTTCACCAAACTATATTAGAAATGCATGGTTGAATAAAACGCTGTGCGTGCCCAACCATGGGAGGATTACGGAACGAGAAATACCCCTAATGTTAAGTAATTCGCTTAGCAGAAAGTCGGTTTAAAACAGATTTCTTCACTGGTGACTAACGTAATCTGTTGGACAGTGCATTCACTCAACGAAAAAGTGTGTGATTGGCTCTACTGTGCAGCAAGCCTTAAGCAGGGCTCTCAAGTTTACCAAAAGTTTAGAGTGAGATGTCAGGTTGAGGGGTATTTGCGACAGTGACCCCTCGACCCCACCTAATTCTCACGTTTTTGCTAACGGTTTAATTTTACCTAATGTTTTGTAAACAAACTGTTAATGAGCCCCATTGACTTCCATAGTATTCTTTTTCCTACTGTGGAAGTGAATGGGGCTCATTGAAGGTTTGGTTACAAACATTCCTCAGACCATCTTCCTTCGTGTTCTTCAGAACAAAGAAATTTATACAGGTTTGTAACATGAGAGTGAGAAAATTACAGAATTTTTATTTTTGTATGAACTACCCCCTGTTATTTTGAGATTACATGAATATGAACTGAAATGCATGTAACACAAAAAAAAATGTATACCGCTTGAAGTAAACGTGTACTCATCTTTCAACCAAAGTGGTATCAAAATACATTTTTTAAATTACATTTTAGCATTTCATAATAATGTACTAAAGAACAAAACATGTACGCTATATAAGTACACAATTAGAACATGAAAATAGAGCACTTTAAGTAGATTATGGAATTGTACCCTTAACTTGAGCTTACTCTACACATAGAGTATTGCAGAACATTTAATGATGAAAGAGCAATAATAATGAAATGCATCTCTATTACATTCATTTCAAGAAGCCTTTAGTCTAGTACTTTTCTAAATTTTAGAAAAGTTAATTAAAGCTTCTAGTTGCAAAGCTGTTAGACTTTTTGACTGAATCAATAATAATTTAGTACGAATTTGGCTTTATTCCCCAATATTAGGCCTACCTGTCGTCGTCTTTGATCAAAGGAAATGATTTCGTCCAGGAATCGTAAGATCAAAATGCTTAGAAAGTGGGTTATATCTAGCCGCATTTATCAGATCTTGCTCATCCAACTTCCACTCCGTTAAATCCATGTTAGTAATGAACGTGCTTGCAGCGAACATCACCAGAAACAACTTCTCGTTTATTTTTGATTGCCTGCTATGCAGTGTGTGAACGACTTCATGAGGCGCTGCAAAAACGTCAAGTGGATGACATCAGAGTAACGCGAGAACGACATGAAATCAGCCTCCTTCGCAAGATTTCTCGCGGTACCCTGATGTCATCTGCGTGAAGTTTATGCGGCGCTGTGTAAAGTTGAGCACACTAACTCGAAGGCAGCAGCACAACTCGACAGACCTGCCCTGCGCATGAAATACTGACTGAAATGCGTGTGTCTTACGGTCAATGAGTGAGACTTGAGAGCCCTGCCTTAAGTCAAACAACCTTAATGCAATGCCACGCTACAATCTGCACTTATTATTTTTATATTTCACATTTGTCTCTAAGTGTATGTAACGTAAAATACAAAAACGGCGAATGCAGCTTAATTGTTTTCTTAACTCGCACAACTTTAGTATTACATCGTGAATCTCTAAAAATGGAACCAAAATGAATACATGTTCGACGTTTCTCCTAATCTTACGACATATAACATAAACTTAACACTCCACATGCCTAAAACCATTGAAATAATATCAATTAAACACAGATTTTACCAAAAAAATGGAGGCTAGCAGTAGATAATGCCTATCGCACATGATTACAGAGCAGGCCTTAAATTCATCAAACGAAACTACACACCAAATAATAATACAAACAATATTGCCTAGATTGACAAAAATATATTAATTAAGATAAAGAGCTACATTTGACATGATAAGAGCTTATAAAAGAGCATAGTTGAATAACAACCGTTTGTAACCTACCTCAGGAGGAGAATGAGTCCCTTGGCAACTAGTAGGCAAAAACTCTCCAACCAGCATTAGCAAGGCCAATCAGCAGCCAGCATTAACTGACGCTATAATGAGCCAATGTTCACTGTGATTTTTGTGTTTGTTAATTTATAATCATTTTGCACATTCATTTAATCACTTGCACTATATTACAATGGCATTCAATTTTAAAATAAATAAAAATAAATGTGTGGGTATTTCATTACTTTAGGTTTTGGGAACGTCCCTCTAACATTGTGCAACCATAACTAAACCCTAAACCAACTTTTTTTAGTTAATGATCTGTAAGAATGATGCCTTATTAGTGCTGATCATTGATTTTAGTAAGCTTTTTGAAATATGGATATAAAGTGTTTAATACTACAATAGGCTATATGGTGTAAAAACGTCTGAGTGCTGACCTCTTCAGGTTGAATGGTGGCTACTGCAGTTGAATTTTCCTATTGGATGTTGGGTCCAAAAAATACTGTCGCCTTAACCTCTAAGTTGTAATATGCCTGAATGCAAATAATCAGACTAAAATCATGTGTTAAACAGTGTTTATTCTTTAAAGAACATGAACTGGAGCTTATTTTTATTAAAAAATACCTCAGCATCACATATTGTATTAAGATAACATTGTATTTATAAAATATATAAATAATAACTTCAAAGCATTTATAGACCTTTACAAATTAACCGTTATTACAGTTAAAACAAAATGGTTTTGACAACCATCCCAGCAAACACAGAACGTTCCCATTTGGTTATTATTTTTGGTAACCAAATAAGAAAGTTTTGGGAACATTACCTGTAGGTTACATGTATAATAATCTAAAGAGAACGTTACAAGAACGTTCCCTGCAGGTTAATTTTAGGTTTAATTTTATAACATAAAGAGAACCTTCACAGAACGTTCCCTTCCCTGTAGGTTATTGTTAGTTTTATTTTTATAACTGAGAGAGAACATTCCCAGAAGGTTCCCTGAAGGGTATTTAAGATAAAATGAATAACACTTTTTTAATGGATGGCATTTACTAAGGCAACTTCATTAAGCTCCCAGGGCAGCGCAGGGGGCATTCACTACGGTGTGTTCACTACTAATGCTAAGCATAAGATTTTTTTAGGAAACTAAGTGAAAACCTCATTAAATAAAATATTCCTTTATTAGTGCGCAACTCTGATGTGCACGCTCCACTGCTGCAGCACACGCTTGCTACTCGCGTCATGGTCATTTAATTTTACTTCGGAGACGAACATTATTTTACAGATTTCATTTCTCTCTTTTGTCATGTAGTAACTAAATATGAAAGAACAAATATATATTTTTGTGTTTTTTTGTTGATTTTGAAGTCTACATGAACAGAATATTAAAACGTTTTGATTGATGTAAAAACAAAGATAGATGCATCTAAACTGCTGTGGTAAGATCTGTTAAAAAGAATGAAATAGTTTATTTGTCATTTGGTTTTACCTCAAAATACATTATTTTAGCAAATTATTTTATCCCTTCTTCATTTATTAACGTTATCTTAAATATGTGTGAACAAAAATGTATTTTCATGATTTTTGATCAATTTGACACGTCTTATAAAAAGAATATGATTTAAGAGAGGAACTTTTGGTATTGTTGTATCTAAAACAGATTGGCAACTAACCTCAATGGTAAGATCTAAATTGGCATCCACAAGTGATTACACTCCACATCACAAGTAAAATGGTCTAACCCCAATGTGTCTCTACAATGTTCTAATGCGGAGATATAAAGCTTTATTTATTCCGGTGCTAGAATATTGCATTTGGTTGCTAGGAAAAAAATTGCCCTCACTGGTGATAACAATCCGAGTCACAAGTAAAACAGTCCAACCCCCGTGTCTCTATGATGTTCTAATGCAGTGCTATAAGGCTTTGTTTATTCTGTTTCTATGGTACTGTATTTGGTTGCTAGGGAAAAAATTGGCATCCACTACCAATTACACTCGGAGTCACGAGTCAAGCAGTCCAACCCCTGTGTTTCTATGATGTTCTGATGTGGAGATATAAGGCTTTGTTCATTAAGTTGCTAGGGTACTGTATTTGGTTGCTAGGGAGAAAATTGTCATCCACTAGTGATAACACTCCGAGTCACAAGTCAAAAGGTCCAACCCCCATGTCTCTACGATGTTCTGATGCGGAGATATAAGGCTTTGTTTACTCGGTTGCTAGGGTTCTGTATTTGGTTGCTAGGGAAAAATTGGCATCCAATAGTGATTACATGCCGAGTCACGAGTAAAATGGTCTAGCCCCCGTGTCTCTACAATGTTCTGATGCGGAGATATAAGGCTTTGTTTACTCTGTTGCTAGGGTACTGTATTTGGTTGCTAGGGTAAAAAATGGCATCCACTACCAATTACACTCGGAGTCACGAGTCAAGCAGTCCAACCCCTGTGTTTCTATGATGTTCTGATGTGGAGATATAAGGCTTTGTTCATTAAGTTGCTAGGGTACTGTATTTGGTTGCTAGGGACAAAATTGTCATCCACTAGTGATAACACTCCGAGTCACAAGTCAAAAGGTCCAACCCCCATGTCTCTACGATGTTCTGATGCGGAGATATAAGGCTTTGTTTACTCGGTTGCTAGGGTTCTGTATTTGGTTGCTAGGGAAAAATTGGCATCCAATAGTGATTACATGCAGAGTCACGAGTAAAATGGTCTAGCCCCCGTGTCTCTACAATGTTCTGATGCGGAGATATAAGGCTTTGTTTACTCTGTTGCTAGGGTACTGTATTTGGTTGCTAGGGTAAAAAATGGCATCCACTAGTGATTACACTCCGAGTCACGAGTCAAAAGGTCCAACCCCCGTGTCTCTATGATGTTCTGATGCGTACATATAAGGCTTTGTTTACTCTGTTGCTAGGGTACTGTATTTGGTTGCTAGGGAAAAAATTGGCATCCACTAGTGATCACATACCGAGTCACGAGTAAAATGGTCCAACCCCCGTGTATCTATGATGTTCTGAGGCGGAGATATAAGGCTTTGTTTACTCTGTTGCTAGGGTACTGTATTTGGTTGCTAGGGGGGAAATTGGAATCCAATGGTGATTACACTCCAAGTCACGAGTCAAACGGTCCAACCCCCATGTCTCTACGATGTTCTGATGCAGAGATATAAGGCTTTGTTTACTCTGTTGCTAGGGTACTGTATTTGGTTGCTAGGGAAAAAGTTGGCATCCACTAGTGATTACACTCCGAGTCACGAGTCAAACGGTCCAACCCCCGTGTCTCTACGATGTTCTGATGCGGAGATATAAGGCTTTGTTTACTCTGTTGCTAGGGTACTGTATTTGGTTGTTAGGGGGAAAAATGGCATCCACTAGTGATTACACTCCGAGTCACGAGTCAAAAGGTCCAACCCCCATGTCTCTATGATGTTCTGATGCGGACATATAAGGCTTTGTTTACTCTGTTGCTAGGGTACTGTATTTGGTTGCTAGGGGGGAAATTGGCATCCAATGGTGATTACACTCCAAGTCACAAGTCAAACGGTCCAACCCCCATGTCTCTACGATGTTCTGATGCAGAGATATAAGGCTTTGTTTACTCTGTTGCTAGGGTACTGTATTTGGTTGCTAGGGAAAAAAATTGGCATCCACTAGTGATTACACTCCGAGTCACAAGTCAAACGGTCCAACCCCCGTGTCTCTACGATGTTCTGATGCGGAGATATAAGGCTTTGTTTACTCTGTTGCTAGGGTACTGTATTTGGTTGCTAGGGGGGAAATTGGCATCCAATGGTGATTACACTCCAAGTCACGAGTCATACGGTCCAACCCCTGTGTCTCTACGATGTTCTGAGGCGGAGATATAAGGCTTTGTTTATTTGTTGCTAGGGTACTGTATTTGGTTGCTAGGGAAAAAATTTGCATCCCATAGTGATTACACTCTGAGTCACGAGTCAAACGGTCCAACCCCCGTGTCTCTACGATGTTCTGATGCTGAGATACAAGGCTTTGTTTACTCTGTTGCTAGGGTACTGTATTTGGTTGCTAGGGGCGGGGCTTGGGAGTGGCCAATGATGTGACCAGTTGCTACACTCCGAGTCACAAGTAAAACGGTCCAACCCCCATGTTTCTACGATGTTCTGATGCGAAGATATAAGGCTTTGTTTACTCTGTTGCTAGGGTACTGTATTTGGTTGCTAGGGGCGGGGCTTGGGAGTGGCCAATGATGTGACCAGTTGCTACACTCCGAGTCACAAGTAAAACGGTCCAACCTCCGTGTTTCTACGATGTTCTGATGCGAAGATATAAGGCTTTGTTTACTCTGTTGCTAGGGTACTGTATTTGGTTGCTAGGGGCGGGGCTTGGGAGTGGCCAATGATGTGACCAGTTGCTACACTCCGAGTCACAAGTAAAACGGTCCAACCCCCGTGTTTCTACGATGTTCTGATGCGAAGATATAAGGCTTTGTTTACTCTGTTGCTAGGGTGCTCACATTTGGTTGCTAGGGGCGTGGCTTGGGAGTGGCCAATGATGTGGCCAGTGATTACCCTCCGAGTCACGAGTAAAACGATCCAACCCCCGTTATCCTACGATGTTCTGATGCCTAGATATAACTGTTTGAATTTTATGTTGCTAGGGTGCTTAAAAGTGGTTGCTAGGGGCGTGGCTTAATAGCTCTGGGACTATCCTGATAAATTGATTGGATGTCTGAGTAAAATGAGCCCACCCCCATGTCTCTACGACATTGTAAAGCGAAGATATTCCATCTGGAACTTTTTTATTCCCTTATATGGGCATGTTTCCTGCCCCATTATAAGTCAATGGGAAATTTCGGGTGCCTCTTACACCCCAGGGGTACAACTAACACCCCAATGTGATGTATGTTCTTACAGAGCATACCACCCTCTTCAAATGTTAGAACCCACATGTTTCTACAAAATCCTCGAGCGGAGCTATGACCCGTCAAATTTCGGTCCAATGTTAAGTCAATGGGATTTTTGGGGTGGTTTTTGGCCCCCCTTTCGGAAATCCTGCACCCGATCGCTTATAAAAGTCATAGCACACCTCTCCTCAATAAACCGGTCAATTTGAGCCCTCATTCATGTGTCTACGACAAACCGTGCGGGACGAGTTACGCGCCGAAATTTTGTCCAGATATAAAAATAATAATAATAACTAGATAGAAAAGTTTGTTGACAAACTTTATGTTGGCTTGACAAAGCCTGGCCTGAACGTTAAAAACGGTTTGACAGAAGTTTAGTTTAGTAGGCTATCTGGCTGTTAGTATGTTTAAGTATGAAGCTAGCCTGATTTAACATAAAGTTAGCATGATTAGCCTGAAGCTAGCATGAAGCTAACATTATTAGCATGAAGCTAACATGATTAGCATGAAGCTAACATCAAGTTAACATGATTAGCATGATGCTAACATGAAATAGCATGAAGCTAGCATGATGTTAACATGAATTAGCATGAAGCTACCATGAAGCTAACATGATTAGCATGAAACTAGCATCAAGTTAGCATGATTAGCATGAAGCCAGCATGATGCTAACACGAATTAGCATGAAGTTAGCATGAAGCTAGCATGATGCTAACATGAATTAGCATGAAGCTAGCATGATGCTAACATGAATTAGCATGAAGCTAGCATGATGCTAACATGAATTAGCATGAAGCTAGCATGATGCTAACATGAATTAACATGAAGCTAGCATGATGCTAGCATGAATTAGCATGAAGTTAGCATGAAGCTAGCATGATGCTAACATGAATTAGCATGAAGCTAACATGATGCTAACATGAATTAGCATGAAGCTAACATGATGCTAACATGAATTAACATGAAGCTAACATGATGCTAACATGAATTAGCATGAAGCTAGCATGATGCTAACATGAATTAGCATGAAGCTAGCATGATGCTAACATGAATTAGCATGAAGCTAGCATGATGCTAACATGAATTACCATGAAGCTAGCATGATGCTAACATGAATTAGCATGAAGCTAGCATGATGCTAACATGAATTACCATGAAGCTAGCATGATGCTAACATGAATTAGCATGAAGCTAGCATGATGCTAACATGAATTAGCATGAAGCTAACATGATGTTAACATGAATTAGCATGAAGCTAGCATGATGCTAACATGAATTAACATGAAGCTAGGATGATGCTAACATTAATTAGCATGAAGCTAGCATGATGCTAATATGAATTAGCACGAGGCTAGCATGATGCTAACATGAATTAGCATGAAGTTAGCATGAAGCTAGCATGATGCTAACATTAATTAGCATGAAGCTAGCATGATGCTAATATGAATTAGCATAAAGCTAGCACGATGCTAACATGAATTAGCATGAAGTTAGCATGATGTTAACATGAATTAACATGAAGTTAGCATGAAGCTAGCATGATGCTAACATTAATTAGCATGACGCTAGCATGATGCTAACATGAATTAGCATGAAGTTAGCATGAAGCTAGCGTGATGCTAACATGAATTAGCATGAAGCTAGCATGATGCTAACATGAATAAGCATAAGCTAGCATGATGCTAACATGAATTAGCATGAAGCTAGCATGATGCTAACATGAATTAGCATGAAGCTAGCATGATGCTAACATGAATTAGCATGAAGCTAGCATGATGCTAACATGAATTAGCATGAAGCTAGCATGATGCTAACATGAATTAGCATGAAGCTAGCATGATGCTAACATGAATTAGCATGAAGCTAGCATGATGTTAACATGAATTAGCATGAAGCTAGCATGATGCTAACATGAATTAACATGAAGCTAGGATGATGCTAACATTAATTAGCATGAAGCTAGCATGATGCTAATATGAATTAGCATGAGGCTAGCATGATGCTAACATGAATTAGCATGAAGTTAGCATGATGCTAACATGAATTAGCATGAAGTTAGCATGAAGCTAGCATGATGCTAACATTAATTAGCATGAAGCTAGCATGATGCTAATATGAATTAGCATAAAGCTAACACGATGCTAACATGAATTAGCATGAAGTTAGCATGATGTTAACATGAATTAACATGAAGTTAGCATGAAGCTAGCATGATGCTAACATTAATTAGCATGACGCTAGCATGATGCTAACATGAATTAGCATGAAGTTAGCATGAAGCTAGCGTGATGCTAACATGAATTAGCATGAAGCTAGCATGATGCTAACATGAATAAGCATGAAGCTAGCATGATGCTAACATGAATTAGCATGAAGCTATCATGATGCTAACATGAATTAGCATGAAGCTAGCATGATGCTAACATGAATTAGCATGAAGCTAGCATGATGCTAACATGAATTAGCATGAAGCTAGCATGATGCTAACATGAATTAGCATGAAGTTAGAATGATGTTAACATGAATTAGCATGAAGCTAGAATGATGCTAACATGAATTAGCATGAAGCTAGCATGATGCTAACATGAATTAGCATGAAGCTAGCATGATGCTAACATGAATTAGCATAAAGCTAGCATGATGCTAACATAAATTAGCATGAAGCTAGCATGATACTAACATGAATTAGCATGAAGCTAGCATGATGCTAACATGAATTAGCATGAAGCTAGCATGATGCTAACATGAATAAGCATGAAGTTAGCAAGATTTATTATGAAATTAGCATAAAGCTAGCATGAAACTAGCATGAAGCTAGTATGACTTAGCATGAAGCTAGCATAAGGCTAACATGACCAAAAGACCCAACCCCCATGCCTCTATGATGTTCGGATCCAGAGATATAAGGCTTTGTTTATTATGTTGCTAGGGTGCTCATATTTGGTTGCTAGGGGCGTGGCTTAATACCTCGATAAGAATCCTCAGAGACTGATTGGATGCCTGAGTAAAATGAGCCCACCCCCATGTCTCTGCGACACTGTGCTGCAAAGATATCCATCTGCGCAATTTATAATGGCAGTCTATGGAATAAGTTGCTAGGGTGCCCAAAAATGGTTGCTAGGGGCGTGGCTTAATAGCTATGGGACGATCTTGAGAGACTGATTGGATGCCTGAGTAAAATGAGCCCACCCCCATGTCTCTACGACACTCTAAAATGAAGATATTCCATCTGGGACACTTTTATTCCCTTATATGGGCATGTTTCCTGCCCCATTATAAGTCAATGGGGAAATTTGGGTGCCTCTTACACCCCAGGGGTACAGCTTACACCCCAATGTGATGTATGTTCTTACACAGCCTACCAGCCTCTTCAACTGTGATAACCCACAAGTTTCTACAAATTTCTCGTTCGCAGCTATGACCCGTCAAAGTTGGTCGTAATGTTAAGTCAATGGAAATTTTGGGGTGTTTGAGCGCCCCGTTTAGGAATTCGGTAGGTCCCATCAGTTAGAAAAGTCATAGCATAAATCTACGTACCAGTCTTAAAAGTTTTGTAAAGTTTTGTGTGTGTAGCTTGAAAGCTCTAGGAGGAGTTACAGTTCGAAAAAGTGTGGACCAGAAGAATAATAATAACTAGATAGGTACATTTCCTGAAGAAAATGTGAGTGGTGCTTGCCGTGGCAAGTTTCGTGGGACAATTTATGATTATACTCCAAGCCAAAAGTCACACGATCCAACCCCCGTGTCTCTACGATGTTCTGATGCGGAGATATAAGGCTTTGTTTACTCTGTTGCTAGGGTACTGTATTTGGTTGTTAGGGGAAAAAATGGCATCCACTAGTGATTACCCTCCGAGTCACGAGTCAAACGGTCCAAACCCCGTGTCTCTACGATGTTCTGATGCGGAGATATAAGGCTTTGTTTACTCTGTTGCTAGGGTACTGTATTTGGTTGCTAGGGAAAAAAATGGCATCCACTAGTGATTACCCTCCGAGTCACGAGTCAAACGGTCCAAACCCCATGTCTCTACGATGTTCTGATGCGGAGATATAAGGCTTTGTTTACTCTGTTGCTAGGGTACTGTATTTGGTTGCTAGGGAATAAAATGGCATCCACTAGTGATTACCCTCCGAGTCACGAGTCAAACGGTCCAAACCCCATGTCTCTACGATGTTCTGATGCGGAGATATAAGGCTTTGTTTACTCTGTTGCTAGGGTACTGTATTTGGTTGCTAGGGGCGTGGCTTGGGAGTGGCCAATGATGTGCCCAGTGATTACACTCCGAGTCACAAGTAAAAAGGTCCAAACCCCGTGTCTCTACGATGTTCTGATGCGGAGATATAAGGCTTTGTTTATTCGGTTGCTAGGGTGCTCAAATTTGGTTGCTAGGGGCGTGGCTTGGGAGTGGCCAATGATGTGCCCAATTGTTACACCCCTAGGCACAAGTAAAACGGTCCAACCCCCGTTTCTCTACGATGTTCTGATGCCGAGATATAACTGTTTGTATTTTATGTTGCTAGGGTGCTCAAAAGTGGTTGCTAGGGGCGTGGCTTAGTAAGTCTGTAAGGATCCTGAGAGACTGATTGGATGCCTGAGTAAAATGAGCCCACCCCCATGTCTCTATGACACTGTGGTGCAAAGATATCCATCCGGGCATTTTATAATGGCAGTCTATGGTATAGGTTGCTAGGGTGCCCAAAATGGTTGCTATGGTAACCTTACACCCCATTGTGGGGGACGTCCTGACAGAGTCTAGCACCCTCTTCAAATTTAGAAACCCACATGTTTCTATGAAATCCTGGCTCGGACCTATGACCCGTCAAAATTTTTGCAATGGTAAGTCTATGGGATTTTGCCCCATTGACTTTTCATTGGGGCACTTTTGGGCACCTCTTACACCCCAGGGGTACAACTTACACCCCATTGTGATCCATGTTCTTACAGAGCCTACCACCCTCTTCAAATGTTGTAACCCACATGTTTCTACAAAATCCTCGAGCGGAGCTATGACTCGTCAAAGTTGGGCGCAATGTTAAGTCAATGGGATTTTTTGGGTGGTTTTTCGCGCCCCTTTCGGAAATCCTGCACCCGATCGCTTATAAAAGTCATAGCACACCTCTCCTCAATAAGCCGGTCGATTTGAGCCCTAATTTATGGGTCTACGACAAACCGTGTGGGACGAGTTACGCGCCGAAAAAGTGTGCAGACATAAGAATAATAAGATATAATAATAATAACTAGATAGGTACATTTCCTGAAGAAAATGTGAGTGGTGCTTGCCGTGGCAAAATTCTGGGGAACATATATGATTATACTCCAAGCCAAAAGTAAAACAATCCAACTCCCGTGTCTCTACGATGTTCTGATGCGAAGATATTAGGCTTTGTTTACTCTGTTGCTAGGGTACCGTATTTGGTTGCTAGGGAAAAAATTGGCATCCCATAGTGATTACAGTCTGAGTCACGAGTCAAACGGTCCAACCCTCGTGTCTCTACGATGTTCTGATGCGGAGATATAAGGCTTGTTTACTCTGTTGCTAGGGTACTGTATTTGGTTGCTAGGGAAAAAATTGCCATCCCATAGTGATTACACTCTGAGTCACGAGTCAAACGGTCCAACCCCCGTGTGTCTACGATGATCTAAAGCAGAGATATAAGGCTTTGTTTACTCTGTTGCTAGGGTAATGTATTTGGTTGCTAGGGAAAAAATTGGCATCCACTAGTGATTACACTCTGAGTCACGAGTCAAACGGTCCAACCCCTGTGTCTCTACGATGTTCTGATGCTGAGATATAAGGCTTTGTTTACTCTGTTGCTAGGGTACTGTATTTGGTTGCTAGGGAAAAAATTTGCATCCAATAGTGATTACACTCTGAGTCACGAGTCAAACGGTCCAACCCCCGTGTCTCTACGATGTTCTGATGCTGAGATACAAGGCTTTGTTTACTCTGTTGCTAGGGTACTGTATTTGGTTGCTAGGGGCGGGGCTTGGGAGTGGCCAATGATGTGACCAGTTGCTACACTCCGAGTCACAAGTAAAACGGTCCAACCCCCATGTTTCTACGATGTTCTGATGCGAAGATATAAGGCTTTGTTTACTCTGTTGCTAGGGTACTGTATTTGGTTGCTAGGGGCGGGGTTTGGGAGTGGCCAATGATGTGACCAGTTGCTACACTCCGAGTCACAAGTAAAACGGTCCAACCCCCGTGTTTCTACGATGTTCTGATGCGAAGATATAAGGCTTTGTTTACTCTGTTGCTAGGGTACTGTATTTGGTTGCTAGGGGCGGGGTTTGGTAGTGGCCAATGATGTGACCAGTTGCTACACTTCGAGTCACAAGTAAAACGGTCCAACCCCCGTGTTTCTACGATGTTCTGATGCGAAGATATA
Source organism: Paramisgurnus dabryanus (assembly GCF_030506205.2). Lineage (NCBI taxonomy): Eukaryota > Metazoa > Chordata > Actinopteri > Cypriniformes > Cobitidae > Paramisgurnus > Paramisgurnus dabryanus. Next base: position 42,005,901 of record NC_133343.1, on the reverse strand, counting down.
AGGCTTTGTTTACTCTGTTGCTAGGGTGCTCACATTTGGTTGCTAGGGGCGTGGCTTGGGAGTGGCCAATGATGTGGCCAGTGATTATCCTCCGAGTCACGAGTAAAACGATCCAACCCCCGTTATTCTACGATGTTCTGATGCCTAGATATAACTGTTTGAATTTTATGTTGCTAGGGTGCTTAAAAGTGGTTGCTAGGGGCGTGGCTTAATAGCTCTGGGACTATCCTGATAAATTGATTGGATGTCTGAGTAAAATGAGCCCACCCCCATGTCTCTACGACATTGTAAATCGAAGATATTCCATCTGGAACTTTTTTATTCCCTTATATGGGCATGTTTCCTGCCCCATTATAAGTCAATGGGAAATTTCGGGTGCCTCTTACACCCCAGGGGTACAACTAACACCCCAATGTGATGTATGTTCTTACAGAGCGTACCACCCTCTTCAAATGTTAGAACCCACATGTTTCTACAAAATCCTCGAGCGGAGCTATGACCCGTCAAAGTTCGGTCCAATGTTAAGTCAATGGGATTTTTGGGGTGGTTTTTCGCCCCCCTTTCGGAAATCCTGCACCCGATCGCTTATAAAAGTCATAGCACACCTCTCCTCAATAAACCGGTCAATTTGAGCCCTCATTCATGTGTCTACGACAAACCGTGCGGGACGAGTTACGCGCCGAAATTTTGTCCAGATATAAAAATAATAATAACTAGATAGGTACATTTCCTGAAGAAAATGTGAAGTGGTGCTTGCCGTGGCAAATTTCGGGGGACAATATATGATTATACTCCAAGCCAAAAGTAAAACAATTCAACCCACATGTCTCTACGATATTCTGATGCGAAGATATAAGGCTTTGTTTATTCGGTTGCTAGGGTACTGTATTTGGTTGCTAGGGAGAAAATTGGCATCCACTACTGATTACACTCCGAGTCACGAGTCAAACGGTCAAACCCCCGTGTCTCTACGATGTTCTGATGCGGAGATATAAGGCTTTGTTTACTCTGTTGCTAGGGTACTGTATTTGGTTGCTAGGGAAAAAATTGGCATCCACTAGTGATTACACTCCGAGATACGAGTCAAACGGTCCAACCCCCGTGCCTCTGCGATGTTCTGATGTGGAGATAAAAGGCTTTGTTTACTCTGTTGCTAGGGTACTGTATTTGGTTGCTAGGGAAAAAATGGCATCCACTAGTGATTACCCTCCGAGTCATGAGTCAAACGGTCCAACCCCCGTGTCTCTACGATGTTCTGATGCGGAGATATAAGGCTTTGTTTACTCTGTTGCTAGGGTACTGTATTTGGTTGCTAAGGGAAAAAATGGCATCCACTAATGATTACCCTCCGAGTCACGAGTCAAACGATCCAACCCCCGTGTCTCTACGATGTTCTGATGCGGAGATATAAGGCTTTGTTTACTCTGTTGCTAGGGTACTGTATTTGGTTGCTAGGGAAAAAAATGGCATCCACTAGTGATTACCCTCTGAGTCACGAGTCAAACGGTCCAACCCCCGTGTCTCTACGATGTTCTGATGCGGAGATAAAAGGCTTTGTTTACTCTGTTGCTAGGGTACTGTATTTGGTTGCTAGGGAAAAAAATGGCATCCACTAGTGATTACCCTCCGAGTCACGAGTCAAACGGTCCAAACCCCATGTCTCTACGATGTTCTGATGCGGAGATATAAGGCTTTGTTTACTCTGTTGCTAAGGTACTGTATTTGGTTGCTAGGGAAAAAAATTGCATCCACTAGTGATTACCCTCCGAGTCATGAGTCAAACGGTCCAACCCCCATGTCTCTACGATGTTCTGATGTGGAGATATAAGGCTTTGTTTACTCTGTTGCTAGGGTACTGTATTTGGTTGCTAGGGGCGTGGCTTGGGAGTGGCCAATGATGTGCCCAGTGATTACACTCCGAGTCACAAGTAAAACTGTCCAACCCCCGTGTCTCTACGATATTCTGATGCGGAGATATAAGGCTTTGTTTACTCTGTTGCTAGGGTACTGTATTTGGTTGCTAGGGGCGTGGCTTGGGAGTGGCCAATTATGTGCCCAGTGATTACACTCCGAGTCAGAAGTAAAACGGTCCAACCCCCGTGTCTCTACGATGTTCTGATGCGGAGATATAAGGCTTTGTTTACTCTGTTGCTAGGGTACTGTATTTGGTTGCTAGGGGCGTGGCTTGGGAGTGGCCAATGATGTGCCCAGTGATTACACCCCTAGTCACAAGTAAAACGGTCCAACCCCCGTGTCTCTACGATGTTCTGATGCCGAGATATAACTGTTTGTATTTTATGTTGCTAGGGTGCTCAAAAGTGGTTGCTAGGGGCGTGGCTTAGTAAGTCTGTAAGGATCCTGAGAGACTGATTGGATGCCTGAGTAAAATGAGCCCACCCCCATGTCTCTATGACACTGTGGTGCAAAGATATCCATCCGGGCATTTTATAATGGCAGTCTATGGTATAGGTTGCTAGGGTGCCCAAAATGATTGCTATGGTAACCTTACACCCCATTGTGGGGGACGTCCTGACAGAGTCTAGCACCCTCTTCAAATTTAGTAACCCACATGTTTCTATGAAATCCTGGCTCTGACCTATGACCCGTCAAAATTTTTGCAATGGTAAGTCTATGGGATTTTGCCCCATTGACTTTTCATTGGGGCACTTTTGGGCACCTCTTACACCCCAGGGGTACAACTTACACCCCATTGTGATCCATGTTCTTACAGAGCCTACCACCCTCTTCAAATGTTGTAACCCACATGTTTCTACAAAATCCTCGAGCGGAGCTATGACTCGTCAAAGTTGGGCGCAATGTTAAGTCAATGGGATTTTTTGGGTGGTTTTTCGCCCCCCTTTCGGAAATCCTGCACCCGATCGCTTATAAAAGTCATAGCACACCTCTCCTCAATAAGCCGGTCGATTTGAGCCCTAATTTATGGGTCTACGACAAAGCGTGCGGGACGAGTTACGCGCCGAAAAAGTGTCCAGAAAAAGAATAATAATAACTAGATAGGTACATTTCCTGAAGAAAATGTGAAGTGGTGCTTGCCGTGGCAAATTTCGGGGGACAATATATGATTATACTCCAAGCCAAAAGTAAAACAATTCAACCCACATGTCTCTACGATATTCTGATGCGAAGATATAAGGCTTTGTTTATTCGGTTGCTAGGGTACTGTATTTGGTTGCTAAGGGAAAAAATGGCATCCACTAGTGATTACACTCCGAGATACGAGTCAAACGATCCAACCCCCGTGTCTCTGCGATGTTCTGATGTGGAGATAAAAGGCTTTGTTTACTCTGTTGCTAGGGTAATGTATTTGGTTGCTAGGGAGAAAATTGGCATCCACTAGTGATTACACTCCGAGTCACGAGTCAAACGGTCCAAACCCCGTGTCTCTACGATGTTCTGATGCGGAGATATAAGGGTTTGTTTACTCTGTTGCTAGGGTACTGTATTTGGTTGCTAGGGAAAAAATGGCATCCACTAGTGATTACCCCCCGAGTCAAACGGTCCAACCCCCGTGTCTCTACGATGTTCTGATGCGGAGATATAAGGCTTTGTTTACTCTGTTGCTAGGGTACTGTATTTGGTTGCTAGGGAAAAAATTGGCATCCACTAGTGATTACACTCCGAGATACGAGTCAAACGGTCCAACCCCCGTGTCTCTACGATGTTCTGATGCGGAGATATAAGGCTTTGTTTACTCTGTTGCTAGGGTACTGTATTTGGTTGCTAGGGAAAAAAATGGCATCCACTAGTGATTACCCTCCGAGTCACGAGTCAAACGGTCCAAACCCCATGTCTCTACGATGTTCTGATGCGGAGATATAAGGCTTTGTTTACTCTGTTGCTAGGGTACTGTATTTGGTTGCTAGGGAAAAAAATGGCATCCACTAGTGATTACCCTCCGAGTCACGAGTCAAAAGGTCCAAACCCCGTGTCTCTACGATGTTCTGATGCTGAGATATAAGGCTTTGTTTACTCTGTTGCTAGGGTACTGTATTTGGTTGCTAGGGAAAAAATGGCATCCACTAGTGATTACCCTCCGAGTCACGAGTCAAACGGTCCAACCCCTGTGTCTCTACGATGTTCTGATGCGGAGATATAAGGCTTTGTTTACTCTGTTGCTAGGGTACTGTATTTGGTTGCTAGGGAAAAAAATTGCATCCACTAGTGATTACCCTCCGAGTCATGAGTCAAACGGTCCAACCCCCATGTCTCTACGATGTTCTGATGTGGAGATATAAGGCTTTGTTTACTCTGTTGCTAGGGTACTGTATTTGGTTGCTAGGGGCGTGGCTTGGGAGTGGCCAATGATGTGCCCAGTGATTACACTCCGAGTCACAAGTAAAACGGTCCAACCCCCGTGTCTCTACGATGTTCTGATGTGGAGATATAAGGCTTTGTTTACTCTGTTGCTAGGGTACTGTATTTGGTTGCTAGGGGCGTGGCTTGGGAGTGGCCAATGATGTGCCCAGTGATTACACTCCGAGTCACAAGTAAAACGGTCCAAACCCCGTGTCTCTACGATGTTCTGATGCGGAGATATAAGGCTTTGTTTATTCGGTTGCTAGGGTGCTCAAATTTGGTTGCTAGGGGCGTGGCTTGGGAGTGGCCAATGATGTGCCCAATTGTTACACCCCTAGTCACAAGTAAAACGGTCCAACCCCCGTGTCTCTACGATGTTCTGATGCCGAGATATAACTGTTTGTATTTTATGTTGCTAGGGTGCTCAAAAGTGGTTGCTAGGGGCGTGGCTTAGTAAGTCTGTAAGGATCCTGAGAGACTGATTGGATGCCTGAGTAAAATGAGCCCACCCCCATGTCTCTATGACACTGTGGTGCAAAGATATCCATCCAGGCATTTTATAATGGCAGTCTATGGTATAGGTTGCTAGGGTGCCCAAAATGGTTGCTATGGTAACCTTACACCCCATTGTGGGGGACGTCCTGACAGAGTCTAGCACCCTCTTCAAATTTAGTAACCCACATGTTTCTATGAAATCCTGGCTCGGACCTATGACCCGTCAAAATTTTTGCAATGGTAAGTCTATGGGATTTTGCCCCATTGACTTTTCATTGGGGCACTTTTGGGCACCTCTTACACCCCAGGGGTACAACTTACACCCCATTGTGATCCATGTTCTTAAAGAGCCTACCACCCTCTTCAAATGTTATAACCCACATGTTTCTACAAAATCCTCGAGCGGAGCTATGACTCGTCAAAGTTGGGCGCAATGTTAAGTCAATGGGATTTTTTGGGTGGTTTTTCGCCCCCCTTTCGGAAATCCTGCACCCGATCGCTTATAAAAGTCATAGCAGTCCTCTCCTCAATAAGCCGGTCGATTTGAGCCCTAATTTATGGGTCTACGACAAAGCGTGCGGGACGAGTTACGCGCCAAAAAAGTGTCCAGAAAAAGAAGAATAATAACTAGATAGGTACATTTCCTGAAGAAAATGTGAGTGGTGCTTGCCGTGGCAAATTTCAGGGGACAATTTATGATTATACTCCAAGCCAAAAGTAAAATGGTCCAACCCCCTTGTCTCTACGATGTTCTGAAGCAGAGATATAAGGATTTGTTTACTCTGTTGCTAGGGTACTGTATTTGGTTGCTAGGGGAAAAAATGGCATCCACTAGTGATTACCCTCCGAGTCACAAGTCAAACGGTCCAACCCCCATGTCTTTACGATGTTCTGATGCGGAGTTATAAGGCTTTGTTTACTCTGTTGCTAGGGTACTGTATTTGGTTGCTAGGGAAAAAAATGGCATCCACTAGTGATTACACTCCGAGTCATGAGTCAAACGGACCAACCCCCGTGTCTCTACGATGTTCTGATGCAGAGATATAAGGTTTTGTTTATTCGGTTTCTAGGGTACTGTATTTGGTTGCTAGGGAAAAAAATTGCCATCCACTGGTGATTACCCTCTGAGTCACAAGTCAAATGGTCCAACCCCCGTGTCTCTACGATGTTCTGATGCGGAGATATAAGGCTTTGTTTACTCTGTTGCTAGGGAGCTGTATTTGGTTGCTAGGGAAAAAAAATTGCATCCACTAGTGATTACCCTCCGAGTCACGAGTCAAATGGTCCAACCCCTGTGTCTCTACGATGTTCTGATGTGGAGATATAAGGCTTTGTTTACTCTGTTGCTAGGGTACTGTATTTGGTTGCTAGGGAAAAAAATGGCATCCACTAGTGATTACCCTCCGAGTCACGAGTCAAACGGTCCAAACCCCGTGTCTCTACGATGTTCTGATGCGGAGATATAAGGCTTTGTTTACTCTGTTGCTAGGGTAATGTATTTGGTTGCTAGGGAAAAAAATGGCATCCACTAGTGATTACCCTCCGAGTCACGAGTCAAACGGTCCAACCCCCGTGTCTCTACGATGTTCTGATGCGGAGATATAAGGCTTTGTTTACTCTGTTGCTAGGGTACTGTATTTGGTTGCTAGGGAAAAAAATTGCATCCACTAGTGATTACCCTCCGAGTCATGAGTCAAATGGTCCAACCCCCGTGTCTCTACGATGTTCTGATGAGGAGATATAAGGCTTTGTTTACTCTGTTGCTAGGGTACTGTATTTGGTTGCTAGGGAAAAAAATGGCATCCACTAGTGATTACCCTCCGAGTCATGAGTCAAACGGTCCAAACCCCATGTCTCTACGATGTTCTGATGTGGAGATATAAGGCTTTGTTTACTCTGTTGCTAGGGTACTGTATTTGGTTGCTAGGGGCGTGGCTTGGGAGTGGCCAATGATGTGCCCAGTGATTACACTCCGAGTCACAAGTCAAACGGTCCAACCCCCGTGTCTCTGCGATGTTCTGATGCGGAGATATAAGGCTTTGTTTACTCTGTTGCTAGGGTACTGTATTTGGTTGCTAGGGGCGTGGCTTGGGAGTGGCCAATTATGTGCCCAGTGATTACACTCCGAGTCACAAGTAAAACGGTCCAACCCCCGTGTCTCTACGATGTTCTAATCCGGAGATATAAGGCTTTGTTTACTCTGTTGCTAGGGTACTGTATTTGGTTGCTAGGGGCGTGGCTTGGGAGTGGCCAATGATGTGCCCAGTGATTACACTCCGAGTCACAAGTAAAACAGTCCAAACCCTGTGTCTCTACGATGTTCTGATGCGGAGATATAAGGCTTTGTTTATTCGGTTGCTAGGGTGCTCAAATTTGGTTGCTAGGGGCGTGGCTTGGGAGTGGCCAATGATGTGCCCAATTGTTACACCCCTAGTCACAAGTAAAACGGTCCAACCCCCGTGTCTCTACGATGTTCTGATGCCGAGATATAACTGTTTGTATTTTATGTTGCTAGGGTGCTCAAAAGTGGTTGCTAGGGGCGTGGCTTAGTAAGTCTGTAAGGATCCTGAGAGACTGATTGGATGCCTGAGTAAAATGAGCCCACCCCCATGTCTCTACGACACTGTGGTGCAAAGATATCCATCCGGGCATTTTATAATGGCAGTCTATGGTATAGGTTGCTAGGGTGCCCAAAATGGTTGCTATGGTAACCTTACACCCCATTGTGGGGGACGTCCTGACAGAGTCTAGCACCCTCTTCAAATTTAGTAACCCACATGTTTCTATGAAATCCTGGCTCGGACCTATGACCCGTCAAAATTTTTGCAACGGTAAGTCTATGGGATTTTGCCCCATTGACTTTTCATTGGGGCACTTTTGGGCACCTCTTACACCCCAGGGGTACAACTTACACCCCATTATGATGTATGTTCTTAGAGAGCCTACCACCCTCTTCAAATGTTGTAACCCACATGTTTCTACAAAATCCTCGAGCGGAGCTATGACTCGTCAAAGTTGGGCGCAATGTTAAGTCAATGGGATTTTTTGGGTGGTTTTTCGCCCCCCTTTCGGAAATCCTGCACCCGATCGCTTATAAAAGTCATAGCACACCTCTCCTCAATAAGCCGGTCGATTTGAGCCCTAATTTATGGGTCTACGACAAAGCGTGCGGGACGAGTTAAGCGCCGAAAAAGTGTCCAGAAAAAGAAGAATAATAATAATAATAATAATAAGTATGCAAGATAGTAATAGTGATGCTTTGCATAAATGCAAGCACCACTAATAAGCTTAGATCGAAGAACAGTATGTTGGCTTTGTCAAGCCAACATAATAATAAGTATGAGCAATAGTAATAGTGATGCCTTGCATAAATGCAAGCACCACTAATAATAATAATAATAATAAGTATGAGCAATAATAATAGTGATGCCTTGCATAAATGCAAGCACCACTAATAATAATAATAATAAGATTAAGATGAAGAACAGTATGTTGGCTTTTTCAAGCCAACATAATAACTAGATATTAAAGTTTGAAGACAAACTTTATGTTGGCTTGAAAAAGCGTAGCTTGAACGTTTAAAACGGTTTGACAGAAGTTTAGTTTAGTAGGCTATCTGGCTGTTAGAATGTTAAAGTATGAAGGTAGCATGATTAGCATGAAGTTAGCCTGATGTTAGCATGATTAACATGAAGCTAACATGATGCTAGCATGATTAGCATGAAGCTAGCATGATGTTAGCATGATTAGCATGAAGCTAGCATGATGCTAACATGATTAGCATGAAGCTAGCATGATGCTAGCATGATTAGCATGAAGCTAGCATGATGGTAGCATGATTAGCATGATGGTAGCATGATTAGCATGAAGCTAGCATGATGCTAGCATGATTAGCATGAAGCTAGCATGATGTTAGCATGAAGCTAGCATGATGCTAGCATGATTAGCATGAAGCTAGCATGATGTTAGCATGATTAGCATGAAGCTAGCATGATGCTAGCATGATTAGCATGAAGTTAGCATTATGCTAGCACGATTAGCATGAAGCTAGCATGATGCTAGCATGATTAGCATAAAGCTAACATGGTGCTAGCATGATTAGCATGAAGCTAGCATGGTGCTAGCATGATTAGCATGAAGCTAGCATGATGCTAGCATGATTAGCATGAAGCTAGCATGATGCTAGCATGATTAGCATGAAGCTAGCATGAAGCTAGCATGATGCTAGCATGATTAGCATGAAGCTAGCATGATGTTAGCATGATTAGCATGAAGCTAGCATGATGCTAGCATGATTAGCATGATGCTAGCATGAAGCTAGCATGATGCTAGCATGATTAGCATGAAGCTAGCATGATGCTAGCATGATTAGCATGAAGCTAGCATGATGTTAGCATGATTAACATGAAGCTAGCATGATGTTAGCATGATTAGCATGAAGCTAGCATGATGCTAGCATGATTAGCATGAAGCTAGCATGATGCTAGCATGATTAGCATGAAGCTAGTATGATGCTAGCATGATTCGCATGAAGCTAACATGATGTTAGCATGATAAGCATGAAGCTAGCATGATGCTAACATGATTAGCACGAAGCTAGCATGATTAGCATGAAGCTAGCATGATTAGCATGAAGCTAGCATGAAGTTAGCATGATTAGCACGAAGCTAGCATGATGCTAGCATGATTAGCATGAAGCTAGCATGATGCTAGCATGATTAGCATGAAGCTAGCATGAAGCTAGCATGATGCTAGCATGATTAGCATGAAGCTAGCATGATGTTAGCATGATTAGCATGAAGCTAGCATGATGCTAGCATGATTAGCATGATGCTAGCATGAAGCTAGCATGATGCTAGCATGATTAGCATGAAGCTAGCATGATGCTAGCATGATTAGCATGAAGCTAGCATGATGTTAGCATGATTAACATGAAGCTAGCATGATGTTAGCATGATTAGCATGAAGCTAGCATGATGCTAGCATGATTAGCATGAAGCTAGCATGATGCTAGCATGATTAGCATTAAGCTAGCATGATGCTAGCATGATTAGCATGAAGCTAACATGATGCTAGCATGATTAGCATGAAGCTAGCATGGTGCTAGCATGATTAGCATGAAGCTAGTATGATGCTAGCATGATTCGCATGAAGCTAACATGATGTTAGCATGATAAGCATGAAGCTAGCATGATGCTAACATGATTAGCACGAAGCTAGCATGATTAGCATGAAGCTAGCATGATTAGCATGAAGCTAGCATGAAGTTAGCATGATTAGCACGAAGCTAGCATGATGCTAGCATGATTAGCACAAAGCTAGCATGAAGCTAGCATGATTAGCATGAAGCTAGCATGAAGCTAGCAGGATTAGCATGAAGCTAGCACGATTAGCATGAAGCTAGCATGATGCTAACATGATTAGCATGAAGCTAGCATGATGCTAACATGATTAGCATGAAGCTAGCATAATGTTAGCATGATTAGCATGAAGCTAGCATGATGCTAGCATGATTAGCATGAAGCTAGTATGATGCTAGCATGATTCGCATGAAGCTAACATGATGCTAGCATGATAAGCATGAAGCTAGCATGATGCTAATATGATTAGCATGAAGCTAGCATGAAGCTAGCAGGATTAGCATGAAGCTAGCACGATTAGCATGAAGCTAGCATGATGCTAACATGATTAGCATGAAGCTAGCATGATGCTAACATGATTAGCATGAAGCTAGCATAATGTTAGCATGATTAGCATGAAGCTAGCATGATGCTAGCATGATTAGCATGAAGCTAGTATGATGTTAGCATGATTCGCATGAAGCTAACATGATGTTAGCATGATAAGCATGAAGCTAGCATGATGCTAATATGATTAGCACGAAGCTAGCATGATTAGCATGAAGCTAGCATGATTAGCATGAAGCTAGCATGAAGTTAGCAGAATTAGCATGAAGCTAGCATGATTAGCATGAAGCTAGCATGATGCTAGCATGATTAGCATGAAGCTAGCATGATGCTAGCATGATTAGCATGAAGCTAGCATGATGCTAGCATGATTAGCACGAAGCTAGCATGATACTAGCATGATTAACACGAAGCTAGCATGATTCTAGCATGATTAGCATGAAGCTAGCATGATGTTAGCATGAAGCTAGCATGATGTTAGCATGATTAGCATGAAGCTAGCATGAGGCTAGCATAATTAGCATGAAGTAAGCATAGGTTAGCATGATTAACATGAAGCTAACATGATTTAACGTGAAGTTAACATGATTATCCTGATGGTAGCATGATTAGCATGATGCTAGCATGATTAGCATGAAGCTAGCACTATTTAGTGTGCAGCTAACAAGATTTAACATGAAGTTAGCATGATTTAGCATGAAGTTAGCAAGATTTATCATGAAATTAGCATAAAGCTAGCATGAAACTAGCATGAAGCTAGTATGACATAGCATGGAGCTAGCATGACGCTAACATGACCCAAAGACCCAACCCCCATGTCTCTATGATGTTCAGATCCAGAGATATAAGGCTTTGTTTATTATGTTGCTAGGGTGTTCATATTTGGTTGCTAGGGGCGTGGCTTAATACCTCAATAAGAATCCTAAGAGACTGATTGGATGCCTGAGTAAAATGAGCCCACCCCTATGTCTCTATGACACTCTGGTGCAAAGATATGCATCTGGGCTTTTTACAATGGTAGTCTATGGGAGATGTTGCTAGGGTACCCAAAATTGTTGCTAGGGGCGTGGCTTAATAGCTCTGTGGTGATCCTAAGAGACTGATTGGTTGCCTGAGTAAAATGAGCCCAACCCCATGTCTCTGCGACACTCTAAAGTGAAGATATTCCATCTGGGACGTTTTTATTCCCTTTTATGGGCATGTTTCTATGGAGCGAGAAATGCGTCTTTATTAAATGCGATAAATTAAATGATCTATGAGAAATAAAACTATTTGAAAGAAAAAGTTATCACACTGATAGCAAAGAAGCATTTCATGAGAAAATAAAGAATATTTGAGAGAAAAAGTTTTCATACCAATAGCAAAAAATAATAATATTTGAGACAAAAAAAAAGTTTTGAGAGAAAGTATTTTATCATGATAGAACATAAAAAATATAAATTTGAAATTTTTTAAATTATTTCTGAGAAAAAAAATCTCTCAAGAATATGTTTTTTGCTATTAGTGTGAAAACATTTTCTCTAAAAAAAAAAAGTGTTTCTATCAAAACGCTTTTCTTTGCTCTCGATGCAATTTCTTGCTCTCGTGTCAGGATTTTGCTTTCTCTGTGAAAATTGTGTCATGGGCGGGGCCACGTTCCTATTGGCCAGTCGGGTAAGCATCGTCTTATCTTGGGAATCGAACTGAATCATTACACCGTTGTTCGGTTCACCTAGATAGATGCCTTCTCTGCTTTTAGTTGAGCACGGACACACTCTAATGTTTGAGTAAGATGATGACACACAACTCGATGGATAGCTGGCTGAGCAAGTTCACAGCACTGAAGATTAAACATAAAAAAATGAAATGGTACTCTTATTCATGAATGAATGTGTATTATATTATTAGCTTGCTAATCGCTAATTAGCCATCATGCTATAGGTAAACTTGCAAATTCCAAATGAATGTTTTGATTCACTCCTTATTTAGTGAGTAGTGATCTAGTTTCTACCTTTACACTTGCTAGCCTCAAAGCACCTGAAGAGTAACTGCTTGTTCATCATATACAACCTCCTGTATAGCTTTCAACCAACGTTAGTGTGCATGGAGGAAGTACACGCCTAGCTGCCGCAGCGCGGGGGGCCACACACGTCGGGGCTACGGTGACCACAGTCCCGATGTCGTACGTGGCAGTGGTGGTATATCATAACTTAAATGTGTTTTTTTGTTTTCATAAAAATATTAACATTGATACCATTATAATAAGATAGCTGCCTGCTATTGAAATCAGTGTGAACAGATACACTCAGTCTCTCAATATCACAACTATGGTCATATTGAAAACACAGCTATGACAATAAATAGGGCAACAAAGTAATAATAATAATAATAATAATTTGTTACACTTATTTAGCGCTTTTCTGCAACACTCAAAGCGCTTTACATATAAAAGGGAGAATCTCCTCAACCACCACCACAAAAAATAAGCTTTGGAGGAACTTGTGAGATGTGAACCATATTTTTATTAACTTATTAAATTAACATATACATAACTTAGTAATTATAGATTAAACATATGCTTTGATACTCAAAATAGTATTGGGGAAAAAATACTCGAGTCACACACGCATTTCAGTCAGTTCACATGGTCACACACCACACCTTGTATTTCTCACGCTGAGAAGACTTAACTTTTCCTGCTATATACAATTAATGGACGAAGCGCAGCGCAGGAAGGTTCTCTGTCAAGTTCATAGCTGTCTCGAATTTTTCTTGCGCTCCTCTGATGTCATTCACTTGGACTTGATTTATTCAAAAACTCCCCAACTGCTTTGCAATAAGAAGCTTAAGCTTACCTGAAACTATAAGGAAATAGACTATAGAGGCTTTCTGAAATGAATGAAAGGACTAGAGATGACTATTGGAGCATGTCAGACATACTTTTTTTATAAGTGTAATTCTTGTCACTTGTCACAATTTAACACATCAATAATGTGTTATGTTTGTAACAACACTGGGTGTGTTAATTTTAACACATTGTTTTGTATTAAACTATTCAACACATTATGTGTTATTTCGTATTGATTTTGAGTTCATGTAAATAAAACACTAGATGTGTTGTCCTTATAAGAAAGATGTCTCAATTTAACACATTCGTTTTAAGAGTGTATGTAAAATACGGGACAAATCGCGTCCCGTATTGATTTGATACGCGTCATTTTGCCTGTTAATACGGGACGATTCCGTGTTTCACGGGACGGGTGGCACTGCCACCTGCATTGCATACAGTTGGTTGAAAGTTATACAGGAGGTTGTATATGATGAACAAGCAGTTACTCTTCAGGTGCTTTGAGGCTAGCAAGTGCAAAGGTAGAAACTAGATCACTACTCACTAAATAAGGAGTGAATCAAAACATTCATTTGGAATTTGCAAGTTTACCTAGCATGATGGCTAATTAGCGATTAGCAAGCTAATAATATAATACACATTCATTCATGAATAAGAGTACCATTTCATTTTTTAATGTTTAATCTTCAGTGCTGTGAACTTGCTCAGCCAGCTATCCATCGAGTTGTGTGTCATCATCTTACTCAAACATTAGAGTGTCCGTGCTCAACTAAAAGCAGAGAAGGCATCTATCTAGGTGAACCGAACAACGGTGTAATGATTCAGTTCGATTCCCAAGATAAGACGATGCTTACCCGACTGGCCAATAGGAACGTGGCCCCGCCCATGACACAATTTTCACAGAGAAAGCAAAATCCTGACACGAGAGCAAGAAATTGTATCGAGAGCAAAGAAAAGCGTTTTGATAGAAACACTTTTTTTTTTAGAGAAAATGTTTTCACACTAATAGCAAAAAACATATTCTTGAGAGATTTTTTTTCTCAGAAATAATTTTAAAAATTTCAAATTTATATTTTTTATGTTCTATCATGATAAAATACTTTCTCTCAAAACTTTTTTTGTCTCAAATATTATTATTTTTTTGCTATTGGTATGAAAACTTTTTCTCTCAAATATTCTTTTTTTTTCTCATGAAATGCTTCTTTGCTATCAGTGTGATAACTTTTTCTTTCAAATAGTTTTATTTCTCTCAGATCATTTAATTTATCGCATTTAATAAAGACGCATTTCTCGCTCCATATGTTTCCTGCCCCATTATAAGTCAATGGGAAATTTTGGGGGCCTCTTACACCCCAGGGGTACAGCTTACACCCCATTGTGAGGTATGTTCTTACACAGCCTGTCAGCCTCCTTAACCCTTAAACAGGCAATGTGCACCACGGGATACGCTCTCTTCAGTGTCTTGTTTGGGGCATAAAAAAGATTTTTCAATCAAATCCTTATATCACTTATCAAACCTTGGTCTGTCTTGAATATGTGGGTAACATTATTTGCTTCAAGTTTTTTTTTATCAATTGGTCAGCCTGACCTAAATCCAACATGGCCACCGGTTTTGCAGGACAGTCAGATTTTGTGGTAAGTAAATGAATATTAATCTTACTTTTCTTCTTTAAAAAAAATATTAATACTGCTAATATTAATTGTGAACATTGTCTTGAGGTGCTAAAGAAGAAAATTTGGTTATATGTTGTTTATTTTGTTATTTAGCGCATTTTGAAATATACGTATCCCCTGAGATACATTGCCTGATTAGGGTATAAAAAAGGGATTAACCACAATATTGCCTATCTTTGTATTTTGAGTTGAAAAATGTAATAAATGATCAAATTTGCAGGTTAAACTGATATTCGTATATTTAGGTGACTGCATCATAGCATTTTAACTGGATATTTTCTTTCACGGCTTCACAACAGCTAATTTTATGGTATAAGGAATGATAGGGAATATGAGTTATAGAGCTGATACCAATGAATTCTTCAGATTTTGAGAAAAGTGATAAAGATGAATTTTTTTGTGACAGTGCAGTGGTGTATTAGAACCAAGAAATTTTGGTAATTTTCCTCATACCAGGCATGCATTCCTCTAAATTGCAGCCAATAAGAGGCCTCTGATTGAAACACATATAGACCCATATAGTTTACATTGAGGGGTAGGTCAGGTAGTATGCAAAATTAATCAATTCTTAAATAATTTACCAAACTATTATTATCTAAAAAAAAATTATTTTTTGCAGATGGAGCAGAAAAAGCACCAACGAAGCCAATGAAGACATTCAAAAACTGCTCATTCTTAGTTAGGCCTAGTTACATTTAGTTGTGTTATTTACATGCATTGTTACTAGTAAACCTGTTGTTTACACTTTTTAAAATCGATGAAAAAATATGTATGGCATGATTTAGAGCAAGAGAGGAAGTCAGAATCACATAATTTTTGCTGCAAATAAAAAATAAATTTTGATGACTTAATCCTTTTTTTATACCTTAATAGGGCAATGTATCCTGGGAGATACAACTCATAAAATCCTGAATATATCAAATATTTAAAAAATTCCAATGAATATCTTTTACATAAGTCCAGATGATACAAAAAATGTCATGAAATGATTTTTTGCTCAACGTTTTCCACTCTTGCCTGTTTAAGGGTTAAATATGATAAGCCACAAGTTTCTACAAGTTTCTCACTCACAGCTATGACCCGTCAAAGTTTGTCTCCATGTTAAGTCAATGGAAATTTTGGGGTGTTCGAGCCCCCCGTTTAGGAATTTGGAAGGTCCCATCAGTTAGAAAAGATATAGCACACTAAGTCAGACCAGTCTGAAGGTCTGTGGAAAATTTGGTGCATGTAGCTTGAAAGCCTTAGGACGAGTTAGTGTTTATAATTTGGGGTAGAATAATAAGATATAAGTTTAATAGCAATAACAATATATTGGCTTTTTCAAAGCCAACATAATAACTAGATATTAAAGTTTGAGGACAAACTTTATGTTGGCTTGAAAAAGCGTAGCCTGAACATTTAAAATGGTTTGACAGAAGTTTATTTTAGTAGGCTATCTGGCTGTTAGCATGATTAGCATGAAGTTAGCATGATTAGCATGAAGCTAGCATGATTAGCATGAAGCTAGCATGATGTTAGCATGATCAGTATGAAGCTAGCATGAAGCTAACATGATTAGCATGAAGCTAACATGAAGCTAACATGATTAGCATGAAGCTAGCATGATGTTAGCATGATTAGCATGAAGCTAACATGATTAGCATGAAGCTAGAATGAAGCTAACATTTATTCCGTTGCTAGGGTACTAAGTTTGGTTGCTAGGGAGAAAATTGGCATCCCATAATGATCAACCTTCAAGCCACAAGTAAAACGGTCCAACCCCCGTGTCTCTATGATGTTCTGAAGCGGAGATATAAGGCTTTGTTTATTCCTTTGCTAGGGTACTAAGTTTGGTTGCTAGGGAGAAAATTGGCATCCCATAATGATCAACCTTCAAGCCACAAGTAAAATGGTCCAACCCCCGTGTCTCTATGATGTTCTGATGCGGAGATATAAGGCTTTGTTTGTTCCGTTGCTAGGGTACTAAGTTTGGTTGCTAGGCAGAAAATTGGCATCCCATAATGATTACACTTCAAGCCACAAGTAAAACGGTCCAACCCCCATGTCTCTATGATGTTCTGATGCGGAGATGTAAGGCTTTGTTTGTTCTGTTGCTAGGGTACTAAGTGTGGTTGCTAGGGAGAAAATCGGCATCCCATAATGATTACACTTCAAGCCACAAGTAAAACAGTCCAACCCCCGTGTCTCTATGATGTTCTGATGCGGAGATATAAGGCTTTGTTTATTCCGTTGCTAGGGTACTAAGTTTGGTTGCTAGGGAGAAATTTGGCATCCCATAATGATCAACCTTCAAGCCACAAGTAAAACAGTCCAACCCTCGTGTCTCTATGATGTTCTGAAGCGGAGATATAAGGTTTTGTTTATTCCGTTGCTAGGGTACTAAGTTTGGTTGCTAGGGAGAAATTTGGCATCCCATAATGATCAACCTTCAAGCCGCAAGTAAAACAGTCCAACCCTCGTGTCTCTATGATGTTCTGAAGCGGAGATATAAGGTTTTGTTTATTCCGTTGCTAGGGTACTAAGTTTGGTTGTTAGGGAGAAAATTGGCATCCCATAATGATCAACCTTCAAGCCACAAGTAAAACGGTCCAACCCCCGTGTCTCTAAGATGTTCTGAAGCGGAGATATAAGGCTTTGTTTATTCCGTTGCTAGGGTACTAAGTTTGGTTGTTAGGGAGAAAATTGGCATCCCATAATGATCAACCTTCAAGCCACAAGTAAAACGGTCCAACCCCCGTGTCTCTATGATGTTCTGAAGCGTTGATATAAGGCTTTGTTTATTCAGTTGCTAGGGTACTAAGTTTGGTTGTTAGGGAGAAAATTGGCATCCCATAATGATCAACCTTCAAGCCACAAGTAAAACGGTCCAACCCCCGTGTCTCTAAGATGTTCTGAAGCGGATATATAAGGCTTTGTTTATTCCGTTGCTAGGGTACTAAGTTTGGTTGCTGGGGAGAAAATTGGCATCCCATAATGATCAACCTTCAAGCCACAAGTAAAACGGTCCAACCCCCTTGTCTCTAAGATGTTCTGAAGCGGAGATATAAGGCTTTGTTTATTCCGTTGCTAGGGTACTAAGTTTGGTTGCTAGGTAGAAAATTGGCATCCCATAATGATCAACATTCAAGCCACAAGTAAAACGGTCCAACCCCTGTGTCTCTAAGATGTTCTGAAGCGGAGATATAAGGCTTTGTTTATTCAGTTGCTAGGTTACTAAGTTTGGTTGCTAGGGAGAAAATTAGCATCCCATAATGATCACACTTCAAGCCACAAGTAAAACGGTCCAACCCCCGTGTCTCTATGATGTTCTGAAGCGGAGATATAAGGCTTTGTTTATTACGTTGCTAGGGTACTAAGTTTGGTTGCTAGGGAGAAAATTGGCATCCCATAATGATCAACCTTCAAGCCACAAGTAAAACGGTCCAACCCCCGTGTCTCTATGATGTTCTGAAGCGGAGATATAAGGCTTTGTTTATTCCGTTGCTAGGGTACTAACTTTGGTTGCTAGGGAGAAAATTGGCATCCCATAATGATCAACCTTCAAGCCACAACTAAAACGGTCCAACCCCCGTGTCTCTAAGATGTTCTGAAGCGGAGAAATAAGGCTTTGTTTATTCCGTTGCTAGGGTACTAAGTTTGGTTGCTGGGGAGAAAATTGGCATCCCATAATGATCACACTTCAAGCCGCAAGTAAAACGGTCCAACCCCCGTGTCTCTAAATGTTCTGAAGCAGAGATATAAGGCTTTGTTTATTCCGTTGCTAGGGTACTAAGTTTGGTTGCTAGGGAGGAAATTGGCATCCCATAATAATCAACCTTCAAGCCACAAGTAAAACGGTCCAACCCCCGTGTCTCTAAGTTGTTCTGAAGCGGAGAAATAAGGCTTTGTTTATTCCGTTGCTATGGTACTAAGTTTGGTTGCTAGGGAGAAAATTGGCATCCCATAATGATTACACTTCAAGCCACAAGTCAAACGGTCCAACCCCCATGTCTCTATGATGTTCTGAAGCGGAGATATAAGGCTTTGTTTATTCCGTTGCTAGGGTACTAAGTTTGGTTGCTAGGGAGGAAATTGGCATCCCATAATAATCAACCTTCAAGCCACAAGTAAAACGGTCCAACCCCCGTGTCTCTAAGATGTTCTGAAGCGGAGAAATAAGGCTTTGTTTATTCCGTTGCTAGGGTACTAAGTTTGGTTGCTAGGGAGAAAATTGGCATCCCATAATGATCAACCTTCAAGCCACAAGTAAAACGGTCCAACCCCTGTGTCTCTATGATGTTCTGAAGCGAAGATATAAGGCTTTGCTTATTCCGTTGCTAGGGTACTAAGTTTGGTTGCTAGGGAGAAAAATGGCATCCCATAATGATCACACTTAAAGCCACAAGTAAAACGGTCCAACCCCCGTGTCTCTACAATGTTCTGATGCTGAGATATAAGGCTTTGTTTATTCCGTTGCTAGGGTACTAAGTTTGGTTGCTAGGGAGGAAAATGGCATCCCATAATGATCAACCTTCAAGCCACAAGTAAAACGGTCCAACCCCCGTGTCTCTACAATGTTCTGATGCTGAGATATAAGGCTTTGTTTATTCCGTTGCTAGGGTACTAAGTTTGGTTGCTAGGGAGAAAATTGGCATCCCATAATGATCAACCTTCAAGCCACAAGTAAAACGGTCCAACCCCTGTGTCTCTATGATGTTCTGAAGCGGAGATATAAGGCTTTGTTTATTCCGTTGCTAGGGTACTAAGTTTGGTTGCTAGGGAGAAAATTGGCATCCCATAATGATCAACCTTCAAGCCACAAGTAAAACGGTCCAACCCCCGTGTCTCTATGATGTTCTGAAGCGGAGATATAAGGCTTTGTTTATTCCGTTGCTAGGGTACTAAGTTTGGTTGCTAGGGAGAAAAATGGCATCCCATAAAGATCAACCTTCAAGCCACAAGTAAAACGGTCCAACCCCCGTGTCTCTATGATGTTCTGAAGCGGAGATATAAGGCTTTGTTTATTCCGTTGCTAGGGTACTAAGTTTGGTTGCTAGGGAGAAAATTGGCATCCCATAATGATCAACCTTCAAGCCACAAGTAAAACGGTCCAACCCCCGTGTCTCTATGATGTTCTGAAGCGGAGATATAAGGCTTTGTTTATTCCGTTGCTAGGGTACTAAGTTTGGTTGCTAGGGAGAAAAATGGCATCCCATAATGATCAACCTTCAAGCCACAAGTAAAACGGTCCAACCCCCGTGTCTCTATGATGTTCTGAAGCGGAGATATAAGGCTTTGTTTATTCCGTTGCTAGGGTACTAAGTTTGGTTGCTAGGGAGAAAAATGGCATCCCATAATGATCAACCTTCAAGCCACAAGTAAAACGGTCCAACCCCCATGTCTCTACGACACTCTAAAGTAAAGATATTCCATCTGGGATGCTTTTATTCCCTTATATGGGCATGTTTCCTGCCCCATTATAAGTCAATGGGAAATTTTGGGGGCCTCTTACACCCCAGGGGTATAGCTTACACCCCATTGTGATGTATGTTCTTACAGAGCCTGTCAGCCACTTTAAATGTGGTAAGCCACAAGTTTCTACAAGTTTCTCACTCACAGCTATGACCCGTCAAAGTTTGTCTCAATGTTAAGTCAATGGAAATTTTGGGGTGTTCGAGACCCCCGTTTAGGAATTCGGAAGGTCCCATCAGTTAGAAAAGATATAGCACACTAAGTCAGACCAGTCTGAAGGTCTGTGGAAAATTTGGTGCATGTAGCTTGAAAGCCCTAGGACGAGTTAGTGTTTATAATTTTGGGGGGATAAGAAAGAATAATAACTAGATATTAAAGTTTGAGGACAAACTTTATGTTGGCTTGAAAAAGCGTAGCCTGAACATTTAAAATGGTTTGACAGAAGTTTATTTTAGTAGGCTATCTGGCTGTTAGCATGATTAGCATGAAGCTAGCATGATTAGCATGAAGCTAGCATGATTAGCATGAAGCTAGCATGATGTTAGCATGATCAGTATGAAGCTAGCATGAAGCTAACATGATTAGCATGAAGCTAACATGAAGCTAACATGATTAGCATGAAGCTAGCATGAAGCTAACATGATTAGCATGAAGCTAGAATGAAGCTAACATTTATTCCGTTGCTAGGGTACTAAGTTTGGTTGCTAGGGAGAAAAATGGCATCCCATAATGATCAACCTTCAAGCCACAAGTAAAACGGTCCAACCCCCGTGTCTCTATGATGTTCTGAAGCGGAGATATAAGGCTTTGTTTATTCCGTTGCTAGGGTACTAAGTTTGGTTGCTAGGGAGAAAATTGGCATCCCATAATGATCAACCTTCAAGCCACAAGTAAAACGGTCCAACCCCCGTGTCTCTATGATGTTCTGAAGCGGAGATATAAGGCTTTGTTTATTCCGTTGCTAGGGTACTTAGTTTGGTTGCTAGGGAGAAAATTGGCATCCCATAATGATCAACCTTTAAGCCACAAGTAAAACGGTCCAACCCCCGTGTCTCTATGATGTTCTAAAGCGGAGATATAAGGCTTTGTTTATTCCGTTGCTAGGGTACTAAGTTTGGTTGCTAGGGAGAAAAATGGCATCCCATAATGATCACACTTAAAGCCACAAGTAAAACGGTCCAACCCCCGTGTCTCTACAATGTTCTGATGCTGAGATATAAGGCTTTGTTTATTCCGTTGCTAGGGTACTAAGTTTGGTTGCTAGGGAGGAAATTGGCATCCCATAATAATCAACCTTCAAGCCACAAGTAAAACGGTCCAACCCCCGTGTCTCTATGATGTTCTAAAGCGGAGATATAAGGCTTTGTTTATTCCGTTGCTAGGGTACTAAGTTTGGTTGCTAGGGAGAAAAATGGCATCCCATAATGATCAACCTTCAAGCCACAAGTAAAACGGTCCAACCCCCGTGTCTCTACAATGTTCTGATGCTGAGATATAAGGCTTTGTTTATTCCGTTGCTAGGGTACTAAGTTTGGTTGCTAGGGAGGAAATTGGCATCCCATAATAATCAACCTTCAAGCCACAAGTAAAACGGTCCAACCCCCGTGTCTCTAAGATGTTCTGAAGCGGAGAAATAAGGCTTTGTTTATTCCGTTGCTAGGGTACTAAGTTTGGTTGCTAGGGAGAAAATTGGCATCCCATAATGATCAACCTTCAAGCCACAAGTAAAACGGTCCAACCCCCGTGTCTCTATGATGTTCTGAAGCGGAGATATAAGGCTTTGTTTATTCCGTTGCTAGGGTACTTAGTTTGGTTGCTAGGGAGAAAATTGGCATCCCATAATGATCAACCTTCAAGCCACAAGTAAAACGGTCAAACCCCCGTGTCTCTATGATGTTCTGAAGCGGAGATATAAGGCTTTGTTTATTCCGTTGCTAGGGTACTAAGTTTGGTTGCTAGGGAGAAAATTGGCATCCCATAATGATCAACCTTCAAGCCACAAGTAAAACGGTCCAACCCCCGTGTCTCTATGATGTTCTGAAGCGGAGATATAAGGCTTTGTTTATTCCGTTGCTAGGGTACTAAGTTTGGTTGCTAGGGAGGAAATTGGCATCCCATAATGATCAACCTTCAAGCCACAAGTAAAACGGTCCAACCCCCGTGTCTCTATGATGTTCTGAAGCGGAGATATAAGGCTTTGTTTATTCCGTTGCTAGGGTACTAAGTTTGGTTGCTAGGGAGAAAAATGGCATCCCATAATGATCACACTTAAAGCCACAAGTAAAACGGTCCAACCCCCGTGTCTCTATGATGTTCTGATGCTGAGATATAAGGCTTTGTTTATTCCGTTGCTAGGGTACTAAGTTTGGTTGCTAGGGAGAAAATTGGCATCCCATAATGATCAACCTTCAAGCCACAAGTAAAACGGTCCAACCCCCGTGTCTCTATGATGTTCTGATGCTGAGATATAAGGCTTTGTTTATTCCGTTGCTAGGGTACTAAGTTTGGTTGCTAGGGAGAAAATTGGCATCCCATAATGATCAACCTTCAAGCCACAAGTAAAACGGTCCAACCCCCATGTCTCTACGACACTCTAAAGTGAAGATATTCCATCTGGGATGCTTTTATTCCTTTATATGGGCATGTTTCCTGCCCCATTATAAGTCAATGGGAAATTTTGGGGGCCTCTTACACCCCAGGGGTACAGCTTACACCCCATTGTGATGTATGTTCTTACAGAGCCTGTCAGCCTCCTTAAATGTGGTAACCCACAAGTTTCTACAAGTTTCTCACTCGCAGCTATGACTCGTCAAAGTTTGTCTCAATGTTAAGTCAATGGAAATTTTGGGGTGTTTGAGCCCCCCGTTTAGGAATTCGGAAGGTCCCATCAGTTAGAAAAGTCATAGCATAAATCTACGGACCAGTCTTAAAAGTTTTGTAAAGTTTTGTGGGTGTAGCTTGAAAGCTCTAGGAGGAGTTACAATTGGTAAAAGTGGGGGAGCATAAGAATAATAATAACTAGATAGGTACATTTCCTGAAGAAAATGTGAAGTGGTGCTTGCCGTGGCAAAATTCGGGGGACAAAATATTCTAAGAGTGATTTTACACGCAGTCACAAGTAAAATGATCCAACCCCGTGTCTCTACAATGTTCTGATGCAGAGATATAAGGCTTTGTTTACTCTGTTGCTAGGGTACTGTATTTGGTTGCTAGGGAAAAAATTGGCATCCCATAATGATTACACTCCGAGTCACGAGTCAAACGGTCCAACCCCCGTGTCTCTACGATGTTCTGATGCGGAGATATAAGGCTTTGTTTACTCTGTTGCTAGGGTACTGTATTTGGTTGCTAGGGAAAAAATTGGCATCCCATAATGATTACACTCTGAGTCACTAGTCAAACGGTCCAACCCCCGTGTCTCTACGATGTTCTGATGCGGAGATATAAGGCTTTTTTACTCTGTTGCTAGGGTACTGTATTTGGTTGCTAGGGAAAAAATTGGCATCCCATAATGATTACACTCTGAGTCACGAGTCAAACGGTCCAACCCCCGTGTCTCTACGATGTTCTGATGCGGAGATATAAGGCTTTGTTTACTCTGTTGCTAGGGTACTGTATTTGGTTGCTAGGGGCGTGGCTTGGGAGTGGCCAATGATGTGCCCAATTGTTACACCCCTAGTCACAAGTAAAACGGTCCAACCCCCTTGTCTCTACGATGTTCTGATGGCGAGATATAACTGTTTGAATTTTATGTTGCTAGGGTGCTCAAAAGTGGTTGCTAGGGGCGTGGCTTAGTAAGTCTTTAAGGATCCCGAGAGACTGATTGGATGCCTGAGTAAAATGAGCCCACCCCCATGTCTCTATGACACTGTGCTGCAAAGATATCCATCTGGGCATTTTATAATGGCAGTCTATGGGAGATGTTGCTAGGGTGCCCAAAATGGTTGCTAGGGGCGTGGCTTAATAGCTCTGGGACTCTCCTGAGAGACTGATTGGATGCCTGACTAAAATAAGCCCACCCCCTTGATTCTACGACACTGTAATTCGAAGATATCCCATCAGGAAAATTCTTATTCCCTTATATGGGCATGTTCCCTGACCAATTATAAGTCAATGGGGCACTTTTGGGTGCCTCCTACACCCCAGGGGTACAACTTTCACCCCATTGTGATGTATGTTCTTACAGAGTCTACCACCCTCTTCAAATGTTGTAACCCACAAGTTTCTACCAAATCCTCGAGCTGAGCTATGACCCGTCAAAGTTGGGCGCAATGTTAAGTCAATGGGATTTTTCGGGTGGTTTTTCGTCCCCCTTTCGAAAATCCTGCACCCGATCCCTTATAAAAGTCATAGCACACCTCTCCTCAATAAACCGGTCATTTTGAGCCATCTTTCATGGGTCTATGACAAACCGTGCGGGACGAGTTACGCGCCGAAAAAAGTGTCCAGAATAAGAATAATAAGAATAAGTATGAGGAATAGTAATAGTGATGCCTTGCATAAATGCAAGCACCACTAATAATAAGTATGCAAGATAGTAATAGTGATGCTTTGCATAAATGCAAGCACCACTAATAACTAGATAGTAAAGTTTGAAGACAAACTTTATGTTGGCTTGAGAAAGCGTAGCCTGAACGTTTAAAACGGTTTGACATAAGTTTAGTTTAGTAGGCTATCTGGCTGTTAGTATGTTTAAGTATGAAGGTAGCATGATTTACCATGATGCTAGCATGATTAGCATGAAGCTAGCTTGATGCTAGCATGATTAGCATGAAGCTAGCATGATTAGCATGAAGCTAGCATGATGCTAGCATGATTAGCATGAAGCTAGCATGATGCTAGCATGATTAGCATGAAGCTAGCATGATTAGCATGAAGCTAGTATGATGCTAGCATGATGCTAGCATGATTAGCATGAAGCTAGCATGATGCTAGCATGATTAGCATGAAGCTAGCATGATACTAGCATGATTTGCATGAAGCTAGCATGATGCTAGCATGATTTGCATGAAGCTAGCATGATGCTAGCATGATTAGCATGAAGCTAGCATGATTAGCATGAAGCTAGCATGATGCTAGCATGATTAGCATGAAGCTAGCTTGATGCTAGCATGATTAGCATGAAGCTAGCATGAAGCTAGCATGATTAGCATGAAGTTAGCATGAAGCTAGCATGATGCTAATATGATTAACATGAAGCTAGCATGATGCTAGCATGATTAGCATGAAGCTAGCATGATGCTAGCATGATTAGCATGAAGCTAGCATGATGTTAGCATGATTAGCATGAAGCTAGCATGAAGTTAGCATGATTAGCATGAAGCTAGCATGAAGTTAGCATGATTAGCATGAAGCTAGCATGAAGTTAGCATGATTAGCATGAAGCTAGCATGAAGTTAGCATGATTAGCAAGAAGCTAGCATGAAGCTAACATTTATTGCGTTGCTAGGGTACTAAGTTTGGTTGCTAGGGAGAAAATTGGCATCCCATAATGATCACCCTTCAAGCCACAAGTAAAACGGTCCAACCCCCGTGTCTCTACAATGTTCTGATGCAGAGATATAAGGCTTTGTTTATTCCGTTGCTAGGGTACTAAGTTTGGTTGCTAGGGAGAAAATTGGCATCCCATAATGATCACACTTCAAGCCACAAGTAAAACGGTCCAACCCCCGTGTCTCTATGATGTTCTGAAGCGGAGATATAATGCTTTGTTTATTTCGTTGCTAGGGTACTAAGTTTGGTTGCTAGGGAGAAAATTGGCATCCCATAATGATTACACTTCAAGCCACAAGAAAAACGGTCCAACCCCTGTGTCTCTACGATGTTCAGATCCAGAGATATAAGGCTTTGTTTATTATGTTGCTAGGGTCTTCATATTTTGTTGCTAGGGGCGTGGCTTAATACCTCAATAAGAATCCTAAGAGACTGATTGGATGCCTGAGTAAAATGAGCCCACCCCCATGTCTCTAAGACACTCTAAAGTGAAGATATTCCATCTGGGACGCTTTTATTTCCTTTTATGGGCATGTTTCCTGCCCCATTATAAGTCAATGGGAAATTTTGGGGGCCTCTTACACCCCAGGGGTACAGCTTACACCCCATTGTGAGGTATGTTCTTACACAGCCTGTCAGCCTCCTTAAATGTGGTAAGCCACAAGTTTCTACAAGTTTCTCACTCGCAGCTTTGACCCGTCAAAGTTTGTCTCAATGTTAAGTCAATGGAAATTTTGGGGTGTTTCAGCGCCCCGTTTAGGAATTCGGAAGGTCCCATCAGTTAGAAAAGATATAGCACACCTCGTCAGATCAGACCGAAAGTCTGTCCAAAGTTTGATGGCTGTAGCTTGAAAGCTCTAGGACGAGTTAGAGTTAGAAATTTTAGTCTCAGAAGAAAAAGAATAATAATAACTAGATAGTAAAGTTTGAAGACAAACTTTATGTTGGCTTGAGAAAGCGTAGCCTGAACGTTTAAAACGGTTTGACATAAGTTTAGTTTAGTAGGCTATCTGGCTGTTAGTATGTTTAAGTATGAAGGTAGCATGATTTACCATGAAGCTAGCATGATGTTAGCATGATTAGCATGAAGCTAGCATGATGCTAGCATGATTAGAATGAAGCTAGCTTGATGCTAGCATGATTAGCATGAAGCTAGCATGATAAGCATGAAGCTAGCATGATGCTAGCATGATTAGCATGAAGCTAGCATGATGCTAGCATGATTAGCATGAAGCTAGCATGATTAGCATGAAGCTAGTATGATGCTAGCATGATGTTAGCATGATTAGCATGAAGCTAGCATGATGTTAGCATGATTAGCATGAAGCTAGCAGGATGCTAGCATGATTAGCATGAAGCTAGCATGATGCTAGCATGATTTGCATGAAGCTAGCATGATGCTAGCATGATTAGCATGAAGCTAGCATGATGCTAGCATGATTAGCATGAAGCTAGCTTGATGCTAGCATGATTAGCATGAAGTTAGCATGATGCTAGCATGATTAGCATGAAGCTAGCATGATGCTAGCATGATTAGCATGAAGCTAGCATGATGCTAGCATGATTAGCATAAAGCTAGCATGATGCTAGCATGATTAGCATGAAGCTAGCATGATGCTAGCATGATTAGCATGAAGCTAGCATGATGCTAGCATGATTAGCATGAAGCTAGCATGAAGCTAGCATGATTAGCATGAAGTTAGCATGAAGCTAGCATGATGCTAGTAGGATTAGCATGAAGCTAGCATGATGCTAGCATGATTAGCATGAAGCTAGCATGATGTTAGCATGATTAGCATGAAGCTAGCATGAAGTTAGCATGATTAGCATGAAGCTAGCATGAAGTTAGCATGATTAGCATGAAGCTAGCATGATGTTAGCATGATTAGCATGAAGCTAACATGAAGCTAGCATGATTAGCAAGAAGCTAGCATGAAGCTAACATTTATTGCGTTGCTAGGGTACTAAGTTTGGTTGCTAGGGAGAAAATTGGCATCCCATAATGATCACCCTTCAAGCCACAAGTTAAACGGTCCAACCCCGTGTCTCTACAATGTTCTGATGCGGAGATATAAGGCTTTGTTTATTCCGTTGCTAGGGTACTAAGTTTGGTTGCTAGGGAGAAAATTGGCATCCCATAATGATCACCCTTCAAGCCACAAGTAAAACGGTCCAACCCCCGTGTCTCTATGATGTTCTGAAGCGGAGATATAAGGCTTTGTTTATTCCGTTGCTAGGGTACTAAGTTTGGTTGCTAGGGAAAAAATTGGCATCCCATAATGACTACACTTCAAGCCACAAGAAAAACGGTCCAACCCCTGTGTCTCTACGATGTTCAGATCCAGAGATATAAGGCTTTGTTTATTATGTTGCTAGGGTCTTCATATTTTGTTGCTAGGGGCGTGGCTTAATACCTCAATAAGAATCCTAAGAGACTGATTGGATGCCTGAGTAAAATGAGCCCACCCCTATGTCTCTATGACACTCTGGTGCAAAGATATCCATCTGGGCTTTTTATAATGGTAGTCAATGGGAGATGTTGCTAGGGTACCCAAAATTGTTGCTAGGGGCGTGGCTTAATATCTCTGGGGTGATCCTAAGAGACTGATTGGATGCTTGAGTAAAATGAGCCCACCCCCATGTCTCCAAGACACTCTAAAGTGAAGATATTCCATCTGGGACGCTTTTTTTCCCTTTTATGGGCATATTTCCTGCCCCATTATAAGTCAATGGGAAAATTTGGGGGCCTCTTACACCCCAGGGGTACAGCTTACACCCCATTGTGAGGTATGTTCTTACACAGCCTGTCAGCCTCCTTAAATGTGGTAAGCCACAAGTTTCTACACGTTTCTCACTCGCAGCTTTGACCCGTCAAAGTTTGTCTCAATGTTAGGTCAATGGAAATTTTGGGGTGTTTCAGCGCCCCGTTTAGGAATTCGGAAGGTCCCATCAGTTAGAAAAGATATAGCACACCTCGTCAGATCAGACCGAAAGTCTGTCCAAAGTTTGATGGCTGTAGCTTGAAAGCTCTAGGACGAGTTAGAGTTAGAAATTTTAGTCTCAGAAGAAAAAGAATAATAATAATAACTAGATAGTAAAGTTTGAAGACAAACTTTATGTTGGCTTGAGAAAGCGTAGCCTGAACGTTTAAAATGGTTTGACATAAGTTTAGTTTAGTAGGCTATCTGGCTGTTAGTATGTTTAAGTATGAAGGTAGCATGATTAGCATGAAGCTAGCATGATTAGCATGAAGCTAGCATGATGCTAGCATGATTAGCATGAAGCTAGCATGATGCTAGCATGATTAGCATGAAGCTAGCATGATGCTAGCATGATTAGCATGAAGCTAGCATGATGCTAGCATGATTAGCATGAAGCTAGCTTGATGCTAGCATGATTAGCATGAAGCTAGCATGATGTTAGCATGATTAGCATGAAGCTAGCATGATGTTAGCATGATTAGCATGAAGCTAGCATGATGCTAGCATGATTAGCATGAAGCTAGCATGATGTTAGCATGATTAGCATGAAGCTAGCATGATGCTAGCATGATTAGCATGAAGCTAGCATGATGGTAGCATGATTAGCATGAAGCTAGAATGATGCTAGCATGATTAGCGTGAAGCTAGCATGATGCTAGCATGATTAGCATGAAGCTAGCATGATGGTAGCATGATTAGCATGATGCTAGCATGATTATCATGAAGCTAGCATGATGTTAGCATGATTAGCATGAAGCTAGCATGATGCTAGCATGATTAGCATGAAGCTAGCATGATGGTAGCATGATTAGCATGAAGCTAGCATGATGCTAGCATGATTAGCATGAAGCTAGCATGATGCTAGCATGATTAGCATGAAGCTAGCATGATGCTAGCATGATTAGCGTGAAGCTAGCATGATGCTAGCATGATTAGCATGAAGCTAGCATGATGCTAGCATGACTAGCATGAAGCTAGCATGAAGCTAGCATGATTAGCATGAAGCTAGCATGATTAGCAGGAAGCTAGCATGAAGCTAACATTTATTGCGTTGCTAGGGTACTAAGTTTGGTTGCTAGGGAGAAAATTGACATCCCATAATGATCACCTTCAAGCCACAAGTAAAACGGTCCAACCCCCGTGTCTCTACAATGTTCTGATGCTGAGATATAAGGCTTTGTTTATTCCGTTGCTAGGGTACTAAGTTTGGTTGCTAGGGAGAAAATTGGCATCCCATAATGATCACACTTCAAGCCACAAGTAAAACGGTCCAACCCCTGTGTCTCTACGATGTTCAGATCCAGAGATATAAGGCTTTGTTTATTATGTTGCTAGGGTCTTCATATTTTGTTGCTAGGGGCGTGGCTTAATACCTCAATAAGAATCCTAAGAGACTGATTGGATGCCTGAGTAAAATGAGCCCACCCCTATGTCTCTATGACACTCTGGTGCAAAGATATCCATCTGGGCTTTTTATAATGGTAGTCTATGGGAGATGTTGCTAGGGTACCCAAAATGGTTGCTAGGGGCGTGGCTTAATAGCTCTGGGGTGATCCTAAGAGACTGATTGGATGCTTGAGTAAAATGAGCCCACCCCCATGTCTCTAAGACACTCTAAAGTGAAGATATTCCATTTGGGACGCTTTTATTTCCTTTTATGGGCATGTTTCCTGCCCCATTATAAGTCAATGGGAAATTTTGGGGGCCTCTTACACCCCAGGGGTACAGCTTACACCCCATTGTGAGGTATGTTCTTACACAGCCTGTCAGCCTCCTTAAATGTGGTAAGCCACAAGTTTCTACAAGTTTCTCACTCGCAGCTTTGACCCGTCAAAGTTTGTCTCAATGTTAAGTCAATGGAAATTTTGGGGTGTTTCAGCGCCCCGTTTAGGAATTCGGAAGGTCCGATCAGTTAGAAAAGATATAGCACACCTCGTCAGATCAGACCGAAAGTCTGTCCAAAGTTTGATGACTGTAGCTTGAAAGCTCTAGGACGAGTTAGAGTTAGAAATTTTAGTCTCAGAAGAAAAAGAATAATAATAATAATAATAATAATAATAATAAGTTTAAGTGCAACAACAGTATGTTGGCTTTCTCAAGCCAACATAATAATAATAAGTTTAAGTGCAACAACAGTATGTTGGCTTTCTCAAGCCAACATAATAACTAGATAGTAAAGTTTGAAGACAAACTTTATGTTGGCTTGAGAAAGCGTAGCCTGAACGTTTAAAACGGTTTGACATAAGTTTAGTTTAGTAGGCTATCTGGCTGTTAGTATGTTTAAGTATGAAGGTAGCATGATTTACCATGAAGCTAGCATGATGTTAGCATGATTAGCATGAAGCTAGCATGATGTTAGCATGATTAGAATGAAGCTAGCTTGATGCTAGCATGATTAGCATGAAGCTAGCATGATAAACATGAAGCTAGCATGATGCTAGCATGATTAGCATGAAGCTAGCATGATGCTAGCATGATTAGCATGAAGCTAGCATGATTAGCATGAAGCTAGTATGATGCTAACATGATGTTAGCATGATTAGCATGAAGCTAGCATGATGCTAGCATGATTAGCATGAAGCTAGCATGATAATAGCATGATTAGCATGAAGCTAGCATGATGCTAGCATGATTAGCATGAAGCTAGCATGATGCTAGCATGATTTGCATGAAGCTAGCATGATGCTAGCATGATTAGCATGAAGCTAGCATGATGCTAGCATGATTAGCATGAAGCTAGCATGATGCTAGCATGATTAGCATGAAGCTAGCATGATGCTAGCATGATTAGCATGAAGCTAGCATGAAGCTAGCATGATTAGCATGAAGTTAGCATGAAGCTAGCATGATGCTAGTATGATTAGCATGAAGCTAGCATGATGCTAGCATGATTAGCATGAAGCTAGCATGATGTTAGCATGATTAGCATGAAGCTAGCATGAAGTTAGCATGATTAGCATGAAGCTAGCATGAAGTTAGCATGATTAGCATGAAGCTAGCATGAAGCTAGCATGATTAGCAAGAAGCTAGCATGAAGCTAACATTTATTGCGTTGCTAGGGTACTAAGTTTGGTTGCTAGGGAGAAAATTGGCATCCCATAATGATCACCCTTCAAGCCACAAGTTAAACGGTCCAACCCCCGTGTCTCTACAATGTTCTGATGCGGAGATATAAGGCTTTGTTTATTCCGTTGCTAGGGTACTAAGTTTGGTTGCTAGGGAGAAAATTGGCATCCCATAATGATCACACTTCAAGCCACAAGTAAAACGGTCCAACCCCCGTGTCTCTATGATGTTCTGAAGCGGAGATATAAGGCTTTGTTTATTCCGTTGCTAGGGTACTAAGTTTGGTTGCTAGGGAAAAAATTGGCATCCCATAATGATTACACTTCAAGCCACAAGAAAAACGGTCCAACCCCTGTGTCTCTACGATGTTCAGATCCAGAGATATAAGGCTTTGTTTATTATGTTGCTAGGGTCTTCATATTTTGTTGCTAGGGGCGTGGCTTAATACCTCAATAAGAATCCTAAGAGACTGATTGGATGCCTGAGTAAAATGAGCCCACCCCTATGTCTCTATGACACTCTGGTGCAAAGATATCCATCTGGGCTTTTTATAATGGTAGTCTATGGGAGATGTTGCTAGGGTACCCAAAATTGTTGCTAGGGGCGTGGCTTAATATCTCTGGGGTGATCCTAAGAGACTGATTGGATGCTTGAGTAAAACGAGCCCACCCCCATGTCTCTAAGACACTCTAAAGTGAAGATATTCCATCTGGGACGCTTTTTTTCCCTTTTATGGGCATGTTTCCTGCCCCATTATAAGTCAATGGGAAAATTTGGGGGCCTCTTACACCCCAGGGGTACAGCTTACACCCCATTGTGAAGTATGTTCTTACACAGCCTGTCAGCCTCCTTAAATGTGGTAAGCCACAAGTTTCTACAAGTTTCTCACTCGCAGCTTTGACCCGTCAAAGTTTGTCTCAATGTTAAGTCAATGGAAATTTTGGGGTGTTTGAGCGCCCCGTTTAGGAATTTGGAAGGTCCCATCAGTTAGAAAAGATATAGCACACCTCGTCAGATCAGACCGAAAGTCTGTCCAAAGTTTGATGGCTGTAGCTTGAAAGCTCTAGGACGAGTTAGAGTTAGAAATTTTAGTCTCAGAAGAAAAAGAATAATAATAATAACTAGATAGTAAAGTTTGAAGACAAACTTTATGTTGGCTTGAGAAAGCGTAGCCTGAACGTTTAAAACGGTTTGACATAAGTTTAGTTTAGTAGGCTATCTGGCTGTTAGTATGTTTAAGTATGAAGGTAGCATGATTTACCATGAAGCTAGCATGATGCTAGCATGATTAGCATGAAGCTAGCATGATGCTAGCATGATTAGCATGAAGTTAGCATGATTAGCATGAAGCTAGCATGATTAGCATGAAGTTAGCATGATTAGCATGAAGCTAGCATGATGCTAGCATGATTAGCATGAAGCTAGCATGATGCTAGCATGATTAGCATGAAGCTAGCATGATGCTAGCATGATTAGCATGAAGCTAGCATGATGCTAGCATGATTAGCATGAAGTTAGCATGATGCTAGCATGATTAGCATGAAGCTAGCATGAAGCTAGCATGATGCTAGCATGATTAGCATGAAGCTAGCATGATGCTAACATGATTAGCATGAAGCTAACATGATGATAGCATGATTAGCATGAAGCTAGCATGATGTTAGCATGATTAGCATGAAGCTAGCATGATGCTAGCATGATTAGCATGAAGCTAGCATGAAGCTAGCATGATTAGCATGAAGTTAGCATGAAGCTAGCATGATGCTAGCATGATTAGCATGAAGCTAGCATGATGCTAGCATGATTAGCATGAAGCTAGCATGATGTTAGCATGATTAGCATGAAGCTAGCATGAAGTTAGCATGATTAGCATGAAGCTAGCATGAAGTTAGCATGATTAGCATGAAGCTAGCATGATTAGCATGAAGCTAGCATGAAGCTAGCATGATTAGCAGGAAGCTAGCATGAAGCTAACATGTATTGCATTGCTAGGGTACTAAGTTTGGTTGCTAGGGAGAAAATTGGCATCCCATAATGATCACCCTTCAAGCCACAAGTAAAACGGTCCAACCCCCGTGTCTCTACAATGTTCTGATGCGGAGATATAAGGCTTTGTTTATTCCGTTACTAGGGTACTAAGTTTGGTTGCTAGGGAGAAAATTGGCATCCCATAATAATCACACTTCAAGCCACAAGTAAAACGGTCCAACCCCAGTGTCTCTACAATTTTCTGATGCAGAGATATGAGGCTTTGTTTATTCCGTTGCTAGGGTACTAAGTTTGGTTGCTAGGGAGAAAATTGGCATCCCATAATGATCACACTTCAAGCCACAAGTAAAACGGTCCAACCCCCGTGTCTCTATGATGTTCTGAAGCGGAGATATAAGGCTTTGTTTATTCCGTTGCTAGGGTACTAAGTTTGGTTGCTAGGGAGAAAATTGGCATCCCATAATGATTACACTTCAAGCCACAAGTAAAACGGTCCAACCCCTGTGTCTCTACGATGTTCAGATCCAGAGATATAAGGCTTTGTTTATTATGTTGCTAGGGTCTTCATATTCTGTTGCTAGGGGCGTGGCTTAATACCTCAATAAGAATCCTAAGAGACTGATTGGATGCCTGAGTAAAATGAGCCCACCCCTATGTCTCTATGACACTCTGGTGCAAAGATATCCATCTGGGCTTTTTATAATGGTAGTCTATGGGAGATGTTGCTAGGGTACCCAAAATTGTTGCTAGGGGCGTGGCTTAATAGCTCTGGGGTGATCCTAAGAGACTGATTGGATGCTTGAGTAAAATGAGCCCACCCCCATGTCTCTAAGACACTCTAAAGTGAAGATATTCCATCTGGGACGCTTTTATTCCCTTTTATGGGCATGTTTCCTGCCCCATTATAAGTCAATGGGAAATTTTGGGGGCCTCTTACACCCCAGGGGTACAGCTTACACCCCATTGTGAGGTATGTTCTTACACAGCCTGTCAGCCTCCTTAAATGTGGTAAGCCACTAGTTTCTACAAGTTTCTCACTCGCAGCTATGACCCGTCAAAGTTTGTCTCAATGTTAAGTCAATGGAAATTTTGGGGTGTTTCAGCGCCCCGTTTAGGAATTCGGAAGGTCCCATCAGTTAGAAAAGATATAGCACACCTCGTCAGATCAGACCGAAAGTCTGTCCAAAGTTTGATGGCTGTAGCTTGAAAGCTCTAGGACGAGTTAGAGTTAGAAATTTTAGTCTCAGAAGAAAAAGAATAATAATAATAATAATAATAAGTTTAAGTGCAACAACAGTATGTTGGCTTTCTCAAGCCAACATAACTAGATAGGTACATTTCCTGAAGAAAATGTGAGTGGTGCTTGCCGTGGCAAATTTCAGGGGACAATTTATGATTATACTCCAAGCCAAAAGTTAAACGGTCCAAACCCCATGTCTCTACGATGTTCTGATGCGGAGATATAAGGCTTTGTTTACTCTGTTGCTAGGGTACTGTATTTGGTTGCTAGGGAAAAAATTGCATCCACTAGTGATTACCCTCCGAGTCACGAGTCAAACGGTCCAACCCCCATGTCTCTACGATGTTCTGATGTGGAGATATAAGGCTTTGTTTACTCTGTTGCTAGGGTACTGTATTTGGTTGCTAGGGAAAAAATTGCATCCACTAGTGATTACCCTCCGAGTCATGAGTCAAACGGTCCAACCCCCATGTCTCTACGATGTTCTGATGTGGAGATATAAGGCTTTGTTTACTCTGTTGCTAGGGTACTGTATTTGGTTGCTAGGGAAAAAAATGGCATCCACTAGTGATTACCCTCCGAGTCATGAGTCAAACGGTCCAACCCCCATGTCTCTACGATGTTCTGATGTGGAGATATAAGGCTTTGTTTACTCTGTTGCTAGGGTACTGTATTTGGTTGCTAGGGGCGTGGCTTGGGAGTGGCCAATGATGTGCCCAGTGATTACACTCCGAGTCACAAGTAAAACGGTCCAACCCCCGTGTCTCTACGATGTTCTGATGCGGAGATATAAGGCTTTGTTTACTCTGTTGCTAGGGTACTGTATTTGGTTGCTAGGGGCGTGGCTTGGGAGTGGCCAATTATGTGCCCAGTGATTACACTCCGAGTCACAAGTAAAACGGTCCAACCCCCGTGTCTCTACGATGTTCTGATGCGGAGATATAAGGCTTTGTTTACTCTGTTGCTAGGGTACTGTATTTGGTTGCTAGGGGCGTGGCTTGGGAGTGGCCAATGATGTGCCCAGTGATTACACTCCGAGTCACAAGTAAAACGGTCCAAACCCCGTGTCTCTACGATGTTCTGATGCGGAGATATAAGGCTTTGTTTATTCGGTTGCTAGGGTGCTCAAATTTGGTTGCTAGGGGCGTGGCTTGGGAGTGGCCAATGATGTGCCCAATTGTTACACCCCTAGTCACAAGTAAAACGGTCCAACCCCCGTGTCTCTACGATGTTCTGATGCCGAGATATAACTGTTTGTATTTTATGTTGCTAGGGTGCTCAAAAGTGGTTGCTAGGGGCGTGGCTTAGTAAGTCTGTAAGGATCCTGAGAGACTGATTGGATGCCTGAGTAAAATGAGCCCACCCCCATGTCTCTATGACACTGTGGTGCAAAGATATCCATCCGGGCATTTTATAATGGCAGTCTATGGTATAGGTTGCTAGGGTGCCCAAAATGGTTGCTATGGTAACCTTACACCCCATTGTGGGGGACGTCCTGACAGAGTCTAGCACCCTCTTCAAATTTAGTAACCCACATGTTTCTATGAAATCCTGGCTCGGACCTATGACCCGTCAAAATTTTTGCAATGGTAAGTCTATGGGATTTTGGCCTATTGACTTTTCATTGGGGCACTTTTGGGCACCTCTTACACCCCAGGGGTACAACTTACACCCCATTGTGATCCATGTTCTTACAGAGCCTACCACCCTCTTCAAATGTTGTAACCCACATGTTTCAACAAAATCCTCGAGCGGAGCTATGACTCGTCAAAGTTGGGCGCAATGTTAAGTCAATGGGATTTTTCGGGTGGTTTTTCGCCCCCCTTTCGGAAATCCTGCCCCCGATCGCTTATAAAAGTCATAGCACACCTCTCCTCAATAAGCCGGTCGATTTGAGCCCTAATTTATGGGTCTACGACAAAGCGTGCGGGACGAGTTACGCGCCGAAAAAGTGTCCAGAAAAAGAATAATAATAATAATAATAATAATAATAATAATAAGTATGCAAGATAGTAATAGTGATGCTTTGCATAAATGCAAGCACCACTAATAATAATAATAAGTTTAGAATGAAGAACAGTATGTTGGCTTTTTCAAGCCAACATAATAACTAGATATTAAAGTTTGAGGACAAACTTTATGTTGGCTTGAAAAAGCGTAGCCTGAACATTTAAAATGGTTTGACAGAAGTTTATTTTAGTAGGCTATCTGGCTGTTAGCATGATTAGCATGAAGTTATCATGATTAGCATGAAGCTAGCATGATTAGCATGAAGCTAGCATGATGTTAGCATGATCAGTATGAAGCTAGCATGAAGCTAACATGATTAGCATGAAGCTAACATGAAGCTAACATGATTAGCATGAAGCTAGCATGATTAGCATGAAGCTAGCATGAAGCTAACATGATTAGCATGAAGCTAGAATGAAGCTAACATTTATTCCGTTGCTAGGGTACTAAGTTTGGTTGCTAGGGAGAAAATTGGAATCCCATAATGATCAACCTTCAAGCCACAAGTAAAACGGTCCAACCCCCGTGTCTCTATGATGTTCTGAAGCGGAGATATAAGGCTTTGTTTATTCCGTTGCTAGGGTACTAAGTTTGGTTGCTAGGGAGAAAATTGGCATCCCATAATGATCAACCTTCAAGCCACAAGTAAAACGGTCCAACCCCCATGTCTCTATGATGTTCTGAAGCGGAGATATAAGGCTTTGTTTATTCCGTTGCTAGGGTACTAAGTTTGGTTGCTAGGGAGAAAATTGGCATACCATAATGATCAACCTTCAAGCCACAAGTAAAACGGTCCAACCCCCGTGTCTCTATGATGTTCTGAAGCGGAGATATAAGGCTTTGTTTATTCCGTTGCTAGGGTACTAAGTTTGGTTGCTAGGGAGAAAATTGGCATCCCATAATGATCAACCTTCAAGCCACAAGTAAAACGGTCCAACCCCCGTGTCTCTATGATGTCCTGAAGCGGAGATATAAGGCTTTGTTTATTCCGTTGCTAGGGTACTAAGTTTGGTTGCTAGGGAGAAAATTGGCATCCCATAATGATCAACCTTCAAGCCACAAGTAAAACGGTCAAACCACCGTGTCTTTAAGATGTTCTGAAGCGGAGATAAAAGGCTTTGTTTATTCCGTTGCTAGGGTACTAAGTTTGGTTGCTAGGGAGAAAATTGGCATCCCATAATGATCAACCTTCAAGCCACAAGTAAAACGGTCCAACCCCCATGTCTCTAGGATGTTCTGAAGCGGAGATATAAGGCTTTGTTTATTCCGTTGCTAGGGTACTAAGTTTGGTTGCTAGGGAGAAAATTGGCATCCCATAATGATCAACCTTCAAGCCACAAGTAAAACGGTCCAACTCCCGTGTCTCTATGATGTTCTGAAGCGGAGATATAAGGCTTTGTTTATTCCGTTGCTAGGGTACTAAGTTTGGTTGCTAGGGAGAAAAATGGCATCCCATAATGATCACACTTAAAGCCACAAGTAAAACGGTCCAACCCCCGTGTCTCTACAATGTTCTGATGCTGAGATATAAGGCTTTGTTTATTCCGTTGCTAGGGTACTAAGTTTGGTTGCTAGGGAGGAAATTGGCATCCCATAATAATCAACCTTCAAGCCACAAGTAAAACGGTCCAACCCCCGTGTCTCTACGATGTTCTGAAGCGGAGATATAAGGCTTTGTTTATTCCGTTGCTAGGGTACTAAGTTTGGTTGCTAGGGAGAAAATTGGAATCCCATAATGATCAACCTTCAAGCCACAAGTAAAACGGTCCAACCCCCGTGTCTCTATGATGTTCTGAAGCGGAGATATAAGGCTTTGTTTATTCCGTTGCTAGGGTACTAAGTTTGGTTGCTAGGGAGAAAATTGGCATCCCATAATGATCAACCTTCAAGCCACAAGTAAAACGGTCCAACCCCCGTGTCTCTATGATGTTCTGAAGCGGAGATATAAGGCTTTGTTTATTCCGTTGCTAGGGTACTAAGTTTGGTTGCTAGGGAGAAAATTGGCATCCCATAATGATCAACCTTCAAGCCACAAGTAAAACGGTCAAACCACCGTGTCTTTAAGATGTTCTGAAGCGGAGATAAAAGGCTTTGTTTATTCCGTTGCTAGGGTACTAAGTTTGGTTGCTAGGGAGAAAATTGGCATCCCATAATGATCAACCTTCAAGCCACAAGTAAAACGGTCCAACCCCCATGTCTCTAGGATGTTCTGAAGCGGAGATATAAGGCTTTGTTGATTCCGTTGCTAGGGTACTAAGTTTGGTTGCTAGGGAGAAAATTGGCATCCCATAATGATCAACCTTCAAGCCACAAGTAAAACGGTCCAACTCCCTTGTCTCTATGATGTTCTAAAGCGGAGATATAAGGCTTTGTTTATTCCGTTGCTAGGGTACTAAGTTTGGTTGCTAGGGAGAAAAATGGCATCCCATAATGATCACACTTAAAGCCACAAGTAAAACGGTCCAACCCCCGTGTCTCTACAATGTTCTGATGCTGAGATATAAGGCTTTGTTTATTCCGTTGCTAGGGTACTAAGTTTGGTTGCTAGGGAGGAAATTGGCATCCCATAATAATCAACCTTCAAGCCACAAGTAAAACGGTCCAACCCCCGTGTCTCTAAGATGTTCTGAAGCGGAGAAATAAGGCTTTGTTTATTCCGTTGCTAGGGTACTAAGTTTGGTTGCTAGGGAGAAAAATGGCATCCCATAATGATCAACCTTCAAGCCACAAGTAAAACGGTCCAACCCCCGTGTCTCTATGATGTTCTGAAGCGGAGATATAAGGCTTTGTTTATTCCGTTGCTAGGGTACTAAGTTTGGTTGCTAGGGAGGAAATTGGCATCCCATAATAATCAACCTTCAAGCCACAAGTAAAACGGTCCAACCCCCGTGTCTCTAAGATGTTCTGAAGCGGAGAAATAAGGCTTTGTTTATTCCGTTGCTAGGGTACTAAGTTTGGTTGCTAGGGAGAAAATTGGCATCCCATAATGATCAACCTTCAAGCCACAAGTAAAACGGTCCAACCCCCATGTCTCTATGATGTTCTGAAGCGGAGATATAAGGCTTTGTTTATTCCGTTGCTAGGGTACTAAGTTTGGTTGCTAGGGAGAAAATTGGCATCCCATAATGATCAACCTTCAAGCCACAAGTAAAACGGTCTAACCCCCGTGTCTCTATGATGTTCTGAAGCGGAGATATAAGGCTTTGTTTATTCCGTTGCTAGGGTACTAAGTTTGGTTGCTAGAGAGAAAAATGGCATCCCATAATGATCACACTTAAAGCCACAAGTAAAACGGTCCAACCCCCGTGTCTCTACAATGTTCTGATGCTGAGATATAAGGCTTTGTTTATTCCGTTGCTAGGGTACTAAGTTTGGTTGCTAGGGAGGAAATTGGCATCCCATAATAATCAACCTTCAAGCCACAAGTAAAACGGTCCAACCCCCGTGTCTCTAAGATGTTCTGAAGCGGAGAAATAAGGCTTTGTTTATTCCGTTGCTAGGGTACTAAGTTTGGTTGCTAGGGAGAAAATGGCATCCCATAATGATCAACCTTCAAGCCACAAGTAAAACGGTCCAACCCCCGTGTCTCTATGATGTTCTGAAGCGGAGATATAAGGCTTTGTTTATTCCGTTGCTAGGGTACTAAGTTTGGTTGCTAGGGAGGAAATTGGCATCCCATAATAATCAACCTTCAAGCCACAAGTAAAACGGTCCAACCCCCGTGTCTCTTAGATGTTCTGAAGCGGAGAAATAAGGCTTTGTTTATTCCGTTGCTAGGGTACTAAGTTTGGTTGCTAGGGAGAAAAATGGCATCCCATAATGATCAACCTTCAAGCCACAAGTAAAACGGTCCAACCCCCATGTCTCTACGACACTCTAAAGTAAAGATATTCCATCTGGGACGCTTTTTTTCCTTTATATGGGCATGTTTCCTGCCCCATTATAAGTCAATGGGAAATTTTGGGGGCCTCTTACACCCCAGGGGTATAGCTTACACCCCATTGTGATGTATGTTCTTACAGAGCCTGTCAGCCACCTTAAATGTGGTAAGCCACAAGTTTCTACAAGTTTCTCACTCACAGCTATGACCCGTCAAAGTTTGTCTCAATGTTAAGTCAATGGAAATTTTGGGGTGTTCGAGACCCCCGTTTAGGAATTTGGAAGGTCCCATCAGTTAGAAAAGATATAGCGCACTAAGTCAGACCAGTCTGAAGGTCTGTGGAAAATTTGGTGCATGTAGCTTGAAAGCCCTAGGACGAGTTAGTGTTTATAATTTTGGGGGGAGAAAAAGAATAATAATAATAACTAGATATTAAAGTTTGAAGACAAACTTTATGTTGGCTTGAAAAAGCGTAGCCTGAACGTTTACAACGGATTGACAGAAGTTTAGTTTAGTAGGCTATCTGGCAGTTAGTATGTTTAAGTATGAAGCTAACATGATTAGCATGAAGCTAGCATGAAGCTAACATGATTAGCATGAAGCTAGCATGATGCTATCATGATTAGCATGAAGCTAGCATGATGCTAACATTATTAGCATGAAGTTAGCATGATGCTAGCCTGATTAGCATGAAGCTAGCATGATGCTAGCATGATTAGCATGAAGCTAGCATGATGCTAGCATGATTAGCATGAAGCTAGCATGATGCTAGCATGATTAGCATGAAGCTAGCATGATGTTAGCATGATTAGCATGTAGCTAGCATGAAGCTAGCATGATGCTAGCATGATTAGCATGATGCTAGCATGATTAGCATGAAGCTAGCATGATTAGCATGAAGCTAGCATGATGCTAGCATGATTAGCATGTAGCTAGCATGATGCTAGCATGATTAGCATGAAGCTAGCATGATGCTAGCATGATTAGCATGAAGCTAGCATGATGCTAGCATGATTAGCATGAAGCTAGCATGATGCTAGCATGATTAGCATGAAGCTAGCATGATGCTAGCATGATTAGCATGAAGCTAGCATAAAGCTAGCATGATTAGCATGAAACTAGCATGATTCTAGCATGATTAGCATGAAGCTAGCATGATGCTAGCATGAAGCTAGCATGATTAGCATGAAGCTAGCATGAAACTAGCAAGATTAGCATGAAGCTAGCACGAGGCTTGCATGATTAACATGAAGTTAGCAAGAGAATAGCATGATTAGCATGATTTAACGTGAAGCTAGCATGATTAGCATGATGCTAGCATGATTAGCATTAAGCTAGCACTATTTAGCGTGCAGCTAACAAGATTTAACATGAAGTTAGCATGATTTAGCATGAAGTTAGCAAGATTTATTATGAAATTAGCATAAAGCTAGCATGAAACTAGCATGAAGCTAGTATGACTTAGCATGGAGCTAGCATGAAGCTAACATGATCCAAAGACCCAACCCCCATGTCTCTATGATGTTCAGATCCAGAGATATAAGGCTTTGTTTATTATGTTGCTAGGGTGCTCAAATTGGTTGCTAGGGGCGTGGTTTAATACCTCAGTAGGAATCCTAAGAGACTGATTGGATGCCTGAGTAAAATGAGCCCACCCCTATGTCTCTATGACACTCTGGTGTAAAGATATCCATCTGGGCTTTTTATAATGGTAGTCTATGGGAGATGTTGCTAGGGTACCCAAAATTGTTGCTAGGGGCGTGGCTTAATAGCTCTGGGGCGATCCTAAGAGACTGATTGGATGACTGAGTAAAATGAGCCCACCCCCATGTCTATACGACACTCTAAAGTGAAGATATTCCATCTGGGACGCTTTTACTTCCTTATATGGGCATGTTTCCTGCCCCATTATAAGTCAATGGGAAATTTTGGGGGCCTCTTACACCCCAGGGGTACAGCTTACACCCCATTGTGATGTATGTTCTTACAGAGCCTGTCAGCCTCCTTAAATGTGGTAAGCCACAAGTTTCTACAAGTTTCTCACTCGCAGCTATGGCCCGTCAAAGTTTGTCTCCATGTTAAGTAAATGGGAAATTTGGGGTGTTTGAGCGCCCCGTTTAGGAATTCGGAAGGTCCCATCAGTTAGAAAAGATATAGCACACTAAGTCAGACCAGTCTGAAGGTCCGTGGAAAATTTGGTGCATGTAGCTTGAAAGCTCTAGGACGAGTTAGTGTCCGAAATTTTGGGGTGCTAAGAATAATAATAACTAGATAGTAAAGTTTGAAGACAAACTTTATGTTGGCTTGAGAAAGCGTAGCCTGAACGTTTAAACGGTTTGACATAAGTTTAGTTTAGTAGGCTATCTGGCTGTTAGTATGTTTAAGTATGAAGGTAGCATGATTTACCATGAAGCTAGCATGATGTTAGCATGATTAGCATGAAGCTAGCATGATGCTAGCATGATTAGCATGAAGCTAGCATGATGCTAGCATGATTAG
This sequence comes from Paramisgurnus dabryanus, assembly GCF_030506205.2. NCBI lineage: Eukaryota > Metazoa > Chordata > Actinopteri > Cypriniformes > Cobitidae > Paramisgurnus > Paramisgurnus dabryanus. The sequence goes on along the minus strand of NC_133343.1, from coordinate 41,962,292 downwards.
CATGAAGTTAGCATGATTAGCATGAAGCTAGCATGATTAGCATGAAGTTAGCATGATTAGCATGAAGCTAGCATGATGCTAGCATGATTAGCATGAAGCTAGCATGATGCTAGCATGATTAGCATGAAGCTAGCATGATGCTAGCATGATTAGCATGAAGCTAGCATGATGCTAGCATGATTAGCATGAAGCTAGCATGATGCTAGCATGATTAGCATGAAGCTAGCATGATGTTAGCATGATTAGCATGAAGCTAGCATGATGCTAGCATGATTAGCATGAAGCTAGCATGATTAGCATGAAGCTAACATGATGATAGCATGATTAGCATGAAGCTAGCATGATGTTAGCATGATTAGCATGAAGCTAACATGAAGCTAGCATGATTAGCATGAAGTTAGCATGAAGCTAGCATGATGCTAGCATGATTAGCATGAAGCTAGCATGATGCTAGCATGATTAGCATGAAGCTAGCATGATGCTAGCATGATTAGCATGAAGCTAGCATGATGTTAGCATGATTAGCATGAAGCTAGCATGAAGTTAGCATGATTAGCATGAAGCTAGCATGAAGTTAGCATGATTAGCATGAAGCTAGCATGATTAGCATGAAGCTAGCATGAAGCTAACATGTATTGCGTTGCTAGGTTACTAAGTTTGGTTGCTAGGGAGAAAATTGGCATCCCATAATGATCACCCTTCAAGCCACAAGTAAAACGGTCCAACCCCGTGTCTCTACAATGTTCTGATGCGGAGATATGAGGCTTTGTTTATTCCGTTGCTAGGGTACTAAGTTTGGTTGCTAGGGAGAAAATTGGCATCCCATAATGATCACACTTCAAGCCACAAGTAAAACGGTCCAACCCCCGTGTCTCTACAATTTTCTGATGCAGAGATATGAGGCTTTGTTTATTCCGTTGCTAGGGTACTAAGTTTGGTTGCTAGGGAGAAAATTGGCATCCCATAATGATCACACTTCAAGCCACAAGTAAAACGGTCCAACCCCCGTGTCTCTATGATGTTCTGAAGCGGAGATATAAGGCTTTGTTTATTCCGTTGCTAGGGTACTAAGTTTGGTTGCTAGGGAGAAAATTGGCATCCCATAATGATTACACTTCAAGCCACAAGTAAAACGGTCCAACCCCTGTGTCTCTACGATGTTCAGATCCAGAGATATAAGGCTTTGTTTATTATGTTGCTAGGGTCTTCATATTTTGTTGCTAGGGGCGTGGCTTAATACCTCAATAAGAATCCTAAGAGACTGATTGGATGCCTGAGTAAAATGAGCCCACCCCTATGTCTCTATGACACTCTGGTGCAAAGATATCCATCTGGGCTTTTTATAATGGTAGTCTATGGGAGATGTTGCTAGGGTACCCAAAATTGTTGCTAGGGGCGTGGCTTAATAGCTCTGGGGTGATCCTAAGAGACTGATTGGATGCTTGAGTAAAATGAGCCCACCCCCATGTCTCTAAGACACTCTAAAGTGAAGATATTCCATCTGGGACGCTTTTATTCCCTTTTATGGGCATGTTTCCTGCCCCATTATAAGTCAATGGGAAATTTTGGGGGCCTCTTACACCCCAGGGGTACAGCTTACACCCCATTGTGAGGTATGTTCTTACACAGCCTGTCAGCCTCCTTAAATGTGGTAAGCCACAAGTTTCTACAAGTTTCTCACTCGCAGCTATGACCCGTCAAAGTTTGTCTCAATGTTAAGTCAATGGAAATTTTGGGGTGTTTCAGCGCCCCGTTTAGGAATTCGGAAGGTCCCATCAGTTAGAAAAGATATAGCACACCTCGTCAGATCAGACCGAAAGTCTGTCCAAAGTTTGATGGCTGTAGCTTGAAAGCTCTAGGACGAGTTAGAGTTAGAAATTTTAGTCTCAGAAGAAAAAGAATAATAATAATAATAATAATAACTAGATAGGTACATTTCCTGAAGAAAATGTGAGTGGTGCTTGCCGTGGCAAAATTCTGGAGAACATATATGATTATACTCCAAGCCAAAAGTAAAACAATCCAACTCCCGTGTCTCTACGATGTTCTGATGCGAAGATATTAGGCTTTGTTTACTCTGTTGCTAGGGTACCGTATTTGGTTGCTAGGGAAAAAATTGGCATCCCATAGTGATTACACTCTGAGTCACGAGTCAAACGGTCCAACCCTCGTGTCTCTACAATGTTCTGATGCGGAGATATAAGGCTTTGTTTACTCTGTTGCTAGGGTACTGTATTTGGTTGCTAGGGAAAAAATTGCCATCCCATAGTGATTACACTCTGAGTCACGAGTCAAACGGTCCAACCCCCGTGTGTCTACGATGATCTAATGCAGAGATATAAGGCTTTGTTTACTCTGTTGCTAGGGTACTGTATTTGGTTGCTAGGGAAAAAATTGGCATCCACTAGTGATTACACTCTGAGTCACGAGTCAAACGGTCCAACCCCCGTGTCTCTACGATGTTCTGATGCTGAGATATAAGGCTTTGTTTACTCTGTTGCTAGGGTACTGTATTTGGTTGCTAGGGAAAAAATTTGCATCCCATAGTGATTACACTCTGAGTCACGAGTCAAACGGTCCAACCCCCGTGTCTCTACGATGTTCTGATGCTGAGATACAAGGCTTTGTTTACTCTGTTGCTAGGGTACTGTATTTGGTTGCTAGGGGCGGGGCTTGGGAGTGGCCAATGATGTGACCAGTTGCTACACTCCGAGTCACAAGTAAAACGGTCCAACCCCCATGTTTCTACAATGTTCTGATGCGAAGATATAAGGCTTTGTTTACTCTGTTGCTAGGGTACTGTATTTGGTTGCTAGGGGCGGGGTTTGGGAGTGGCCAATGATGGGACCAGTTGCTACACTCCGAGTCACAAGTAAAACGGTCCAACCCCCGTGTTTCTACGATGTTCTGATGCGAAGATATAAGGCTTTGTTTACTCTGTTGCTAGGGTACTGTATTTGGTTGCTAGGGGCGGGGTTTGGGAGTGGCCAATGATGTGACCAGTTGCTACACTCCGAGTCACAAGTAAAACGGTCCAACCCCCGTGTTTCTACGATGTTCTGATGCGAAGATATAAGGCTTTGTTTACTCTGTTGCTAGGGTGCTCACATTTGGTTGCTAGGGGCGTGGCTTGGGAGTGGCCAATGATGTGGCCAGTGATTATCCTCCGAGTCACGAGTAAAACGATCCAACCCCCGTTATTCTACGATGTTCTGATGCCTAGATATAACTGTTTGAATTTTATGTTGCTAGGGTGCTTAAAAGTGGTTGCTAGGGGCGTGGCTTAATAGCTCTGGGACTATCCTGATAAATTGATTGGATGTCTGAGTAAAATGAGCCCACCCCCATGTCTCTACGACATTGTAAAGCGAAGATATTCCATCTGGAACTTTTTTATTCCCTTATATGGGCATGTTTCCTGCCCCATTATAAGTCAATGGGAAATTTCGGGTGCCTCTTACACCCCAGGGGTACAACTAACACCCCAATGTGATGTATGTTCTTACAGAGCGTACCACCCTTTTCAAATGTTAGAACCCACATGTTTCTACAAAATCCTCGAGCGGAGCTATGACCCGTCAAAGTTCGGTCCAATGTTAAGTCAATGGGATTTTTGGGGTGGTTTTTCGCCCCCCTTTCGGAAATCCTGCACCCGATCGCTTATAAAAGTCATAGCACACCTCTCCTCAATAAACCGGTCAATTTGAGCCCTCATTCATGTGTCTACGACAAACCGTGCGGGACGAGTTACGCGCCGAAATTTTGTCCAGATATAAAAATAATAATAATAACTAGATAGGTACATTTCCTGAAGAAAATGTGAAGTGGTGCTTGCCGTGGCAAATTTCGGGGGACAATATATGATTATACTCCAAGCCAAAAGTAAAACAATTCAACCCACATGTCTCTATGATATTCTGATGCGAAGATATAAGGCTTTGTTTATTCGGTTGCTAGGGTAATGTATTTGGTTGCTAGGGAGAAAATTGGCATCCACTAGTGATTACACTCCGAGTCACAAGTCAAACGGTCCAAACCCTGTGTCTCTACGATGTTCTGATGCGGAGATATAAGGGTTTGTTTACTCTGTTGCTAGGGTACTGTATTTGGTTGCTAGGGAAAAAAATGGCATCCACTAGTGATTACACTCCGAGTCACGAGTCAAACGGTCCAACCCCCGTGTCTCTGCGATGTTCTGATGTGGAGATAAAAGGCTTTGTTTACTCTGTTGCTAGGGTAATGTATTTGGTTGCTAGGGAGAAAATTGGCATCCACTAGTGATTACACTCCGAGTCACAAGTCAAACGGTCCAAACCCTGTGTCTCTACGATGTTCTGATGCGGAGATATAAGGGTTTGTTTACTCTGTTGCTAGGGTACTGTATTTGGTTGCTAGGGAAAAAAATGGCATCCACTAGTGATTACCCTCCGAGTCACGAGTCAAACGGTCCAAACCCCGTGTCTCTACGATGTTCTGATGCGGAGATATAAGGCTTTGTTTACTCTGTTGCTAGGGTACTGTATTTGGTTGCTAGGGAAAAAAATGGCATCCACTAGTGATTATCCTCCGAGTCACGAGTCAAAGGGTCCAAACCCCGTGTCTCTATGATGTTCTGATGCTGAGATATAAGGCTTTGTTTACTCTGTTGCTAGGGTACTGTATTTGGTTGCTAGGGGAAAAAATTGCATCCACTAGTGATTACCCTCCGAGTCATGAGTCAAACGGTCCAACCCCCGTGTCTCTACGATGTTCTGATGCGGAGATATAAGGCTTTGTTTACTCTGTTGCTAGGGTACTGTATTTGGTTGCTAGGGAAAAAAATGGCATCCACTAGTGATTACCCTCCGAGTCATGAGTCAAACGGTCCAACCCCCATGTCTCTACGATGTTCTGATGTGGAGATATAAGGCTTTGTTTACTCTGTTGCTAGGGTACTGTATTTGGTTGCTAGGGGCGTGGCTTGGGAGTGGCCAATGATGTGCCCAGTGATTACACTCCGAGTCACAAGTAAAACGGTCCAACCCCCGTGTCTCTACGATGTTCTGATGCGGAGATATAAGGCTTTGTTTACTCTGTTGCTAGGGTACTGTATTTGGTTGCTAGGGAAAAAAATGGCATCCACTAGTGATTACCCTCCGAGTCACGAGTCAAACGGTCCAAACCCCATGTCTCTACGATGTTCTGATGCGGAGATATAAGGCTTTGTTTACTCTGTTGCTAGGGTACTGTATTTGGTTGCTAGGGAAAAAAATGGCATCCACTAGTGATTACCCTCCGAGTCATGAGTCAAACGGTCCAACCCCCATGTCTCTACGATGTTCTGATGTGGAAATATAAGGCTTTGTTTACTCTGTTGCTAGGGTACTGTATTTGGTTGCTAGGGGCGTGGCTGGGGAGTGGCCAATGATGTGCCCAGTGATTACACTCCGAGTCACAAGTAAAACGGTCCAACCCCCGTGTCTCTACGATGTTCTGATGCGGAGATATAAGGCTTTGTTTACTCTGTTGCTAGGGTACTGTATTTGGTTGCTAGGGGCGTGGCTTGGGAGTGGCCAATGATGTGCCCAGTGATTACACTCCGAGTCACAAGTAAAACGGTCCAACCCCCGTGTCTCTACGATGTTCTGATGCGGAGATATAAGGCTTTGTTTACTCTGTTGCTAGGGTACTGTATTTGGTTGCTAGGGGCGTGGCTTGGGAGTGGCCAATGATGTGCCCAGTGATTGCACTCCAAGTCACAAGTAAAACGGTCCAAACCCCTTGTCTCTACGATGTTCTGATGCGGAGATATAAGGCTTTGTTTATTCGGTTGCTAGGGTGCTCAAATTTGGTTGCTAGGGGCGTGGCTTGGGAGTGGCCAATGATGTGCCCAATTGTTACACCCCTAGTCACAAGTAAAACGGTCCAACCCCCGTGTCTCTACGATGTTCTGATGCCGAGATATAACTGTTTGTATTTTATGTTGCTAGGGTGCTCAAAAGTGGTTGCTAGGGGCGTGGCTTAGTAAGTCTGTAAGGATCCTGAGAGACTGATTGGATGCCTGAGTAAAATGAGCCCACCCCCATGTCTCTATGACACTGTGGTGCAAAGATATCCATCCGGGCATTTTATAATGGCAGTCTATGGTATAGGTTGCTAGGGTGCCCAAAATGGTTGCTATGGTAACCTTACACCCCATTGTGGGGGACGTCCTGACAGAGTCTAGCACCCTCTTCAAATTTAGTAACCCACATGTTTCTATGAAATCCTGGCTCGGACCTGTGACCCGGCAAATTTTTTGCAATGGTAAGTCTATGGGATTTTGCCCCATTGACTTTTCATTGGGGCATTTTTGGGCACCTCTTACACCCCAGGGGTACAACTTACACCCCATTGTGATCCATGTTCTTACAGAGCCTACCACCCTCTTCAAATGTTGTAACCCACATGTTTCTACAAAATCCTCGAGCGGAGCTATGACTCGTCAAAGTTGGGCGCAATGTTAAGTCAATGGGATTTTTTGGGTGGTTTTTCGCCCCCCTTTCGGAAATCCTGCACCCGATCGCTTATAAAAGTCATAGCACACCTCTCCTCAATAAGCCGGTCGATTTGAGCCCTAATTTATGGGTCTACGACAAAGCGTGCGGGACGAGTTACGCGCCGAAAAAGTGTCCAGAAAAAGAATAATAATAATAATAATAACTAGATAGGTACATTTCCTGAAGAAAATGTGAGTGGTGCTTGCCGTGGCAAAATTCTGGGGAACATATATGATTATACTCCAAGCCAAAAGTAAAACGATCCAACTCCTGTGTCTCTACGATGTTCTGATGCGAAGATATTAGGCTTTGTTTACTCTGTTGCTAGGGTACTGTATTTGGTTGCTAGGGAAAAAATTGGCATCCCATAGTGATTACACTCTGAGTCACGAGTCAAACGGTCCAACCCCCGTGTCTCTATGATGTTCTGATGTGGAGATATAAGGCTTTGTTTACTCTGTTGCTAGGGTACTGTATTTGGTTGCTAGGGGCGTGGCTTGGGAGTGGCCAATGATGTGCCCAGTGATTACACTCCGAGTCACAAGTAAAACGGTCCAACCCCCGTGTCTCTACGATGTTCTGATGCGGAGATATAAGGCTTTGTTTACTCTGTTGCTAGGGTACTGTATTTGGTTGCTAGGGGCGTGGCTTGGGAGTGGCCAATTATGTGCCCAGTGATTACACTCCGAGTCACAAGTAAAACGGTCCAACCCCCGTGTCTCTACGATGTTCTGATGCGGAGATATAAGGCTTTGTTTACTCTGTTGCTAGGGTACTGTATTTGGTTGCTAGGGGCGTGGCTTGGGAGTGGCCAATGATGTGCCCAGTGATTACACTCCGAGTCACAAGTAAAACGGTCCAAACCCCGTGTCTCTACGATGTTCTGATGCGGAGATATAAGGCTTTGTTTACTCTGTTGCTAGGGTACTGTATTTGGTTGCTAGGGGCGTGGCTTGGGAGTGGCCAATTATGTGCCCAGTGATTACACTCCGAGTCACAAGTAAAACGGTCCAACCCCTGTGTCTCTACGATGTTCTGATGCGGAGATATAAGGCTTTGTTTACTCTGTTGCTAGGGTACTGTATTTGGTTGCTAGGGGCGTGGCTTGGGAGTGGCCAATGATGTGCCCAGTGATTACACTCCGAGTCACAAGTAAAACGGTCCAAACCCCGTGTCTCTACGATGTTCTGATGCGGAGATATAAGGCTTTGTTTATTCGGTTGCTAGGGTGCTCAAATTTGGTTGCTAGGGGCGTGGCTTGGGAGTGGCCAATGATGTGCCCAATTGTTACACCCCTAGTCACAAGTAAAACGGTCCAACCCCCGTGTCTCTACGATGTTCTGATGCCGAGATATAACTGTTTGTATTTTATGTTGCTAGGGTGCTCAAAAGTGGTTGCTAGGGGCGTGGCTTAGTAAGTCTGTAAGGATCCTGAGAGACTGATTGGATGCCTGAGTAAAATGAGCCCACCCCCATGTCTCTATGACACTGTGGTGCAAAGATATTCATCCGGGCATTTTATAATGGCAGTCTATGGTATAGGTTGCTAGGGTGCCCAAAATGGTTGCTATGGTAACCTTACACCCCATTGTGGGGGACGTCCTGACAGAGTCTAGCACCCTCTTCAAATTTAGTAACCCACATGTTTCTATGAAATCCTGGCTCGGACCTATGACCCGTCAAAATTTTTGCAATGGTAAGTCTATGGGATTTTGCCCCATTGACTTTTCATTGGGGCACTTTTGGGCACCTCTTACACCCCAGGGGTACAACTTACACCCCATTGTGATCCATGTTCTTACAGAGCCTACCACCCTCTTCAAATGTTGTAACCCACATGTTTCTACAAAATCCTCGAGCGGAGCTATGACTCGTCAAAGTTGGGCGCAATGTTAAGTCAATGGGATTTTTTGGGTGGATTTTCGCCCCCCTTTCGGAAATCCTGCACCCGATCGCTTATAAAAGTCATAGCACACCTCTCCTCAATAAGCCGGTCGATTTGAGCCCTAATTTATGGGTCTACGACAAAGCGTGCGGGACGAGTTACGCGCCGAAAAAGTGTCCAGAAAAAGAAGAATAATAATAATAATAATAATAAGTATGCAAGATAGTAATAGTGATGCTTTGCATAAATGCAAGCACCACTAATAATAATAATAATAAGTATGCAAGATAGTAATAGTGATGCTTTGCATAAATGCAAGCACCACTAATAAGTTTAAGTGCAACAACAGTATGTTGGCTTTCTCAAGCCAACATAATAATAATAACTAGATAGGTACATTTCCTGAAGAAAATGTGAGTGGTGCTTGCCGTGGCAAAATTCTGGGGACCATATATGATTATACTCCAAGCCAAAAGTTAAAGGATCCAACTCCCGTGTCTGTACGATGTTCTGATGTGGAGATATAAGGCTGTGTTTATCCGGTTGCTAGGGTACTGTATTTGGTTGCTAGGGAAAAATTTGGCATCCCATAATGATTACACTCTGAGTCACGAGTCATACGGTCCAACCCCCGTGTCTCAACGATGTTCTGGTGCAGAGATATAAGGATTTGTTTATTCGGTTGCTAGGGTACTGTATTTGGTTGCTAGGGAAAATTTTGACATCCCATAATGATTACACTCTGAGTCACGACTCAAACGGTCCAACCCCCGTGTCTCTACGATGTTCTGATGCGGAGATATAAGGCTTTGTTTACTCTGTTGCTAGGGTACTGTATTTGGTTGCTAGGGAAAAAATTGGCATCCCATAATGATTACACTCTGAGTCACGAGTCAAACGGTCCAACCCCCATGTCTCTACGATGTTCTGATGCGGAGATATAAGGCTTTGTTTACCCTGTTGCTAGGGTACTGTATTTGGTTGCTAGGGAAAAAATTGGCATCCCATAATGATTACACTCTGAGTCACGAGTCAAACGGTCCAACCCCCATGTCTCTACGATGTTCTGATGCTGAGATATAAGGCTTTGTTTACTCTGTTGCTAGGGTACTATATTTGGTTGCTAGGGAAAAAATTGGCATCCCATAATGATTACAATCTGAGTCACGAGTCAAACGGTCCAACCCCCGTGTCTCTACGATGTTCTGATGCTGAGATATAAGGCTTTGTTTACTCTGTTGCTAGGGTACTATATTTGGTTGCTAGGGAAAAAATTGGCATCCCATAATGATTACACTCTGAGTCACGAGTCAAACGGTCCAACCCCCATGTCTCTACGATGTTCTGATGCGGAGATATAAGGCTTTGTTTACTCTGTTGCTAGGGTACTGTATTTGGTTGCTAGGGAAAAAATTGGCATCTCATAGTGATTACCCGCCGAGTCACGAGTCAAACGGTCCAACCCCCGTGTCTCTACGATGTTCTGATGCGGAGATATAAGGCTTTGTTTACTCTGTTGCTAGGGTACTGTATTTGGTTGCTAGGGGCGTGGCTTGGGAGTGGCCAATGATGTGCCCAGTGATTACACTCCGAGTCACAAGTAAAACGGGCCAACCCCCGTGTCTCTACGATGTTCTGATGCGGAGATATAAGGCTTTGTTTACTCTGTTGCTAGGGTACTGTATTTGGTTGCTAGGGGCGTGGCTTGGGAGTGGCCAATTATGTGCCCAGTGATTACACTCCGAGTCACAAGTAAAACGGTCCAACCCCCGTGTCTCTACGATGTTCTGATGCGGAGATATAAGGCTTTGTTTACTCTGTTGCTAGGGTACTGTATTTGGTTGCTAGGGGCGTGGCTTGGGAGTGGCCAATGATGTGCCCAGTGATTACACTCCGAGTCACAAGTAAAACGGTCCAAACCCCGTGTCTCTACGATGTTCTGATGCGGAGATATAAGGCTTTGTTTATTCGGTTGCTAGGGTGCTCAAATTTGGTTGCTAGGGGCGTGGCTTGGGAGTGGCCAATGATGTGCCCAATTGTTACACCCCTAGTCACAAGTAAAACGGTCCAACCCCCGTGTCTCTACGATGTTCTGATGCCGAGATATAACTGTTTGTATTTTATGTTGCTAGGGTGCTCAAAAGTGGTTGCTAGGGGCGTGGCTTAGTAAGTCTGTAAGGATCCTGAGAGACTGATTGGATGCCTGAGTAAAATGAGCCCACCCCCATGTCTCTATGACACTGTGGTGCAAAGATATCCATCCGTGCATTTTATAATGGCAGTCTATGGTATAGGTTGCTAGGGTGCCCAAAATGGTTGCTATGGTAACCTTACACCCCATTGTGGGGGACGTCCTGACAGAGTCTAGCACCCTCTTCAAATGTAGTAACCCACATGTTTCTATGAAATCCTGGCTCGGACCTATGACCCGTCAAAATTTTTGCAATGGTAAGTCTATGGGATTTTGCCCCATTGACTTTTCATTGGGGCACTTTTGGGCACCTCTTACACCCCAGGGGTAAAACTTACACCCCATTGTGATCCATGTTCTTACAGAGCCTACCACCCTCTTCAAATGTTATAACCCACATGTTTCTACAAAATCCTCAAGCGGAGCTATGACTCGTCAAAGTTGGGCGCAATGTTAAGTCAATGGGATTTTTTGGGTGGTTTTTCGCCCCCCTTTCGGAAATCCTGCACCCGATCGCTTATAAAAGTCATAGCAGACTTCTCCTCAATAAGCCGGTCGATTTGAGCCCTAATTTATGGGTCTACGACAAAGCGTGCGGGACGAGTTACGCGCCGAAAAAGTGTCCAGAAAAAGAATAATAATAACTAGATAGGTACATTTCCTGAAGAAAATGTGAAGTGGTGCTTGCCGTGGCAAATTTTGGGGGACAGTTTATGATTATACTTCCAGTCACGAGTAAAACGATCCAAACACCGTGTCTCTACGATGTTCTGATGCGGAGATATAAGGCTTTGTTTACTCTGTTGCTAGGGTACTGTATTTGGTTGCTAGGGAAAAAAATGGCATCCACTAGTGATTACCCTTCGAGTCACGAGTCAAACGGTCAAAACCCCGTGTCTCTACGATGTTCTGATGCGGAGATATAAGGCTTTGTTTACTCTGTTGCTAGGGTACTGTATTTGGTTGCTAGGGGAAAAATTGGCATCCACTAGTGATTACACTCCGAGATACAAGTCAAACGGTCCAACCCCCGTGTCTCTGCGATGTTCTGATGTGGAGATAAAAGGCTTTGTTTACTCTGTTGCTAGGGTAATGTATTTGGTTGCTAGGGAGAAAATTGGCATCCACTAGTGATTACACTCCGAGTCACGAGTCAAACGGTCCAAACCCCGTGTCTCTACGATGTTATGATGCGGAGATATAAGGCTTTGTTTACTCTGTTGCTAGGGTACTGTATTTGGTTGCTAAGGAAAAAAAATGGCATCCACTAGTGATTACCCTCCGAGTCACGAGTCAAACGATCCAACCCCCGTGTCTCTACGATGTTCTGATGCGGAGATATAAGGCTTTGTTTACTCTGTTGCTAGGGTACTGTATTTGGTTGCTAGGGAAAAAAATGGCATCCACTAGTGATTACCCTCCGAGTCACGAGTCAAACGGTCCAACCCCCGTGTCTCTACGATGTTCTGATGCGGAGATATAAGGCTTTGTTTACTCTGTTGCTAGGGTACTGTATTTGGTTGCTAGGGAAAAAAATTGCATCCACTAGTGATTACCCTCCGAGTCATGAGTCAAACGGTCCAACCCCCGTGTCTCTACGATGTTCTGATGCAGAGATATAAGGCTTTGTTTACTCTGTTGCTAGGGTACTGTATTTGGTTGCTAGGGAAAAAAATGGCATCCACTAGTGATTACCCTCCGAGTCACGGTCAAACGGTCCAAACCCCATGTCTCTACGATGTTCTGATGCGGAGATATAAGGCTTTGTTTACTCTGTTGCTAGGGTACTGTATTTGGTTGCTAGGGGCGTGGCTTGGGAGTGGCCAATGATGTGCCCAGTGATTACACTCCGAGTCACAAGTAAAACGGTCCAACCCCCGTGTCTCTACGATGTTCTGATGCGGAGATATAAGGCTTTGTTTACTCTGTTGCTAGGGTACTGTATTTGGTTGCTAGGGAAAAAAATGGCATCCACTAGTGATTACCCTCCGAGTCATGAGTCAAACGGTCCAACCCCCATGTCTCTACGATGTTCTGATGTGGAGATATAAGGCTTTGTTTACTCTGTTGCTAGGGTACTGTATTTGGTTGCTAGGGGCGTGGCTTGGGAGTGGCCAATGATGTGCCCAGTGATTACACTCCGAGTCACAAGTAAAACGGTCCAACCCCCGTGTCTCTACGATGTTCTGATGCGGAGATATAAGGCTTTGTTTACTCTGTTGCTAGGGTACTGTATTTGGTTGCTAGGGGCGTGGCTTGGGAGTGGCCAATTATGTGCCCAGTGATTACACTCCGAGTCACAAGTAAAACGGTCCAACCCCCATGTCTCTACGATGTTCTGATGCGGAGATATAAGGCTTTGTTTATTCGGTTGCTAGGGTGCTCAAATTTGGTTGCTAGGGGCGTGGCTTGGGAGTGGCCAATGATGTGCCCAATTGTTACACCCCTAGTCACAAGTAAAACGGTCCAACCCCCGTGTCTCTACGATGTTCTGATGCCGAGATATAACTGTTTGTATTTTATGTTGCTAGGGTGCTCAAAAGTGGTTGCTAGGGGCGTGGCTTAGTAAGTCTGTAAGGATCCTGAGAGACTGATTGGATGCCTGAGTAAAATGAGCCCACCCCCATGTCTCTATGACACTGTGGTGCAAAGATATCCATCCGGGCATTTTATAATGGCAGTCTATGGTATAGGTTGCTAGGGTGCCCAAAATGGTTGCTATGGTAACCTTACACCCCATTGTGGGGGACGTCCTGACAGAGTCTAGCACCCTCTTCAAATTTAGTAACCCACATGTTTCTATGAAATCCTGGCTCGGACCTATGACCCGTCAAAATTTTTGCAATGTAAGTCTATGGGATTTTGCCCCATTGACTTTTCATTGGGGCACTTTTGGGCACCTCTTACACCCCAGGGGTACAACTTACACCCCATTGTGATCCATGTTCTTACAGAGCCTACCACCCTCTTCAAATGTTGTAACCCACATGTTTCTACAAAATCCTCGAGCGGAGCTATGACTCGTCAAAGTTGGGCGCAATGTTAAGTCAATGGGATTTTTTGGGTGGTTTTTCGCCCCCCTTTCGGAAATCCTGCACCCGATCGCTTATAAAAGTCATAGCACACCTCTCCTCAATAAGCCGGTCGATTTGAGCCCTAATTTATGGGTCTACGACAAAGCGTGCGGGACGAGTTACGCGCCGAAAAAGTGTCCAGAAAAAGAAGAATAATAACTAGATAGGTACATTTCCTGAAGAAAATGTGAAGTGGTGCTTGCCGTGGCAAATTTCGGGGGACAATATATGATTATACTCCAAGCCAAAAGTAAAAAAATTCAACCCACATGTCTCTACGATATTCTGATGCGAAGATATAAGGCTTTGTTTATTCGGTTGCTAGGGTACTGTATTTGGTTGCTAGGGAGAAAATTGGCATCCACTAGTGATTACACTCCGAGTCACGAGTCAAACGGTCAAACCCCCGTGTCTCTACGATGTTCTGATGCGGAGATATAAGGCTTTGTTTACTCTGTTGCTAGGGTACTGTATTTGGTTGCTAGGGAAAAAATTGGCATCCACTAGTGATTAAACTCCGAGATACGAGTCAAACGGTCCAACCCCCGTGTCTCTGCGATGTTCTGATGTGGAGATAAAAGGCTTTGTTAACTCTGTTGGTAGGGTAATGTATTTGGTTGCTAGGGAGAAAATTGGCATCCACTAGTGATTACACTCCGAGTCACGAGTCAAACGGTCCAAACCCCGTGTCTCTACGATATTCTGATGCGGAGATATAAGGGTTTGTTTACTCTGTTGCTAGGGTACTGTATTTGGTTGCTAGGGAAAAAATGGCATCCACTAGTGATTACCCTCCGAGTCATGAGTCAAACGGTCCAACCCCCGTGTCTCTGCGATGTTTTGATGTGGAGATAAAAGGCTTTGTTTACTCTGTTGCTAGGGTAATGTATTTGGTTGCTAGGGAGAAAATTGGCATCCACAAGTGATTACACTCCGAGTCACGAGTCAAACGGTCCAAACCCCGTGTCTCTACGATGTTCTGATGCGGAGATATAAGGGTTTGTTTACTCTGTTGCTAGGGTACTGTATTTGGTTGCTAGGGAAAAAATGGCATCCACTAGTGATTACCCTCCGAGTCATGAGTCAAACGGTCCAACCCCCGTGTCTCTACGATGTTCTGATGCGGAGATATAAGGCTTTGTTTACTCTGTTGCTAGGGTACTGTATTTGGTTGCTAGGGAAAAAAATGGCATCCACTAGTGATTACCCTCCGAGTCACGAGTCAAACGGTCCAAACCCCGTGTCTCTACGATGTTCTGATGCGGAGATATAAGGCTTTGTTTACTCTGTTGCTAGGGTACTGTATTTGGTTGCTAGGGAAAAAAATGGCATCCACTAGTGATTACCCTCCGAGTCACGAGTCAAACGGTCCAACCCCTGTGTCTCTACAATGTTCTGATGCGGAGATATAAGGCTTTGTTTACTCTGTTGCTAGGGTACTGTATTTGGTTGCTAGGGAAAAAATTGCATCCACTAGTGATTACCCTCCGAGTCATGAGTCAAACGGTCCAACCCCCGTGTCTCTACGATGTTCTGATGCGGAGATATAAGGCTTTGTTTACTCTGTTGCTAGGGTACTGTATTTGGTTGCTAGGGGCGTGGCTTGGGAGTGGCCAATGATGGGCCCAGTGATTACACTCCGAGTCACAAGTAAAACGGTCCAACCCCCGTGTCTCTACGATGTTCTGATGCGGAGATACAAGGCTTTGTTTACTCTGTTGCTAGGGTACTGTATTTGGTTGCTAGGGGCGTGGCTTGGGAGTGGCCAATTATGTGCCCAGTGATTACACTCCGAGTCACAAGTAAAATGGTCCAACCCCGGTGTCTCTACGATGTTCTGATGCGGAGATATAAGGCTTTGTTTACTCTGTTGCTAGGGTACTGTATTTGGTTGCTAGGGAAAAAATTGGCATCCACTAGTGATTACACTCCGAGATACGAGTCAAACGGTCCAACCCCCGTGTCTCTGCGATGTTCTGATGTGGAGATAAAAGGCTTTGTTTACTCTGTTGCTAGGGCAATGTATTTGGTTGCTAGGGAGAAAATTGGCATCCACTAGTGATTACACTCCGAGTCACGAGTCAAACGGTCCAAACCCCGTGTCTCTACGATGTTCTGATGCGGAGATATAAGGGTTTGTTTACTCTGTTGCTAGGGTACTGTATTTGGTTGCTAGGGAAAAAATGGCATCCACTAGTGATTACCCTCTGAGTCATGAGTCAAACGGTCCAACCCCCGTGTCTCTACGATGTTCTGATGCGGAGATATAAGGCTTTGTTTACTCTGTTGCTAGGGTACTGTATTTAGTTGCTAAGGAAAAAAATGGCATCCACTAGTGATTACCCTCCGAGTCACGAGTCAAACGATCCAACCCCCGTGTCTCTACGATGTTCTGATGCGAAGATATAAGGCTTTGTTTACTCTGTTGCTAGGGTACTGTATTTGGTTGCTAGGGAAAAAAATGGCATCCACTAGTGATTACCCTCCGAGTCACAAGTAAAACGGTCCAACCCCCATGTCTCTACGATGTTCTGATGTGGAGATATAAGGCTTTGTTTACTCTGTTGCTAGGGTACTGTATTTGGTTGCTAGGGGCGTGGCTTGGGAGTGGCCAATGATGTGCCCAGTGATTACACTCCGAGTCACAAGTAAAACGGTCCAACCCCCGTGTCTCTACGATGTTCTGATGCGGAGATATAAGGCTTTGTTTACTCTGTTGCTAGGGTACTGTATTTGGTTGCTAGGGGCGTGGCTTGGGAGTGGCCAATTATGTGCCCAGTGATTACACTCCGAGTCACAAGTAAAACGGTCCAACCCCCGTGTCTCTACGATGTTCTGATGCGGAGATATAAGGCTTTGTTTACTCTGTTGCTAGGGTACTGTATTTGGTTGCTAGGGGCGTGGCTTGGGAGTGGCCAATGATGTGCCCAGTGATTACACTCCGAGTCACAAGTAAAACGGTCCAAACCCCGTGTCTCTACGATGTTCTGATGCGGAGATATAAGGCTTTGTTTATTCGGTTGCTAGGGTGCTCAAATTTGGTTGCTAGGGGCGTGGCTTGGGAGTGGCCAATGATGTGCCCAATTGTTACACCCCTAGTCACAAGTAAAACGGTCCAACCCCCGTGTCTCTACGATGTTCTGATGCCGAGATATAACTGTTTGTATTTTATGTTGCTAGGGTGCTCAAAAGTGGTTGCTAGGGGCGTGGCTTAGTAAGTCTGTAAGGATCCTGAGAGACTGATTGGATGCCTGAGTAAAATGAGCCCACCCCCATGTCTCTATGACACTGTGGTGCAAAGATATCCATCCGGGCATTTTATAATGGCAGTCTATGGTATAGGTTGCTAGGGTGCCCAAAATGGTTGCTATGGTAACCTTACACCCCATTGTGGGGGACGTCCTGACAGAGTCTAGCACCCTCTTCAAATTTAGTAACCCACATGTTTCTATGAAATCCTGGCTCGGACCTATGACCCGTCAAAGTTTTTGCAATGTTAAGTCTATGGGATTTTCCCCCATTGACTTTTCATTGGGGCACTTTTGGGCGCCTCTTACACCCCAGGGGTACAACTTACACCCCAATGTGATGTATGTTCTTACAGAGTCTACCACCCACTTCAAATGTTGTAACCCACATGTTTCTACAAAATCCTCGAGCGGAGCTATGACTCGTCAAAGTTGGGCGCAATGTTAAGTCAATGGGATTTTTCGGGTGGTTTTTCGCCCCCCTTTCGGAAATCCTGCACCCGATCGCTTATAAATGTCATAGCACACCTCTCCTCAATAAGCCGGTCGATTTGAGCCCTCTTTCATGGGTCTACGACAAACCCTGCGGGACGAGTTAGGTGCCGAAAAAACGTGCAGATGTAAGAATAAAATATAATAATAATTTTTGGAATAGTAATAGTGATGCCTTGCATAAATGCAAGCACCACTAATAATATCTTTGAGCAATAATAATAGTGATGCTTTGCATAAATGCAAGCACCACTAATAATAAGTTTAGATACAACAACAGTATGTTGGCTTTGTCAAGCCAACATAACTAGATAGGTACATTTCCTGAAGAAAATGTGAAGTGGTGCTTGCCGTGGCAAATTTCGGGGGACAATATATGATTATACTCCAAGCCAAAAGTAAAACAATTCAACCCACATGTCTCTACGATATTCTGATGCGAAGATATAAGGCTTTGTTTATTCGGTTGCTAGGGTACTGTATTTGGTTGCTAGGGAGAAAATTGGCATCCACTAGTGATTACACTCCGAGTCACGAGTCAAACGGTCAAACCCCCTTGTCTCTACGATGTTCTGATGCGGAGATATAAGGCTTTGTTTACTCTGTTGCTAGGGTACTGCATTTGGTTGCTAGGGAAAAAATTGGCATCCACTAGTGATTACACTCCGAGATACGAGTCAAACGGTCCAACCCCCGTGTCTCTGCGATGTTCTGATGTGGAGATAAAAGGCTTTGTTTACTCTGTTGCTAGGGTAATGTATTTGGTTGCTAGGGAGAAAATTGGCATCCACTAGTGATTACCCTCCGAGTCACGAGTCAAACGATCCAACCCCCGTGTCTCTACGATGTTCTGATGCGGAGATATAAGGCTTTGTTTACTCTGTTGCTAGGGTACTGTATTTGGTTGCTAGGGAAAAAAATGGCATCCACTAGTGATTACCCTCCGAGTCACGAGTCAAACGGTCCAAACCCCGTGTCTCTACGATGTTCTGATGCGGAGATATAAGGCTTTGTTTACTCTGTTGCTAGGGTACTGTATTTGGTTGCTAGGGAAAAAAATGGCATCCACTAGTGATTACCCTCCGAGTCACGAGTCAAACGGTCCAACCCCCGTGTCTCTACGATGTTCTGATGCGGAGATATAAGGCTTTGTTTACTCTGTTGCTAGGGTACTGTATTTGGTTGCTAGGGAAAAAAATTGCATCCACTAGTGATTACCCTCCCAGTCACGAGTCAAACGGTCCAAACCCCGTGTCTCTATGATGTTCTGATGCGGAGATATAAGGCTTTGTTTACTCTGTTGCTAGGGTACTGTATTTGGTTGCTAGGAAAAAAAAAAAGGCATCCACTAGTGATTACCCTCCGAGTCACGAGTCAAACGGTCCAAACCCCATGTCTCTACGATGTTCTGATGCGGAGATATAAGGCTTTGTTTACTCTGTTGCTAGGGTACTGTATTTGGTTGCTAGGGAAAAAAATTGCATCCACTAGTGATTACCCTCTGAGTCATGAGTCAAACGGTCCAACCCCCGTGTCTCTACGATGTTCTGATGTGGAGATATAAGGATTTGTTTACTCTGTTGCTAGGGTACTGTATTTGGTTGCTAGGGGCGTGGCTTGGGAGTGGCCAATGATGTGCCCAGTGATTACACTCCGAGTCACAAGTAAAACGGTCCAACCCCCGTGTCTCTGCGATGTTCTGATGCGGAGATATAAGGCTTTGTTTACTCTGTTGCTAGGGTACTGTATTTGGTTGCTAGGGGCGTGGCTTGGGAGTGGCCAATTATGTGCTCTGTGATTACACTCCGAGTCACAAGTAAAACGGTCCAACCCCCGTGTCTCTACGATGTTCTGATGCGGAGATATAAGGCTTTGTTTACTCTGTTGCTAGGGTACTGTATTTGGTTGCTAGGGGCGTGGCTTGGGAGTGGCCAATGATGTGCCCAGTGATTACACTCCGAGTCACAAGTAAAACGGTCAAAACCCCGTGTCTCTACGATGTTCTGATGCGGAGATATAAGGCTTTGTTTATTCGGTTGCTAGGGTGCTCAAATTTGGTTGCTAGGGGCGTGGCTTGGGAGTGGCCAATGATGTGCCCAATTGTTACACCCCTAGTCACAAGTAAAACGGTCCAACCCCCGTGTCTCTACGATGTTCTGATGCGGATATATAACTGTTTGTATTTTATGTTGCTAGGGTGCTCAAAAGTGGTTGCTAGGGGCGTGGCTTAGTAAGTCTGTAAGGATCCTGAGAGACTGATTGGATGCCTGAGTAAAATGAGCCCACCCCCATGTCTCTATGACACTGTGGTGCAAAGATATCCATCTGGGAATTTTATAATGGCAGTCTATGGTATAGGTTGCTAGGGTGCCCAAAATGGTTGCTATGGTAACCTTACACCCCATTGTGGGGGACGTCCTGACAGAGTCTAGCACCCTCTTCAAATTTAGTAACCCACATGTTTCTATGAAATCCTGGCTCGGACCTATGACCCGTCAAAATTTTTGCAATGGTAAGTCTATGGGATTTTGCCCCATTTACTTTTCATTGGGGCACTTTTGGGCACCTCTTACACCCCAGGGGTACAACTTACACCCCATTGCGATCCATGTTCTTACAGAGCCTACCACCCTCTTCAAATGTTGTAACCCACATGTTTCTACAAAATCCTCGAGCGGAGCTATGACTCGTCAAAGTTGGGCGCAATGTTAAGTCAATGGGATTTTTTGGGTGGTTTTTCGCCCCCCTTTCGGAAATCCTGCACCCGATCGCTTATAAAAGTCATAGCACACCTCTCCTCAATAAGCCGGTCGATTTGAGCCCTCTTTCATGGGTCTACGACAAACCGTGCGGGACGAGTTAGGTGCCGAAAAAACGTGCAGATGTAAGAATAAAATATAACTAGATAGGTACATTTCCTGAAGAAAATGTGAAGTGGTGCTTGCCGTGGCAAATTTTGGGGGACAGTATATGATTATACTTCCAGTCACGAGTAAAACGATCCAAACACCGTGTCTCTACGATGTTCTGATGCGGAGATATAAGGCTTTGTTTACTCTGTTGCTAGGGTACTGTATTTGGTTGCTAGGGAAAAAAATGGCATCCACTAGTGATTACCCTTCGAGTCACGAGTCAAACGGTCAAAACCCCGTGTCTCTACGATGTTCTGATGCGGAGATATAAGGCTTTGTTTACTCTGTTGCTAGGGTACTGTATTTGGTTGCTAGGGGAAAAATTGGCATCCACTAGTGATTACACTCCGAGATACAAGTCAAACGGTCCAACCCCCGTGTCTCTGCGATGTTCTGATGTGGAGATAAAAGGCTTTGTTTACTCTGTTGCTAGGGTAATGTATTTGGTTGCTAGGGAGAAAATTGGCATCCACTAGTGATTACACTCCGAGTCACGAGTCAAACGGTCCAAACCCCGTGTCTCTACGATGTTATGATGCGGAGATATAAGGCTTTGTTTACTCTGTTGCTAGGGTACTGTATTTGGTTGCTAAGGAAAAAAAATGGCATCCACTAGTGATTACCCTCCGAGTCACGAGTCAAACGATCCAACCCCCGTGTCTCTACGATGTTCTGATGCGGAGATATAAGGCTTTGTTTACTCTGTTGCTAGGGTACTGTATTTGGTTGCTAGGGAAAAAAATGGCATCCACTAGTGATTACCCTCCGAGTCACGAGTCAAACGGTCCAACCCCCGTGTCTCTACGATGTTCTGATGCGGAGATATAAGGCTTTGTTTACTCTGTTGCTAGGGTACTGTATTTGGTTGCTAGGGAAAAAAATTGCATCCACTAGTGATTACCCTCCGAGTCATGAGTCAAACGGTCCAACCCCCGTGTCTCTACGATGTTCTGATGCAGAGATATAAGGCTTTGTTTACTCTGTTGCTAGGGTACTGTATTTGGTTGCTAGGGAAAAAAATGGCATCCACTAGTGATTACCCTCCGAGTCACGAGTCAAACGGTCCAAACCCCATGTCTCTACGATGTTCTGATGCGGAGATATAAGGCTTTGTTTACTCTGTTGCTAGGGTACTGTATTTGGTTGCTAGGGGCGTGGCTTGGGAGTGGCCAATGATGTGCCCAGTGATTACACTCCGAGTCACAAGTAAAACGGTCCAACCCCCGTGTCTCTACGATGTTCTGATGCGGAGATATAAGGCTTTGTTTACTCTGTTGCTAGGGTACTGTATTTGGTTGCTAGGGAAAAAAATGGCATCCACTAGTGATTACCCTCCGAGTCATGAGTCAAACGGTCCAACCCCCATGTCTCTACGATGTTCTGATGTGGAGATATAAGGCTTTGTTTACTCTGTTGCTAGGGTACTGTATTTGGTTGCTAGGGGCGTGGCTTGGGAGTGGCCAATGATGTGCCCAGTGATTACACTCCGAGTCACAAGTAAAACGGTCCAACCCCCGTGTCTCTACGATGTTCTGATGCGGAGATATAAGGCTTTGTTTACTCTGTTGCTAGGGTACTGTATTTGGTTGCTAGGGGCGTGGCTTGGGAGTGGCCAATTATGTGCCCAGTGATTACACTCCGAGTCACAAGTAAAACGGTCCAACCCCCATGTCTCTACGATGTTCTGATGCGGAGATATAAGGCTTTGTTTATTCGGTTGCTAGGGTGCTCAAATTTGGTTGCTAGGGGCGTGGCTTGGGAGTGGCCAATGATGTGCCCAATTGTTACACCCCTAGTCACAAGTAAAACGGTCCAACCCCCGTGTCTCTACGATGTTCTGATGCCGAGATATAACTGTTTGTATTTTATGTTGCTAGGGTGCTCAAAAGTGGTTGCTAGGGGCGTGGCTTAGTAAGTCTGTAAGGATCCTGAGAGACTGATTGGATGCCTGAGTAAAATGAGCCCACCCCCATGTCTCTATGACACTGTGGTGCAAAGATATCCATCCGGGCATTTTATAATGGCAGTCTATGGTATAGGTTGCTAGGGTGCCCAAAATGGTTGCTATGGTAACCTTACACCCCATTGTGGGGGACGTCCTGACAGAGTCTAGCACCCTCTTCAAATTTAGTAACCCACATGTTTCTATGAAATCCTGGCTCGGACCTATGACCCGTCAAAATTTTTGCAATGTAAGTCTATGGGATTTTGCCCCATTGACTTTTTATTGGGGCACTTTTGGGCACCTCTTACACCCCAGGGGTACAACTTACACCCCATTGTGATCCATGTTCTTACAGAGCCTACCACCCTCTTCAAATGTTGTAACCCACATGTTTCTACAAAATCCTCGAGCGGAGCTATGACTCGTCAAAGTTGGGCGCAATGTTAAGTCAATGGGATTTTTTGGGTGGTTTTTCGCCCCCCTTTCGGAAATCCTGCACCCGATCGCTTATAAAAGTCATAGCACACCTCTCCTCAATAAGCCGGTCGATTTGAGCCCTAATTTATGGGTCTACGACAAAGCGTGCGGGACGAGTTACGCGCCGAAAAAGTGTCCAGAAAAAGAAGAATAATAATAATATCTTTGAGCAATAATAATAGTGATGCTTTGCATAAATGCAAGCACCACTAACTAGATAGAAAAGTTTGAAGACAAACTTTATGTTGGCTTGACAAAGCCTAGCCTGAACGTTTAAAACAGATTGAGAGAAATTTAAAACAAGTTTAGTTTAGTATTATAACTTTCCGTAAACATGATACCAAAAGTTACGATGTTAGCATGTTTAGCACTAAGTTAGCATGATGCTAACATGAATTAGCATGAAGCTAGCATGATGCTAACATGAATTAGCATGAAGCTAGCATGATGCTAACATGAATTAGCATGAAGCTAGCATGATGCTAACATGAATTAGCATGAAGCTAGCATTATGCTAACATGAATTAGCATGAAGCTAACATGATGCTAACATGAATTAGCATGAAGCTAGCATGATGCTAACATGAATTAGCATGAAGCTAACATGAATTAGCATGAATCTAGCATGATGCTAACATGAATTATAATGAAGCTAGCATGATGCTAACATGAATTAGCATGAAGCTAGCATGATGCTAACATGAATTAGCATGAAGTTAGCATGATGCTAACATGAATTAGCATTGTGCTAACATGAAATAGCATGAAGCTAGCATTATGCTTACATGAATTAGCATGAAGCTAGCATGATGCTAACATGAATTAGCATGAAGCTAGCATGATGCTAACATGAATTAGCATGAAGCTAGCATGATGCTAACATGAATTAGCATGAAGCTAACATGATGCTAACATGAATTAGCATGAAGCTAGCATGATGCTAACATGAATTAGCATGAAGCTAGCATGATGCTAACATAAATTAGCATGAAGCTAGCATGATGCTAACATGAATTAGCATGAAGCTAGCATGATGCTAACATGAATTAGCATTGTGCTAATATGAATTAGCATGAAGCTAGCATGAATTAGCATGAAGCTAGCATGATGTTAACATGAATTAGCATGAAGCTAGCATGATGCTTACATGAATTAGCATGAAGCTAGCACGATGTTAACATGAATTAGCATGAAGCTAGCACGATGCTAACATGAATTAGCATGAAGCTAGCACGATGCTAACATGAATTAGCATGAAGCTAGCATGATGCTAACATGAATTAACATGAAGCTAGCATGATGCTAACATGAAATAGCATGAAGCTAGCATGATGCTAGCATGATGCTAGCATGATTAGCATGAAGCTAGCATGATGCTAGCATGATTAGCAGGAAGCTAGCATGATGCTAACATGAATTAGCATGAAGCTAGCACGACGCTAACATGAATTAGCATGAAGCTAGCACGACGTTAACATGAATTAGCATGAAGCTAGCACGATGCTAACATGAATTAGCATGAACCTAGCACGATGCTAACATGAATTAGCATGAAGCTAGCACGATGCTAACATGAATTAGCATGAACCTAGCACGATGCTAACATGAATTAGCATGAAGCTAGCACGATGCTAACATGAATTAGCATGAAGCTAGCACGATGCTAACATGAATTAGCATGAAGCTAGCACGATGCTAACATGAATTAGCATGAAGCTAGCACGATGCTAACATGAATTAGCATGAAGCTAGCACGATGCTAACATGAATTAGCATGAAGCTAGCACGATGCTAACATGAATTAGCATGAAGCTAGCACGATGCTAACATGAATTAGCATGAAGCTAGCACGATGCTAACATGAATTAGCATGAAGCTAGCACGATGCTAACATGAATTAGCATGAAGCTAGCACGATGCTAACATGAATTAGCATGAAGCTAGCACGATGCTAACATGAATTAGCATGAAGCTAGCACGAAGCTAACATGAAGGTAGCATGAAGCTAGCACGAAGCTAACATGAATTAGCATGAAGCTAACATGATGCTAACATGAATTAACATGAAGTTAGCATGATGCTAACATGAATTAGTATGAAGCTAGCATGATGCTAACATGATTAGCATGAAGTAAGCAAGATTTATTATGAAATTAGCATAAAGCTAGCACGAAACTAGCATGAAGCTAGTATGACTTAGCATAGAGCTAGCATAAGGCTAACATGACCAAAAGACCCAACCCCCATGTCTCTATGATGTTCGGATCCAGAGATATAAGGCTTTGTTTATTATGTTGCTAGGGTGCTCATATTTCGTTGCTAGGGGCGTGGCTTAATACCTCAATAAGAATCCTCCGAGACTGATTGGATGCCTGAGTAAAATGAGCCCACCCCCATGTCTCTGTGACACTGTGCTGCAAAGATATCCATCTGGGCATTTTATAATGGCAGTCTATGGGATATGTTGCTAGGGTGCCCAAAAATGGTTGCTAGGGGCGTGGCTTAATAGCTATGGGGCGATCCTGAGAGACTGATTGGATGCCTGACTAAATTGAGCCCACCCCCATGTCTCTACGACACTCTAAAGTGAAGATATTCCATCTGGGACGCTTTTATTCCCTTATATGGGCATGTTCCCTCCCCCATTATAAGTCAATGGGGAAATTTGGGTGGTCCTTACGCCCCAGGGGTGAAACTTACACCCCAATGTGATGTATGTTCTTACACAGTCTGCCAGCCTCTTCAAATGTGGTAACCCACAAGTTTCTACAAATTTCTCGCTTGCAGCTATGACCCGTCAAAGTTTGTCGCAATGTTAAGTCAATGGAAAATTTGGGGTGTTTGAGCGCCCCGTTTAGGAATTCGGTAGGTCCCATCAGTTAGAAAAGTCATAGCACCCATCTACGGACCAGTCTTAAAAGTTTTGTAAAGTTTTGTGGGTGTAGCTTGAAAGCTCTAGGAGGAGTTACAATTGGTAAAAAGTATGAACAGAAGAAGAATAATAACTAGATAGGTACATTTCCTGAAGAAAATGTGAAGTGGTGCTTGCCGTGGCAAAATTCTCGGGACAATATATGATTATACTCCAACCCAAAAGTAAAACGTTCCAACCCACTATCCACTAGTGATTACATTCAGAGTCACGAGTTAAACGGTCCAACCCCCGTGTCTCTACGATGTTCTGATGCGGAGATATAAGGCTTTGTTTACACTGTTGCTAGGGTACTGTATTTGGTTGCTAGGGAAAAAATTGGCATCCACTGGTGATTACACTCTAAGTCACAAGTCAAACGGTCCAACCCCCGTGTCTCTACGATGTTCTGATGCAGAGATATAAGGCTTTGTTTACACTGTTGCTAGGGTACTGTATTTGGTTGCTAGGGAAAAAAATTGGCATCCACTAGTGATTACATGCCGAGTCACGAGTAAAACGGTCCAACCCCCGTGTCTCTACGATGTTCTGATGCTGAGTTATAAGGCTTTGTTTACACTGTTGCTAGGGTACTGTATTTGGTTGCTAGGGAAAAAATTGGCATCCACTAGTGATTACATGCCAAGTCACGGGTAAAACGGTCCAACCCCCGTGTCTCTACGATGTTCTGATGCGGAGATATAAGGCTTTGTTTACACTGTTGCTAGGGTACTGTATTTGGTTGCTAGGGAAAAAATTGGCATCCACTGGTGATTACACTCTAAGTCACAAGTCAAACGGTCCAACCCCCGTGTCTCTACGATGTTCTGGTGCGGAGATATAAGGCTTTGTTTACTCTGTTGCTAGGGTACTGTATTTGGTTGCTAGGGAAAAAATTGGCATCCCATAATGATTACACTCTGAGTCACTAGTCAAACGGTCCAACCCCCGTGTCTCTACGATGTTCTGGTGCGGAGATATAAGGCTTTGTTTACTCTGTTGCTAGGGTACTGTATTTGGTTGCTAGGGAAAAAATTGGCATCCCATAATGATTACACTCTGAGTCACTAGTCAAACGGTCCAACCCCCGTGTCTCTACGATGTTCTGGTGTGGAGATATAAGGCTTTGTTTACTCTGTTGCTAGGGTACTGTATTTGGTTGCTAGGGAAAAAATTGGCATCCCATAATGATTACACTCCGAGTCACGAGTCAAACGGTCCAACCCCCGTGTCTCTACGATGTTCTGATGCGGAGATATAAGGCTTTGTTTACTCTGTTGCTAGGGTACTGTATTTGGTTGCTAGGGAAAAAATTGGCATCCCATAATGATTACACTCTGAGTCACTAGTCAAACGGTCCAACCCCCGTGTCTCTACGATGTTCTGGTGCGGAGATATAAGGCTTTGTTTACTCTGTTGCTAGGGTACTGTATTTGGTTGCTAGGGAAAAAAATGGCATCCCATAATGATTACACTCCGAGTCACAAGTCAAAAGGTCCAACCCCCGTGTCTCTACGATGTTCTGGTGCGGAGATATAAGGCTTTGTTTACTCTGTTGCTAGGGTACTGTATTTGGTTGCTAGGGAAAAAATTGGCATCCCATAATGATTACACTCTGAGTCACTAGTCAAACGGTCCAACCCCCGTGTCTCTACGATGTTCTGGTGCGGAGATATAAGGCTTTGTTTACTCTGTTGCTAGGGTACTGTATTTGGTTGCTAGGGAAAAAAATGGCATCCCATAATGATTACACTCCGAGTCACAAGTCAAAAGGTCCAACCCCCGTGTCTCTACGATGTTCTGATGTGGAGATATAAGGCTTTGTTTACTCTGTTGCTAGGGTACTGTATTTGGTTGCTAGGGAAAAAATTGGCATCCCATAATGATTACACTCTGAGTCACTAGTCAAACGGTCCAACCCCCGTGTCTCTACGATGTTCTGGTGCTGAGATATAAGGCTTTGTTTACTCTGTTGCTAGGGTACTGTATTTGGTTGCTAGGGAAAAAATTGGCATCCCATAATGATTACACTCCGAGTCACGAGTCAAACGGTCCAACCCCCGTGTCTCTACGATGTTCTGATGCGGAGATATAAGGCTTTGTTTACTCTGTTGCTAGGGTACTGTATTTGGTTGCTAGGGAAAAAATTGGCATCCCATAATGATTACACTCTGAGTCACTAGTCAAATGGTCCAACCCCCGTGTCTCTACGATGTTCTGGTGCGGAGATATAAGGCTTTGTTTACTCTGTTGCTAGGGTACTGTATTTGGTTGCTAGGGAAAAAAATGGCATCCCATAATGATTACACTCCGAGTCACAAGTCAAAAGGTCCAACCCCCGTGTCTCTACGATGTTCTGGTGCGGAGATATAAGGCTTTGTTTACTCTGTTGCTAGGGTACTGTATTTGGTTGCTAGGGAAAAAATTGGCATCCCATAATGATTACACTCTGAGTCATGAGTAAAACGGTCCAACCCCCGTGTCTCTACGACATTGTAAAGCAAAGATATCCCATCTGGAACTTTTTTATTCCCTTATATGGGCATGTTTCCTGCCCCATTATAAGTCAATGGGCATTTTCGGGTGCCTCTTACACCCCAGGGGTACAGCTTACACCCCTATGTGATGTATGTTCTTACAGAGTCTATCACCCTCTTCAAATGTTGTAACCTACATGTTTCTACAAAATCCTCAAGCGGAGCTATGACCCGTCAAAGTTCGGCCCAATGTTAAGTCAATGGGATTTTTCGGGTGGTTTTTCGCCCCCCTTTCGAAAATCCTTCACCCGATCGCTTATAAAAGTCATAGCACACCTCTCCTTAATAATCTGGTCGATTTGAGCCCTCTTTCATGGGACTGTGGCAAACCGTGCGGGACGAGTTACGCGCCGAAAAATGTGCAGACATAAGAATAAGATATAATAATAATAATAATAAGTATGCAAGATAATAATAGTGATGCCTTGCATAAATGCAAGCACCACTAACTAGATAGGTACATTTCCTGAAGAAAATGTGAGTGGTGCTTGCCGTGGCAAAATTCTGGGGACCATATATGATTATACTCCAAGCCAAAAGTAAAACGATCCAACTCCCGTGTCTCTACGATGTTCTGATGCGGACATATAAGGCTGTGTTTATCCGGTTGCTAGGGTACTGTATTTCGTTGCTAGGGAAAAATTGCCATCCACTAGTGATTACCCTCCGAGTCACAAGTCAAACGGTCCAACCCCCATGTCTGTACAATGTTCTGATGCGGAGATATAAGGCTTTGTTTACTCTGTTGCTAGGGTACTGTATTTGGTTGCTAAGGAAAAAATTGGCATCCCATAATGATTACACTCCGAGTCACGAGTCAAACGGTCCAACCCCCGTATCTCTACGATGTTCTGATGCTGAGACATAAGGCTTTGTTTACTCTGTTGCTAGGGTACTGTATTTGGTTGCTAGGGAAAAAATGGCATCCACTAGTGATTACCCTCCGAGTCACGAGTCAAACGGTCCAACCCCCGTGTCTCTACGATGTTCTGATGCGGAGATATAAGGCTTTGTTTACTCTGTTGCTAGGGTACTGTATTTGGTTGCTAGGGAAAAAAATTGCATCCACTAGTGATTACCCTCCGAGTCATGAGTCAAACGGTCCAACCCCCGTGTCTCTACGATGTTCTGATGTGGAGATATAAGGCTTTGTTTACTCTGTTGCT